>NC_031480.1:1170157-1770157 GCF_000006565.2 Toxoplasma gondii ME49 | reverse complement strand
TCCGCGCCGACGGAGACTCCCAGGATGCTCCGGCGCCGGTCGTCGGAGCGCTCTCTCCCTTCCCCTATCCGCTGCTCTCCCTCGCGTCCCTCAACTCCGTGACAGTCATCAAGACAGTGTTTCCTCTCCGCATCTGCGCCGTCCTCTTCATGCTCTTTCAACAGGCGCAGCAGCCACCCGCCGCGCCTAGCCAGGTTCCGCGCTCCAGCCGCCTCGAGACCCCCCGGCCTGTCTCCGTCGGCGCGCCCTTCACGCCCCAAACCGTCGCTCCGACGCCCCCACAGGCCCCGCCGCAGGCCCCGCCGCAGGGCCCGCCGCAGCCCCCGCCGCAGGGGCCTCCGGGGCCTGCACCCCCGCCTCCGCCGCCCCCGCCTCCGGGGTTCGCTTGCGCGCCTTTCTTCTCCGGCGGAGGCCCTCCGACCGCGTTGGGCTCCAACGGGGGGGTGGGGCTTCCGGGCGCGCCGCCGCCCCCGCCGCCGCCTCCCGCGTGCGATGGCGACAAGAAGGGGGGGGCCGGGGACAAGGGCGTGGACGCCGAGCTGCAGGAAGACCTGGAGAAACTCCTCAGTGTTCCGACGGCTCTGGTGAGTGGAGGAGGGCCGTGTAGGGTGTCTTCGAGACCTCAAGTTCTGACCTGTCTTTGTTCCAGTCTCCGTGCTGCTTCGCTGTCTCTTCGAGTCCAGAATCAAAAACAGAAACAAAGGCGAAGCCCCGGTGAAGGCGGTTGAGTTGTGCCTTCTCCTGCAGAGTCGGTTCGCGGACTGTTTCTTTCTCACTCTCTCTACGAGCGATTGGTGTTCGTTTTTCAGAAACAGCGCGACTTGGATTCCGGCAGCGAGTTGACGTCGCTTCTCAGCGCCCCGACAGCTCGTCAGCAGATGATTCTTCACTCCTTCAAGAACAAGGGGGGCAGTGCTCTGCGAGAAATCTGCACCTACGGTTCTCGCGTCGAGTGCTGTCGAGCGAGGAACTCTTTCAAGCCCTGCAGCAAAGTAAGCGACGGAGAAAAGTTCCTCTGGTACTTCTCTTTTCCTTCCATTTCTTCTCTGTTTCTCCCTGTGTTTTCGTTTCTGCTTTCGCGCCCCTTTAAGGCTGCAGAGACAGGCACGAACGCTTCAAGCGTAGCAACGAAGGCAGGGCTGCGAAGAGAGCCTGGGTTTCAGTTGTCTCCGTTCGCTGTGTGTGTCGTGCTTTGCCTTCGTTTGGCTGCGGTTTTCCTCCTTCGTTGTCCCAACTTGTTTCCTGTTCCTGCACTCCGCTGTATGGGAGCAAGAGCCGTTTTTCTGTGTCGCCTCGAGTGTCTCCCAGCTTCGAGGGCGGCCGATCACGACCTCTGATGTCTGTTGTTCCTGCGTTTCCGATCTCGATTTGCTTCACTCGTTGCGCCCCGCCGCTGTGCAGTTTGAGACTCCGTCCAGGTCTCGGTTCTTCCCTGCATTTCGCTTGTCTCTGCAGGTCCACTTCCGACGCATTGTTCTCCCTCACACAGGTGGGTGAGAACGCCAGACTTCGATAGCACGCGGCGCTGAATCGGCGTCCATCTTGCCGCAGCATCTGTCCATTTTTTGACGCGATTTTGCCTCTGTCGGCCCGTGGAGGTGCCTCTTACGTCCCCCTTCACCTCTCTCTCCAGCTCGGTTCACAGCTCCGTTCTGCTTCTTTTTCTCGCTTCTGCGCGCGTCTTTGTCTCTCTCTCTGCCTCTGCGTCTAACTGCTTCTGTCTCCACGCATGTTTCTCTCGCTCTCCAGCGTTCCCCGGCTCTCTGTCTCGCTCGTTCTCGTCCTGTCCGTCTCTGTCCGTCTTGACTGCGCGCCGCGCAGGGTGTTTGGCGAGGCCGATTCAGGGAGCCAGCCGTCGGCTGTGAGTCACTTTTTCGCACCATCTCGTGGTTGTCTTTGTCCGCTTTCTTCTGCTCACTCTTCTCCTCCGTGTCTCTTTCCTGTTTCCTCCAGCCTGGCTCGTTCCTTCGCTTTGCGCTTTCTCCCTTTCTGCAGATGTGAGTTTGGGAGACTGCAGCTACTTGGATACCTGCCGCCACATTGAGACCTGCCGCTACGTTCACTACGAAGTGGATGCCGCGTCGAAGAACGACGCCCTGAAGAAAATGTAAGTGCGAAGAGGTCTCTCTCGTCCTGTTCCGCCGTTCCTGTTCTTCGCCCCTCTTCCTCAGTCTTCTGCGAGCTGCCTGCCTCTCTCTGGTTTTGCCGAGTCTCCTCTCCGCTCTTCGTGCCAGGCTTCCGCGCGTCCGGCGCTGCGAGGAGACGAAGCAGGCCCCGAGGCGTTTGTGGTGAAGGAGCGAAGCTTCTTTGAGAGGCTTGTCCTTGAAGACCTGTGCGGAACAAAAACGTCTTTTCTCTCCTTCAAGTCGAGGAGCGACGGAAGACCCTGTGCCCCGACTTCCCTTTCGTCAGAGAGTCTCAGCCTCTTCTGCCTGCGCGCCTCACGTCTCCTCCTCTCTCTTCCGTTGACGCGTCGAGGCTGCTCTTGCGTCGTCGGATTTGGCGTTCAGTGGCGCGCCGCCGCTTCGCCGCATCCGGCCTCTCTCTCCTCCAGGCTTCCCTGTGTCTCTCCTTTTCGGGCGTTTTTACTCTGCCACCCTTCCTTTCGTCGTTCGCCTGCCGTCTCTCGTTTCTCTTCGCCTTCTTCGTCCGCCTTGTCTTGTTCTGCCACCGCTGCACCTGGTCAGCTTGCGCCGCCTTCCCCTCGGTGTTCCTCCTCGAAAGGATTCGGTTCCTCTGTCCTCTCACCCTTGGTCCTCGTCAACTCTGACGCTTTCGTTTCCTGAACGCCCCGTTCGTCCCCGGACTCGCTGAGGTTTTCCAAAGTGTCTCGGTGTCTGGTTCAGGAGAGGCGAGGCGTCTGCAGATCCGTACGCCATCGGAACCATCTCGGCGGGCGCATACACAGAGTACCCTGCACAGTGGATTCGCTGCGATATCAGGTAACCGATCTGTTCTTCGCCTTCGCGTTCCGCGCCTCTCGCATGAACGCTGCTTCCTTGTTGTCCTTCCTTCCTGCCGTCTCTTTCTCGTTCCCCCGTCAGGCTCATGGTGAATAGGCGAACGAAGCATGTTTCGTAGACTCAGTCCGTGGAAGCTACAGCAAAAAGTCCTGGTTTAAGTTCCTGCAACATTAACGTCACTCCGTGCCATCTTCTCCTTTTTCTCCTCGTGTGTTTTGTCTCTGCTTCGTTTTGACTCAGGACCTTCGACTTTAGCATTTTTCGCAAGTTGATTCGCGTCGTCATGGCGGATCCGCCTTGGGATATCCACATGGACTTGCCTTATGGCACGATGACCGACCAAGAAATGCGCAGTTTGCGAGTTCGTGAACACAAGAGAGGAGCTCGATGCATGTTCTGTTCTTCTTCTGCCGTCTCACGCTCTCCGCGTCTTCAACAGAGTGACGAACAGCTCTTCGCTTCTCTTTTCAGTTTGTCTGTACTCTTCGTAATCTCTGTTCTCTGTGTGTGAAGCGTTCTCGAGCCTCCGGCTGCGCCTTCAACTACCTATTCGTTCTTCCATTTGCTTCTGGTTTTCGCTTGATACCCTTCGTCTGTGTTGTTACCTAGCGCTGAGGAGTACTTTGCGCTTTCTCGCTTGGCTGCTGTCTCGTCTTTAGGTTGACCTGATTCAAGAAGAAGGACTTCTCTTTCTGTGGGTCACTGGCCGAGCCATGGAGCTGGCCCGCGAGTGTCTCCAGGTATGTCTTCCCTTGTTTTCTCACCGCCGGCTCCAGAGCGTTTTCTCTGACCGACCGACAACATCCAGGTGACACCCTGTTCTTGTCGCTAGCCCCGTCTCCATTGCTAGTACTATACCGCTCATGAGCACTTCCTCTTCCCTCCGTCTATTTCTTCTCCTTCTTCTGTCCCTCGATGTCTCTCTGTGTCTTTGCTTCTTCTTCTCCCTCTCTTCTTCTTCTTCCGCGCAGCTCTGGGGCTACCGACGCGTGGAGGAGATCCTCTGGGTAAAGACGAACCAGCTGCAGAGGATCATTCGGACCGGCCGAACCGGACACTGGCTGAACCATTCAAAGGAGCACTGCCTGGTGGCGGTCAAGGGCAACATGGCGTTCAACCGGAACATCGACTGCGACGTCATCGTCAGCGAAGTCCGAGAAACCTCCCGCAAACCGGACGAGATCTACAGGCAAGGAGAGGCGCGCCACAGAGGGTGGAAAGGACCCAGTGCAGCGCATCTCGCGAGACCGCCAGACAAACGAAAACAAAGAAAGATAGAAGCAAACAGCAGAATCTCGGGGAAAAGAAGGAAAACGTCAAAAGCATGAGAAACGCCAACTACCAGGCACCGCTCGCTCTCCGGAACTCAGTTCAAATCCAATCAGTCTGGAAGTCTAAAGGAGGATGGCTCCAAAATGGAAGCGACAGTAGTGGACGTTTGTCAATTCAAGGCGGGACGCATGCAGACACATGGCGCGATCTTCATCGCAGAGTGCGTATCGCATGGCTCTTTGTGCATGTGTGGGTACCCGTTTTTACATCCAAAAATCGAAACTTCGTCTCTGTTCACTTTTCTTACGATCCACTTGTGTAGGTCAGATGTATGTAGCGACCTATCAACACAAAAGAATTCTTCAACTTGATGTTTTCTATGTGCTCGGACGGTTGTCCACGGTTCCGTTGAGCTTTCGCTTTCCGCTTGTCTCTCCAGAATGATCGAGAGAATGGCGCCGGACTCCCTCAAAGTCGAACTTTTCGGACGCATGCACAATGTCCGAAATAACTGGATCACTCTAGGTAAGAGATTGTCTCTTCCCTTCTGTGTGGTTGTCTTTATATGCGTGTGATCAGGGGAGTTTCCATCTATCTCCCTTTTCCCATCGTGTCTGCGTTTATGTCTCACCCCTGTTTCGCTGTCAGGATATCTACAATTTTGTCTTTTCTACAGCACGGTGTTTCACTCTTCTTTTCTCTGTATTTCCAGCTGCATCTACATGTCTCTCTCTCCGTACGCTTCTGTACCTATCTGTTTTCACTTATATTTATTTTCTTGGGAGTGTGTGGGCCTCTGGCGCAGTCGTGACTCTGTGACCGCATTGGTGAGCGCATCTCTTTCTGGGTCTCTTTAGGCCTTTTTCCTGTCGGTTTTTCTGCACCTTGGGTCCAGCTTTTCCCCGTGGTTTGCGCTTTCTGCGCCTTCTTGTCGAGGAACGCTTACGTCGGCTGTGTCGCGTTTCCTCGCCGCTTCATTTCTTTCTTTCCTCGTTGTCTGCTCTGTCCTCTCAAGGAAATCAGCTGAAAGGTGTAAAGATCGAACACCCTCTTCTCCGCGAGCGGTACAACGCCTTCGCCGAGCGCGAGGGGCTTCCGGTCGCAGAAGTTCCTTCTGCGTCCAATCCAGAGAATGAAACTTCCAATGCTGATGAGAAAAACGAAGAAGTCTCTGGAGAGACGGACATGTAGAGCGAAGCACTAGGCACTTCCTCGTTTTTGTGGCGGTTTTTGACTCCTCTGTCTCCTCTCGTGAGCGCATGTTCTGCGCATGTTCTCTGCCTCTCTCGTTCTTGCTCCGTGTCTGTCCTCTCTCTCCTCTCTTTTTTTCCTTTCCTTGCATGTTTGACTCCCCTGGCTGGTCCCTGCAGTGCCTCGACTGCGCCTGTGAGTGCTTCAGAGATTTGTCTCATGTTCAGCCTTTATGGAACACAAAAGACCTGCATGTCTCTTCACTACGTCTGAGCGTCCTTCGCGCGACTCCACTTCTCAGACGCGCTCTGCCGTTTCGATCCATCGAGCGGCGAGACGTCGCTGCGGTGTTTTCGGCAACGTCGAACGCTCCCCCCCCCGAAGGACCCCAGAAACGGTGCTCGCCAGACGCGCTGTATGTACACGCAAGGAGCGAACCGAACTGACGCTCGAGCGTCGCTGATTTCCTCGCTTCTTCTCTGCACCAGAGGAGACCGAGGTCGAATGCAGGAAAGAAAGATCTCACGCAGAGAGGCTTGCATGTTTCTCTTGGACTGTTCGACGCAGAAACGGCCTCCTCTCTAGAGCCTCCTACTGAAGGCCTCTCCCAGAAAAAGAAACTGGGGCAGGGAAGGAAGCGGCCAATAATCGCTCGATGGGAGTGAGAGAGAGTGAATGTTTGAGTGCGTAGATCCAAGAAGGAGGTCAACAGCTAAGGGGAGTTTAGCAGAGACTTGCTTCAATTCGACACAGCGTTCAAGAACGCGAACGGAAGTGAAACGCGTCCCCCAAATGCGGCCTTTACGCGCGAAAAACGACGGGAGCTGAAACACTGAACGCGACTAACGAAAACGAGACGCAAGACGGTGCTTGCAATACACCTGTGCGGCGTTTTGTACGTTTTCTGTCCGACACCGGAGCTTCGTTTGCTCTCCGGCGAGTGCCTCCGAAAAGGAGGGAAGGCGAAGATGGGGAGTTCGTGTATGAGAAGTAGAAGAAATGGAGACGCAAAGCTCGGACTTCAGAGGAGCCCCGACATTCCCTCTCCTCGTTTCTCTCTGAACAGCGTCGCGAGAGACAGGCTCGACTGCTTGCCCCCCAGAAGACTTGAGAAGGAGCACCCGACCCTGCATGGAACTTCAGCGTACTCCGTGTAAAAACCTTGAAAGACGATAGCAAACATGAGGCTTTTATAAAACGGGAAGAAAGAGACAACGAGACAATTTTTATCTAAGGAAGAGGTGACTTTTATAGACTTTTATCGAACGAGAAGAAAGAGGAGAAAGAGGTGAGTGAGGAGTCGCGAAGTTCCTTTTTGCTTCGCCTTCCTTCGAAGCCAATCTCAAGCGTCTCTGCTGTTCTGCACCTTCCTCCGCCTCAGGTGGCGGTGCATCTGAGATGGCCAGGAGCCCCTCAAGCAGCGTCGCGTCGCCAGCGAGGAAAACGGGCAAGTTTTAAAGAGATTCTGAGTCTTTTACACTTTGAAAAGATGCATGGAGAACTCAAAAAAAGGAGTGTGCTCTCCTCTCCGGCGAAGCACAGACCGGGGACTTGGTCCATCAAACAGACTCAACTCGGCAAACGGTTCGCCTTCGACCCTTTCCAGTTTTTCTTTCTAGCCTTTCATTCTTCTGTGATCTGTTCCCTGTCTCCCTCCACGTTGTCTGCGTTCTCCCCTGTCGCTCGTTTCTCATTCTCTCTTCACCCTTCTTCTCCTTCTTCGTTTGTCTTCTTCTTCGCCTTTTCGTGTCTACTCGAGGTCGTAGCACCAGAGCTCCCAAAGCGACGCGTCGCTCTTGAGGATGAAAAGGAGAGTCTGCAGCAGAATTTTCACAAAGTGGAGAAGGAGCAAAGCGAGGGGAAGCGAGGCCGAGCCGAAGGCGCAGACGGCGTAGGCGAGGAAGAACAAGAGACAGAGGTCGCCCAAGTAGAAGCGGCTGTAGGTAAATCCGAGAGACAGCGAAAACGCGGTCAGGACCAGCTGCTCAGACCGCAGCGTCTAGTGAAAAAGCCCTGTGTAGTCCCCACTCGACAAGACTCAAGAGCTGTAGACCTGGAGGTTTGGGGCCGCAAGAGCATTCAGTGCATCTGACTTTCTTCTGGTCCAAACAGACACGGGTGGAATCAGGAAACGCAGAAAAACGAGAAGAAATAGAGACGCGCCACCGCGACTTTCGCTCCATGCAGCGAGGGCAACTTCAAGAGGCCTGCCCGCCCCGCGCCCTTCCGGCACTGCCCTGTGCGTTTCTCCAGCAGAAACGAGGCCAGAAGTTGAAAGAAATCATCCAGGGAGATACACACTCTTTCCGTGACGGAGACGACACTACAGAGAAAACAAGACGGAGAAACGAGCAATCCCTAAGTCAAGACGAGGAAGCAACCGAAGAAAAGAGCAGAAAAACAAACCTGAGAGAAAGCAGAGATGCTCCAAACTCGAAGGCCTCCAATTTCTCAGCCGGCAGAAAATGCTGCACAAAATCCATAACGCATCAGCCCCCCAAAGGGAAGGAGAAATATACACAGAAATCCAGAAATAAAAATGCAGTCAAGACACTCAAACGAAGTGACAGAAGTCAACACAAGTACACAAAAAAGAGACGTAAAAACCATACAAAGAAGTGAGAAAGACAAATTAAAATATACAGAAAGAGCGTCTAAGCAGGAAAAGACGCCTCTCTTCTCCTCCGACTCACGACAGCTGAAGTTTCCCTTCGCACACGCAACATACTTCTATGGGCATGTATATATATATATATATATATATATGCGGAAGAATATATGTGTTGGGAGAAACATAGATAAATGTAGACGCAGGCCTACCATCATGTATATATAGAGTG
The DNA here is from genome assembly GCF_000006565.2 of Toxoplasma gondii ME49. NCBI lineage: Eukaryota > Apicomplexa > Conoidasida > Eucoccidiorida > Sarcocystidae > Toxoplasma > Toxoplasma gondii. The sequence goes on along the minus strand of NC_031480.1, from coordinate 1,761,891 downwards.
TATGTACACTTGAGAAGCGATTCCTCAGCTAAGAAACAACTGCCTCACCAAGACATCATATAACTAAACAGATTTTGACTCGTGTCTCTGAAGGCTTCTACATGTATTTATATATATATATATATAGATATACGGTCTTTTTCACAACCTCCACACACAAATATACATGAATATATATATATATATATATATATGTACATTTATGTGAATTTTTGTTGAGACTTACAGTTTTGAGAGTGTCGGCGGCTGCAGCCATGTCGAGTAGAAGAAAGTGATTTGTCAGTTTCATCACTTCGTTTCCATCGACGTTTTCATTCTCTCTCGTTTCTTCATTTTCTCGTTCTCTCCATTCTCCACTTGTCTCCACACGGAACCGACGTTCCTCTTCCACTCTCTGCCGTTCTTCTTCGCCTCCGCCCGCGTCTCCTCTCGCTGCTCCCCCTTCGTCGTCTCTTCTCTCTCTGTCTCGACCTTCTCTCCGACCTCTGCCCTTTCCTTCCTCTGCCTCTGCCTCGCTGCCCATTTGCTCTGCGTTCAGCGACGACTCGGCGCTGGAGCCGCGGCCAGAGGGAGAGAAGGAGGTTGATGAGAGAGAGCAGGCGCGCGAGACGGCGAGGAGAGACACCCGAGACGCCGGCTGCGGAGACTCCGTCGGAGTTACGCGGGTCTCTGCTCGCTCTGTATGCGGGCGCTTCGCCTGCAGGAAGCCGTGGAGGACTTGCTGAAGAATGCCGCCTGACGCGCGACCGTCCTGCCGGCCGCGGCCTGATGAAGGCCTTGCAGAAACGCGAGAAGAGGAGGCGAAACTCTGAAGAGAGAGCCTTTCTTCTTCATCTCCCGGCACGGCCGGCGACGCCGCAGCGCGCGGCAACGAGGAAACGTCTTGCTTCTCCTCCACTTGCGCCTGCTCCTCGACTCGTCCAGCTCGCTGAGACTCCGAGTCCGAGTGCCGATACGCGGAGACAGCAGAGCCTGGAGGAAGGAGAGACTGCTCGCGGTCGCCGGGCTCCCCCCAAAGGGTGTCTCCTTCACAGCAGTCGGCGGGACCGCGGCGGAAAAGTCGCCTCTGAGCGCCGAGGGGCGCAAGGACGGGAGGAGCAGGACGGAGGGCGCGGCAGACGGCGGCGACGCGGCGAGAGAGGCCGCGAGCGAACGCGACGAGACAGGTGAGGAGGCGCCACAGCCAGCAGAGAGAGGCTCGGAGACCGGCGAGGACTCCAGCGACGAGGAACCGCAACCCCCAGAGGAGCAGCAGCGGCCGACCGCATGCGGCGACAGGGGCGCTCAGACAGCCGGCAGGTCCGTCGTGGAGAGCAAAGGCATCCCTCGGGAAGACCGCGAGAAGTGAGCGCAACTGGAGGAGCAGAAAGAAGAAGGAGGTGACCGAGACGGTGTAGAGAGCGCAGAGGAAGAGCGGCAGAGGGAAGAGCGGAGGCGCGACTGCGAAGAGGAAGAGGACATCGCCGAGTTGACAGATGTGAGCAAAGAAGTCGAGGAGAAGCGTGAGACTTGTGGAGAGGAGGGCAGAGGACGAGGCTGCGGACGCGAGAGGAAAGACCAGCAAAGGCGCGCGACGCGTAGCAGGCGCAAAGCTCCTCAGCAGAGAAAGAACACAAAGTTCAGCCGCCATAGAGACACCGGACAGAAGGACGAGGAATATCCAAGACGCGAAAGAGAACTCGTCAACTCGCGGAAACGTCTCAGGCAGAGATTCCGATTCCGACGCGCTCACGCTGTGTAATGCAGCCGCCGTTGTGTATCCGCGGACTGTCTCCAGAGGAAGGAAAGAAGAAGGAGAGAGAGAAGAAGGAGAGGAAGAAGGAGACTGTTCGTTTGAACGAAGGGTACCAGACTGGTCGCCGCCAACGGAACTGCTTCCTCGTGGAGATGCCGCGCGTCTGTCTGCGTTCCTCTCCTGCTGATAAAATCCGCGTCTCGCCTCCACGCGCGGCGTCTCCTCCCCTGCATTCTCTGCTGTCTCCGCGCCAACCCCCTCTGCCTGCCCGCCGCCTCCGCCGGCGCCCCTCGGGTGTACGTACACCCCAGGGAGTTGGGGGAGGTCGGGCGGCACGGTGCGGGTCTCGGGGTGTATGTACAGCAGAAGCGCGAGGAGAGAGCTCCAGTAGATGAGGATCCAGAGGCCGGAGAGAAGGAACAGTGCGTGGAAGCGTTTCCTGGACAGACTCGGGGGCACAGTCGGCGAGTCGTCGGCCGAGGCGTCGAGGCCGAGCTCGGTCAACTCTGCCTCAGACAGGACTTCCCGCAGCAGCGAGCGTCGCGGCGGGGAGAGTTCGTGAGCCTCCCGACTCACTCGCGAGGAGGCCGCTGCCGCCATGGCAGCGAAACGCAGAAGGTCCGGCGCAGGGGAGAGTGCAGGTCGGCAGGACCGCGAGAGGAGTGAGAGAGAGGAGAGGAGCAGAAGGAAAGAGAACGAGAGAGGAGGGCCGCGCCCTTGGAAAGTTTGTCTCTGTCTGTTTTTTTTAACGCACCACGCGGCAGAGAGAACAAGAAGACGCACAGGTCACCATCATGAAGATTCGTCTACCGGATTTGCCTCCGTTGCGTCTCCGCAGTTGGAGCTGCGCTGGACTTTTCGTGCGCAGCTTGCAGCGCGACATGCAGGGAAGTTCCTTCTCCTCTATGTCTCTAGACCTGTCATTCTCGGTGGCTCTCGCGGCGCGCAGACTGGCAGAGCGATGAGGACGCGGAAAGTCGAGGAGAAACAATAATAACTCCGGCGCCGAGGAGAGAGGACGACCCGCAAACAAGAAGCCGGACTCTGGGCAGCGAGGCTGAGAGGCGAAACATACCGATATGAGAAGGACCTGGCAAAGCTGCCTGCGCAGAAAAACGGGATAGAAAAAGCGAGCAGAGCGAGAAGCTGAAGCGCAGCCGAGAAAAAAGCGCCTCTCTCGGTAGACAGCAGAACCAGAGGAGCAACGCCGCTGGGGAAGGCCGCGAGGACCTCAGACTCGACGCGCACCGCGCGAAGTTTGTCTCTCTCTCGCTCGAGCTGTCTATGTACCTGATCCCTGAAGCGGAGAGAGAGAGAAAAGCAGAGAACGAAAGCAGCCTCCAAAAAGAGAGAACGGCGTTCGCGACGGACGTCCTTGTTCGCTGCAGGACCTCTCGTCGCGAGAAAAGTCGGTAAAATCGCGCTCGGCCCGGCGGGCGTCAAAAAGAAAGGAAAGAGGACGACACACTGTTTTCTGTGAGGAGGCGAGAATTCCAATTGTTGAAGAAGGAGGGAGAAAAAGAAAAATGAGAAAAACCTCCGGCGGAACGGCCTCTAAGAAGAGGTTCTCTCCTCCGCGGCCTCCCGCCCCCGTCAGACTTTTGCTCCTGTGTGCCCTGACTAGCTGGAGTTTGAGGAGCGCGCCGAAACTCTAGCGAAGCGAGTCGAGGGGAGGAACTTTTCAGAGAAAGAGAAAGAAGAGAGACATCTTCTCTTCTGCGTCGCCTCGCCGGGGGGAGGTACTTTCCTTTCAGCGCATGGCGTCCTAACTCAGCAGGGGTTCTACGAGCTACTGCGCGGGTGTGGAAAGAGTTGAGACACCGCAGCCACCGGAGGGGGCTCTTCCGTTGAAAAGAGAACTTCGCGTTTTCTCTCGAGCAGTGGAAGTCTTCGTTCTGTTCCACCTTTCGGAGATTTTTCTGTTCCAGAGCAGCGAACTGGACAAGCAAAGCTCAGCCTCGATTCAAATGCAACGCTGACCTCCTCTGTAGATGGGTGCGAACTCGCGAGGCCATTGAAATTAATGTAAAACGAAAAGCGAATGGAGGGAGGAGACAGAGGGAGCGCGCGCGGCCTGCTCACTCAAACGCGAAAGAATCTCCTGGTCTTCGACGAGGAGCAATGCTCGACAATTTCATTGATTCAGAGAAAGGAACAACGTTCCCCATTCTATCGACTCACGCGCATCTCCTACTACAAACCTACACATGCATTTTTGCGCGCCTAGAAATGCATAAAACACAGTAAAATACTTTCGTTTCTACAGAGAAAAAACAGAGCTGGCGCCGTTTATCTGCTGTGCAAAGCCTGCACCACGAGGAGAAACTGTGAGGGCGTCCAAACTTTACGCTCCATGCCACGTCGAGCTATGCACATGCGCCCACATATTCATATATATATATATATATATAATTGTATATATATATATATATATAATTGTATATATATATATATATATAACTGTATATATATAAATATATATATAAATGTATAATTTTATATATAAATGTATAATTGTATATATATAAATGTATATATAAATGTATAATTTTATATATAAATGTATAATTGTATATATATAAATGTATATATAAATGTACAATTTTATATATAGATGTATAATTGTATATATATAAATGTATATATAAATGTATAATTATATATATAAATGTATAATTGTATATATATATATATATACATATATAATTGTATATATATATATATATATATAACTGTATATATATAAATGTATATATAAATGTATAATTTTATATATAGATGTATAATTGTATATATATAAATGTATATATAAATGTATAATTATATATATAAATGTATAATTGTATATATATAAATGTATATATAAATGTATAATTATATATATAAATGTATAATTGTATATATATATATATATATATACATATATAATTGTGTGTATATATATATATATATATATATATAACTGTATATATATAAATGTATATATAAATGTATAATTTTATGTATAAATGTATAATTGTATATATATATATATATATATATACATATATAATTGTATATATATATATATATATATATATATTCATATCCATCTACATACATCCACATACGTATACATATAAATATGTAGATTGATGTGTCTTCGTCTTCTGAATAAAGGCGAATACACGTCATGTATGTAACAATGCATTTTGGAGCATCACAGCTGTCTGTTTACTCCGACTCTTGGAGGCGTTTTAGGCAGTGCTCCAGTTTCTTCAGAAGGCGCCTTGGACGCTTTGACTGGATGGGAAGGTGACAGCAGCGCGCGAGGGCCTCCAGCGCATTTTCGCATTGTTTCGAGAGCAGGCCTTCCGAAGACTGGGTATCCCCGTATGCGTTTTCACAGTTGCATGCTTTTCCGGTTACGAAAGTTGCCATAAAATCTCGGCACACCCGGGAGAAAGCATCTTTTTGGTGCAAGAAACGCCGTCACCAACGCCTTGATGCAAATGCATGCAGACCTGTGAGTCGATCGAGGGAGAACTGAGTGGAGTTTTCGGACGTCGGACTGCAAAGCGCAAGCGCTTTTGTCTACGCTTCAATTCGAGTGTAAACTCTTGGAGAACGCCTTTCTGTCGGCACATTCAGAGCAGAGTTTTTGCTCCACACAGCCTACGTAAAAAGCACTGGGATGCTCAGACTTGCCGGTCTCCTAGTTTTTCATGTTTTTCAAATGATGGAGACTCCGTCAAATACGGATGTGTCTAGACACCAGAAACGTCAATAAATTCAAGATGTCGACATCCGTACACTGCTCTGTGCCGGCCGATCTCCTGACTTCGTCTTGGATCAGTAATAAATAAATGCCTGTGTGTACACAAAGGCAAATATACCTATAAATATGAAGATGTATACAAGGAGTGGAATGCGGGTAAATCTGTCGAGGTCGAAATGGTGAAAGATATGTCCGGTGCAAGCTGGTCATCGGCTTCTGCGAGTTTCCTTTGAGCCTTCGCTGCTGCAGTGCAGGCGCATGGACAGTTGCTCTCTTGGCCTCCTGTATCCTCGCAGAAATCGGCAGATCTGCGCCGCGAAACGTTCTCAGGTCCCTTTTTGAGAACGCGAGCGAGTCTGCGCGTCGTCTCGACCTTCGGTCCTACACAAACGGAGCTATTTCCTCCCGCGCCTCTCGCGGCTGCGGCCACAGAAGAATAGGACCCACCCTCGAGAGAAAAAGCACAGCGAGACAGCAGAAGAAACAGCAGAAGAAACAACACAAGAAACAGCCGAGAGACTCCTGCGGAAAAATCTGAAGAAAGTCTCAGCTGATGTGTACGACCCATCCGACGGAAAAACGCATGCAGTCGCGGATCGTTTTCGCGTTTGCATGCGAAGCGACAGAGGTCGACAGAATGCTTTTTCTCGCCTTTTTTCCTCTCGTTGCGTTCATACGGGTCTCTCTGTTTTTGCCTTCTCTCCTAACGCACCGGCAAGACTGCCTCAGTCAAGACTTTCGCCGTCTTGAAGAAGCAAAGTCGCCTCTCAACGCAAAAGCGGAAAAGGCACCCGTATCCGGCGCCCTTTTCTTTTTTCCTGCGTCTGGAGGGGAACATTTCCATCAAACTTTTTTACACTCGATCACTCTCCCGCCCCTTTCGCGGAGAGATTGCTTCACTGAGCTCCGTCGGGATGTCTGAACAGCCGCGGGGGTCGCGGACTCGCGAAATCTCAACTGCAGCCTTCCAGGTTCATTCTGGAGGTTCTGAGGTAGCTCCGCGAGCCGAGAGCGGTGCAGGCGTTGAGAAAATTGCCAAAAGAGGGAGAAGGTGACGGCGGAAAATGCGATTGCCTGCGCCGTAAGGTTGGAAAGACTCCCACAATGGGGTGAAGAAAACCTTGCTGCTGCTGTCCGGTCGGCTCGGCTCTCTCTCTCTCTCCTCCGTTTTCCTTTCTGCGCCTTCCTTACCGTCTCTTCCTGTGCTGGCACACCATCGTCTTCTCTTCGGCTTTCTCTCTCTTCCAGTGTGGATCTCCTCTCTTCGTCAGCCTGGCTTCTTCTCTCTTTCTCTCAGGTCGTCGCTCCCTTTCTCGTTCGTTTTCGGTCTTCTCCCTCCTCACTCGAGCTGGACATTGTTTTTCTTCTTGGCTGTGCTCCTTCGCGCGACAGCGCACTGCCTATGAGCAGGCAGGCAGCAGAAAACAAGAGGGAACCGAGGAGACACTCTGGAAGGAGAAAGAGAGAGGGGAACCGTTACTCTGAAATGGAAACGGGGAGGGCAAACGGGTGCGAGTTCGAAGAAAAGGACCGCGTTTCCGAATCCAGAGAAGGCATTTTTATGAACAGACCTTCTCGCAGCTCTCGGAATCTGACGCAGACTTGCGCGTCTCTCTAGATGCGCTCAGGTTTGTGTAAATTTCAAAAACTCGGACATCAAGAACTACCTGGTCTCTTCTCGCTTCATGGGCGATTCCACGGAAAGCCTTCCACCGTTCGGGGGGAGAGGCTTGCGGCCAACGGCCTAACTTTGCTTCTCTCTTCAAACAGGAGAAGTCGACTTCTCGTCCTCTCTTAACGATGACAGGACTGGACCTCGAGTTCGATCCTCAAAAAGTCCTTGCTTAAAGCCGCACAGCATGGCAGACACAGGGTCCTCTTCCTCCCGCCTCGGTGTGGGGTCGGAGAAGGCCGCTGCGGGTAGGCCATCCGATCCGTTCCGCGCTCTGCAGAGTCTCCTGCGCTCCTCCTCGCAGCCGGCTTCGTCGGCCGGCGCGGCTTACTACTCGCAGCCGCTCTCGTCTGCGCCTCCAGGTTTTTCTCCGGCGCCCGTAGCTTCTTCCGCGCGCTCGTTCTTCTCTTCGCAGCCTGCCGCGCTCGCTTGCGTCGCCTGCGGCGCCGGAAGCGAGGCGCTGCGTCTGGACGACAGCGGGAACTTCGTTTGTGGATCGTGTGGGGTGGAGCACCGCGGAGTACGTACACTCGAGCGCGACGAGCAAGACGTCTGTTTGGACTTTTTCGGCATTTCCGGCGAGGAGGCCTCTGCGCCGTCTGCGTTTCGCTGCGTTCGCGCCTCGGCGGGTGGAGGCGGCGTTGGCGACGCGGTTCGCGCGCTCGCGGAGAGCCAGCGGGCGTTGGCGACAGCTCCAGAGAGCGAGGAAGGGGAGGCGGCGCTCTCGACGGCTGTTCTGCCTCTTCGTTCCTCCCGTGAAGAGCAGGAGGCCCAGACGCAGGCGCAGCTGACAGCAGTGGCTGAGGGATGTGTGACTCTCTCGGCCGACGCCGCGGCGCTCGCAGATGCAGAGCAGTCGCTCCTGCTCCAGCGGGCGAAGCGCGGAGGAGAGAGAGGCAAGTCCGCGAACCATGTCGAGCCGCTCTTCGCACTCTGTCTGCAGGAAGCAAAGGGACAGTTCGGCGCGCTCGGAGACGGCGGCGGCATTTCTGGAAAAGGGCACAGTGTAGGATGCGAGCGCGAGGAGCTGCTTCTCCAGGCTTGGCAGACGCTTCTTCTCTGTTGCTGCAGGAAACTCGAGAGACTCCAGCTTCCGGCAGGACTGATCGAGTGCGAAGCGAGGAAGGTGAGAACTCAGACGCGAACTGCTCGCACTGAACTGCAGACCTCGAGGAGATTTCCACTCGGGAGAGAACGAGGCGTCCGCGTCCGCGTCCGACGACTGCAAGCGATCGGCAGTGAGGCGCTGGGCCGCAGTGTGGACGCTTTCTCTCACGAAACCAACGAGGACCAGAGGGAGGAGACAGACAGGACAGGCTCCAGGGCGGAACGTTTGGGAAGGCTCTGCGTTCACATCGTGCCTTGCTTTTCGCGTTTCCGCGGAACTCGCTCGGGACTCGTTCGTCAGGCATGCACTGAGTCAGGGTAAATCCTGCAACTGGACCGCCGCAGAGAGAGAGGCTGTCGATCGTTCCAGGTGCAGGCAATTGACGCGGTGGCAAAAGATGCGAAGTAGCACCCGCCGACCGTCTGACCGACCTGGGCAAGTCGGACAAAGCCGTGACGTCGACCTGAGAAAAAGAGAGAAAAGGAGTCGGCAGAAGGTGCCGGCTCTCGGAGGCGCGCAGACACTGACGCTGCGAGGAGACTGAGAATCACGAGGTGTTTCGTAGAAAATGAAAACTCGCGGTGGAGTGACGTTCCTCGGGAGGCTTCACCTTCTTCCCTTGTCCGTTGAGAGATGGACTCGGCAGAAGTCTCTCCTACAATGTGCGACCGACGAAGAAAGACCTTCAGTAGCTCACACTGAAGCTGCATCGGCGGTCCCCTTTCTTTCGTGCAACTTTTCTGTTTGTGTGAAGCCTCTCGAGACTTGCTCTTGTGTTTGACGGTTTGCTTCGAGCTCGTTGTTTTCTGTCTTGCCTTTTCGCAGGTTTGGTCGCAGTACTTGCACTTCGTCTCGTCGAACCGCCTCCCCGTCAGCGCCTTCTTCTGCAACGCCTCTAAGCGTTCCTTCAAAATTCCGTGAGTCCGCGCCGAAACATGTTTCTGTCTCTCCTTTTCGCTTCCACTCTTTCTTTTCCCTTCGCGCGTTTTCTTTCCTATCCGCTGTTCGTTCTCTTCTCTTCGCCATTCCGTCTTTCTCTCCCTGTCCGCGTCGCCATCCCTTTCTTGACATTTCCACTCTTCTTGCCTCCCCTCCGCCTGCTGCCAGTCTTGCCTCTCGCGCTTCTCCCGCGTCGTCTGCTGCCTCGCCGTTCTCCATCTCTTCGAGTCTTTTGCAACAGGCCGCTTGTCTCCGCGGCCCTCGGCACCTCAGCTTCTGCCCTCGTCGGAGTCCCCCTCGAGTCCTCGCCGTGAATGCAAGACTGGAAAGAGACACACAGGAGCTATTCCTAGACTCAGACAGCTACCTATATATATATATATATATAATATATATATATCTATATATATATATACAGATAAATAACATTGTAGACAGCTACCTACCTATATATATATACTATATATATATATATATACAGATAAATAACATTGTAAACAGCTACCTACCTATATAATATATATATATATGTATATATACAGATAAATAACATTGTAGACAGCTACCTGTATATATGTATATATGCATGTATGTATACGTATAATTGTATATGTATAGAGGCGTAGGAATTTTAAACTACGCATTCGCCGCTTAAATGTAGTCTGTCACAACAGAACCTCCGCTAGTTTTTTATTTTACATTTTTTGGTCTCCTGTTTGGTCCACGTCTGCAAGCGACTGGAGGTGTCTGTACACAGGAAAGCAGAAACTCAGTGAGGCAAGGTTTCTTGCGTCTTGCTGGCGAATTGCGTTTCCATCTTTCTTGCTGTTCCTTCCCCCCTTGTCTGCGGTCTTCTCGCGTCGAGACATGCGCCCTTCGCAGCTGCAGTATGCAGGCGGGAGTTAAAGAAGGTGGAAAGAACTTGTTGTTTGCCTCCTGAAATCGACCGTAGTGACTCCACCACTCTTCGACTTGAAACGTTCTGTCTAGTCCGGTGAACGATGTTTGGAGTGAAACAAAATTTGCTAAAAAGGGGGTGTTGCTTCGATTCAGAAAAACCTGGAGCGAACCCGCTTTTTCCTGAAGAATCTTTCAAAGGATTTTGAACAGTCTTTCTTCTGTTTTCTTTCTTCAGATTTTATCGATGCGTCTCCTCTTCGGCATCTGAGCGACGTCGAGCGCAAGAGAAGCAGAGCGAGCTCCTTCAGCACCCTAGCCTGCCCCGCGCTGTGAAGGCTGGTGAGTCTCGTCTTGTCTTTTTATCTCGGTTTCGCTTGTTCCTGGCATCTTTTCATGTCTCCTTCATTTTCATCGTTTCTGTTTCGTTGCCATTTACTCGTCTCTCCTCTTTTTGTCCTTTCCCCCCTCTCTCAATTCTCCTTCTCCCTCTCTCTCTGCATCTTCGTCACCCTGTCCTTCGTCTCCTTCTTCTTCCTCCCTTTCTCCTTCCTCTTCTTGTCCTTCTTGTTCCTCTTCCTCTCTGTTTTCTTGGAGAGTCTTCGTTCAACCTCCTCCGCGCCCAGTCTCACCGCACCTGCGTCTCGCTGCCAGTTTGTCTCTGCAGTGGTTGCGCTCATGGGTCTGGACCGCCCGGCTTATATTCGGAGAGTCGCGCCTTTCTACCGCGGACAATTCTTCAATCGATCCCGGAAATTCTTTTCGCTGGTGCTGCCTTCACCGCAGCAGTGTCGTCTCGTCGGGGAGGCTCTGCGAGCAGAGACCGCTCGGGGGAAACGACCCAGAACGACGCAGAGTGAAGAAGAAAGGGAAGGAGACAGAGAAGAAGGACGAAACGAGACCCTCAGTCTCCCTCAGCAAAGGCAACTTCGATACGTTGCTGAGGGAGGCGAAGCCGGCGTCGTTTCGCCTTCGAGTCCAGATGGCCGCGAGGTTCCAGTGTTTTCAAACGAAAGCCAACAGCGTTCTTCTCGTGATCTGCGAGAAAGGAGAAGATCCCCATCTTCCGAAGATAACCAAGAGGGCACTGGCGAGAGTTCTCACTCGCCACACTCCGCTTCGCCTTCGCTGTCTCCGATGTCGGTTCGCGGGCACAAACCGTGCAATTCACTTGTCTCGGCTTGCCTCGCTCTGCCTCCTCCCCCCCCTGTTTCCTCTCTTCCATCGTCAGACGCAATGGAACTCGCTGCAGCTTCTGCTGCCTTTTCCTCGGCCTCCTCCTTGTTTTCTTCTTCTCACGACTCGTCTCGCGCCTCGTTCATGTCCGGCTCGGAGCGCGTCTCCTTCGCGCCCTTGTCGCTCTACCGCCTCCCGCTGCCTCGGCCCCGACGTCAGGAGACGCTGGCGGATGCGTCGCATGCAGCGGAGGAGACGAAGTTCGACGGCGAAGGCGCGCCTTTTGCGCTGAAGAAGAAAGCCGCGAAGACGCGAAAACTTGCAGACAAAGGCTGGGCGGGCGGCGCGTGGACGCCAGGTGTCTGTACTCCCGGACCGGCGCCTGCGGGAGGACCTGAGTGGGGGGAAAGCGTCGAGTCGCGACTCTCCGGAGACGATGCGGAAGGAGAGAGAGGCTGCCGGGACCTGCGGAGACGGCAGAAACGCCACAGGCAGCGGCGAGATGGAGAGCCTGCTTCGTCGCTGAGTCTCGCGACTGCTGAACGCTCTTTTCTCTCCGAGTTCGTCGACAACAGGACCGAACTGCTCACTTTCAACCGCCTCGCCGGCCGCAGATACGGCAAGCAACTCGACATCAGTGTGAAGGATCCTTCACTGGCGCGCGCCGCAGGAAGGCGCAAGACTGTGAACATGAAGAACAACGCGGCGCCGCTCTCCTCGCTTCTCCCGAACAAAGAAGCCTTCGGCGTTCAGGACGACGAGGGTGACCCAGACGTCGCGGCGCTGCCGCTCTGGATTCTCCAGCTCATGAGTGCCGCTCGCAGCCTCGTCGAACACCCGGGAGAGTGCCATGGAATTCGAGATGGAAATCAAGGCATGAAGAGTGAAAAGCAAATCGCCTGCTTGGTGAGATCGAACGCGCTCAGACCTCGAGGAAAATACGAGTCTCGCCAGACTCTCCAAATACCCCCAAATTCCAAATCTCAAACATCCGCACAAAAATCCCACTACTTTCGTACCTTCTATACATATATATATATATATATATTTACATGCATATACCGATCAGATAACAACAAATGAGCCTACATATATACATACATATATATGTATATACACGCATATACCGATCAGATAACAACAAATGAGCCTCCATATATATATATATATATATATATATACATATAGATATAGATATAGGTATGGAGATAAAGAGCGAGGCGGAATATATGCATATATGTATTGAATTGTATTGCGTGGGCTGGTTCGCTGTCCGCATCTATGGATCTGTGTGGGCGCTTCGTTGTTTTCTTGTGCATCCGGCGTTTCTTTCGCTGCATGAGAGGCGTTGCTTGCCGAAGAAGGCCCCTCTGTGATAAGCGTTCGAAGACAACTCACGCGCCTCTTCACCTTCTCCAGGGTGTCGCTGGCTCTCGTCTTTTCTGTTCCTTCATCTCTTCAGCCAGCTCTTTCTCCAGCTGTCTCTTCCCGTCTTCTTTCTGTCTCTCTTCCTCTCTCCCTCTCTCCCTCTCTCCCTCCCTCTGTTTCTCCATCACTTTCTCTCTTGCGTCTTCTGTGTAGATCTCTTTCCTTGCCTGTGCAGCGTTTGCGTTTTCTGCAGATCGACGCGATCTACGAACATGACTTTCTCGCTCTTCTCTTCCGCTACCTCGTCCATGAAGGACAGCACGAGCTTGCCCAGGCTGAGACCGGCGGTGCCCGCGAGCCTCTGCCAGCGCCGCCGACTGCCCTCGCCCTCCCGGGTGTATGTACACCGCAGCCGGAACCGGCAAGTGGAGATCCTGTCGTTTTGCCGGGTGCGACAGAGGCGGCGGGAGAGAAGACAATCGCTGAGGCGAGAGGGTGCAGACGAGCAAGCGAAGAGTCGACGAACGCGCCAGACGCAGTCGGCTCTCTATGCAGCCACAGAACGAAGCGCAGGAGTTTCTGGACGCGCGTCCGTCGAGCGGCGTTTCTCGCCGTCTCTGCCGGGCCGCGTTCGGCTTGCACCTCTCTGCTGCAGGCCTCTTCCTCGTCAGCTCTCTTTCGCAAGTATTTGTCTCTGCCGTTTTCTCGCGCTCTTCTTCTGTGGGCTGCTGCGGTGTCGAACGACGCAGAGCGACGACAGAGGGAGAAAGCGGAGGCGGCCGTCCACGCCTCGCAAAAGAGACGAAGAACGCAGAAGGAAGAAAACACAACGTTCGCAGACTCGAACGATCTGGAGTCGGTGGCGACGCAAGCGCTCGTTCCTGCGGTCCCGGATCGTCTCTCTCTCGGATCTTCCCTCTTTCCTGACTGTTCCTCCCTGAGCAGCGATCCGTTCTTCCTTCTGCATGCTTTTCGCATGCGCGAAGCGTCTGCCGGTTCGCGTTCGCAGGATCTGGCTGAGGTTTTTCAGACGGTGGAGAAGTCGCAGAGGACAGGAAAGGCCCACTCTTGTCTTGCTTCCTCGAAGCCGACTTCCAGCTCTTCACTCCGCCTCCCTCGCCTTCCTGACTCGGAAGACAAAGGAGACAGAGGGGGAGCCAGTGGCGAGTCTGTTGCACTGACGGCGGATCAAGCTGCGATTCTCGCTCTCGGACCCTGTCTCCCAGTCGAGACTTCGAACGCGTCGTCGACAGAGTGGAACTCTGTCCACTCTGCGGCTTCTTCGATTTCCTCGTTCTCTTCTTCCCGGTCTTCCTTGCCTTCGTCGTCTTCAGCCGTCGCTTCGCTTCCAGGTAGAAGTCGCGCGAAAGCGAGAAGCACAGGAGAAGAGAAGCGAAGGCAGGAGATCCCGCCACTCGCCTCCTTCGTCCTTCTCCCTCCCTGGCTGACTGTCGTCTCCTCGGCGCAGCTCGTGAAGCTTCTGAGGCACCGCCGCCTGGAACGCAGCGGAGGGGCAGGCGAGGACGCGGAAGCGAAAGGAAGGGACGGCGCAGACAAGCAAGCGCAAACAGAGAAGAGAAAGAGCAGGCAGAAATCGGGAGGCATCAGAGAGCAGATGGAGGAAGAGGCCGCGAAACTGGAGAAGTGCCTCCTGCAGGCTCGCGTCGCCGGTGGACGGGTCGACACAGCGGCGGGAGGAGACAGAACGGGACCGACGGCGGAGAGGAACGGAGAAAAAGGAAAAGTCGAAACCGCGAGACACAGTCAAGCTCTCCACCCCGAGAGGCGCCTGCGAGCGCTGCGAACTGTCGCCGTCCGAGCAGCCTTTTCGCTTCTCGCGCAACACCTAGAAAGTGAAGACCAAGAGACAGAAAAGCCGCAAAACGCAACTGCCGCAGCCTCTCCCCAGGCACTCTGTCCGTCTCCTTCTGCTTCTTCGTCTTCGTCGTCTCCTGCTTCTTCTTCGTCTTCGTCGTCTCCTGCTTCTTCTTCGTCTTCTTCCTCGCTCGCTCTCTGTGGGTCTGTCTTGTCGTCGGGAGAGGTGGACGAAGGAGCAGGAAGGGGAGAAACGGTGTCGAAGGAGCTCGTTTCTGCGAGAGCTTCGTCGAGAAGAGACAGTGGGGAAGTTTCGACCGCAGAAAGCCTTCTTCTCTCTTCGCGTCTCTTCGACCCATGGTTGCCCGACGAACTTCCGCCGATCGACTTTTCTCTACTCCTCGCCATTCTCTGGATTGCGCTTCTCAACTGTCGCCTCGCGGTCACGGCGAGGGATGTTCTTTGTCTCCTCCTCACGGTGAGCTAGTCGGTTCACTCTCGCCGGATTGCGTTTTCGCTTTCCTGGATCGAGTGCCAGTTCCTCTTGCCTGCCTCTTCGGGTTGTGTCTCGCCTCTGTTTTTGTCGTTTCCTGTTCGACGGTGTTCTGTCCTGTCTGCCAAAGGGACTTGCCTCTGTCTCCTGTCTCTCGTTTTTTCCGTTGCTGTTTCGCATGCTCCTCGCTCTCTTCTCTCTAATTCCACGGGTGACCTCTGTTTTCGCGTTTTCAGGACGCCCTGCCTCTGCTGTCTCTGCCCAGGCACCTTCCGCCTGCGCTCTTCGCCTCCTGCGGCGTCTACGGCTCCTTTCCTCTGCATCCTTCGCACCGACTCTCGAGTTTCGCGTCCGCTTTCCAGATTTCTCGCTTTCCATCTGCCGCCCTCATCCACCGCGCCGCCGCCTTCCTCGTCCACTCAGTCGGCGTGTACATACACCCCGCGCCGGCCCGCGCGCTGCTCCCCCGCCTCGCGCATGCAGTTTTCGCTCGCGGAGGCTCTCCAGGCGCCGCGCCGCTCGTTGCCCTCCTTGCCCTCCGTCTCCTTGACTGGCTGGAGGCGGAGGAGGCGGCGCATGCACGGTGGCGAGCGAGGAGGCGACGAAGGCTCGCGAAAAGAAACAGAGAAGGAAAGACGAAAAGGTCGACCGGTATCGGGTCCGGCAGAGCGACGGGAGCTGATGAAGGGGACGCTGCGACGGCCGATGCTACGCAGAGAAAGCGCCGAACACCCGAGACCGCAACCACACACTCCAAGTTCACTTGCTCTTCTTCCTCTTCTCGCTTCTCTTCTGTTTCGTCTCCAACTTTGTCGCCTTCTCTGACATCTGATTCGTCGTCGTTCGCATCTGCGGAAGAGGACTCGCGGTCGCGTTTCGCGTTGGATGAGAGTGAAGCTTCGACGTTCTCGACAAGTGACTCCGAGGGTGGAGACATGAGCGAAGCAGACCTGAAAGGACGACGCCAAGTACTTCGCGCTGCGAGTCTCGCGACCTCGGGCGTCTCTGCAGCTTCGAGGTCGATGGCTGCGGTCCTCGGCGCCTTCTGTTTCAAGAAATTCCCTGCACCCGTCGCTGTCGGCGCAGCTGTACTGATCGCGGCGCGTCTCCTGTGGCCGATATGCTGCTCCCAGCCTCATTTGTCCTTCCCTCCCGAGCTCACGTCCTCTTCGTCTTCTTCTCCTCGCTCTCCGTCCACATGTGCGTCTTCCTCGCCTCAGTCTTCTTCTCACGGTGCTCCTCCGCAGTCTTCGTCTCTTCGACGTTCCTCGGTGTTTTCTGCGTCTTCTTTGCTTCCGTCGCCTGCGTCGTCTCCGTCTCTGTCGACTGGCGCCTGCGCCGCGAGTGCGACGAGGGGAGAATCTCGGTGTGACATGGCTGAGAGCGGAGCGACAGCCGAGACCGACGAAGAAGACGCTGCAGAAGTTCACCTGGTCTGCTTCGCTCTCTCGGGGGCTTCGCTGCGCTTTGACTCGACGCGCGACGCCTGGGTGGCGCACCTCTGGGGAGAGCGGAGGCGGTCCACGGCGCCTGGGCAGGAAGGGGGCGTTGCGGAGGCAGACAGAGAGAAGGGAGCCCCGGAGAAGGCCGATCCAGCAGAGGGAGACGCAGAGAAGGAAGGTGACGAGAATGGACCTGGTGCAGACGACGGGGGCGGAGAAGAGCAGCAAGACGGCAACGGAGAAGACGCCAGGAGAGAGGGAAATCGATGCGCGAGAACAGAGACCGACGCAGCGAGTGAGGCAGAAGAAAAAGAGCAGAAGGGATGCTGGATCTGGCGTACAGCAGCAGGGGAGATGGATCTGCTTCCTTTGGTGCCGATCTCCGTTCGAGCTCGACTCCTTCGTCACATTTCCTCTGGGGCAGAACGAACGAACCAGCGACAAAGAGGAGCTTCAAACTGCGAAACGAACAAGGCAAAACACTATCTGCTGATTTCCTTCGATGTCCCCACTGCGGCCGTTGGATGGCGCCGCTCAGGTCGAGCAGCCTTCGGTCTTCTTATCCAGCTTATGGACATATTCTGCTGTCTCTTCGCCTGTCTCCTCTCTGCCTTTTATCCTCCTTCCTCTTCTTCTCCGTCTTCTTCTCCTTCGTCTTCTTCTCCTTCGTCTTCTTCTCCTGTTTCGTCGCCAGATGAGGCGCTCGAACGCTTCTTGGCCTTTCGGCTTGCCGAAGGGCAGAGAAGCGCCTTAGGCGCGCCAGCTCGGTGTCCTCATCATTCTGCCTCGTTCTCTCATCCTTCTTCTCCATCTAGTTCATCTTCATCATCGTCTTCGTCTCGAGCTGGGTGCTCACCTGCTTCGTCGCCCTTGGTGTCTGCGTTGCCACTGGCTTTTCTGCGCAGCCTTGTGGATGCTCAGACGCCGGTGGACTGTGAGTCTGGACTCTCAGGTTTGCGGTCTCTCTGCGCATGCTGGCGTCTCTCTCACCCGTCCACCCCCGCCTCGTCTGTCTCTGAAACGGCGTCTCCTTCAGCGCCTCCGTATGTTTCTGCTTCATTTTCTGCGTCTTCGAATTCTCCGTCTTCTTCGCGCTCTTCGTCTCGTTTGGGCGCCCTCTTTCCTGGACTCGAGAAAGCGGGGATTTGGTGTGCATCTGAGCTGGAGGACCTGTCTCTGTTCTTCGGCTTGATGGAGCGCGACGCGCTGCGCTCCTTCGCGTTTGAGGCGCCGTTCGCTCTTCCGGTCTCCTCTCTGTCGTCCCCGGCAGTGCTGCCCAGAGAGGGTGAGCGACCGCCTGGCGACGAAGGCGGAGAGACGTCCGAGGAAGAACGCTTCGTATTCAGAGGAGACGTCGCTTCCGCGAAGAACGCGAAGAAGTCAAACCGCTGCGGTCGCGCGCCTCCTCCAGCAACGGACGGACTGGTGGAGACGAAGCGTCTCCTGTGGCAGAGACTGTTGGGTTTGTTGCATCGAGAGATGGTTTTTGAGCGCGCGTTTTTGTCTCAAATGCCAACAAATTTCCAGTTGTTTTCTGGGTTGCGGATCTCTGCGTCGCTGCCCGCTGCACCACTCGACGCGCGAGGAACTGTCGCTGCCTGCTCAGCCTCCCCGCTCTCGTCTTTCCTTTCTCCGTCTCTCTCGCACATTCTTCAGCTTCATCCCTTCCTGGATTTGAGTGGGCGAAGCAGACGGCAGTTGCACAGACGCCTGAAAAAGTTCCTTCTGAATCGACCGAGATTTCGAACCGCCGACGCTGCCACCACGGCCTCGCTGACGAGGAGGAACGACCTCTCTGCAAGTTCAGACGAAACTGAAAACGAAACTGAAGACGAACGAGGAGACGAAAGTGAAGACGAACGAGAAGACGAACGAGGAGACGGAAGAGGAGATGGAAGAGGAGGGGAAGCTGAAGAGGGAGGAGTGTGGCGTCGTTGTGAGTCGTCGTCCAGGAGAAGCCTCGGAGGAGACAAGCGCACGGAGTCCCTGTCTGACGGCGAAGAGAGGACGAGGAAACAGACAAGAGGAAGAAGAGAAGGACGAGACAGAGGATCCAGGGGATCCAGGGGAGAGAGAAGAGGATTTGGCGACGGAGGAGAGAATTCGAGTCTGCCTTTCGCTTCGCTTGCGGAGGCTCTCGAGGATGCGGCGGGAGAGGCTGCATGCGCCGTCCACGCGGCAGTTCAAGAGGCTGCAGAGGAGAGAGAACAGAGGGCGGAGAGAAGGCAGGAAAGCGGACACCGCGGCGACTGCTCGCGAGAAAAGAGAGACAAGTCGCGAGAAAAGAGAGACAAGTCGCGAGAAAAGAGAGACAAGTCTCGAGAAAAGAAGAAATGTGTGAAACGCTCACGAGCAGGTCAGGCGGCCGACACACTCCAGCCGCTTCCCTTTCTTCCTGTCGCACCTGCGTCTCCTTTTCCTTTTTCGAGTTCTTCATCGAACCGAGAGGAGACCTGGCAGTGGATAGGAGATCCTCTTGTCCACGTACAAGAAGTGAAGTCCAGTCTCTCCTCCTCCAAGTTTTCTCTCTCTTCTTTCTCTTCTTCTTCAGTGGCTGAACTCTTGGCTGTGCGGTTCCTCGCCCTCGCTGGTGCCCAGCTGCCGCCTGAATATCTTGCAGTTCCCTTTCCTTTTTCGATCCGTGATTCGACTTCCTCTTCTTCTTTCGCGTCCTCTTCTTCTTTCGCGTCGGGTACGGGAGAAGGCGCTCGTTCACTGACAAGTGACGAGCCGCGCCCAGGCAGCAGAGAGAGCCGGCCTGCTCGCAGCGAAGGGGGAGGGGAGAGAGAGCAGGACGATGTCTCCCGAGAGATCTTTGTGCAGCAAGAAAAGCAAGGAAGTCCAAAGTTCCTGGTTCCCCAGTTCTTCCTCGAAGAAGGCTTGCTCACTGGCGGTGCGCGACGTCTGCCACCCGCCCTCGACGGCCGAGCGATACAGGACGGTAAACAGAAGTCGTCGCTTTCAATGGACAGAAACTCGTTCTCCAAATCGCACTATCCATCCAACCAAATGCAAGCCGCAGATGACAGCGTATACATTCGGGCACGTAAAGACGTGTATATACATTTACATACATATGCATATAGATAGATAGATGTAGATAAAGAAATAAATATATATAGATAGATAGATATGTATATAGATAGATAGGTAGATATAGATATACATGTATATAGATAGATAGATAGATCGGTAAATGCGTTTATATGTACATATATACATATATATATACATATATATACACGTGTAGGAGTATACGGGTCGGTGCATATTGACACAACTAGATGCGAGTATTCGAGTATTTTGATTTGACTGCGAAACTCCCTGCAAGAATATACGCGTATCTGTAAATGCATATGCTCACGCATGCATGTATGCCTCTATCTGTGTGTGAAAGTGGGCCTTTGCATGTATGCTTTTTGATCTGTTTCTGTGTCCAAATTTTATGGCTGTCTGCCTGTTTTGGACGTCGGTCTGTAGATAGACACAGCGCGCAGTCTCTTCTTGGTTTGCGCATGCCTGCCGGCTCCCGTGAGTCTTTCTTTGCCTATACCTTTCTTGCGCTTTTCCCGATCGGCGCTGGCATTTTCGTTCTGTCCACTGAAGTTTTGTACACGCTTTCGAGGCTGGCGATGGCGCGAATTTACGCGGGGGTCGTTGCGCATCTGGGCGAAACTGTCGTTTGTTTCTGTCTTTGCAGGATACTTGCCTGTTACTTATCTCATGCTCCTTTACAAAGTTGCTGCGTTTCTCGGCGTCCATCCAAATGAAATACACAAGGTTCGTTTTTCGAGGTTCCCTTGCTTTTCTGTCACACGTTCTTCTGTTTCTTCCTCTCGGATTCCTTATTTGTTCTCTCTGACTCTCTCCTCTTCTTTTTTCTCGCATTCTCTAGTCTTCCTCTCGGATTCCTTATTTGTTCTCTCTGACTCTCTCCTCTTCTTTTTTCTCGCATTCTCTAGTCTTCCTCTCGGATTCCTTATTTGTTCTCTCTGACTCTCTCCTCTTCTTTTTTCTCGCATTCTCTAGTCTTCCTCTCGGATTCCTTATTTGTTCTCTCTGACTCTCTCCTCTTCTTTTTTCTCGTATTCTCTAGTCTTCCTCTCGGATTCCTTATTTGTTCTCTCTGACTCTCTCCTCTTCTTTTTTCTCGCATTCTCTAGTCTTCCTCTCGGATTCCTTATTTGTTCTCTCTGACTCTCTCCTCTTCTTTTTTCTCGCATTCTCTAGTCTTCCTCTCGGATTCCTTATTTGTTCTCTCTGACTCTCTCCTCTTCTTTTTTCTCGCATTCTCTAGTCTTCCTCTCGGATTCCTTATTTGTTCTCTCTGACTCTCTCCTCTTCTTTTTTCTCGCATTCTCTAGTCTTCCTCTCGGATTCCTTATTTGTTCTCTCTGACTCTCTCCTCTTCTTTTTTCTCGCATTCTCTAGTCTTCCTCTCGGATTCCTTATTTGTTCTCTCTGACTCTCTCCTCTTCTTTTTTCTCGCATTCTCTAGTCTTCCTCTCGGATTCCTTATTTGTTCTCTCTGACTCTCTCCTCTTCTTTTTTCTCGCATTCTCTAGTCTTCCTCTCGGATTCCTTATTTGTTCTCTCTGACTCTCTCCTCTTCTTTTTTCTCGCATTCTCTAGTCTTCCTCTCGGATTCCTTATTTGTTCTCTCTGACTCTCTCCTCTTCTTTTTTCTCGCATTCTCTAGTCTTCCTCTCGGATTCCTTATTTGTTCTCTCTGACTCTCTCCTCTTCTTTTTTCTCGCATTCTCTAGTCTTCCTCTCGGATTCCTTATTTGTTCTCTCTGACTCTCTACGTTCCGCGTCGCTGTCCTCTCTCCCATCTCTCACCTTTTCCCTGGGGTCTCTGCGCCTCGCTTCTGCTCCCCTTTTTCTGTCGCTCTCTAGTCGGTCATGTGTGGTGCCCGGGTCTCGCGTTTGTCTTCCTGGGCGACTCCTTCTTTTCCTTCGTTTCCTTCTTTTCCTCGCGAGCCTGTTTCGCAGCTGTCGGTTGGCCTTTCTTCTCTGCGCTCCGTCGTTTTCTGCAGTGTGCGTTCACGGTGGAAAGGCGGCTGGTCCTGCGGACGTACGAGGCAGACAGGAAGGCGAAGGGGGCGGCGAAGGTCATGCAGCGACGCAGAAATGCCGAAAAGGCGAGAGAGAAACTCGCGGAAGAAAGCGCGCGGGTGAAGCTGAGGAAGAAAACGAGCGAAGACCTGCAGTACCACAAAGGCAGGCTCTCCATGGGTGGGTCCTGGGGACAGCAACTCCAGAAACAGTTTGCCCGAGAGGAGGCGAGGAGACTCAAGAGAGAAGCGCAGATGAACAGAGAGACATGTTTGCACATCGAGGACGCAGCAGAGAACGCAGCAGCGCCAGAGCAGAACAGAGACGAGAGAGAGGAGGAAACAAACAGGGTGGAGACGCAGAAAGAGAGGAAGAAGCAGAAGAAGGAGAAAAAGAAGGAGAAAAAGAAGGAGAAAAAGAAGCAGAAGAAGCAAGAGAGGAAGAGAGAGAAGGAGAGCGCGACACAGAAGGAAGAGACGAGGAGGGAGGACGGAGAGGAAACAGAGGTCGAGGGGGAAGACGAAATACCTGCAGACGTCGATTTGGAGGAGGCCAAGAACGTCAGCAGAGAGGAGGGTGCCGAAGAAGCAAAGGAGGTCACAGCGCGGCGCAGAGAAGCAGAAGAAGAGAGTGAAGAGTCGAGGGAGACAAAAAGCCAGAAGAATGGAAAGGGATGCGACAAGGAAGCGGAAACCGAGACGAAGAGTGTAGAGGCACAGAGTCTCGCGGAGAACGCGAATGGAATAGAGGAAGACGAAGCATGCGCATGCGTCGAGCGAAGAGTAGAAGCGCAACAGCTGCAGAGGGAACCTGACGCGGAACAGTCATCGGGAAGCAACCTGACACCCAGGCATGCGAAGAGATCCGAGAAGCAGAAAAGGAAGAAAGGAGAGACGGACAAGGAAGGAGAGACCGAAAAGAGGAGAAAGCGCAACCGCCTGTCAGAGACAGAGACGAGAGACGTCGACCTGGGAGAAGGCTTGCATGCAGACACCGCAGAAAGCGAGGAGACCGGCTCCGACTAGGACGACGCGAAACTGGAGAAAGAGAGACAGAGAGAGACAGAGAAGAGAGAGGAAAAGACAGAAGGAAATGGATAAGAGAGAAAGAGATAGGACGGTACAAGGGGAAGGTCCAAAGATGAGGAATCTGAGAAACATGGTGCTGAGTATGAAGCAAGGAAAGGAAATGAGAGAAGGGAGGTACGAAAAGCAGAAAGACAACGGTGACTCTGACAGAGCACAGGGAAAACGAATGTTTGCCAAGGAAAGCTTTTCGTAAAATCCGAGGACGGGGAACCAGGTTTCACTCGAACAACGACAGAGAGGGCTCTTCGGTAGTCAAGACGAGGACAAGTGGAATTCGCTTTCGGTTCTGAAGATCGTTGTCTTCTTCTAAACATGTCTTGCTGTAGATAGAAATGGACGGTAATTGGTTTCCTTTTTTCCGCGAAAAGTAAAGGCTTTCATGAGGCGGTGGTCTTTAGAAAACTTTGAAACCAAAAGAGCTGCGAAAACGTTGTCTGGTGTCGAAGCACACGCTGCCGATCTTTTCAATTTTTGTCAATTCAAAATGATGATGTCATGTGAATTGAACGAACAAAAACAGTGGCCGTGCGAACATTCATAATTGGAATGAAGTCAGTGCTAAAATCCTCTGCAGACAACAGGGAAAAGCTCTTTCTGTCGCGTGGACAGCGCCAGTTCTACTTCCAGTACTTTGGAGAAGGAATTGCACCTATCTAAAAGCATATCTGTCTACATGTATATGTACATATATATATATATATATATATATATATATATATATATATTTAGAGATACACATAGATCTATTACGAGCATGTAGATGCACGTATAGGCTGAGGTGTCGACCGCAGGCGTACAACTGTATCTTCATTCGTTTTGCTGGAAACCAGGATTGATATGCGTTACTCGTACTCCGTGGAAGGTCGACTGAACTGCAAGCATCGATGCAGATATATCTATGGATATAGACATGCTTGTAGGCATGCTACGTCTAGTCGGTGCGAACTGTTCTTTCTCGTTTCTCTCCGGGGAGGAGAACGCAGACGGTCTCCTCTGTCCGTGGACGGCGGAGCTCGCGTAGAGATCCTTCGCACCTGGAACTGTGCAGAGTCTCACTGCTGCCTTTCCCCAGTGGAACTCGGAATTTAGTTGTATTTCAGTTCATTCAGTGCTGAATCACCAATGACGAGAGTGAAATAAAAGTTACCAGCTCCCTCTTACTTGTGTAGCACTCGGCCAGTTCCACAAGTTCTTTTTTCTGTCTCTTTTCTCTTCTTCCAGACGCCACTCTCCCGCTTCTTCCTTTTCTTGCTTCGCGTCCTGCCCTGCTGTTTCTCTTTATTCCTGTAACACCCCCCACTCTGTTGTTCCTCCCCTTTCTTTCTCTTTCTCTTTCTCTCTTTTTCTCTTTCTCTTTCTCTCTTTTTCTCTTTCTCTTTCTATCTCTCTCGCTCTCGCCTCCTTTCTCTGCCGCGGCGTGGAACGCGGAGACGTTCCGCCGACGGCGACGAGGGCACCGGAGCAAGCTGGCGAGCGCCTTGGACTGAAGGAGCATTCTTTTCCGAAAGGACAACTGTGCGTTGTCGCGAGAGATATTTTTGCTGTCTCCGAAAAAGACAGAAAAGGCGGCGAACGCCCGAGGGGACTCTCTTGTGCGTTCTCAGGTGTATCGACACCTCTCGGACAGCGCGAAAAGACGCAACGAAGCGCATGCGTTTGAAAGACCTCCACACACAGCCTGCGGCTGCATTTTCTTTTTTCTCCACTTCTCTCCGTCTCCAGGGAGAGTCTTTCACATTTGTTTCCAGACTGTCGACGCGTTTCCGTCGCCTCATCCGGCTCCCTTCCTCTCTTTCCTGTCCGCTGCGGCCCGGCCTTCATCCCACAAGCCAGCGCGGCCGGCCGACCGGAACGGAAGGCGTGAGGAGGCGACGAGACGAGACAAGAAAGTTCTCCAAAACGGGGAACAGCCGAAGCCACCGGATCGCGCAGCAGAAGGAAGGTCAGCGGGCAAGCTGCGTATCGCGGAGACAAGCCTGGAGAGCACAGGCAGAGCGGGCAGAAGAAGGAGGAGAAGGCGAGGAAGAAGAAGGAACAAGAAAGCGGGATCCTGACGCTTGGAAAGAAAGGAGGTTGTTTTTGCCTGGAGATGGACGGCATGAAGTACCAGAAGGGTGGAGACGCCTCGTTCGAGGAAGCGCCCTCGCTTTCGCTCAAGAAGCGTGGACGCTCTCAGCGTGAGGCTGCGAAGGAGGCGAAGACAGATCTCCTTTCTCGCTGTGAAGCTGGAAAGCGGGAGTTCTTTGCGAGCACGAGGGCGCAGTCCTCTTCTGCGTTTTTTGCGTTGAAGCGAAAGCTTTCTTCGCGCGATGCTGCGAAACCACACACCCTCGCAGCCGGCGCTCGGCAGACCGCGGCCGCTCTCGCGCTGCCTGTCTATACACCCCACGGACAGTGGGCGCAGCGGGAAGACGCCGCTGGCGAGACGACGGCGAAGCCTTTGGATGTCTCGGCGTCTCTGCGGGGAACGAAGGTCGCGAAACTCGAGAAAAGTCGGAGAAAACGGCAGGAAGAGTCGGTCCACGACGACGGCGGCCCACCGACCGCCAGATTTCTCAAGAAACAGAAAACTGAAGAGCCGAGCGTCTCTGCTTCTCCCTCGCCTTCCTCGTCTTCCGCGCCGTCGTCGGTGTCTCGTAGCGGATATCAGCCTCTGTTTGAAGTGTCTGAGGCAGCCTGGAAAGCCGTACGACACTGCCGGTCGTTGGCGGAGAGGCGCCGAGAGCTCGCGAGTTTGTGCTCTTCGATTCTCGCTTCTCCTGAGAATCACATGAAGGACTTCGAGGTCGTTTTCGCGTTCTTCTTCCACGCAAAGAAGCGGCTTCTGGACGTCTCTGCGACACTCGCGTCGCTCTCTCGCGAGCGGGCAGGCCTGCTGCGTCGTCTGGACAGCGGCTCGGATGCTTCGGCAGTCGGGAGACTCCGAGACGTCGCAGAGAAACGGCGTTTTCTACGCTCAACAGCGACCGAGTGTGCCTACGTCGCAGGCGCCGCGCTGCTCTCTCTCGGCGCGCTGTTGAAGGATGTACTCCCGGGATACAAACTCGGCTTGGGCGGAGAGGACGAGGAGAAGGCGGAGAGGAGAGACGGAGGCAGCGGCGCCTTCCTCACAGGAAAGGCTGCGCTGAAGACTGTCCGGCTGTCGAAGGAAGTCGAGAAACTTCGCGCCTTCGAGGCCCAACTCCTCGAGGTGTACAGACGCTCCGTGCGTCTCATCGAGGCGGAGATCCACGCGGCGCTCGCGGCGGACTCCGCCTCGCGCCGCGGACTCCGTTGTAGCTGGGAAGAAGCCGCCGGAAGAGATGACGAAGTTCGAGGAGGCAGAGCAGACGCCGCGGAAGAGGCATCCACAGCTCCCCACCCAGAAGCGGCTTCGTCGCTCGCGACTTCGGCCCAACTCCTGCATGCAGCGGCCACTGCGCTCTGCGAGTTGGTCCGCGCGCGGCCCAAGTTCAACGACGGCGACCGGCTCCTCAGTTTGTGTGTTTATCTTGGGGGCGCGGCGTCTCGCCGAGATCCGGAAGACGACGCGGAAGCCGACGACGACGCGACTCGGCTGCGGAGGACTGTGCGCCGGTCTGCCCTGAGTTGTTGCGCCTGTCTGAGGGAACTGGTCTCCGAGGACGCGTCGCTGGAAGTCGTCCTGGCAATCGCCAGCGAGGTCTCTTCGCAGCTCGACCAAGCAGCGAAGCGCAGCGACCGCGAAGGTCACGACGCAGGCCTCAGTGCGCCCCTACTGGACATTTTCCTCAGTCTGCGTCTGCGCGAGAAAGAGGTAAGCACTCGGAAAAAAACCGGATGGCCTCGCGCGCGCGACGCCTCAGAATCTCAGAACCTGTTGACTCGTCGCGCCTTGAGGCGTCCACGAGCAGTCGACGGCCAGACTGTGGCTGCATGCAGCGGTCGCTGAGACCTCTCAGAGAGCCAGAGGGAAGGGATGCGGACAGGCGTAGGCTTCTCTCTCTGCGTCTCGCGGGGGAGGCGATGACGGATTGTTGTCTCCCTCCCCAAGTCGCTGTGCTCTGAAATTCGCACGGGTTTTCCTCGAGAGGCGCTGTCCAGTGGGCAAGGCCAGACACTCGAAAAACGCGACTCTGACTCGTTTTTTGCCGATGGATGTACACCCCACACAGGTGGAAGCTCTGCGCGGAGACGACCGGCTCCCAGAGAAGGCCGACAAACAGCTGAAAGACCATCTGCGACTTGCGTAGGGAAAGTCCACATCGGAGACATCGCGCGCCTCCGTTCACCCACTGCGGCCTGCACCTAGCCATACCTACGTCACTCTTCCTCTCCTGGCCCATACATTCAAGGATATATATATATATATATATATATATTTGTGTGTACTGTACGTACGGTGTTGCAGGTGACAGTATTTATATCAAGTGTATGTGAATGAACTTTGTGTTGTTTTTGGTCAGTAATCTTCCGACGAAGATCTGCTCGTTTGGCTCTCTACAGATGCGTTTGGAAGCATTGGTAATCTGTTGTGCCTGTCTGGGGACACAGTTCTGTATAGAGGTGAGGTTGTTTTCTTCTTTTCTTCGTACGCGTTTTGCTGAAGGAATCTGTTTTCCTGACGCGTTTTTGCCTGCATGGGCACCTTCGTTGGCAATTCATTTTCTCGCCTTTTCGCTCCGCACTGTCGCAGCTTTGTCCACACGGAAAAGAAGCTGTTCAAAAAGCGCGAGGCTGCGCTCCTGGAGCGACTCTTCATCATCTTCCTGAGGTAGGTCGACGGGCAGCACACAGCCGCCTCGTCCGAAGAAAGCGAGAAAAACAGACAAGACCAACTGCGCAGAGGTGCAGACCGAGCGAAGAAGGAAGGAGAAGCAGAGCGAAGAAGGAAGGAGAAGCAGAGCGAAGAAGGAAGGAGAAGCAGAGCGAAGAAGGAAGGAGAAGCAGAGCGAAGAAGGAAGGAGAAGCAGAGCGAAGAAGGAAGGAGAAGCAGAGAGAAGAAGGAAGGAGAGGCAGAGAGAAGAAGGAAGGAGAGGCAGAGAGAAGAAGGAAGGAGAAGCAGAGAGAAGAAGGAAGGAGAAGCAGAGCGAAGAGGAGCAAAGGCTCTGTACAAGGAACGCGTTTTCGGTTCTTCCACCTTGTGGTGCATTTGCTCCAACTGCTTGTATGTTTCCTTCCCTTTTGTGCGTTGTTTGCCTTGTTTGTTTTTGTTTTTTTCCAGAATTCTAAAGTCGCTTGATCGCCAGCCGCCCTCGCTGGTCACGGCGGCCTTTCGCGGTTTGGTTTGCTTCGCCTCGCACATCAACACAGAGCTGCTCAGCGAAATTCTTGTTCTCTTTCAAGAGCTCCTTCTGCGGCCCTGCGCAACTGCATCCGAGCAACTCTCCTCCGTTCTCTCTTCTTCCTCTTCTTTTTCAGCGGGGGATAAGAAGAGGAAGAAGGCGAAGAAGCCGTTGGAAGAGGAGGAAGCGAGGGTACTCTCTCCTCACCTGCAGAAATATCCAGAACTCGCTGCCGCCGCTATCGCTACGCCTCTCCTGCTGCTTCAGCGTGTACAAACCGTTCTCCA
Source organism: Toxoplasma gondii ME49 (assembly GCF_000006565.2). Lineage (NCBI taxonomy): Eukaryota > Apicomplexa > Conoidasida > Eucoccidiorida > Sarcocystidae > Toxoplasma > Toxoplasma gondii. Next base: position 1,733,813 of record NC_031480.1, on the reverse strand, counting down.
GGTGAGGCGAGGGCGGTGAAACAGCAGGCTCGATGCGGAGAGAAAGTCGACGCAGCTGCGGCCTCTGTGCACCTCGGCTTCTCCTGAGGTTCACCGAGGGGACGCGGCGGCAGAAGGAACAGAGGCAGAGAGCGAAGAAAAAGGAGAAAAAGAGAAGGAGGCAAGCGACGAGAAAAGGAGACGAGAAGAACTCGAAGAACGCTGCTGACTTGCGGTAGACCGCGGGTGTTCCAAATCCATTCGAATGCTGTTTTTTGGAAAGCGTCACTGGAAAAACATCTCAGTGGACTTTCTTACAGACCCCTTGGTCTCCTGCATCTTTTTGAATCCTCGCTCTCTCCTCAATCCGTCCACAGACGCCTCTTCTCTCGCGTCTTTCTGGATTCGTTTCTTGTGTCTCTCTCTGTCATTCTGCCTTTGTGCCCACGAGCCATGCTTTAACTCTCCCTCTCTAGGTCTCCCTTTCCTTCTTCCGTCCTCTCCTTCTCGCGTTGCTTCTTCTCCGTTTTCTTCTTCTACCTCTTCTTCTTCCTCTTCGTCTTCCTCTTCCTCTTCTTCTTCCTCCACCTTGTCCTGCTCTTCTCTTCGTCGCCGTCTCCGCGTTTCTTCGTCGGTTTCTCTTCACTTCGAGTCGTTTTCATTTTGTGCATGTCGTTCAGCTGGATGTCTCGTGGCTAGCTCGAGCGCTCTGCGATTTGATTGTCTCCTCCGTCGCGCAGTTCGCGGCGGGGGCGGCGCCTCTTTCAGCGGCGCCTTCCTCTGGCTTTTTGGCGACTTCCTCGCTGCTGCAGCCTTTCACACACGACGCTGCGGCGCCTTCCTCGTTCGCCGCTTGCAGTGCGCCCTCTGCTTTTCTGGAACCTGAGTTCGCTGGCCGATGCCTGGACTGCCTCGACCTCTTCCTCAAGGCTCCACAGCTCTGGGGACCGAAGGACGAACAGACCGCAGCCGAGCGCTCTGCGCGGAGCCGCGCGACCGCCAAGGGCCATGCCGCAGTCCTCCGAGACGAGGACGACCTGGAGTTCTCGAGCAGAGGTCGATCCAGCTCTGCGCTCCACCGCGAGTGCGTCGACGGCGCGCTCGAGGCGCTCCGGGAGCTCGTCAGAGTCGCTGCTCTGGGCGACCTTTTCATCGCCGACGCCGTCCTCGCAAGGGTGAGTCAGAGACGGAGAGCCGCAGAGAAGAAAGGAGACCTGAGGAGTGAGAGGACGAAGGGAGAAAAGGACGAGAGACAGAAACCAGTGGGGGAAGGTGAAGAGGGGACTGGAGGAGACGACGCAGGAGGACGGAGGCGAGAAGCAAAAAGGAGAGGGAACCGAATCACACACTTTCTGAAAGGTTAAGAAAAGAGGGAGATAGTGAGAGAGAGAGAGACGAAATGCCGTGGTGTCGGTTCTGTTTTGGATGTTTGATTCCACAGGGAAATGCTGTGGCCGCTTGAGTTTAGAGTTTTCCTGTCTCTCTTCCTCGCTCAGGTCCATCGTCTGTTGGCAGACACACCGCGCCTGCAGAGTGCAGTCGAAAGCGAAGGCATCGTCCTCAAAGGGTGAGGAGAAAGTCTTTGTTTCAGGCGTCAGAAAGAAGACATACATGCGCTAGAAAGCGATGCAGGAAAAGCGACCTCACTGTACTTGCGGATACCACAGAGGGAACTGTTTACGCTGCATATGGACCCCCATCTCACATGCATGCATATTTGCGTTCGTCGCCTTCTCTACACAACGAAGGCGACCGCCTCTGGGAGGAAGAAACGAGGTGCGAAAACGGGGAAGGAAGAACCGAGAAAACGAAAAGAGGAGGAAGAGTAGAAAGGAGCTGCTGCTACGAGGATGGAGAAGCTCACAGGACGGCAGACAGCCGACGCAAAGAGTGTGTTCTTTCGCGCGTTTTCAGAGACGTTTTTTCTCTAGGTTTTCTCACTGTCACCGGTTTATTTCTCTGTTTCATTCTGCCTTGCGAAGGAAGCGCGTTTCTCTCTGTGCACCCGCAGATGTATTTTTCTCTGTCTGTGTCTCTCTGTAGAGGCAGTGCCTCCCTCTCCCTCCACTTCCCCCTCTGTCTGCTGACATCTCACCTGCATCCGGAAGTACGCTCGACGGCATCACGCTGTCTGCGTCTCTCAACTGAAGGAGAAGTCGTCGCGCACCTCAGGAGCAGGGAATCTCAAGTTTTTCTCTCTGCCTCTTCTCGTCCGTTCTCTGCGTCCTTCCACTCTTCTGCTTTGGGTCCGGATTTCGAGGCCTTGTGCGAAAGCGACGAGGCCGCGCCTGAGGCCGAACTGCGAGAAAGAGAAGCGCGAAGCCGAACGTTCGTGGAGCAGCAGCGGGAGCTCCAGAAGGACGCGCAGCGCGAGTGTCGGGACGCGCGGCGGCAGCGAGGTGTCTGTACAGCCGAGGACTTCAGCGCCTTCTGCGCTCGAGACGACAGCGCATTTCTCGCCTTTCTCTTTGAGTCGACGCCGGACCCGTCGCTCTTCGCGTCTCCCAGAAAGAAGAGAAAGGAGGCGAAGGAGAAGAACTCCGAGGAGGACTGCGCGTCTACGCTGCTGCATTCTCTCGGCCGAGCCTCAGAGAAACAGAAGAAGAGAAAGAAACGGAGGAAGAAGGAGAAGGACGTAGAATCGCGGGGGGCTGACGCCGAGAGCGAAAGGGATGGCGGCGGAACGCGCGAAGAGAAGAGAGAAGAAAGGGAGGAAACCGAGCAGGGAACTAACGGCGGCGGTCCCCAGCGAGACGGAGAAGAAGCAAGTGTGTATGCAGGGCACTGCGCCATCTCAGCGTCCCCAAAGAAGAAAAAAAAGAAAAAGAAGAAGAAGGGAGACGCTGTGGGTGACGGCTCGCAGAGCAGAGCACGAATTCACCAAGTCGCGAATGCCGAGGAGCAATCGAGCTCCAGTGCCTCCGGCGATCCGCCTTCTCCAAAGGAGAGACAGAGTCGTGAAGAAGCAGAAGAAGGGAGGAAAGCGGAAGTGGAGCAGGCCGGGGAACTTGGGGAAGGACTGGAAGGAGACAGAGGCGCAGGAGAAGCTGCAAGTGTCTCCCCTTGCGCCGCTGCCTCTGGACCTTCCCCGTGGAATGCAGGAGCAGCGTATTTCGAGAGCCAGCGAGCAGAGGAAGAGACGTTCCAAGCTGTGCGAGAGGAACGCGAGAAGCAAAAAGCGGCCAAGGACGCAGAGTTGGACTCGAGAGAAAACGGAGAGACGATGAACTCGTGGTGCAGAGAAAGCGAGCCGAGCGCACATGGGGAAGCGCGAGGAACGCATGCAGCTGTCGAGGGCGCAGACGCGGGGGGAGAAAGGAGATCGTCTCTCTCGATGCCAGACGCGAGCGTCGGTCTCGACAAGGCGTTGATCGAGCAGGAAAGAGGACGAACGAGTGCAGAGAACGACGCGGAAGCGCAGGAGAAGACCGCCGCCGACGCATGTCAAGACGGGAATTCTCGGCAAAGTGTACACACGCGTTGGGGAACCTGCGAGAGTCTTTCCAGAGAAGCAGAGCGCTCGGCAGAAGAAGCCAAGACGATTCAGGCGACGACAGTGAAGTCTATGAACAACGAAGCAGTCTACGGCGAGAGAGAGCAACATCGATGCGATGGACACCGTGCGAGGGAATCCGATGGATCTTGCAAGCGGACCAGGCCAGCAAACGAGAAAGCAGACAAGTCTGAGGAACAGAAAGCCAGACAGGACGCGCCACAAACCGTCTCGGCCCCCACCGAACCTGCCTCCCATGCAGAACCGTCCTCTTCCCCAGAGGCGTCTTCTCTTTCTTCGTCTCCCTCGTCTTCTTCGTCTTCTGTCGAGGCATCTTCGTCTTGTTTGTCTTCTGTCGAGGCGTCTTCGTCAGCGACCGTCGAGGCGTCCTGTGAAGATGAGAGATCGGCGGTAGTGGAGACAGTGATTCCAGGGCGTGCGTCGCTTCCATCTGTGGGGCCTGGTCTCCTCTCTCCAGTTGCTGTGGCTGCGGTTTCTCGTCTGTCCGTTGCTTCATCCGCCTCGTCTTCCAGTGCATCTGGACCTCGGTTCTCTTCCTGTCTCTCTTCGTCTCTTTCTGCTTCTCCTGTGTTCTGCTCCCCTTCCGCTTCGCCCTCGTCGTTTTTCGCCTCCTCGCGACATGGTGCGTCGGATGCAGTTTCTTTGAGCACCGACGCGTCCTTCTCTGCTGCTCTCTGCGCCTCTTCCTCGGCTCTGTCTTCCGAGCGTCTCTCTTCTTCCTCGCTTTCTTCTCAGCCGCCTCTTGCAAGCGCAGGGGCGCCTTTCTCGCGCGCAAGAGCGTGTTCTTCTCCCCCTTCTGCTTCGAGTCCACCTTCTGTCGCTTCGCCATCCTCCTCGTCATCCCCTTCGTCGTCCTCCGCTTCGTCGTCTTCGTCGTCTTCTTCGCCTCAGTTGATCCCGAGGAAGCCTGTGAGTCGCGCCTCGTTCTCAGGTCCCGCCCCCCTCGCTGAGGTGTCTGGACACCCCGGCGCCGCGTCTGGAGAGGAGGCTGGAAAGAAGCGCGCTTCCTCCTAGTTCGCGCCGCAAATCCACGAAGATGAAAAGAGCGACCGACCGCGAAAGAGACTCACCGACCGCGCTTGTCGATGCGAAAAGCCGAGGTGGAAGTTTCAGAGAAGCCCAGAGCAGACGGACGCGAGAGAGAAACTGCAGAGGGAAGACACACAGTTGAGATGTGTATACACCGCAGCGCGGGGAGGCCTGAGGCTTGGTGACTGTGGGGGCGTCAGCGGATTTTTCCGGTTTTTTCAGGTTTCCGTTTTTCTCGCCTGATTCGTCCATGGTGCTTCCGTTGTTCGTTTTTCGTGGACTGCTTGTAAATTTCTCCTCGGCTGTCGGTTCCAGCGTGAGGTCCGAGTGCGAGGCTTTTCGTTTCGAGTTTTCGAGTCTCTCTGCAACGCCTCTTGAACGTTTCGCGTTCGGCGACTCGCTTGTGCGACTGAAGACGAAAAGTCGAGACAGAGACAATCTGAGCTCACCTGGAGCAAGACGAGGAAGAAAATAGAGACCAGAACACAGATACTCTCTACGCATTTTCTGCTGCTGGAAGAGGGAGCTCTGTTTCGCCTTGCTCTTGGACAGAGTTGGGGACGCGGTTGTCTCTTCTTGCTTGCCCCTCTGCCGCCACTTTGAGTCTTTGAAGGCGGACAAAAGAACGCTAGACCGTTTATCTTTTCTTTTGGGGGCGACTCAGAAGCTGCACTACGAAACTGTTGCCCCATTGATCATGGACCCGTTTGTATTTATGTTTTAGACCAGGTCTCACTCCAAAAGCCTTTGCGCCGAGCGAAAGAGAGACAGAGAGAAAAGAGCGAAACAGAACAGCAGGCGGCTTCAGAGCTAATCTGGGGCGTCAAGGAACGTGCGGCGCCGCGTCGAAAGGCCATGGTTTCACCCGGAGTTTTCTATGCGAGTACCTTTTTGCAAAAACGGAAACCAATGTGCGTTGGTTTCGAAATCTCCACTTGTATGAATGCGTGTACGCGGCGAGTTCCAGAGACATGGAGAAGTCGTAGAAAAGTCAAAAGAGTAGAGAGACGGATGGGGACAGTTCGCTCGGCGCAGCCGTCCGTCCTTTGTTGAAAGTCTCTGCTTCTTCTCGCCGGTGCAGATCCGCTGATGGCCGCGGACGAGACCGCATTCCGAACTGTGCAGTCAAAGGCGTCCAAGTGGAGATCTGCATCTCTGCATGCAGCTGCGTTTGCAGAACGTCGTACGCGTGCTTCTCTCTGCAGATCTTCGCATGTCTACACCGCTGGTTTCTGGAGGCTAGTGTCCGTGAACATTTGTCTATCTGTGGCTTTGCTCAGAGCGGCGTTTCCCAGTGTCTGGCTCTCCTCTTTTTCCGTTTCGTTGAGATGCGTGTGTACTCTGTGGTGCCGGGCGCAGGACGTCGGTGGGGGAGGCCCATGCAGGTTGTGCAGGTCTGGATTTCGCCTTTTGGAGGGTGTCGCTCCTCTCGTTTCGTCTGCAAAGGATCAGGGGGACTTTGGCCGTCTGTTTGTCGTTTATAGACATCGGGCAGTGCTTGTCAAGTTCCCTGTATCTTTGTTTAGCTCACTGTGCACTTCGGTCAGACCAACTGAGTTCACCAATATGGTACTAGGAAATAGGAGATCGCGGCGGCCTCGCTGACAGAAAGAAAAGACTTCACCTCAGAGGAAAGCGGTGCTCGCGGTGGCGGCGAGGAACAGGGAGAAGAGGCTACGCAATCGAGAGATGAGTCTCGTCTTAGAAAACTGGGACGTTCGCAGCAGAAAAGAGTTGAAAACGAACATCACCTTTCTGGAACGGAATGCTCAAGGCAACGTTACAGAGAGGACGTGAGAGTCGAAACGAATTCGGAGAGTGAACGTACACCTTCGTAGCTGCGTTTCTTTGGAGATCTCCAAAATCCAGGCAGGACACAGAGACGCTCGCCCATTCAGGTCTGCATTCAATATTCACTGAACTATTCATCAAAAAAGATACTCATACTCCAAGCTTCCACGCACATTAATAATATCTATAGATGTATGTACAAATGCAGCTGCATTTGGGGGTCCCATTTGAGTTTTTGAATTCCTGTCCTTCCGTCTTTTGACGCTTCCTTCTCTTCTCCTTCCTCGTTCGTTGTGTCGTCAACTTCCTTACACCTTCGTTTACTTTTCGGTCTCTACACCCCTCTTTCGATTCCCCCTCTGTGTCGCCGTTCCCTTCCTGCCTTTCCCTCTTTCCTTCTTTCTTTCCCTTCCGTTCATCTTTCTTCTCTGTCTTCGCTGCTTCTCGTGTCTCTCGTTTCTCTCATTTCTTCTCGCGTTCCTGCTGTCTCAAGTTGGCCGGTTTGGGGACGCGCGGCGTTGTTCGTAGGGAGTGTAGGGCACATAGGCGATGCGGCCGGCCTTCATTATTCGACAGATCGACTCCTCTCGCGGTTCGTTCCGCCTTTCTCTCGGAGAGTCTCTCTCTCGCGCTTCCGGGAGAGAGAGAACGTAGCGCTTCCACATTTGCTTCAGCAGATGAGGCGCCCTTTCTTCTTCATGCTCTTCCCTCGGCCTCCGCCCACACTGAGACAGAAGCCCCTCAAGAATCGGATCAGACTCCCTCCATCCTTCTCGCCTTCTTCTCTCCTCCCTAGTGCACTCGTTGTCCTCTCTCTCCTCTCGCCCTCTTCTCTCTCGCAAGCTGCGCCTCTCCCCCGCCTTCGCCTCCTCTCGGCTTCTCCCGCGCCGCGCTCCTTCAAGAGGCTGCTGTACGCAGCGCGCGTCAAACAACCCCGCGTCGATCCCCTCGTGGACTGCAGCCGCCAGCGCTTGTCGCCCTTGTTCGTGGCTCAACATTTCCCGAATATAAGCCGAAAACTCGGTGTCGACGCGTTGGTGCAAGACCACTCCAAGCTCGGAACTGCTTCGCCTGACGCAGTGCCCATCCACCGGCGGTTCGCTTCGCCCTCTGCCGCGAGTGTCGCCGCCGCTTTCGCTCGCCTTTCTGGAGTTTCTTTTCGGCTCTCCCCTCTCTCTGCTCGTCGCGAGGGACCGCTGAACCCCCTTGGCTGTACAGCCGCCTCTCCTGCGCCGTCCCCTCCAGGCGGCTTCGTGCTTCGTGTGTATGCGGCGAGAGCGGAAGACGGCAAGGAGGACCTTGGACGCGAAGAGGGAGAAGGAGAGGCGTGGAAATCGAACAAGGGAGACGCAGAGCGAAGAGAGGATGGAACATCGAAAGGACAGGGGAACGGGGAAAGAGGTCTCCTCCGAAAAAGGCGAGGAGGAGGAGCAGGTGCCGCAGAAGCCATGCTCAAGAAGGAGAGCAAATAGAGAGGAGAAAATGGGGGGGGAGGGGCGAGCGGGTGAGTGAGGTGGAAAGCGACAACGCTGGCGAGAGCGAGACGTCGAAAAAAGAGAGATAAGGGCAAAGGACGAAGAGAATTGCGTCGCCACGGTGAGGGGATGACTCTCGTCTACACGGAGCTCGAGTCCGACATAGTTGATGGGAGCTAAACGCTTGGTCTTCCGCCGCTTGAGAGATTCTTCGGAAAAATTCCAGCAGTCTCAAAAATCGCGACAAAGTCCTTTTGACCGCTCGAAAAACGCTCCTCTCTCAACTCAACTCCCCTTCCTGACTTGCGATCCGTTCTGCGCACAGGTATACAAATGGCCTCGACCATATCTCTCTCTCTCTGTCGCTATCGATCTGTGTAGATGTATGCGTATGCGTATGTCTATATGTTGATATCGACGTAGATGTGAGCGGTTAAGCTACACCTCTTTGTTTGCGCAAAATTGTCTACGAAGGCGCTTGCGCTCCTGTGTGAACATGTATGTTTTCGTTGGCGGGTGTCGAAAACTCGACGGAGCTAGCTCGCTAGCCTGATTGCAGTGCATTTAGAGACTCTCAAAGCATTCTTGTTGCGATACCCAAGTCTCAGTGTCCCTCCTGGCCGCTCGTCGTTTTTTTGAGAGGAGAAGGCGCGGGGACGGACGTCGTTGTCGATACTCGAGTACGCGCAGTGGCAATTTCGAGTTCCTCTTTACGGTTTCGGCGGGGCCTTCCTTTCGCTACGTTTTCTGTCGTGATCGAGACTGTTGACGCGTTTCAAACGAGCAGATGCACAAATGCATTTCTGCACTCTCTTCTCTTCGCCTGTGAAACTTCGGTGCCGATACACAAGGCAGAGTGTCTTGCCGCTCTTCCGAGAGCAGGCCAGAGCGTCGGAGTAGAGGGCCGCTCTTCTCCGTTCCTTCTTCGATTCTCCTCTGCGCGTCCCTCCGGACAGAACCGTTGTTCTTCTCCGTTCCTTCTTCGCTTCTCCTCTGCGCGTCCCTCCGGACAGAACCGTTGTTATTCTCCGTTCCTTCTTCGCTTCTCCTCTGCGCGTCCCTCCGAGACGCCCCCGTCACCTAAGAGCACTCGGCGCGCTCGGCGTCAGACCGGGAAGGGGAAGCGAGGAAGCCGCCTGGAGTCTGAGTTCTTCCTCTCGGTCTCTCCAGAAAGCGGCGCGAGAAGAGAACTTGAAAACGCGCTGTGCTTCCTCTCTGCAAGTCCGAACTCTCCTCTGAGGCGCCGCCTCTCTTTGCTGGGGGGAGGGGGGGGGCCCACAAGCGCTGGCACCAGATGCGCGAAAGTTTGGGCGGGGGGGGGGGGGGGCCAAGGCCTCCGGAGGGGACGAAGCAGGAGAAATAGACGAGAAAAGAACATCACACCGTGCGTTCTCTGTTATTCTCCGAAGCGACTCCTGTTTCGCTTTGGCCTCGGACTTCCCAGCTTTAAAAGAGCGTTCCTTCCTGGACGAACAAAAACGCCGTTCCTTCGCGCTCTCCAGGAACAGCTCCCCCTCCAGGAGGAGGATCGTGCAGCAGCTGTTTGAGTTGTCGAGACAGCCGCGCGCGTCTTGCCGCCGCATTGCCTGCGTTTCTTTTTTTTCAGTGCAAACGGCGCCTCGTCCGGAGGATAAAACATCGGATTTCTCTCCATTCAGAATTAAAAGACGAAAAACAAAGCGCGGACGGGGCCCCACTCCCAGAGAAACTTCCACCGCCCGTTAGCGAACTGAGAACCAGCCGCAGTTGAGGCGCTCCCCAACAATGTACGCCAGCGCTCAAACGCACCGCGCGGTTGCTACCATGTCTGCGTATCTTCGCTTTTCCGCTGGACCTTAGCAGCATACCCGTGTCTTCTTTTCTTCTCTCCACCTAAAAACCATGGACGAACGAACAGATGCTATGAATCATCTTCACTCTTCTTCCTCTTCTTCTTCCTCTTTCTCTCTCCCGGGACCTCTTGTTCACGACGAGCGCGCTTGCTTGCTTGGAGCTGAAGAGGGGGGCGCGAACGCACCGGCAGGCGACGAAGGCTCTCCTCTTCGAGAAGACGGAAAAGGATGGCAGCAATCTCGACTCCGAGAGCTCTCTGTCGCTTCTCTTCCACCCGCAGACGTCAACATGACGGCGCAGAGAGACGGAGAAAGAAGCCGGGAAGAAGAGAGAGAGGAACGAAAAGAGGACGCAGAAGTGAAGGGAGAAAGAGTGGAGACAGAGAAGGAGCTGGAAGAGAGAGGAGAAAAGGCCTCTGAAGAAGAGAAGGAGGAAGAGACACCCCGACAGGAGAAACAGACCCAGCTGCCAGCAGCGGGAGCTCTCGCGAAGAAAAGTGAAGACGAAAAGAGTGAAGTAGGAGAAGTCTTAGGAGACGGAGACAGAAGACAAGAGACGCAAATGACAGCTGGAAACGGAGACCCGTTGTCGTCTGCCGCCATCGACGAGTTTTCTCTCGACCAGAGCGAGACCGCTGCGGAGAACGACGACGGTCGCTCTCCGAACGGAGAAAATGACGACAGGACTCGCGAGGACGGAAAGCGCCAGAGACCGCAGGGCGCAGGAGAAAGCGAACAAGGAGGAGAGATGAAAAACGGAGAAACTCCCCTTAATCGATATCACCGGAGTTTTGGGGACCCATTTCCTTCTCCAAAGCGTCTTTGTTCCAACCAGGACGCTGCGTTGCACCTTCCAGAGGACGTCGACGGATGCAGCATGCGCTACAATGGAAAGCATGCCCTTTCACCGTCCTCCTTCGAAGCACAAAAAGAGGATTTCTTCGCTTCTTCGCCCCCCCGTTTCCCCCCAGAGTCGGCGTCTTCGCAAACGCGTTTGTCTCGCTTGCCGCTCCTCTCTCATTCAAGCGAACAGGACCAGGACCTTCCCTCGCCGCCTCTCTCACCAGTTGCCCGATACGAAGAAGAAACGGGTGCTCGACTCGCCTCTGTTCGCCCATCCTCGTCTTCGTCTTCTCCTTCTCCTTCTTCTCCTTCTTCTTCTGTTTCTGCTTCGTCTCTTTCTCCTGCTGAAGGATCCACGTCCTTGTGCCCCCCGTCTTCCCCGTCTGCCAGCGCTGCGCCGGCCTCCCCAGCTCTTCCGGAGTTTCCTGAACGACGCGAAACGCAGCCGTTCGAGGCTTCGCTGAGAGACGACCTGCTGCCGTCGGTGGCGAACGCGGAGAACCGTCGCCTGCACGGGGAGATGGTGGAGTTTCTCGAGAAGACGCGAGCGCTGAATCTGCAGATTGCGGAGCGAGAAGAGAGAACGAAGCTGATGGAGATCCATCTTCGACAGCTGCTTGCAGAAGTGAAGACGCTCGCAGGCGTCGCGGACGCGAAGCGAGAAGCAGCCCAGACAGAGAGTCACGTTGCCGACCTCCACAGTCGGCACCTTGGGAAAGTCGCGAGCGAGAAGAAGAACGTCGAAAATCAAATCGCTGCTCAACAAGAACGGCTTCTCTCTGTGCAAGCGCATCTCCTCGCGAGCAGCGAAAAAGTCGACAAATTCAAGCTGCAAATGAACTGGAATGAAGAGGAACTCAAACAGTGGGTCGCGGCCGAGAAACGAAAACAGGTAAATCGCGGATCGAACCTGCGGTGCCTCCAGGGAGAGCACACACAGGGAAGGCGAGCAGTGCACGAAGCGAGGAACGGAACTCAGAGAGAAAAGGACAAAGGAGAGACAGTGAGGCAGCGATCGTCGGAAACGTAAAACCTACAGAGACAAGGAAGACGCGCTCGCTCACGCGTCTCCTCCCCCTGCAACGCAGAAACGCAACCTACACGGGGGTCACACAGCAGACGTCGGAGGCTCTTCACTGGGTGCGGCCGTCTCTTTCAAAGCGCGAAACTGTCTCCGAAAACGACGGTTCTTGCATCCTGCAAATACGCTTCGTGTCTCCAGAACGCGGCGACGAAAAGGTCTGTGTGGAATCGACGAACGCGTCTGCAGGGCAGGCCGTCCTTCTCTGCGTTGTCCGCAGGACGACCGACTCGAAGTAGAGCGTCTGCAGCGCGCAGATGAGCGCGAGGTGAAGCAGCTGAAATTGCAGATCGAGAAACTCAGCGTGGAGGTCCAACGAGAAAAACTGGAACTCTACCAAAAAGCCACAGACGCAAAAACTCTGAAACTCGAACTTCAGGCCGCCACAAAACAATTTCGCTGCGTGCAAGAAGATCGCCGTCAAGTCATTGAGCAGTGGTACGTCCATTCTGACATTCAACATATCCATATTTACGTGCATATAAATATATAAATACATATATATATACGTATACATATGCGCATATATACATCTGTGCATACAGGTATACACTGTAGGTTCAAATTGCTATTCATATATATATATATATATATATATTGAGAGAGATTGGCAACGTCGATGTCGATACATGAAAACAGGAAAATGTCGATACAGACAGAGACGCACGTACACATACATACATGCACACATACATACATACATGCACACATGCATGCATGCATATATGTGTATTTGTACGAGAGTATCTGTTTTTTTACCCAAGTGGAAGTCGCTGGGTAGCTCTAGAGCTGCAGAACTACAACTAGGTGCGACTGGAGAGAGGGACCAACACCGCGTTCGTGCACAGAGAGATATACCGAGCAGTGGCGATAGGGGCATGAGACCGTAGGACGTCTGCTGCCGGTAGCGATTAAGACGCATGCGCGTTCTGTTGCCTTTTGTCTCGGGCCGATTCTCGCACTTTCGGAAAACATTTGTCAAAAAATCTCGGCGCGGAGAGCAAAGATTCCTGACAAAGAATACTGGCAGAGAATCCTGGCAAAGAATCCTGACAAAGAATCCTGGAAAGTGCCGGGCAGAAGAAGCAAGAGAAGGAGTTGAAGAAGAAGGCGAGGAAGTTGAAGAAGAGGGCGAGGACGGACAGAAGACGAGGAAGGGGGAAGAGAAAGCGTCTGCTTCGGGTGGTTTTCCACTCTTTTTTGAGTGCGTCCGTGTCTTGTTCCTCAGGGAAGCAGCTCTGGAGGGCATGAAGCAGCGAGACGAATCCCTCAAAGATGCAGCGGCGCGTTACGGCATCGCTCAAGAAGAGGTTCGGCAGAAACTCGAGAAATTAGGTAAACGTAAAACCGTCTGCTCCTCCTTTGCATGTCGCGGTTTCTTCTCTTATCTGAGATATGCAGCGACCTCAGATGTAAGTATGCTGCAGAAAGCAGGTTTGAGCTTTCGAATGGAAGCTCGCTGTCTGATGCGCCTTCGCTCGTTTCGAGTTTGTTCTGTTGTCCCCATTTCTTAGATTTTCCCCGTTTTTTTCAAGCCTTGTTTCGCGTCGTTTCTTCAAGGTTCTTCGCTCTTCGCGCTGGAGACTTTTGTCTTCGTTCAAAGTGCTATCGCCTCGTTGGAGATCGCTGTCTCCCGTTTCCACCAGACGTTTTTCAGCGAGCTTCATCTCTGTCTTCGACCCTGTCTTTCCTGTCTTTTGCTTCCGAGATTTACTGCTCGGTTCTCTCCCTCGATTCTCCAGCAGTCTGCTCTGACATTCTTTGCTCAAACTCTCCCCTTTTCGCAGGACGCCTCCGTTCCTTCACGGCTGAGCAGCAATCAGCTAACGACGCGCTCCAGAGGGAAGTTCATCAGTTAGAAAAAAAGCTTGAGAAGTTCCGCGGAGAATTCGCTGCTGCTAAAACGCGTCTCGCCGCCGTCCACGAAGCTGTGAGGAACCTTTTTACACCAAAACCACATTTGAGGGCGTCCGACACAAACAGCGCCCATGAAAAGAACGACGTAAATACTGGAAGAGCCTCGGACAGATACAAATTTATATATATATATATATATATATACGAATAGTTACATCTACTCATGAAGGTATACATATCTCTCTCTCTCTCTATATATATATATATATATGTGCGTGTACTGTTTTGAGACTACGGCTGTGAGGCACTTGGACATACACGTACATGTATATATATATATATATATATATATATATATATATAAGTATCCAGGCCGATATGAACCGGTTTTTATCAGGAGGTACCCCAAAGAAAAGAATGTTACATGGCCTCGTTTTCGGCTCCGGCCTGTCCCGGTGTGCTCGCATGCACCTGCGCGTGCCTACAAGTGCATGTGCGTGAGTTGCTGCATTTTGTCTCTCGCGATGCATGCACATTTTCCAGCCTCGCCAGTCGAGAAAGAAAGACCCGACAGCTGCAGCGTCCATCGGAGAGAGTGTGATCCCCAGTGCCGGGGAATACTTGGAGAAAACATGAAAGAAATCACTTTTTTGTTGTTGCATGCGGGGTTTTGAAAAGCTATGGACGTTCTGTGGCACCTTGAAGGTCCAGAGAGTCGCTTCTTGTTATGACCGCGCGCGGATCCTCTGTCTTCTGTGTTTTTTCTCGTCTTTTCCTTGTTTCGTCTCTCTCTGCCCGTCGCGTCTGGGTCTGCCACTCTGTGTCTTGCTGTTCGCCTCTCCGGTTCGCCTTTCCTTGTTGAGTTTCTTCAAGACGCAAGGCAACTGTGAATGCATCGTCAGGTCTTGGCTTACCGGAACAAAGTTCTCTCGTTTTTGCAGAGCAGAGATGGTACAGTTGAATCGGTAGCCGCTGCTCCTGCTGAAAAAACCCTTTTTCCTTCAGTTCAAGTTGACGAGTTCTGCGGTCACAGCTGGCACCGTCCGACTTAGGAGCCTGCCGATCTCCTTCTCCTTTCCTGTTTGTCTCTTTCGCGAGCTTCCCCCGGCGTTCGCTTCCTTCTTCTTCTCGGTGCCGCCGCATCTTTTTCTCTGTGTGTGTAACGCTTTTTCTCTCGTTCCGTTTTTCTCCTTCTCCTTCACCCGTCTCTCTTTCGTTTGTGTTCTCACCTCTCTTGTTCTCTCTCCCGTTCGCGCTGCCTTCCTTCTCGCGCGTCCTTTCCCCTCGTTTTTCGACTTTCTCAGTTCTTGTCTTGTCGATTCGCGCCCGCTTCCCCACCTCCTTCTTTCTCCTCCTTTCTCCTTCTTTCTCCTTCTTTCTCTCTCCGGTTCAGGGCGAGGCCCTCCGCGCGGAGCTCGCGGCTGCGCGGGCACAAGTCGCTCGCGACGGCGCCGAAGTGGAGCACTTGACTCTCTCGCTCGAAACGAAGCGACAGGCGCTCGCTGCCTTGACAGAGCGACGCGAGCAGGCGAAGCGCCAGCTGGACAAAGAACTTCTCCACTCGAAGGAGAAAGACGACGTCCTTCGCCAGACCGAGTCGTTCTGCAGACGCGTTGAAACGACGTACAACCACCTCGAAACACAAGTCAAAAAAAGCCATGAAGAACTCTTTGAAGCTTGCCAACAGTTCGCGTCTCAAGCGACGATCAATCGAACGACGCAGGCTGAAATCCAAAGTTCACAAGCCGCTCTGAGAAACCTTGGAGTGAGACAACTCTAAATACACAGAATACCACCTACAGATATATATATATATATATATATATACGTGTGTATATGTGTATATGTATGTGTATGTATATATATATATATATATATATATGTTCACATGTGCATAAAGGAATACGTAGACACACATGAGGATGAACAAATGTTCCGGTGGATATCGGGATGGACGGACGCCTGACGGTTGTCGCTCGCATGCCGTCAGCGTCCCAAGCGATTCTCTTCTTTGAGGAGAAACTCAAGGAAAACGCAAGACACCCGACCCCAACGAAGCGCCCTGTCTTTTCTTGTCCTCTGTTTCCTCGCTCCTCGTGCGACATTCTCTGTCTGCCGAACGTCCGTCGATGCCTCCATCACTACGTCCCTGAACTTTACATACACCTGTCGAGAGAGCTCTATCCCGGCGGCAGGCGGCCGCTTTTCAGCATTTTCCATCTCGTCTCTGTCCCCGTTATTAGCGTTTTTCCGTTCGCTTCTTCTTCCCTTTTTCGCAGCTTCAACTTCAGAAGCTCGATCAGGAGAGACAGCGACAGCAGGAGCTCCTCTACGCCGTCGAGTTCCAGTCTCAGTTGATGCAGAGGAAGGTCGCGAGAGTCGCGGGGCTCCGCGGCGTTGCAGAGAAAAGAGAACTTCTCGCAAAAATTTCGAAACTTGAGGAGGTGTGTGACCTTTCTGCCGTCTCCTCCTCGCGAGGTGACAGAAGTGACGCATGCGTCCTTTTCAATGTCGCGAGCTGTGTAAAGTTTGTAAAGATTTTTCTAGAGCAAGGCGATGAATAAACCAAACACATCAGATTGTGAAAAGGCATCAAGCTGTGAAAAAACAAGTGTGATCTTGACATGGAGAGGCCTGGACAGAAGAAGACGACGCATGCTCTTGGGTCTCCTTCTCACAGATTCTGACGCAACAGTGCCAGCAGTGTCAGATGCTGAACGCAGAAACGAAACGGCTCGAGAGCGAGCTGAGGTGAGATCTTCAAAGTTTTCCTTCGACTTCTTCTGACCACTGTCCACTCCGTTGCTTCGAAGCTTTTTTTGCATTCACATGCATCGCTGCACACACTTGCGTGCATGTCGACCAGCGTAGACAGCGAGAGAAGGCCGCATCGACGATTTGAGGGGAGCGGCAACTGCATGCGTATAAAGCACTTAAACAGTTATGTATACAAACGTATAAATGTGCACAGATATAAGCAGATGCATGCATATACATACATACATATATGTATATATATATATATATAAAGATGAACGTATATATACAAGTATTCCACCTGTACATATAGATATGTATATAGATATGTATATATATATATATATATGCGTGTATGTACAAGTAGAGCACTGCCTAGCACAGTCAATTCTGGTCTTCGCTGGTGTTTGCCTTCTATGTGGAAGGAGAGCTCGGTGTTTGCGTCTCTGTTGTCGATTTGTTGATTTCAGAAAGTCTCAGAGAGCCCTGCAGAGCCGGGAAGCCGAGGCTGCAGCTCTGGACAGCACTGTGGCTGATTTGCGATTAGAATGCGACTTCCTCAAGAGAGAAGTTCAGAGCACACAGAAGGAAAAAGCCATCGTCAGCGTGGAACAAGACACGCTCAAACTGGACGTGAGTCGCCTGCGTCTCGAACGCTTTTTCGATCTCTCCGGTTTGCCCTAATTTGCATCGATTCGCTGTTGCCTTCCTCTCACGGGATGTTGCGTCTGGCCTTCACTAGACTCTCCTGAACGTTGGAATTTCTCCTTTTTCTCCTCCGTTTCCGAAAATGCGCGCGTACCAGTGAAACACACCTCTTCCGAACTCTGTCCGGAGATGCCGCGGAGGCGACAACGCCGCCGACGCGGATTCTCGTTCGGATAGCTTGATGCGGCCGGAGGTTTGGGTCACGGGGAACTCGGTCGAAATTGTGTTTCGCGCATGCGAGTTCTTCTCCTTCTCCTTCCTGTCCTCTCCACGCAAGGAGACGCCTGGGCGCGTAAAGCGGTCACCCACAGGGCGCGAGTAAATGGCTTTCTCTCTCGGTGCTCAGACAGCGCGACAGCTCGAGTCGTTTCTTTTTTTAGGCGAACCGACTGCGCGCCCAGTTGCGAGAACAGACCGAGGCAGTCACAGCAGCGGAGAATGAAAAACTGCAGAGTCAGCATACGATCGAAGAAGAAATTCTCAAGGCAGAACACCGCCTCGAGCTAGCCAAGGTCGCAGCTGTAGGTACACACCCGCGACGAGGGCGGAAACGCATCGCGGCCGGGAGACAGACGAGAAAGAGACGAAACACAGAGGGATGAAGACGATAAATGGAAGACGATAAATGGAGATGCTGGCGGCCTGAACAGTCTCTGAAACACACAGATTATCGCAGATGCCTCTACGTGAACGCGTAAAGAGTGCCAAAGCTCCGGAAGCCGTTGCAGCCGGAGAGGGGCGGTGAAGGGCGATCTGCGAGTCAACGCGCTTTCCAGAAGTTCTTTTCTGGGGGAGGTGGAAGCAAAGACAGACAGCTTTTCGACGATGGACCAAGGAACAAAGAAACTCACCAAATATGCGCAAGCACTCGACGCAGTTGAGTCGAAGTGCCTCTCGCTCTTTTCACACTCTGACGGCAATTACCAAGCTACACACGCTCTCCTCGTGCCTCGTTTTTTCTTCTCGTTTCCTCTTTCTTCCTCCTTTGTCCTCCTTCTCTCCTTCTTCCATGTGTGTTTCTTCTGTTTCCTTTCATCCTGTCCTGCTTCTGCCTTCCCCGTCCGCATTTCTTGGTCGCTCGTTCTTTCTCGTTCTACTTCGCGCTTCGCTTTCGCTCCTCTCCTTCTCTGCCTTCCAGTTCCCCTCGCTGTATCCCTCTCCCCGGTCTCTCTTTTCTGCGTCTCTCCTCCTTTTCCTCACTTGGTTCTCCTGCCTTGCTTCCCCGCCTTCTCGACACTGTCGTCTGCAGAGAGCAGTCGATGAAGAGCGGCATCGCCTCGCCCTGGAGGCGGCGAGGAGGAAAGCGAAGATTTCGAGTCTGCAGAGCAAGTACGCCGTCGTAGTCCAGGTAAACGGGATGCACAGGCGCGCGCTTGCTTCTCGCGACTTTTGCAGAGATGTCCATTCTTTGAAAACGCACAAATCGAGGTGCACCATCCAAATGTCTTGAATCGAAACGGTACTCAAAACAGTGCCGATGAGGTGCAGAGAAAAGGAAACAGACGGACACGATCTCGCCTACAAATCTGACATCGTCTTGCTTTCTTCTCACGAGTTCGCTCTACTATACACCCATACATATACACACATATCTATGTATATATATGTATATATATAAGTATATATATGTATATATATGTATATATATGTATATATATGTACATATATGTATATATATATATATATATATATATTATATGTGTGTATATGTATATATATGTATATATAAGTATATATATGTATATATAAGTATATATATGTACATATATGTATATATATATATATTATATGTGTGTAAATGTATATATATGTATACATATATATGTATATACATGTATATATATGTATACAAATGTATATAAATGTATGTAAATATAAGCATGAGTATGTGAATAGGTGCAGGGGCACGCGTACTTTTGAGGTCACCTTGGAGTTCTTGTCAACCTCCGAGTTTTCAAGGTTCTGGCTTTTCTTCTGTGTTTTTAGAAAGTTCAGCCGGAGGAGGGCGAGGGCCGCGGCGAGAGGTCTCAGGCGTATTACATCATCAAAGCAGGGCAGGTGCTCTTGGGAGTCCTCTCTCTGTTGGAACCTATTTCTCCGTCTGCTTTCCGAGCCGAAACGACAACAGAAAGCAAAGATGTCTTTGTCCTCTTGCAGCGCAATAGCATAAATATATGCATGGATATACACATATATACGTATATACTTATATATATATATTACATAAGTATGCATATGTATGCACATATGTACATATATAGGTAGATGTATATAGTCATGTAGATATGCATACGTAATCGAGCATATGCACATAAACATGCATACGACTATATATAAATATATATATATATATATACTCTTATAGAAATGTAGAAACATGTCTATACGCATGTATTTCCTAGAAGGAAAGGACAGTTTGTGTCGTGGAAACGGACTTGTTCATTCTTTTGATATTACCTGAAGCACTTCCTCTCCCCTTTCGCAGCCTGCCCCGAAGTGTAGATACACACCTGGACTTTCCATCAAATGGAGATTTGTGTGTGGAGGCAGCCATGCCTGTGTATCTTTCGAAATAGAAGTAAATGCGTTTTCTTTAGATCGAAACGCCCAGAGTCCCTTCTGGTCGATACCAGGTGTACCTCCACGGAGTTGTCCCTCCAGACAAATCGTTAGATGTCCATTTCTCTTCCACGCAAAACGCTTTTTCACATGGTCGACGAGACCCCAGCTACAACCAACCTCCTGAACCTAGGCTTCTCAAATATGCATATCCATACACATACATATACGGGTATACATACATACATATATACATCTACATGTGTTTCCACGTATATGTCTTTATGTATTAGAGGCGTTCTCACATATATACCTGCACCATATACATATATATATATACATATATATATATACTTATCTCATCTGTGGGTACATATGTATATATATATATATATACTTATCTCATCTGTGGGTACATATATATATATATATATACTTATCTCATCTGTGGGTACATATATATATATATAGGTCAACATATATGTGTGCATGTGCGTCAGACATGTATTTAGGTAGACGACTAAGGCTGTGTGTCAGGTCCGACAGAGCGTCCTCTGCCGGCATGTATTCTTTTTCTTGCTTTGTTTTTCTGGAACCTTGATCAGGAGAAGGAGGAGCTTCAGCGCATCGGCGACGAGCTCGATCAGAAGATCCGCGACGCAGAGGGCGAGAGTCGGGGTCTGTCTCGGACTCTCGAGCAACTGCGGTCCGCGAACTCTCGCTTCCGTCGTGCTCTCAGCGAAGAGTCTTCGTTTGTTCAGCAGCAGCGCGCGTCGCGAGACCAGTTGGAGAAGCGAGTGAAGGAGGCTCACGACGCGGCGTTTGAGAAGAAACAGCAGCTTCGGAGTCTGCAGGAGGAAGTCGATGCCGAGCGAGGGAGGAAGGCGGAAGCCGAGAAGTTCCTGCAGGCTCTTCTGTGTCGCAAGCAGGTGAGTCGGCCTAAAACGGAGGAACGTGAGAGGACGAGAAGCGAGGAGGACAGGGGAGTTAATCGCGTGTGAGGTCTGTCTAAGCAGAATCCCCTTCGATTCTGACGCTCGAGATGGCCCAGAGGGTACTTCAGTGTGCGTCAGCTTCGTTCGCTTGCCGTCCATGTCGCGTTCGCCTTTTTCCGATTGTCCTTCATATTCAACGCCAGTTGTCTTGTTTTCTCTTCATGCTGCCTTCCCCCCGCTTTCGCGCTTTCCAATAAGGCACTGTTGGCAACGCTCAAAGGACTGCAGAGAGATGTTCGCGCCCAGGAAGAGAAGCTGCGGCGAGCCACAGATCGCCACAAGGAGGCGGTAAAAGTCGCACGAAAGAAAAAGATTCTGCCGCAGGCAAAGACAGACGTTTCTCGACCTGCTTCTCCACCTTCCTCCCTCGGATTCGACCCTGGCTCTCAAACGAATCTGGAAATGGAGCCGCATTTGGAGAGCCTCAGATACCACCTCCAGGCTCTGCGACAAGCGCTTGCGTAAGTTTTGAGACACGAGCGACCGACAGTGAAGCGTCCGGAGCGCAGGAAAGAGAGAAACCCGCGCGCAGAAAAAACGCGAGAAGCGCGCAACGTCAGGGATGACACAGAGACAGCACAGAGGAGGGGAGAAGCAGGCTGAAAACGAAAAGGAACACAGGAGTGGAAGCAGAAGGTAAATGCACACAGTGCACTCGTCGCAGTCTTAGTGAGAGGCCTGAGAGGCCTGGGGACCTACGCAAGGAAAGAGGGCGCAAAGAGAAATTGCCTTGGGAAACCATCTGGCTCGAGGAAAACACAGGAAACCACTTGTAGAAAAATATTCTTCGGGGGTATCGTAGCGTCTGTGTGCTCACCGCGCATGTCCTCGTCTGTACCGACGCAGAAAGACAGGAAAGCGTGAAACGGTCTCTCCATGGCCGTCGTCAACTAAACTCGATAAAGTCTCCTTCCTGCACTTGTCTGAGAAAAAAAAACCTTGACGCTCGGTCTGCTGCAAATACCGCCTTCGCAATCAATCACACAGTCTTCCGAAAACCACGCCGACACATCGAGGAATTGATACGCTTTTCAATATACCAATGTCTAATGAGAGAATGCCAACTGCGGATCCACTCTCAAGGACAACGCTTTCCACATTCTTCTCATTTTTCTGACACATAAATATACCTATATGTATCTATGTATCTATATATATACAAAAAGAGTCTCGGTGGAAGAAGTTATCCATTTATCTACATATATGCATATAATACATATATGTATATATATATGTATTAAGAAATGAGATGGAGAAATAGATAGAGATATCTAACTAGCTTAGATGGAGGTATGAATAGGTATGCAAGGTTAGACGGAGATATGTGTATGTATATAAAGAGCTGAGATGGTGATGGCGATACCCCATAAGGGATCAAAGGCCGTAGCCTTTTTTTGACTAGCGGAGAAGAAATGACGATATCGCATGTTTTCTCTGGAAATTGTCGTTTGCCGTTTGCAGTGCAGCGCTCGAGGAAGTTGGAGGCGTCCCCGAGGAGGTGAAAGCTGCTCTGGGTGCTCATGGTGAGTTTCAGGGGAACGAGAAGGAAAGTACAGCCTGGAAGCTAAAATGTCGACGAGCTCCCATGTAATCAGAGAGGCCGCCCCAAGAAGAAGGAAGGAGCAAACCACACAAAAATTGGGGGAAATGCGGTGAAGCAGAAACACAGGGTGACAGAGGCGTCAGAGTACAGCGTGAACGGCGCGTTCGCCCATCTGGGAAGCAAAGGTACAGAGAGCGAGTATCAGTGATTACCGTGATCAGAGAAAAAAATAAAATGAACCCAAAAAAGTAGAGGATGCAGCTTTACGAAAGATCACACGTTCACGGAAGAAGGAACGGCGAGAGAAAGGAATAATATGTGAGGTTGGACTACGCCACCAGAGTCACCCACCACAAGTCGACCGCCACGGGAGCAACAGGTTCAGGGCGGTTTCCTCTCTTCCCTTTTTTAAAAAGTAGGGTGCACACAGGCGGATATTCACTTCCTCCTGTCTTTCTGTTCACTTCTGCACCTTCAGCGACAAGTATTTCTTCCTTTCTTTCCTTCTTTCAGGAGTCCACTTGTCTTCTCGTCCTCCGTCTGGGTTCTCCTCCGCTCCGAGCAGCTGCGGCGGAACCCCGCAGAGTCTCTCGAGACCAGGTGCAAGTCGGCAGGAAGACTCCCTCGATTTGCTTTCGCAGTCTTCGTCGCCATCTTCATCTGTTCCTTCTCCACTACCCTCTCCCTGCTCGAAAGAAAAACGACCTGGAGTGCCTGTGACGCCCGTATCGCTGCCGCCGCCGGGCGTCGACACACTCCAGCTGGGGAATCGCGGCTCTGGGTTTCCTGAACCGCGGGGCGTCAGGAAGGCGCGTTCGTTTTCTTCTGGAACGGCTGCTCTTCCACGCGTGGAGCTTGCCGCTTCTCGGGGCAGTTGGTCCGGTGCCCGAGCGCGAGAAAAGGAACCAGAGAAAGTGCAGGAAAACAAAGAGGAAAAGACGCACAGTGGAAGCGGTGTCGATTTGCGACCTGGGGTTTGACAGGGAATGCGAGGGCGAAACAGGAGGAGACGACCTGCCGAGAGAAACCGAAAGAGAAGCGACAGCCAGAAAATGAGAGGAAAGAACAGAAACCAATGCACTCGAAGTTGGAAACGTCTAGAAACGCACAAGTGAACTGACGCCTCTATATTTTGCCATATTATACATGTTTCTATGCATAGTACGGCATGTTTGTGAATGCTGTGAATTCGTGCGAGTCTGGTTTTAGGGGTATCCTTGTCGCGCGAACGATGGCAAAGTGCCAGTTCGCTTCGTTAATGGAGTCTTTGAAATTGGAAGATACGCCTCACTAGAGAGATGTCGGTTTCCGCGAGATTTTTAGAGGAGTTTCTTGACAAGCGTTATCTGTGCTTGCAAGCGTTCTGAGGGAAGGCGGAGAGGGGCCAGAAAGGAGGTCGGAGATCGCGCTTGAGCTGTCTTCTGTAAGGAAAACGCGGACGATGCTGTTCAACTTGCTTCTGCCTCAGAGCGCGCCTCCAACGCATGTCACGTGGAATATTCCCGCGACAAAGAAACAGATTTTCTAGAGACCTTCCCTCGAGTGTCGCGCGACTCATGCATGCAGATAAGTGTGAGTCTCTCCAAAGAACCCGTCGAAGGGAAACGAAGAACACCGTCACGAGTCACAGTCCACCAAGAGTTGTGTGCCAGAGGCTCCATCACGCGTAGTTCTTTAACGCGCCGATAGAAGTTCGCCGGGAAACTGCCGGCGTTGCAGCACATGCAACCGCTTTTAAAAAGGAAACTGTCTTCACCTCCTCCAAGAAAAATCTTCGGTGGTGCAGCTTCCACCGCTGGTTCAGGAGAAGCTGGCGTGTATTTGGTGTACACACTCCTGAGAAGCTCCTCGGGTGCATTTGCTCGCGTTCAGGATCTCGCGAGGTAAACTCTTTCGCCACGTAATGGAAAGTCAGAACTTGTTGGATCGACTGTACAGGACATCAAAATTTTAGTTTCCACTTCACAACTGCAAGGTGACAGAACAGCGAGGCGAATCCTCGTTACGTTAGGGAATTGAAAGAATCTCAATCCCAGTCGGAGGCCAGGGAAGTTTGGGGACGGGGGCGGTGAGGTCTTGTTGTCGCTGAAGATCTCCATTCCGAAGAGATCTGGTGGGAAGACTAAACAGTCCATGTTTAGTCCAGTGGGGTGGTGGTGTACAGCAATCATAAAGAACTTGGTTGTCTGTACCTCATAACTGGAGTCATATTCAGTATCGTAGGTACTATCATGTCTCTGTGTATTCGATATGAGTTATAAAGTTCTGGTTCGCTTGACAAGTGGCCACGAAGAGACAGTTACCAAGATAAAATTATACATCGAAGGGCCGGTCTCGGGCGCCTCAATGCTGCTAGAATGACACACGTGTACGCAGAGAACACGGATACTCTTTTAATTCGTCTTGCGAACGGCAAAAGAAAAAAGACGCGGGTCCGAGTGGTGCGCGCAAACAGTCTGCTCGTACTGAGGTGACAGAAGACAAAAAAAAGGCCGACAAGGACACAGTGTGTTTGGGGTGTTTGTGGGTAGTCCGGAATTCGCTGTCTCTTTGCGTGACTGTCGGTTTAGAAGTGGCGGACGCACGGGCAACTTCTCTGCGGCCATTCACCTTTTCAGAAGCCACTCCTGGCTTCTCCCGCGGGATCTCAGACCGTTAATGTTTTCAGGAGCGCTAGATTCATGTGTGGCGAGTCCACGAAAGCTGCTGTACATCTCAGCGCAGAAGGACCTGAGTCCTCCTGAGAAATCCAAGACGAATTCAGATTTGTGGCAAATCGACAAAAGTGCAAAGTTTGCCAGGAGTAGACCGGAAGATGTCCCGCTCGTCTCAGAGCGGTGTTAACAGAAGAGGACTTCTGTTTTCCCAGTAAAAAGCATGTGTGTTGTAGATTCAATGATTCGCAGCGTGTGTTTGGGGAGCTTCGCTTCTGCTGCTTTGAGATCATACTAACGGCCAGAAGGAAGTGTGTTCAAAGAAAGGGGATGATGTCGGATTCGCGTTTGTCGTCAGTGAGCTGTCGGTCGATGAGAGAGCTTCTTCGGCTTGTTAGGAGACGAGAGGAAAGCCACTCGAGCGAGAATCCTTGATTTTCGCAGAGTTGTTCTGTCATCTGAGGCAGCCGTTGAAGGAAGCGAAACACGCTGCAGTTTGCAGGCGCGTTGTGCACCTCTCGTCTTGGATGTCGATTCTGTCTCCAGAAGATCCGCTCCCCGGAGCGTTACATCAGAGAGGAAATGGAAACGCAGCGTGTCTCCGTACACGAACGAGTAGAAAAAGAGGAACAAGGTGTTCTGGGGAGACCCTTCTGGGCACTTTCCTCCACCTTACCCCTTCTTAGGCTGGGATTTAGAAAGTTTTCGAAACTGCAGGATCGAAGCCTTTTTCACGTCTCTTCCCGCTAGAGTCTGAGATTCCAGCTTCTCCAGCACGAAGGGCTGACGATGAGTTACGATTACTTTTCCGGTTTTCTTTTCACAACGGGTACTCCATCTGTAGGTGCCACAGCATCTCTGCTGCTGCGTCGAGGCGGGGACTGCCGCAAAACTGCTGCTTTTCGCTCCACAGACGCCGTGACTGAATAAGTCGCCCCGTCTAAAACAGCCTGGAAAAAGCGTGCGAAATGCCTGTGCCGCATGCTGGTGACCACTCTATAGACATACGAAGCGCGGCCATTTTACAGAACTTTCACGCATTCATGTCCCTCTGAGACCTCCCGGAAAAGGAGAAAAAGGTCGTCGCGAATCGGCTTCTCGTTTCCCGCCATACTTCTCTGAGAGGAAAACTCTCTGCTTCTTGATTCTCTGGCCTAAAACAGTGTGTGTGTCTGTGTGTGGGTATGTGTGCGCTCCGAACGACGCCTGACAAGAAGTCGGGACTCGAAAGGCAGAATCGAGAGGCAGAAACGCGCGCCGACGTCTCTCGTTAAGGGTAACGGCAGGTGTGCGTGGTGGTGGCAAAAAAGAACCAAAAACCTTGCGCTTTCCTGCGAATTATAGGCAAACAGCGAGCAAGGCTCCATGGTGGGAGGGTCCCGCTCTGAGCGGTAGCAGCCTGGTGCTTCTCTCGAAGTTCTTCCCTTCTTCTCGACTTCCGCGCACGCACTCGTGCTGCATCTCGTCACAAAAGCTGGAGAAACTCCTGGGCTTGGCACATGGCAAAACTTCGAAACTCCCTGGCGGCAAAACTGGGCTCTGCATCCCGCCTTTCCTGTGCGAGACGGCACTTCTCAATACATCCAGCGAGGCGGGACACACAGCGCCAGCGAGCCTCGGCGGAACTTCATTATCCCCGAAATCTTTCACCCCGTTTTTCGCCGTGAACGAATCAACAAAGACGGACCTCTGCTCTCTTTTCCTTTCCCGTCCCAGGCAAGTCCGAAGCGCCTGTCACAGAAGAAAAGGCTCGGTGGCACGCATGGGGCACACAACCACGCACTTTTCCACGCAAGCCTGGACAACTCACCGTCCGCAGTTGTTTCCGTTACTTGTTATTTCTTTTCGCTTTTCAGACCGTCGCGCGGGGCGTTTAGAACCAAGAAGGTCGGCCCGAGACAGTTTTTCTCCTCGAAGGCGCCGTAGATTATCTGGTCTCGCCACTACCGGAGGTGGGCGGCTTCCCCCGTGTTGCTCGTTCGAAAACGCTTTCGACATGAGTTCTTTTCCCTCGCATTCACTGCGCTTTCCTTGGAATAGCTCGACATCTCTTCTCGGAGGAAAGAAGTCAACGTTCTTGGCCGCAAACCTGAACGCTGGAGGGCGGCAATTCGACATCGAGAGAACCGCCACGCACGCGTCTTTACGCTTAGTTCGACCTTTCACGAGGTGGAGAGCTTTGACAGGTGAGAGGGTGACGGCATGAAACAGATTTTACACTTTTCTCGCAGTGCTCGCGAACGAAACTGGTGAGGAAACAAGTGCCGTCCACATCCACTGCCTTTTTCGCATTTGTTCTCGAAGAAGAGACAAAGCCGTCGAAAAGAACAGTGCTCCGGCCAGATTTCCTCCCCGACTTCTGTGTGTAGCTACTCCACAGTTCACTCTGTTTGCCTTCTTCGGGGAGTAAAGAAAAAACCGGACAACCGTCGAAGAAGAAGACCTTCTCTACATGTCTGCGTCCGTGTGTTTCCCTCAGCAGGCCTGTCAGTGTCTCCTCACTCTCCTCGCGGCACAACTGGAGAGAGGCGGCGCGCGCGCGTTTCGGTTTACGTTAGTCCTCGACTTTTTTTTCGCAGCAAGTGCTTTTTTTGCGGTCCCTCAGGAGGTAGAAAGGACAGTTTTTCCAACTGGATGACCAGTTTCTGTGCTCGTTCTGCGGATTTTTTTCCTTCGACAGTCGAAACAATCGGGAATAACGACGCCACATCCGTCGTCCAACGTCCTTGGTGTGACTCGTTCAGACGTCCTCGCTGCTTCCTTTTTTTCGAGATCTTTTTCCTTCCCTCCTAGAAGAGACCTGTTGTCTCGCCTCCCAGAACCTGGCGCGCTTCTCGCGTCCGACCGACGACAGGCGGCTTCCTTCCTCGTCGATTCGCGTCTTCTGCCGAAACGAGCGGCGGAATTCCTGCACCTCTCTTGCGAGAGAAAACAGGCCTTGCAAAGAAACAACCTACATCCCATCTGGGGCGCTAAACTGCGCATCTCTTTTGCAAGACAGGAGACGCTGTCGAGTCTTTCTGAAAGAACATCTGCGTCCTTCTCGCTCGCGGCGCCTTCCCTCTCTTCGCACTCGGCGTTGTTCGTTGTCCTCGCATCCCGCGCTTCGCCGCTCTCTCTGACTCATTTCCTCTTCCGCGAGACGGCGCGACTTGCCTGACCGGCCCCCTCTGAGTCTGTTTAGGGAGGAACAGCTGCTCTCGAGAGGAGCGGACCGTGAAGAAAGCTGAAGGAAACGCGATGGCGACCCTCTGCAAAGACGAGGAATGGCGCAGGCGCCTGGAGGAAATGGACCAGGGTCATCTCATGCCTCCAGATGCCAAGCCTGAAGGTGCGTTGACGAAAAATTCTCCACTCGGTCGAAACTCGACATGCGTTGTCTCCTCCCCTCCATCGCTTCGCTCGTCTGCCTCAACATCTGGACCGACGAGGCACCTGCATACATTCGCAGACATGCACGTATATCCACTTGTGTAGGTAGAGATGTATCTGACTATACAGTTGTGTATGTTCGTGGACATAGATAGGCGTATGTATGCATATATGTATGTATATATGTATGTATATATGTGTGTATAGAGTTGTGCATATGTATATATATATATATACATGTGTATATATAAGTGTGGATGAAGACGGAGAGGAAAGGGGATTTTCCTCCTCCTGTGTGTGTGTATATTGCGCGTTGAAGCGCCTAAGGGTGAAGCGAGAGAAGGTCTGTGGCACCTGCAAGCGCTGCGAATGTAAAGGCTTTCGCTGCGCTTGCTCGCCGCATGTGAATTCATTGAGCATGTTTTCGTAGTTCGAAAGAAACCATGTCCACATGGATTTCCTCGTGGAGAAAAGGTCTGAAACGAGACAGTGTGGGAAAGAGAAATCCCATGAGCGCCGTCTGTGCCTCGCGCACCGCCAGATTCGGTATTTTTCTCCAAGTTCTTTTGGACACTCTGAGGAATTCGACGGATTAAACTGCAATGAGTTCAGCTTTCGAGCGTCTGTGACGCATCCCCCGGAATGCGTATGTCGTGTAGGACTCTTAACTTTTCTTGAGGGAAATGAAGTGCGAAGCTTTTCCAGACTCCCGAGTAGACAAATCGCGTTTTCCCCTCGTTCCCTGTCTGATTCCTGCTCCCTTTCTTCTTTGCAGATCTGCGTCGCCTGTTCAGGCAGCTGGAGCAAGCCGACAGTTCGTATCCTGGAGGTTTGGGCGCGTATCTTTCTCGCGCGCGAAGTTTGTTGGCGGCTTCTCAGGCGGGGGCGAATCCGTTTGAGGCGTTCTCTGCATGTCATCCGAACGGAGAGCGCGTGGAGGTGGGGTCTGCGGCCTTTGCCCGTTTAGAGGCTCTCGGCTCTGAGGAGCTGAGGAGTTGCGCCTTCGTCCTCGTTGCAGGCGGACTCGGAGAACGCCTGGGGTACAAAGGCATCAAGATCGGTCTGCCTTGCGAAACGAGCACAGGGAAGACGTTTGCGCAGCTTTACTGCGAGTATCTGCTGTCGATTCAGTCGGGTCTGGCGCGAGAAGCAGCGAGTGGCGAGGAGGAGGTGGAAGCGACAAGCGAAGGAGCAAGCGAGGAGGGAAGGGGAGAGGCGGTGAACAGTGTCTCCGCGGGGCGTTCGCCTTGCGTACCCTTGGCCATCATGACGTCGGATGACACTCACGAGAAGACAGTTTCTCTGTTTGAGGAGAACGCGTTTTTCGGACTTTCGCGAAATCAAGTGACGTTCATGAAACAAGGCAAAGTGCCGGCGCTGCGAGACAACGAGGCGCACATCGCGACCAGCCTCTGCGACCCATTTGAAGTCCTCATGAAGCCTCACGGACATGGAGACGTACACACACTGCTCCACCAGCACGGCCTCGTCGAACGCTGGAAGCGAGAAGGAAAAAAGTGGATCGTCTTTTTCCAAGACACAAACGCGCTGATCTTCAGAGCTCTCCCCGCGACTCTGGGTGTGTCGAAGGAACGCGCCTTCGCGATGAACACCGTCACGGTTCCTCGGTGAGCAGCCCAGACAGCCAGGTGTACATACACACGAGAGAGATAGGGTCGAGGAAGAGGGAAGGAAGAGAAGGAATCCACGGTGTTCCGATGCAGAGACGAGACAAAAAACTGGTTGACGGTTGAGGGAGGGGAACGAGGAATATAAAGGGAGCGCCAAGGCAGGTAGATCGTCGTTTCGGGGGGCGCTTTTCCGAGAGGGTGGAGGGTGCGTCGGGAGTGTGACTGAGAACTTTGCTCTGAAGAAACTTCCAGGACTGCCGGTGAGCTCTGTGTGAAGGCCAGGCTTAAAGGAAAAAAGGAAAACCGCTGTCTGTGGAGACTCTCATCGTTGCGTCCTGGGATCTATTGCTGGAAGAAATCGCGCTTCTGCTAGGGGGTCTGCCTTATTATGGGGTGTTCGTATATAGCGCATATCACGCAGTGAGTTTCGCGAGTTGTTTTGATTTCTTTCAGGAAACCTGCGGAGGCCATGGGGGCGATTTGCAAGCTGCAGAAAAAAGATGGATCGTCCATCACGATCAATGTCGAATATAACGTCTTAGGTCCTCTGCTTAAGGTAAAAATGCAGAAGTAAAGGCGTCTGGAATTTCTTCAGAGACAGAGAACGAGCATCGTCTTGTTTTCCCTCCATGATGTCTGTGTCACCTCCGTTCTCGGCCGCCTTCGATGCTTCCCTGCTTTGATTCTGCTCGCTGCAGAAAAAGGGGAGGAGGACGAGAAAAGCCAATCCTTTCCAAGAAGGAAGGGAAGTCACACATGTTTCATCTTATTTCCAAAACGAACGGGTATCACAGTAGAAGAGAATCCGACTGGAAGGACGGCACCGCATGACACCCTTTGCTCTTGTGAGTCTGCTGTTTCTAATAAGCATGCTTCTCGACCTTCTCTCCCGTCCCCCGTCCGTCTTCTCTCTTGGTCTCTGTTGCTGTCTCGGAAAACACTGTCCGGAATTTCTGTCGTCTTCGTCAAGCGTCGCTGTTCTCCGTTCCTTCTCCCGTTGTCTCGCCTTGTAGTTCCTCTCTCAGAGTCTCCTTTTTTCGGACTTCTATCTCGCTCACTGTTTCCTTCAGCTTCGTCTCCCGCGTTCTCTTCGTCACGCCGTCTTCAGAGTCTTTGCCTCGCTCTTTGGGTATCTGTGTATGCTTGAATTCCTTCTTTTTCTCTGCAGGCCGAAGGCCGGGAAGATGGTGCGACGAGCGAAGGCTTCAGCAGCTTTCCAGGAAACACAAACGCCCTCGTCTTCAGCATCGAGCCTTACTGCTCTGTTCTTGAGATGACTGGAGGCACAGTTCCCGAATTCGTCAATCCGAAGTACAAGGTGAGACAGAGACTTCTTTGCAGATGAGTCGAGAATTCTCAAGAGCGAAAGAGAGGTGCAGGGCGACGCATATGACTCAGATCTGCCGGATTCCGGGGACATGGGCAAAGCGGAGTCGCCAATAGTGGACGTAAAAATCCAGAAAGATGTGGAGGCAGGGAGGCAGAAATCCAGAGACGGTGTTTCTCTCCAGTCTCTTTGACCTCTCTCTCCTCTGGAGTCGACATGTGTGCTTGTGGGTCTTTTTACAAGATAAAGGTTCGCTGTTGTGTCGCGTGGAAGTTCACTTTCTTTGTGCTGGTTGAACGAATTTCTCCAACAACCATCCTTCCTGTCCTCGTTTTCGTCTGACTCTCAGGATGGTACAAAGACGAGCTTCAAATCCCCTACGCGACTCGAGTGCATGATGCAAGACTTTCCACGTCTCTTCTCGCCCACTACTCCTGTAAGCAAACATATATAATATATATATATATGAGGAAAATGAATCGAGTTATTCTTGTATACGTATGCATATTTCTATTTATGTAGGAAATTTATATATATATATATATAAGAAAAGTGAATACTCTTTTTTGGATATTTGTGTACTTTTACTTATGTACGAAAAAGGTAGATATATATATATATATATATGGGAGAAATAGGTACTCATTTATCTTTTAATGTTTGCACAGTATGTTTAGGTAAGAACTATGTGCATATATATATATATATATATATATGCGTGTCTGTAGGAAACATGAATATTCCTCTTTCTCATATATTTATTTCCAGGCATCTCATACGCACACATGTCTAAAGTATTTTTATTGGCGTTATAGCTCACTGTGTTTCTGTCATATTAGTAGAAATAAACGCCTGAATATTTAGGTCAATTTTTTCGCATTGAATTCTATGAGTCTACAGCTGCTGATGCATCAGGTCATAGGGTGCCACACACACGTCGTATGGGCCAGCTTCTTTGTTTTTCGATTTGCCTTTCTTGAATGTGTATCGGCCTCCTTCCTCGTCGCCTGTCTTTTCTTCTCTCTTCTTCGTCTCCCTTCCCATCACTTGTGTTCTTCTCGCTTCGCTTTAGCTGCCCGCTCAGAATTTCGGTCTTCTGCTGCGTCCTTCCAGGTGGGTTTCATCGAGCTCGATCGCTGGTTCTGCTACAGCTGCGTGAAGAACGACGCTGAAGACGCCAGACAGAAGGCTGTGAAAGGCATTCCACCCGAATGCGCTCTGTCGGGAGAGTCCGACCTCTACGCGAACAACATGGGTCTCCTCGCTCTTGCAGCTGAGTCTGTCGGAGCGAGAGTTGAAATTGGAGAATCGAAGCCAGTTTGCGGAAACGGGGTGGTGTACCCTATGGGTCCGCGCGTAGTTCTCGCTCCGTCCTGGGGGATCTCACAGGACTGCATGCGCCGCAGACTGCGAGGCGCTTCCAAGATCAAACTCTCTTCCACGTAAGCGGCGAAAAAAGAGAAGGGGGAACAGGACAGAAGCAACACAAGAGGAAAGGAGGAAAAGGAAGAGGGAGACGACCGCGCTCGGCGTCGCGGCTTCCTCGGCAAAGGCTCAAAGAACATTGGGGGCGAGGGGGGGAGGGTGTTCAGCGACGCAGAGTTGAATCGACACAAGATTTTGAGAGACACTCGAGACTCAGGAAAGACGCAACAGAACGAAAGGAAACGTCCGTCTCAGGAAAAACGGGATGCCTCATCGGTTGGCGTTCGTTCTTGTCTCCTCTCAGGTCCACATTAATTGTCGAGGGAGACGTTTTCATCAAACACCTCGAACTGGACGGAGCAGCCGTTCTGCGTGCTGTGCCAGGTATAAAACGCAGAAAAGCAATTCGACGCCAAAAGCAGACTTCTCACTCGCGACGATCGTTTCTCTCTCGCGAAAACAGACAGAACAGCAGATGCAGTATGCAGGCTTTCGCAGGAACGCGGTCATTTTCAAGTGCTACAAGTCCGCGTGTATGAATTTCTTGCGGTCGCCGAAAGGCAATAACGCTCAGGGGTCTGTGCCAGTTTTCCCTGTGCGAAAAGAGAATTTTGGCGTGGATGTCAAAGAAAAAGACACAAACACCCGGATGGATTCAGATTCGGATCATAGAAGGCAAATACGTACACAGGGATCGTTACACTTAAACAGCTAGTTACTGATAGATAGGTGTAGATTGGTAGAGGTAGATGGATATAGGCAGACAGAAAAGTAGATCTAGAGAGATAGACATCGATACAGATATAGATACACACGTAGCAATGGACAGATGAAGGTCGATGGACACAAATGTGCATGTGCTTTCAAGTATGCATGCAAGCGTTGTTTTCTGTTTCGATGGAGGTTTCACAGTTTGTTCTCTGTGTTTCTAGGAGCGAAACTTGTGGTGGAAAGGCTGGTTGTGAGGAACGAAGGATGGCCTTTGAAGACGGTTTCCAACAATGAAGAAGTTCCGGCTGCGAGCGCCATGCGGGGGTACAGGTTCGAGAAGAAAGAGACGTACATTGCAGAAAACACACGAGTCGGAACCACACAAACAGTTCAGAACTAGTTTCGGAGTTCAAGTTGCAGGTGAACAGCGATGCGGGGAAGTCCGCAGCGAACGCTGCGCCGCGAAAGATTGAAAAAGCTGGACAAGGGATGGAACAGGTGTGCTGCCAGTGACGCCTGCAGTTGCATGCAGTTCATTGGACCCTGGCTGTCGCACGACGGAGCGCCGCAGGAGCTCGTAGAAAATGGCGAGAACGGCCAGGCAGGTGTGGGGTGTCTGTTGAAGACGGAGAAGAGAAAGAACAAGAGGGAGAAGAAGAGAGAAAAGGGTGCAAGATTGCGATTGAGGTCTTGTCAATCTTTGGGTCGACGCGCGCTCGCGCGCGCGCGAGAGAGAGAGAGAGTGCCTGTTGAGACGTTGCGTTCATTGAGGGGAAAGAGATGAAGAAGCAGGTGAGTAGAAGGTGGATGAAGTGAGGCTCAGAGAGCGGTGACGCAGGGGGACGGCAGGGCAGCGTTTGCGTCATCCGCGAAGAGTCCAGGGAACGACGAGGGAATTCGCGAGAACACCGGCACTGTGAATACGCGTGAGTGTGCACGGTGTGACACAGAGAGCTGTGTTTTGAACATGCGCGTCGACAGGGGAGGTGAGGCTCTAGGGACGCATGCAGTTTAGGTTTTTCCTTTTTGCGCCTCAGAGGCGACGCGAGGGGAGGAGAAGTTTAGCGGCAGCGTCTGGCGTTCGCCGACTTCTCTCTCGCGACCGAGAATCGGATTTTACCGAGGTCAAAGGCTGGCATGTCTTTTGAGGGAGAGAGAGACGCTCTCGGTGCAAGAACGGAGACAGTGTTCAACGCTTCATTCAAACGGATGCCTGTTCTGCCTCGCATTAACAGCGACAGGAAGTGACTCAGATGCTGGAGTGACCCGCTGTATCGCGAAATCGAGAAAAGCGAGAGAGCATGCACGCGAGACGGGCAGCTGCGGAAAAGTGGAGAGAATTCGGGGAAGAAAAAATCTGAGAGTTCGAAAGCGAAAAGAGTGTGAAAGTGGAGGTTCGCCTTTCGAGGGGTCCCTTCGACAGAAATGGTCACGAGGCGAGACGGCAAGAGGAGTTTTTGGAGAAAAAACCAACTCCGGCGCTGTGTAAGTGCATGCAGTCGTCTTTGACGGCGGAGCTCGTCGTCCGCTTCCGTATAAAAGGCCAGGTCGAGAGAGAAGACATCTTCGACGAGTTCGTCTCTTCTCTTCCGCGTCGCGTGCTCCCGTGTCTGGTCCCGCTTTTGTTTTCGGAGTTCCTGTTCTGCCTCTCGGAGTTTTCTTTTTTTCGACTTCCCCGCCTTTTTTTCGACTCTCGTTTCGCACTGTGCTCCCAGATGCGGAGAAATTTGTTCGAAGATTGTTCAGACAGCTTCGTGGTTGTATGTGCAAATCCATTGTTTGTGCAGAGTGAAGTAACGGAGTTCTGCGTTAAAGAAAATTAGAGTCTCCTCGCTGCCCTCCCAAGCGGCACACACCTCAAGTCTGCACACAGAAGAACAAGCATGCGTAGATTGTATTAATTCACCTCTGGACATTTCTGAGTAACACGATTACAAAAGGCAGAGTCGACGCTTCTGAACGCTGGAGCGTACTGCCCATCCATTTGCTGGAAGATGCACGGGCATGCGTCGTCTCTCTGCAGTTACCTACAAATAGGAATGTCTTTCTTTTGGCGTGTTGTATTATTACCGTATGTGTTTCGTTCCAAATATACGTATACACCTGGATACATATATGAGGAGGCAAGCCGGTTTTAACGCTCAGTTTTCTCTCCGTCGTTGTGACTTGAGATCTCGTTCTTGCTCTCACACCAGTCGAGTCCACGCACGCGGTTCTTCAAATGCTCTATTGTTGAATGGTGGATGGAAGAACCACTCTGACACTGGCCAAGGAATCGAGCTTTGTGTGGATCATTCCATTCACGTTCTATGGAGTTACATTCATCATATATATATATATATATATATGAATATATGTATTTATCCATTTTTGTATGGATGGATTGTGTGCACTGGAGGGAACAGTGTTTGCGTTATGTCGATGGACATGCGTCGAGAGCTATCTCCGTGTTTTTGAAGGGTACACGATGAGTTCGCGGGTGATTTGCTTCTCGACGCCGTATCCCACACGAGATCCCGTGTCTCTGCCGAAGACGTTTCACGAATTGCATTTTTGGTGTTGTTTTCCGCGTTTTTTACGTTTCTTCCACTCCAGTGATGTGTTGCGGAGTGAAAGGAGAGCCATTTTTCCAGAAGACCGGCTGTCGGCCGTACACGTCGAGAAACCCCCAGAAGGCGAGGAAAAAAGGAGAGGCATGCGGCCGTCACATTCTCTGCAGCAACGACTGCAAGAGAAAGCGAAGACAAGTGATGCTTGAGACGCGAAGAAGACATCGATCCGGCTGACAACTAAAGGTCACCGGCGTCACTGACTCTGGCGCCCATTTCATTGGTTCCAGAAAAAAAATAGCAGTAGACGGAATGTTTCTCCGTCTCCTCACATTGTTTGGGACAAGCCTGGAGAATGCAGGCGCCTCCACCTCGCCAGCGACAGCTAGATTCCGTGTCTTCTCTTCTTTAAAAATTTAGAAAAATCTGGCGGAAGACGCCCGACAAAGCAGCTGTTGTTTAAACGCAGAATCCGTTTTCCTGTCACACCGCAGTTCGGCGATGCCACCAGAATCGAAGCTAATCCTCCGTCGAAACGAACGACTGAAGGCGCCTTCCGACTTCCCGAGGTTCTCTCCTGTCTCTCTCCTAAATGCATAAGCAGTTCGATGCCGCGACTCACTCCCAAGCCCAACGGTTCCCTACAATGTTTTCTACGACTCTTGAAAACTTTCTCTTCCAAGGTGCCTTCTCTGTTCCAGCCTTGACAGGCAAACACATGTGTGCTACGGAATGACCAAAAGCATATGTATATACATATATATACACATATATATATATATATATATATATACATATATGTACACGTATACATATATATATATATATATGTACGAAGATATGTGGATATATACCTCCATACATGCACCAGTATGTAGGTATATCGCCTTAGGCTTGATTGGTTGACCCTTCAGAGCAAGTAGGGATTTTTTGTGAGGGTGCCGTGTTTGAAAATGTGGGAGAGTCATCACTGTCCATTTAAGAAGTCATCGAGTGTAGTCCCCCGTTCTTCAAGTCGCTGTTGGATCTGCGCCAAGAGAATCTCTTTTTCTCTCAGCTTCGCAGCGACGCTTCCGGCAGAAGGCGATGCAGGGGTGGCCTGGTCTTTGTGTTGTTTGTTGACCATCATTCCCGCGACTTCGAACACAAGGATTCCTCTGAACCAGTTGACGACTTCGTCTGTGATCATCACATCGAATTCCTTGACGCTGTGAAACTCAGGATTACGGTTGCTCATGTCGTCTGTGGAGCAGCGAACTTCAGAGACCCCGTCAATCCACTTGTAGTTCATCTCCGGTCTTCGGCAGCAGTTTTCTCGCAGATCGTGTGCGGAGTCCACTTTCACAGTCACCTTCAGCATCTTCCCCTTGATGTCCTCGACTGTGTCGTAGTAGTCCAAGTCTGCGACTTGCGGTCCTTTATTCGCTCTGCATGCACTCGGAAGAAGCCGAGAGTTGCTGGGGAAAGTCAAGGCAGCCACTTGCGAGCTTTGCTCGACCCTTTGCAGCTTTTTACATCAGCCGCCTGCTTCTCTCTGGAACTGGAAACAACGGCGAACGCGACTCGCGGTCGGCTACAGACTCCACGGGAAACGCGCGAGATCGTATGTCGGGATGACGTGGAGTCGCTGCCCCCCAAACGCTCCATAAGGAGCCAAGATGCGTTCCAGTGCGCAAAAAGTCCGAAGCTCCCAGCTACCTTAGACTACCTTAGAAAGTCCAACAGGAAACGCTTTGCATAGTAGTAATGCAAGGAGAAAGATGGCAGGATTCTCAACGGTGGTAGCCAGCCCTGCTCCAGAGACAGAGACTATAGGCATGTCCGTCACGCTTCGTTTTTGACAGACAGTTCTCATCGAAAACGCAACCTTGTCCGCAGATCTCGAATCGAACGCAAGGCTTCGAGAGTGTGACATCCAACACACAAATGCCCAGCTGCATGCTGTGTCTTCACACCTAAACCGGAGACACGCAGACGCGCCTTTCTGCGCTTGTACAGCAAAAACATGCACGAATTTACGTTTTCCTGTCGGCACATACACAAAGTTATGAATGCATCTCTATCTACCTACCTACATATATATATATATATATATATATATATATATATATGTATATATATATATATATATGCTAATCTATGCATGTCTATACAATTATGTATAATTCGAAACCTACCTATATTCATATATATATATATATATGGATATAAGTATATCTGTGTATACATATGCATGTCTGTGGATGTTTGAGTGTGTGGCGGCGTGTGCTCGCCTCGTAACGGACACCGATGTTTCGTCGCAATGGACTTTCTGTCGCTTGTGCGGTTGACGCTTCCCTTAATATTACGGGTGTCACACTTGAATTTTCAACGGGCATGTTGTGAGATCGACGACTGGTTTTAAGTTGAGGCTCGACGATTTGCGGGGGGTGAACACAGCTGGAGAGAACTCACACTTCCTCCATGTCGACCAGCAGGTCGAGGTCAACGGAGATGGACAGCATGCCCTGTTTCTGTCCTTTGAAGTCGAAGATCGGAAGCGCCTCGTTTTCCACGGGCAGCAGATTGAAGAGGACATCCAGATACAGATACGCTTGGCCCAGAACCTGCACACCGTCCACCACACAGAACTACGTGGACAGGTCTCCAGTTTCGAGAGACCGAGACTCCAGTTCTTGACGATGCGTTAGCAGACCTTGACTCCCGGTATCAGATGCAGGCAAGCGCGTGATCTTACTAGCGCTGGAAATCTCCACCTCAGTGGACTGCACAAGACCATTGAAAAACAGTGCTGAGGTTCAATAGCGTCAAGACCCCCCTGCGAAAACGAGTGGGCAAACGAGAAAGGGAAAATCAAGCAAGGCTGTAGGCGAGGGATGCATGGACGGCGGAGGCTCTTCTGCATGCGTCAGTCGAGTGCAGTTTTATTCATGCGAGTCGAACACTGCGTCACTGGAGTTGTTTAACTACATGTGTGTGTGTGCGCGCGTCCTTTCTTGCCCAGTGCTGAGAGAAGAGCGTATCCTCTTGCAGAGGTTTTGACGGCACACTATCGCAGCTCATTTGCATGTATCTGTGCATCCGTCGCGAGCGTGACTTGTTGATACTTCGATGTGCAGATTGGTGTGGTTGCGACTTGGGGAGAGACCCATTTCCATTTCTGAACAGAATAGACCGCCGAGCGGCAACGGACGCAATGGAATCCGCGTTGGTCCAAAGGGAAGAGTGCACTTGAGTTGGCGGTTCCCGTTGCTTCCTGCTCTGGTGCTCCACGTTTTCCCCCAGTGCAAATCTTCTTTCTATACTCTTCGAGTTCTTTACTTGGTAGGAGTCTGGATCGGAAGCGAATGGGTCATCGGGGCCGTCTGGTCGTTTGAATTCTCCTGGCGGGGAAGACATGTACTGGTTGTACAGCTCGCGCATGTCGAAGATTTTCTGCTCAAAGAGGTCGAGTTTCCAAGCTTCGACGACGTCTGTGTCGAGCCGTTCGACGCGAATTTGGATTTCCGTCTGTTGCATGACGTTCGTGGCGGTTCCTTTTCGGGAGATGTCTAAGCCGTCGTGTTTCATGGTCAGTTTGGGCGAGAAGAAAACGCCTATTCCGAGTTCTTCTGCGATCGAGTTCGCCTCGTCCGTCAACATGATCGTCCGCGTCAAGACCTCTTCAAGCACGACCCTCGCACGGTGTTCCGCCTGTTGATTGCGCTTTTCCTCTTCCTGTTCGGCACTCAGTTTCTGCAGCTTCTCGTCCAGCTCCGCCTGTTTCTTCTCGA
Source organism: Toxoplasma gondii ME49 (assembly GCF_000006565.2). Lineage (NCBI taxonomy): Eukaryota > Apicomplexa > Conoidasida > Eucoccidiorida > Sarcocystidae > Toxoplasma > Toxoplasma gondii. The sequence goes on along the minus strand of NC_031480.1, from coordinate 1,694,408 downwards.
GCTCGAGTTCGTGTTGCCGCCTCTCCTCCTCGAACTGCTTCATGAGCGCGACGGCGTCGGCGCCCTCGGCCGTCACCATCTGGGCTTCTTTGTCCTTCACGCGCAGCTCCCATTCCCGTTTCTCTCTCTCCATTTTCTCCCTCTCCTCCTGCATCTTGGCCTCCATTTCCCGCAGCTTCGCACTCGCCACCGCGTCCAGACAGACCGCGTCTCCGTATTCGTCGAGGCTCTGTTTGTTCACCTCCTTCATCGCTTCCTCCCAGGACGGCAGCGACTTGTCCACAGCCCGCGGATCGAGGTACACAAATAAATTGGCGTGACCAAAGAGAATGCGATCTCGATGCGAAAGCGTCCTCGTCTCCTCAGGTGCAACGGCCTCGCCGTTGATCAGCGTCTTCCCGTTCGCTCTCAACTTCACTTCGAAGTCGACCCCGTCTGCCACCGCCTTCTCCTCACACATGAGAGTCGCGTGCTCCACCACCACTCCCAACCCCCCGATCTGAAACGTCGGCTTCTGCTCGCTGTTGGGCTTCCCGACAGAGCTGCTGCCGACCGACAGAATCAGCGTGATCTTCCCGGAAAGAAAAGGATCCTCGTTCAAGTTCTTCAGGCACGGTTGATTCTCGTCCAGCTCCTCCCTCCTCGCAGCTGCGTCCCGCGCCTGCGCCTCCGCGAGCTTCTGCTGCCAACTCTTCGACATCTCTTCGAGCGCGCGACGATTCGCCTCCAACTCTTCTTCGTACTGCTGCTTCATCTTGTCCATTTCCTCCTGTGTCTTGCCTGAGTCCGTCAGCACCAGGTCGCCCCCTGCTGCCTGCGAAAACGGACCAACTCTCAGTCAGAGAGACAGATTGCATCACACAGTGTTGCCTGAGTCTAGGCGAGACTCTGAAGACCTTGTCTCGGAAAACACCGAGTCCGTATGAGAAGGAAAATTCAACGCAGAGGTAATATGGAACGGAAAGTCCAGCTGTAGCTTCCAGCTTGTCGGTGCTGCATGCCCTCGTTTGCACTCCAAGAGGGAGTTTGAGTGTCTACGGGGCTTCAGAAGGAAGTTGAACGAGAGCAGGCGGAGTTTAAACTGGAGGCTCGCGGATGGAGTTTTTCAGTCTGTCTAGACACCATTACCAAGTCTACTTGATGGTTCATCCGGATGGAAAGACCTAACTTTCCTTGCAGACTGACAACACGGGGGAATCTACAAAGTGAGGATCATGATACACAGAGACTATTGCCGAATCCGGTGTTTCGTTGATACAGACTGATCGATGTACGTCTACCGAACAGGCTAACACTGGGGGTGGAAAACGGCGCGTTTGTTCTGTTGAAGGAAGTGCCTCTCGATTCGAGAGAGTTAGCAGTTGTCGCGGGCTTCGCATTTGCTCTTGAGTATCGGCGACGAGTCGGACGACTGGTGCAGATGTTGAAGGTGCTTGCTTCCCTGATCCCAGTGCTCCTGTATTTCTCGTCCCCTTCACGTTAAATGCATTAAGGAAAAATTAAGGAACGAGGTATCCAGCATATTTCAGTGAGAACCACATTTGTAAGGCACCCACGAGTCGTCGAGTGTGTCGAGTTCGCGGAGACAGGGAGTGAACCGGTTCAGTCAAAATTATTTCTACTTGTTTCGCCACAAAGGAGTATGGGCGTTTAATTACAAATTTAAAAGTATAGGCGCCTTTTGCAGCTTTCCTTTTCGCTAATGAAATGCTACCAGCTACTTCTTTCAGCTTCCTTGAAGGCTTCGTGAAAATTCTACATGGTTCCTATCTTTGACGCCGTCTGTCTCCCCTGTCGCCGCATCTGAAACAGTCTCCATCTGTGTGACGCACCTTCTTCAGTCTCTCGTTCTCCTCCTTCAACTCGCGAATGAGCCTTTCGAGGGGATTTTCGTTGATGACGGCTTCGTTCTTGATCGATTTGACTCTGTCTGCATATCGGAGAGTCGACAGCGTCTCCTCGTAGTTCACCGACGCCGGTGACAAGGCGGCAATCATACACGTTTTACTGTTCCCTCCGAGAGCAGACTGGAGAATGCGAGTCAGCGCTGAGTCACGGTAGGGGATGACCTGCGAGGAAGACACAGTGACGAAGGCGCAAAAAGGAGTTTGAAGACATGCAAAAGACTCTTGAGGAGAATAACTCGTGCCTCACGCAAGCCAGCAAAGTTTCCTGACGAAAAGACACGAAAGTAAACGCGTTTAAGCTCCACCCCGGCTGCTGTGGTGACGCGGACTCGCACTTTGAACGGTGTCTTTCTACCCTAGACTACAGAGATTGCAGTTCGAGTTCCACATGCACAACTGCACATTTGTATTTATGTCTTTAAGTGTAGCTGTATCCAGTATAGTTGTATGCATGCATGTATGCATTTGTGTGAGGATGGATGCATTTCTATAAGACAGCATATACGTAAGGGAGATCCAGCAGAGTTTTGAGTGTGTGGGTAAGAAGCCCACTGTAGAACCGACGAACACCCATTTGCCTCGCAGTCTGCATCTGATAATATGTACGTTCCTATTGGTTCCTGTGCGACCTTTCTGAGGATAACAGCCGACTCTGTTCTACACGCACACTCCAGGACACAACACTCCATAGGTGTCTGGATCAAGCTAAAGGGCGCAGTTCTGCCCTTATCCATGCATGCATCTCCATACATATGTGTGTAAATAAGTAGAGAAAGACGTATCTGCATATGTGTCTGTGTGTGTAGCACTTTGAGTTTTTGAGCATGCGCCGGAGCGTCCACAGACTCATTCAGAGAACACTTTGCACCTGTCCCGGTTTCAGTTTCCCGCAGGCTTTGTCCGCGAGAGCCGAGATGACATTTCCTAAGGCAGAAAGGGACTGGTTGATCGCGCATCCTTCCTTCAAACGGTCACCCGTTGCTCCTGTCGAACCTGCTCTTTCGGATCCGGCCAAATCAACGAGACTGATCTCGGCTGTCTTCTGGCTCAGAGGCTCTTTTGTATTTTCGTCAAGGGTCACTTGATTGTAGACAATTTGGAGGACCGTGTGTGCCCGCGACGACGTGGCGTTCATTAGCGTCGCCCCGACCGTTCGGTTGCTTGTGCCTTCAGTCAGAAAGAGGCAAAGCAACGGTGAATCCGAAATCGGCACTGTGTGAGAAGCCTGTTCTACATGTGTCGCTCTGTAATCTTCTGGCGGATCCATTTTTCTCATGCTGTTGTATCTGGACAGTGTCACGGAAACTGTGAGCTGTACCCGGTCAGCAGTCGCTTGCTTCAGGGTATCGCATAACAGTTGCTAACTTGCAGTCACAAGCACAGCTTACCAGCAAGGTGTGGATATCTAGCAGACTGAATGTTTTGTGTGCGGGTGTTGAATAAACCCGCAAGGAATGCAGATGGTGGTTGAGATGGTGTTGCTCACCTTCGTCGAGTTTTGCCTGAATGGCGGCATACGTGTCGACTGGATGTTTGGTTAGGTCTTGAACAAACGTTCCGAGCTGTGGCGTATGACGGATTTTCAATCCTCCCTTGGGCCTCTGCTCAGGCTTGACAAGGAGGTCCTGAACGGCTTCGTTGTAGATTTCTAGCATACTGACCGTGACTTCCGACCGAAGAAGCGGGTCATTTATAGTTTTGATTCTCTGGAAGATTTCTTCGCACGCACGGACAACAATTCCCTTGTTGGCCCCGTACCCCACCATCGAATAACTTTTCCCCGACCCCGTCTGTCCATAAGCAAAAAGACAGGCATTGTAGCCCTCAAAGGCATTGTTCAGCACATCTTTCCCGATGTCGTTAAACACCTTTTCTTGATCGGCATATTTGGCAGAAACAGGTCTTGAATAGCCATTGTCGTCGTTCTCAAACCCATCGTGTGACCAGTAAGAGTAGTCGAAAGCAAAGGTGCGGTTCTGTTTCTCGTCGTCCACGTTGGTGATGGTCGTGCTCTTTCCGTTCATGTCGATGCACAACCGAGCATTCATGGTTTTCTCTCGGTCGTTGAAAGGCCGCACACGGACGGCCACCTTAACTGAAGACATTGTCGCGATCTTAAGAACAGAGGCACCAGGTTCTTGATGAAGAGCCCATGCAGAGCAGAGCAGAGCAGAGCAGAGCAGACAGTTGAAGTACCAGCCTGCTGTGAAACTGAACGGTGTAAACTGCGTAGAGCAATTTTTTCTTCGGAGAACTACCTAGGTACTCCAGTTACCGTGAGGTTGGCCACAGAAGAAGCGGAGATCTGTGTCTCGATAAGTATTCTTCTGGACCTCGAGACACTCATGTCCTAGAAGCGCCGTCGTTGAAAACAAACGGACGACGTTAGTGCAAATATACGTGATCGCTTTCGGTGCTCGAGTACCGTTCGGCTCCATGAAGCGTCTGACGAGGTGCGATACTGCAGGCAAACAGAAAATCTGCCCCTTAGTGTTGGTCCTAAAGCGAGCGTTCTAGCAGCAAGACTTTTTGCAGCGAAGATTTGCTGCCGCACAGTTTCCAGTACATCCAGGTCAACTGCAGCTCCTGGCGGCGTGAGTAAAAGAGTTGCAAATACGGTGTTTTTCTACGGGACAAAAAAGTGCATGTGTAGGTTGTTGCATGCGAAATGAGAGTCAGCAATATCGAGGCGAGACCACCGTGCCAGCCACTTTTCTCCTTCCATTTTTCGCACCACAGAAGGGCGTTGCCGATCAGGTTTCTTTGATCTGCGTTGAAAGCGATGAAAGTGAATCACAGCAATCTTGCTGGGTAGACACGTTATCGGTTAGTTGACAGCGGTCTTCGACTCTCTTCATAATCATGAATTGGCATAAGCACACACGGATGATTTGTAGACAACAAATTTTCTGGATTTTCCATCAGTATTAGATGAGCGCGATTTCAGTCTGTCACACATCAGCACTAGCAATCATTAAATGACTACGACTCCGGTAACCGTTCTGCGGTGGTGCAGGCATAATTCGTTTTTGGGTATGCCAAACAGTTGGTTCCTGGACTCAAGAATGAGGGTCGTCTTCTTCCTAAATTTAAAAGCACGATAACTAAGTAGATGTAACAGCGAACCAGCGCGAGTCCCTGCTTTAAGCAACAATGCAGATCACATCCTGTCAAGCTACAACACATCAGTATAGCATACGTGCACTGAAAACAAAACGGATCCACTCAGTAGGAAGATGTACCACTTTCTAGTGTGTTATTGATTCAGACAGAAAATAAAAAACAAGGGAAGCGGCCACGCACCTGCTTGGAGATAAACAGGAAGTTTCTTGCGCACCGCCACCACGATGGATCCTGCGCATCCGCAGGAATTTCCTTGTTATTTGGAAAAGGAGAGACTACGGGTTACTGTTTTGTGTATTATTTCCAGTTCTCTTGGGCAAGAAAGTCGTACAAAGGAGACCGCACCAAATGACCGCACAAATTGCTCCCAACGGATGTCGCCTAAGTGTATTGCCCGGAACGCAGGAATCACCAAGTGACAAGTGCCTTTGCATATTAAAACGTCTTGAACAAAAACTCCAGTGGTGGTGTGTAATGTTTTTTGAGGTAGCTGTGTGGCTGTCAAAAATTGAATTACACTTGGCCTTCCATGTATTCAAGTGATGGCTGGAGTTTTCTAGTGGATCTTCAACATTTCACACTCCGATGGGTGCTCGCACAAACTAAAAGGAAAACAGACTCCCTTGAGACCAGAAAACAAGTAGGTTACCCGCACATCATCGTTGTCTACTTTCCATTACTATCTATTCATTCTTAGCTCCATACCTTAGTAAGCAGTCACTCAGTATGCAGTGCAGTATACTTTCATAAGTGTTGTCGACAGTGATATCTCCTTATGGCAGTATCTACTGTGACTTTCTTCCCGAACGGAACGGTCGCTGGGAGGTCTGGTACCTACACGCGTAAGGTTGCGCATATAGTTCCCGAGTGCACAGCATCAGTGTTTCCTTTTTGAGGCAAAAGGGGTTCAAGCACAGAACACAGCCCCCCCATCCCCCCCTGTCCCCCCGTTCATGGATGACGTTGCATGAAATACCGGGGTTTGGCGTGTGTGTCTGTATGCGTGTGTAAACAAACATATATTAGCTTTTACTTTTGTCATGTGACAGGTTAATGAATGACTTGCGTTGTCTTTCGTTCAAAAACATTAGCCAATATTATATGCTCTGAAACAAGAGACCAATTGTTTGTCAGTCTGCGTTTTGAGACGCTTTGTTTCTACTTTTACTTCGCAGATAGCAAAAGCAGGTCAATCAGTGCCTGGAGTGTAGGCTCACTGACACACGGAATGCCCATGTCGGGTGTCTGGCGTCATTCGCTCCATTTTTGATCGTGTGCTTCCACCATTTATCTTTGTTCCTGCAATCCGATTCCGTTCTCATCTATATCCTTTAAAACGAACAGTATATCTTGATTTGGCAATGGCGACTCCAAAAAGTCTCGCACAGTCGAGCGGTCGTGGTGAGGCTGCATTGTTTCTGAGAGGTTACGAGTCTTTACAGACAACACATCCTTTCCCGGTGAAGGATAACATAAACCATCATGATGTTCCGTCCGGTCCCGTAGGACGTTCTGAGCAAGCGTTCTCGTCTACCCCTCGCAACAAAACGTCGATGAATATGTCGCAACGCTCCGAATCTCTCCCCGGTTCCCTAATGGTGCCACAAAGGAGCAAGGCAGCGACTGAGGGTTCGTCGTCGCTAGCTATGGCCGCAACAGCAAACCACAGGGACAACGAACAAAGACAAGACAAACGGGTAGCCGGATCTTGCTCTAGGGAATCCACGAACGTTGGAACAGGTGCGCCTCCTAACCGATCCACTACTGGCAGTTATGCCCACGCTCTAATAATCGACCGACAAACGCAGGAAACGTTTCAATCTCATGAGCGCTCCATCTGTACTCAGAAGGAGGTTAACCTCGCCACAACAGAGAAACATTCCGTGCCAGCACAGAAAGGCTCCTCACACCGAACCAATCTGAGAGAAATAGCGAGGGATGAGACAGAGACAACCCTTCTACCCGTCTCCCACGACAAAGAGAAAACAAGAATCTCGGAAGCAAGCAAGCAGGGTAGCCCCTGCAGTGTCGCCCCGACAAATGCCAGACGACCCAATGACGAGTCTAAGACGCAGATGCTACAGAATTACACGGAGGAGAGATTGCCTCGGGAACAGCACCGTGAGAGTCTGTCCCACGAATATGGTTCTCGGTCCTCAAGTGGAGAAAAGAAAAAGCTCGAATCGGGGGAACTGACAGAAAACACTGTTAACGCTGCTCCCAACACCTCGACTAGCCATCGAGACAGAATTGCAGATAAATCTAGAATAGGATCCTCAATTGAGGAGAAACAGTCGCAACTATCACCACAAACGTGTGACAAGAATTCGACACCGCAGAACGCTGTTTCGACAAACTCAATCAGGAAACAAATGTGTAGAAGGGATCAGGAAAGAACTGGAAGAAAGGGTGATCCGAGTTTTCGTGCTACCACAACGAGCAAACACACCTCCGCCGGTTCGCCACTCAACGTCGTCGATTCAGCCGAGTCATCTTCTACCATTGAAGCTACCACCATGGGTCCAGGGTCGAATAAGAGGTTTTATTCGAATACTCAGTCTGACTGCGATGGTGATTTCTACTCTGTTGTCGAGGAAGAGACACGGATGTCCTCAAGCAACGTACAAAAGTCTGTTGCTGAGATTGCGAGCGCTTTGCCTTCCTCAAAACAAGCGGCAGCATCAATTGCGGAAACTTCCTCATTTGCAGACACTGAAACAGTTCTGCAATCGCACTGTCGTCCTGATGACAACCGCCACCAGCAGGTAACAAGGGAAAAGAGTGTTGTTGGCCCGTCCCCAGATGTCAATGTCTCCAACGAGTATCAGCATGACACAACAGTACACAGCGGTGCGACACTCGTCTACGAAGAAGGCGATGTTTCGCGGGCGTCACATTCGCAGACAAAGTCACGATCTTACACGTCGCAAAGGCGATCGTCGGTGACTTCAGACACCAACACCCAGGGTCACATGCGACTTCAGAATGGCGGAAGTCACGCACCCTCGACAGCAGTGGAATCCACACGGGTTTCCAACACCAGCGAAATTGAAAGCAGGAACCGAAAAAACTCAACTGACTGTTTGCCTTTCGGATCCTTCAAATCTTCCACCGTATCTGCGAAAGCTCACTCCACTCTATCTGGCAGAGAATGCGAGCCCGACCTGAGCGCATCAGAAAGCCTCACTTCTAGTTGCTTATCGATGTGTGACGGCCTAAACCAGGCGAGCCAGGGGAAGTCTCATACAGGAGAACTAGGAGATCGTTCAGTCTATGAGAGAAGATATTATCAGGCGAGTCGAACACGGGGTAGTATCCCTGCTGGAATGACCGAATCGGGTGCGTGTACTGTGGAAATGAATCAGGATAATCTGTCCCATGGCGATAGTGTTCTGCTCCTGGAGTCCTTGCTCACTGACAAACCCGAAGGCAGCTCACAGAACACTCGTTCCTCCAATGAAAGGGTGACACGGTTGTCTAGGCGCACCAACTCACGTACAGCAGAACATGTTGTGGCGAAAACAACGGTTGAGAAGACAGGGGCAGTTGCTACTTCCTCGAAACGTGTTTCTTGTTCGGGAATAGACACCACAGCAACTAGAACAAATGAAAGTGCACGCCCTGACGCACAGTCGGTTTCCGAGAGGAAGTCCCGCAACCACTCGCACAGCTCACCACACAGCAGTTCCCAAAACTCTTCGCTGACTAAGACTGGATTATCTAACGGTGAGAGAGACAGGACGAAGTTGCAGGGAAGCGCATGTAAAAGCACTGGTGTCAGACGGGGGTATGAGGGATGTCAACCAGGAATGGAGTTTGACACCGTGACAAAGACCACTTCCAGAGGTCCATCCTGTTCTGCTTCTCGTCACCTCGATCATGGAAGGAGTTTCAAGGAAAAGGATTCCTGCGGAGAATTGCAGCCTCCTACACCCCTTATTATTCAGGCAGACAGTGGGCGTGGAGAGACTCTCAATGGTTCTATTCATCTGTCCACACGCTCAGGTGCCTTTGCCTCTCAACACAGCGGCGAGAACGGGACAACCTTTTCCGCCTCTTCGTTTCTTTCTTCTGTCTCAGAATATTCTGGACATGGGCCTGGTCTTTATGCATCTTTTCCTGACACGAAGGTGAACGTGGAAGCGAAAAGTGAACACGGGAAAGTTGACTCGCAATCAGCCATAAGACGGCGTGAGTCAGACAGGGACGAGAAGAGCATCGAGGGAAACACACGGGAGAATTCAAAGGGGGCACAAACACGAACGCCTCAGGGGGAGCTTCCACGGAGCAATCTCGCCGGTAGCGGTCTCTCGGAATCTGCCCAGAAAAGGACTGTAGAAAAAAGAGAAGAAATGAGTTCAGAAAGAATAGAGTCGACGCAGAGGAGAAGAGACTGCAAGGAAAGTGAAGCGAGAGAAGTGGAGAGAAGAAGTAGAGTGAATGCAGATCGTAGTAAGCATGACGAGAGAGAAGCGCGCTGCAGTAGAAGCAGCATGGGACGGGTTGAAAGCAAAAATGCAGAGACTCCAAAAGCAGATATGAGAGAGGCAAGCAAGTGTCACGCGGGAATCACGTCAACAGGGACATGGCAAGCAGCCTCGAGACCAGAGGAAGGTATGCTGAATGAGAAAGTCAGATCCTCTGGAGACGCGGAGAATGACAAATGCGTCGGTGCGATTCGCAAGTCTCGCATTAGTAACAAGTGCCCAAGCGCTGATAGCAGTGTTGCTAGCAAAGGTGAATGGACAAAGTCGCACTGCCCCTCTTCTTTCACTTCTTCGGTTTCCACTACATGCACTTCCACCTTGTCCCATTCGGAGTCTCACCTGTCCGCGATGCGTGAATCCCAAACAAACCAGCGCGAGTCTAGTCGCGTTTTGTCAGAATCGCTAAGTCCGCCGTCCTCTGGACCGAAATCGACAACAAAACGTTCTACTTGCCCTTCTTCCCGGCAGGTGGAGGGATTAGTGAAGAACGTAGAAAGTTTAACGCGTGAGGATTCAGTTAGGCGGGATGAAGCCCCCGACGCCACCGCCGGAGCTCATCTAGAGGAGACACCAGATATCACCGCGAAGCTTTCCGATGTCTGTCATTCCTCTAGAAAGAGTGGGTCTCGCAGCACAGAGGTCCAAACACCTCATGATTGTGAAACGACCGGGAAAAGCCGCGGAAGAAAGCGGACTGGAAGTCATTCGCAAGAAACAGCTTCTTTGTGTGACGCAAAGGAAGGCGATAAGCCTCGTTCTCTGAAAGCCAGAGACGGGAAGAAGCAAAGCGGTTCCTCAGGAGTAGGTGCGTCGCTGCCTTTGCCACAGAAACGACCCACGCTCAAAGGCAGCACTGTTTCTACTGCGGAAAAGACAGCGATGGGAAAACACTTGAATTCAAATGCGGGTTTGTTATTTGTTCCTCAAATACCTCCCCTTCCGAAAGCGCTGCAGCATATATCTTTAATCTGTACTGGAGATAGAGAAAATGCGGAATTGAGGGCACTTACACAAATCCAGCAAAGCGTCATGGAGCATGTAACTTCCCAGGCAATGACACAGAGTGCCGTGGTCAGATTAAGAATCCAGCGGCAGCTCCGAACCGCCGGGGTTTCCGCGGCTGACCTGGAGAATGTTGAGGAATACCTGGTCCACAAAATGCCCCTCACAATTGCAGTTGACTTACTCAATGTTGTTCCGCACCTGCTGGAGGATAATTCCTACAGGTAAGGGAGGAACTACAGAGGCCAGTTGCATAAAATTACGTCTCCAGCGTAGCTTGTACTAACCGCTGTGCTCAGTGTTAAAGCCACCGCTTGTCTATTCTTTTAAACAGATCACCATCTCCGTCCATGTCTTCTCTTGACTGGGTGTATGTGTTTGCAAATAGCTGTACTCCTTCTTTGGATGAACTGTTGGTCCTAATCAACCTGTTGCTTTGCAGAAATCGATTTGAACTCAAAAGCCAAGCGCAGCTGGCGGAAGTAAGCGAAAGGCGAAGCTGGGAAGGACAGCTTTTTAATGGAATATACGATCACTCGTCTGTTCGACCGGAACATCGACCGAAACGTGGACTTCTCAACTTGTACCTCTACCCTTACGCCGATTCGCGTTTCCATCCCTCGGGTCAAGCATTCTTGCTCCTCGAGGAGCATGTGAGGTACGGAGGAACCGTTGACTTTACTATGCACGGCCTGAGTCTTCCCAACGCAGAGCACTTCTTAAGCTTTTTATCGAAACGAACCAAGTGACCTAACTCGTGTCACAAACGATTTCGCTTCCTCTCTACGCATACGACGCCACCAAGGGGGCTACGTGACGTATTCAGATATGTGCATGTGTACGTCAACGAAAGAAAGAATGGAATTTATATAAATACATGCGTGCGGGAGAATGTCGCATTGTGGTTTGCGTTTACTGATATGGAGTCCTAAATGGAGGACCATGCGCCTTTGTATAGCGAGCACTGGAGGTGCGATTCCGCTCTTCATAACGCATTGTCACTCCGTCTCTCTCCTGTGAGAATGTGCAACCGGCTCCTTCCATGCTTCTGTTCACAGAGTGCGAGTGACAGTCGCAGCTTCTCAAGATATTCGCGGGAACCGGCGACACCGGGTTGGTACGCTGCCGGATATGTGGCATGTTCTTGAGTTATTAGGCAAAGAACAGCTCCAAACAGTTCTAGTAAGCCGCCAAATAATTCGGGTCAACATTTCGACTTCGCGAGGTTGTTGGGGCTAGTCACTAAGCCGATAGACATAGCTGCAAGTGTGTAAGGTAATTAGGACTGTCTCTGTCAAGCTTGCGACCGTCTGGGCTGTCCCGCAGGACTTGGCAAACGGACGGAGAAAGCGGCCTGTGTTTTTCGATGAGAACAAGAGACCAGAATTCCATGTTCACGGAGCCCTAGATCTCACGTAAGCGTCCTCTATAACGAAGCGCAAGTCCGCGCACATCCTCACTGGTTGATTTCTTGGTGTCACAACCACTCCAGTGTTAAAATAGGGCACACGTCACAAAAGAAGATGCACACATACTTATGTCAGCGTAGGCGTGGTGTCCGCTCACAGGAAAATGTGCATAGGGAGGGGGAACGAAGAGGCAGCGAAAAGTATACGCAGATAGAGAGCACGTTAAACTACTGTTCGGAAGACTGGAAACAAAGCTCAGGCTCTATGCTCTCTCTAACTTATATAACGGTCGTCATTCAGAAACAGCTACGTGACGGAAGTGAAGTGTCAGTGTCTCCGGAGACCACGGTAATTTGTTTGTTTCAGGAAAGACGTTGCTGCAATAGCTGTGCGCAAATCCGAATATGAGGCGAAAGGCAGGACGAGAGACTACCTAGACCAAATCAGTCAGAAATATCTCTTTCCGATTATCACATGTGAAGAACTAGATGAACTTCTGGAGCAAGGCCGCGGGTGGTATACTGCCGTCCGTGAGAGAGGCCACGTCGTTATTCAAAGATCTGCTGCAATGCAGAACACTTCGGGATTCATTTAACAAGTTGAATGACCTTATCCTGGCCACAACTTTCAAATGGTTCCAACTACAAGAACGGAAATACCCTGGAAGGAACCATGTCTAACAATAGTATCAAGAAAATGATGAGTCGTTTTGCAGCAGTGTGGTTTTACGAAAGAATGACAAAGCACCAAGATAGTGCCGGACAGAAGGCGTGTACATACCTCTGTCAGTGAGTGTATTGCTGAAAATGTTGAAACGCTTCTTAAAGCACGGAGGGTTCCTGATATAGCCTTGGCAATGACTCTTCTAGAACTGCTACATGAGCAGGTCTGTCGACACGATGTGTGAATTGAAACGCAAGTGACCCTTCACCGTTTGGTTCTCAGTCACGACGAAGAGCCCCAATGGGACTTCTTTATAGATCTCCGCACGAGAAGGGTCCTCCATTTCTTGCAGTGGTGGGATCCTCCAGGTCTGAATATACGTGCGCCTGTTCATCAGTACACAGTCGCGTGCATGTGATTCTAAAGCTATCGACTGATGTTTTATTTCAAGCATCGTCCGGAAACTAGACGGTATGTGTGCAGAGAGAGCAATCTCGACCTCTTTTTCTGTCAGTGTCTCTGAATACAAAAACAACTCTGGAAGTTATCTGATCTCCAAACTGCGGAGAAAAAACCCGGCGTATCACACATTGTCTTGAAGAAGTTATGACGTTCTTGAAGCAAAACCAACAGGTCACTCATACACCCAGAAAATCTGGGGGAGATGTTTCAGCGTGTTTTCTGGAACGTTTTGGTGCTGTGCAGCTATTTGCATGATGCTCGAACTCGAATTTCATGGATTCTTTGCTCTTGTGCGCTATAGGCTACGTGTTCTTCATATAAGCGGTGAGATCAGTCTTTTCGACGCACATGTGCGTACTTGAACAAGACGTGGATTTTTGGTTTTGTTTCTAATTCTATGGAATGTAGCTTGCACATCTGCATGACTATATGTTTGTCCTCTTCCAAGCAACTCCCGTGAAAAGGTGCTCAGACCTGATCGTGTCGCGAAAGTCGTCTCCAAAAGAGAAAATTACTGGTTTGTGAGTAGTCTTTCAGAAGATACGGCACATCTGTGACACGAACCAGACAACGCAACAAATTCCATCTAGGTAGCCGTATGTGAACTTGTAAACATGTTAATAGATAAATGTACTACTGAATTTGTTCTTATTCTACTTTGTTGCGTTTTCAGAGGTGGACAGATCATTCACATCGCTGACATCATTTATATATATATATATATAACAGTATGTGAGCATGATGTCTTGATTTTATAGAGCAGGTAGCTCTTATTTTTCTCACTACTTTCGCAACAGAGACACTGTGCATGGGTTCTGCTTTTCACCGGCTGGTTACGGCGGGACAGGTTAGGCGGAGCGCCGTTTTCCAAAGACGTACGCCTAAGATTCTGTCGTTTTTCAACATTTTTCCAATTTGGAACAGAGGGGCGTCTTTTAATCTTCAGGGGGAATAATTCTGATGTGCATGATCGGGGGAGAAAAGGAACCGCGTGAATGTTCGCGCCCCACGACTTCGATACACATTACTTCCAGGGCTACCATTCTCGCGCATGTGCGATGGCTTCCTTTGTCACCTACACGCGAAATGAAATAATATTTATCTTCGGTATGAGAGAAGCGTATACAACTGGTGGCCGAACCGTTCGCCAGCAGTCTAGTTTTTCGATATGGGGTAATTTCCGAAAGGGAAACTGGAAAAGCGAAAGCTTGGTTCCCTCACTGTTCTTTGTGCCCTTGTCTTCCTCAGATTTCTGGTGATTTTCGACGGAGGCAGTTAAGGAATCCGTGTCACACTTCGTGCTCGTGATATCATGATCTTTCATACTTCACAGCCTCTATAGGCCAGACAAAAGCATTATTCAGAAACTAGGAAGCGCAAGAAAGAAAAATGAACATGGTCTTACACACCTCAAGATAACCACAGTGTGCAAGTGTTGGTTGCCGGCAAGGAAATCGGATGTGGGAGTAGCAGTCAAACCTCAAAACCAAAGATGTTTTATCGGAATAAAGAAGCTTCAGTTGGACATAGTGTATTCATAGTTCTTCGCAAGCTTGATCCCTTGCGTATTTTGCAGTCGCCTGTAACCCGGGAGCACCAGGATTGCCAAAGGCCCCAGCGATGTACAATATAAACTGCTCATGCCAAGAACGAAAACGAAACAATTTCTAAAGGCTGCTGAACTGGAAATGGCCCTGGCTGTGTGCACACCTTCCGGGAGACGAAGGCAAGACAAACCACACCAGTCAAATCCCTATTTCTTTGTACATTGTCGTTGGAAAAAGAAACGCAATTTGTCCAGCGGGAATCATCTCGGCGGGCAGTCCCATCAGGCCTTGCTCCTGGGGAAAATAGAGCACCCAGTCAATCAACGGCTCGATACACCCCTGAAGTCTCTAGCGATGTGATGCGAAATTTTCTTCTCTCTCCTCTCCAGAGAAAACATCACGCTGATACCGGTCTGTCTCCATGTTTGCTTGCCGGCCGAACAGAGACGCAGAGTGGCCGACGACGAAGAGGCAGACAACAATCCCGTAATAAGTCGGACTTCTTCCGAAGGTCATACCAGCCTTCTTGGCAGCATTGGGGAATGTGTCGAAACACAGAAAGGCTGTCGTGTTCGCAAAAGTCAGAGTATGAGACGACCGAGAATGAGAAAGCTACCTCAACTTTCCAACTGTCCTGCCTTTCAGTTGACTTCATCACTGTTGGCACCACGTCAACGAGAGGAAAATCTAGGAATGCAGCCCAGAACCCTGCGTTCCACAAGCCTGCCTCCATGCGGCAACTATTCAAAACAGTCGACAGTAAGGTCTGCCGTACGTAAAGATTCTGGCGTCCCCTCTGGGCAGAACCAGCAAAGGCCACATAAAATTATTTGTGGTCGTGCTCCGGGGCAAGGAGGGTATAGCAGTCCTGAACACATCCTGAAGCAGCGTTTCCGCAGTTCCATAGCTTCTCTCGGTTTCACACAAAATCACTATTCAAAGGGTACTTCGTTGCCTCCTGTTTCGGCTCCTTACAATGACAAAACTCCTCTTTTGGGGGACACGAAACTCGGTCCATGTCCATCGGTGCAACGCAGTCAGGAGACAGAGGTGCCATCCGGATGTGCCCCACGAAGTTTGAAGTCTCCCGAAGTTTCATTTCTCACCGCAAGGTCACTTCCTAGCGGAGATAATTTAGCTAGCGAGAGCGTTGTCGATGAAACAGAGAGCAAAAAGGTCATTGAATCAGGTTTGAATGAACGGCTCGAGGCAAAACATGATGAGCCGTGCTTCGCATGGACTCGGCAAGGGGAATGGGAAGGGCCAACAATAGAAGCGGAACGGTTACCGAATCACAGCAATTACCGTCCTATGAGCCAAAGAGAAGTCTATGGCAAAAACTGCCTCGACGGAGCGGCCAGAAAGCTGGCTGATTTCTCTTTAAAGACCAAGGAATGTTATGAAGTCGGTTTAAAAGACTCGCAGGACCTTTCCAGTTGCCCACAGGGAGACGAAGTCTGTAAAACGCGCCTGGAATGGGAACAGCTGACAAGGCAAAATGTCCGTTCTTGTATGCATTCACAAGCCTGTCTGCCACCTACGAAAGCCCATCAAGAGCACCTGAGCAATAACGAAGCGCGCGAGTTCTCGCACTATGAGAGGAACCATGATGAAGAGAAAAAGCCACGAGAGCAAGCCCTTACAGAGAGTTGTGGTGCCTCAGTTTCGTTCTGCTGTGCAAAGCGCGACACACGCTCTGCCTTGTCTCCTCATTCTCCGGTGCAGAAATCGGAGGGGGGAACCCAAACCAAAGTAGCACACGGTCGAAAAAAGGTAACGTCGGGGGCAGATGCTGAAAAGAATGCTGACCTTCACATTGATCGCCAAGACCGTCGAGTACAAGAACTGTTGCGACAGTCGTCAAACCGTTACGTGCGAAGGTCCTCTGTGCGCCGCATCGAAGCGAACAGCACCACTACGGATGAAGAACGAATCGCCGGAATGAACAGAAGACCGGCACGTTCCCCGGGCGTGGTCTCTCTTCGAACGCACAACGTGGACGGTAAGCCCGAAAAATGAAGGGGAACCGCAAGAAATTTTCGTTGTCGAATCGACGGTGGCGCTCGTGACTACGCTAAATTACCTCTAGTTAGTGTAACTTGGGATTTCGAATTCGTTTCAGCGATGTACAGGACTTGACAGAGAAAAGAAGAGGCCTTGCTAGAACACGATGTCTCTAAGCGACGAGGAAATATCTGCCGTTTGCTGAAATCGTGGTAAACTTCGTGGGAGCGTCACCAGAGACCCTTGCCAAGTTTGTCCGAGTAGCTCTCAGCTTCGTGTTTTATGGTGAGTATGAAGTCTACTTATTTCACTACAGCTCTCTTTCGCTACAGGCGAGTGACGGCACGAAGTCAGATTGGGGTTCGCGTCCAGAAAAGCCTTGATTTTCATACGATGTGTCCATTCTTTGTTGTTTCCCATTGTGCCCACAGATTCGACGCCTTGCAGAAAGTCAACTAAGACGAACGAACGCCCAACCACAATCTCAAATGATCACCGAACTGTTGAACTAGCTGTCGCTACCTGCGGATCTATGAATCCCTTCGTTGTCACACGCAGACGAAGTGTGGGTCTGCTGCCATCAGAGCGCGCCGCCGGCAGGTCATTCGCAACGGACTGTGCGCGATCTAACGGATCTCGCAGACGTTCCTCCAGCCCCGTTGCTTGTAACGATACAAAACACCTGCCTGTCTTCTGGACGAAGAAGGATGAATCGCGGGAATATTCAGGCAGCCGACAGTACTATGTTGCCAACCAGAAAAACGGCAGGTCTCTAAGGGTTCATGTAGCGCTCGAAGATGCCGCCTGCCCCAAAGGCGACAGGACAACGCAGAAATCGCTTTCTTCAGGGACTGCGCCTACACAAAAGGAACTCGAAAGGCGCCGAGTACCTGTTCACAACGAGGGAACAAGCAAAAATCCAGCGCGCTTGACCCAGTCCAGTAAAAGGGCACACCGAGCTGAGCAAAATGTTCCACAGCATCATGACCGGTCCGCGGGGAAAGCAACACAAGCGGGTTCCGTAGTGGTGAAGGAACAGGTCGTCCGACACCATGACTGTGTCAGGAACACTTCTCACGGCAATACCACCGATACAACGAAGGAGAAGGCGACGATAGAAAAAACAGAGTCGATAGATAGACAGATCCTCGAACATTCTTGGATGTTTCCACGTGATGAATATCGGCCTCCACTGAGTCCTGAAATTCCCTTCAGTTTAGACGACGATGATGAAGACTCATTCTTCAACATTTCTCAGATCGATACAAAAAGCTCCATTCTGGCGCAACAGGCCACTTGTCGTGTTACAAGGTTAGAGCCAGAAGAAAACGATGCAGACAAGGTGCATGGGGAGTCCAGTTTCTCTCCTGATGGGACGGTTCGAGGAAATCAAGAGTCACCAGCTTCTTTCCAGTCTACTTTGGTTGCGACGAAACATACGATCCCCTCCACAGCGAGAGAGGAGGACCGATTTGTTTCCGTAGTAGAGAGCGTCGCACCACATCCCCTTCCGACGAAAAGTGAACAATTACAAGAATTCGATCTCCTGGAAAAGCGCGCATGTCCAACTTCAGTGTGTTCTGAGCACCGGCGCTCCCACATGGAGGAGCTAGGATGGAGTGCTCTCAATGGACGCAGCAGATCGGCAGAAGAATTGAGAGACAAAAGAATATCCAGGCCATATAGGAATCATGCTGCCACTGCAGAAGTGATATTATTTCCTGTATCTTCATCCCCAAATGCGAGGCAGGTGATCGGTACACAAGGTACAGCAATGGCCGTCGACTGTTCCATGAGGTTTCTGAGCAAGGAAATGGCGTTGCCACGTCGTGGTCACTCAGAAGGCATAAACTACGTAACAAAAATTTCGGAAATGGGTACAGAATTTCCTTTAAAATCCTCTGGTTGTCTGAACACATGCGTATCCCCTCCTTGCAGCCTGTCGCAGTCGGGGCACCGATCATATGGAGGACACACTATCGAAGGTCGAAGCAAGGAAAGTGCATCTGAGAGAATGTCCTGTGCAGGGAGAAATTCCGTTTGGCCATCAGCGGTACCTGTGTCTAGAGCGGCTTCCGTCGGCAAAAAGAATCTCCGGGAAAAGGGAGAGAATTCCGGATGCCTCTCGTGTCACATCAGCTGCGATAGTTGTAGCACGGTAGACACAGTGAGCAGGCGAGTTTCGGAGTGCCACCAGGGCAGGGGCGTTCTCTACACGCCTGCGGAGTCTCCTCTCCCAACTGATTTCGACGACTTTCCCTCCGACCGGTGGGACACAGAGTACGAGGCTCTGCAGCAGTCAAGATTTTTCTGCGCTTCGGCGAAAAATGACCCTAGCCAACAGGACGACAAAGGAAGCAAAGCGACTCTCTCTCACAGGTGTCAACATCAAGGTGGAATCCCAGCTTCGGCAGTCGAAGTGCCCGGGCGTTCAAACAGTTCTAGAGTTGAAGTTGTTAATGAAACTCATTACGCTAGTAGTCACAGTATTGTTGGGGATAACCTTAAACTGCCCCAAAACTTTTGTGCTGGTACTAGGAGTAAGGAAACTACTCACAAAAGTCGAACGTCTGTTCACACCGCTACGAGCCAGCTCAACAGTAACGGTCCGGTTAGTGAGAATAGCGGTGGTCCCACGTATGGTAAGACCCTTGCTAGAAATTCTCAACGGCACACAGTGAAGTTACGTTCTGAAATCAAGGCTCGGCGCAACCTCAGGGCTCCAACAGCCTATGGGGAAGACGAACGGCAAAGCCCTGTTACAGATCCGGTAGTGTGCAGTTGGAGCCACCCAAAAAAGGCCGAGTGGGGACGACGTTTTCGAATTCCCTATGAAAACATGGAAGAAAAACTTTTTCGGCGTGTTCGCGAGTGGAAGGAGACAACGCGCATTGCGGCAAATATTGCAGAGTCGGTAGAATCTAGCACAAGTTGTTTTTTGCGACAATCCGCAAGTCAAAAGGATTTTCCAGCTATCAACTGGAAAACATGGACAGGCGATGCTCAAGGTCAGGACAGTTGTTCTTCAGACAACCACGAAAACCCCCCAATGCAGACAAGCGGTAGTATCCTCAGTGAAGCAATAACCGAATCAAAACGGTACTGTTTTTCGCATTCGTCGTGTGTACACCTAGGAGGACAGAGCTGTATTTTGTCTTCCTCTGGTTGCTCTCCGATAGACACCAGCGTGACCGACTCTTTGATTCGCAAAGCGGCATTCTTCGTCAGGAACAGGCAGTCGTTACCTTTACAGGATGCAGATGCGTGCTTGTTTGAGCGAGAGACACAGCTGCGTGGTTGTCAAAACGAAGGCAAAAATGACGGCAAATACTGCGGGAAAGACATAGAAAACATCGCTCCGAATGGGGCGCGTCTCCGTTCACAAGCAGAGGCAATTGAGGGGGGAAACGCCAACTTTGAGGAAAACGCCTGGAGTCTTGGGCGATGGTCTGCAGTTGTATGTACCCCGTGGAAATTGCTTACTGCGCCTCTCTTCCTCGAGTTTTCTTCTTCGTCGTCGCCAGACGAAACCGAAGCGGATTCCAGCGACTGGTCGTCTTCGTCTCCCGGTAGCGCAGAGAGCACTCCTCGCTCCTGTCTTCGGCCTCATGCTTCTTGTCCAGATGCTTCTTTCGTCGGTTGTGCACACGCTCAGCCACGGGAACCGCCACTTCGTTTGGCTTCAGGTGGATTCTGCCAAGATGACTTGGGGGGAAGCATTTCGTCAATTTCCACCAATTCCGAAAAAGAAAGGAATTATTCTGCTCTTGTGACAGCACCCGTCGGCAGCAGTAGATCTCTCGCTGTGGAGAGAAACGAGTTGCAGGACGCCACAGTGTGCTGCTCTCGATGGTTTAAAAGAGCCCGTAGACATATCCCCCCTTCCGCCGCCGGCAATTGTCGACAACGGATACCCCATCCGGTGGAAGATAAAAGCAGTGCCAACGCGATGTCGCTACATAGAAAAATCCCAGCTGATTTGGCATGTACGGGGAAAGAGAGACAAACGCACTCCAGCGACCCAGTGAGAAGGGGCTGCAAGGGAAACGATACAGATGCAGAGAATGAAAGACAGTTCGATGAGGAAGAGAAAGGTCTGCAGGTGGTCCAAACAAAACGCTGGTCGCGGAGCTCATGGTTCTGGTGGAAGCCGATAATCGCCGCGTGGGCTGACAGATCCAACACGCCAGGGAGTGCCTCGCATACGAGTCTTCTGAATGTGAGTGCCCCCACTTAACGGGAAGCGAAAAGCGATGAGGAGCAAACGATTGCATGGCATGTTCGTGTGTATCTGTACTTGTACGTGTCCCCATCTACTGTTTCACAGTTGCAGAAGAGAGATTAATCTGCTTTGTCCTCCATCTTCTGCTTCACTTGTTCTATCATTGTTTCCAAAATGGCGTCTCTTGTGAAGCTAGTACTTCTCAGTCTGCAATGTGAATGTCTAATTGCGCACGAAAGGCGTGGACCAACGTTCGGGGAAATTTCTCCTCCGGGGACTCTTTCCGTCTGACAGCACGGGATCGTCCGGCCCTTCGCTTGAAGCACGAGACGTGAGGGGCTGCTTCACTTTAATGCATGGCAAAACGAAAACTGGATGCTCGTCTTGGTGTGGATGCCAGCGACCAAGCACACCAGACGAAAACACACTTACCCTTACATCGGTACGAGAACATCCGTAAAAACGTCCATTTACATGATCTAGAACCGCAAAGGTACAAGCTGGTATGTGGAATGAGCCCTGCGAACATGTGTTCCAGAGTGGATGCTGATACGCGTGACTTGCGGCGCGCACTCGATCCAAAATCTTTTCGCAATAGTCATACGAGAAAGAGATATGTGAATACATGCAAAAACGTTTATTCATATTCATTCAGAAATGTGCCAGACTGCGACTTTGGATAGTGTCGCATCGTTACAGGAAGAGACTCAGTCACTAATGTCCATGCTAAAAAAGCCTGCTCGGAAACAACGGATGTTTACATATATATATATATATATGCGTACATTTGCAAAACTAGGTACACTAAAATGAGCCCCCGTGTGTATTTCTGAATGCGAGAGGTCGAATATGTGCGTTGCTGACCGGTTTTTTCGTCACCAGTGGATTCGCAACGAACTGTGTTAGTCCCGGTTCTTCGGTCAGGAAGAACATGCAACAAGTAACGGAGTTCTTTAAGTGTTCGCCGACAGAACAAAAGCAGTCGGCTGAGTCAAAAGGCTCCCAGTCTGCTGAAAAAATAGCATGATCACCAATTAATGCACAAGTGAAGGTGCTACGGAAAACGACTAACAAACACGGCACCGCAAGATGCGGAAAGTTGTTACATTACTCATACGCAGGGGAGAGCGGAGGCCGACGGACGGGTGGGGATGAGGATCTATACGTTCACATTTATGAACATATATATGAATGCGCGTTTTACATCCGAACCCACACACGGTTACGCGTTCGAATAAAGGCTTGTAGAGAAACTGGACAGAGACTGCGACAGCTTTGCGTGAGAGGAAATATTTGCACAGAAAATAGCCAAGCTGGTACATTCCCGCGGCTTCGCGGGCACTACAAAGTCACTGTTGCTCACAGTGGGGGGCAACGGAACAAGGCATTTCGAGAAGTCGGGACACGATTGCCGTGGTAACGAAGAAAGGCGCGCCCCTGTACAATTCATTGCTTTGCCGATTTTCAGCTTCGCCTTTCCGGTGAGACAGGGAAAAGACGGGAGGAACATGTGAGGTTTCTCGGCGAGGAACCGGTAAGACAAGAACGTGTCGAGCGAGAGAGAAAAATGCGAGAAGAACGACTCAGTGAGGAATCGCCAAAATTCGGGGCCCTTGACGCGTTTTGCGTCTGAAGGGATGGAGCATCGAAGATCCCGAAACTCACTGAGACGCGTGAGCGCGGCAAAGAATGAAAAAACAGCAACGCCTAAGCGTTTCCCCCGTGCATTCGAGCGCCAAACTTATATATCTACCTACGCAATGTACACACAGAACTCTACACACACGCTCCAGTCTGCGAACACGAAGAGATACACACACAGAGCCACGTGCATACAGGGACGACGCGCCTACGCGACGAGCCTGCAAACCTCCACTTCCCACAGAAACATCACCTCTGCTGCTCCAACCCCTGTCGACAGAAATGTTCCCTTGCGTGACAGAGAAAACAAAAGAATTCCCACATCCCGAACAGAAACGACGCATGCACGCAGATGTACGTACGCATGCACGCAGATGTACGTACGCATGCACGAAGGCTCTTCCACGCATCGCTCTGCACCATGGCTACTCGCGTTTCGTGTCTCATTTGAGAGTTCTCGCTCGAACTCGCGTTCTTGTCTACATGAGTAGTCGAAAGTGAACTCGTCCGGAACATCGAGACCGAGAAAAACACGGAAAAACCACGGGGACTGACACACTCTTCCCAACCTCGTACTCAACAGCAGACTATCTTCACACCATTCCACCGTGTACCCTTATACATGCATATATATCTATAAATATATATATATACATATGCCAGGAGACACATGTACGCAGACAAATACGCGTGCAGAGGTAAACGCAGATCCGCGAAGCCTCAAAAAGCGACGAAACATGGATGCGCGTTCCAAAGGAGGCAGGACACAGGAAGGGATATCCCAGCGCTCCTCGTCATGCGGAGAAGCGGTGATGACCGCACTCCGAGTCGAGTGTTTTTGCAAACGCTTCCCCCGACCTCAAACGCCGAGATCCAAGAAAAAAAAGTGGTTCGTTCCACTGTCTGCCTCCCAGGCTTCTCAAGGCGTGACTCGCCACGCCAAAGAACGCGCGTGTGAACAGATATTATATATTATTTTAAATATATGAAGATATCGGAGCACAATTGCGCTGTATCCCTCCACCGCCCAGCAGCCTTCGACAATGCCGTGGGCTCCAATCAACACTCGCCACTTATTCGCCCCTGAAAGTAGCAAGGCGCTTGATGTTGTCTGCTAAATCTGAGAAATAAGGATGCTGCATCGCCTGGCGCGCAGAGATTCGCTGGTTGCTGTCGAAGCGTAGCATCCGCGACAGCAGATCCGTCCCTAGAGGGTCGAGCTTTGGCACCTGACACCAATACACCCACACAGTGCGGTGTCTGAAAAGTTTGAGTCCAGCCTTCTACGACACTCATATGTTCTCTTTCACACCGCGTATGTTCTCCGAGAGGAATTCCACTACAGACTGGCCGTTTGGTGGGGCTTGTGAACTCCTCACGAATCTAGGTTCACCACCTGTGATTCGAGCTGGTTCCCGCCACGCCATGAACTCCTGGAGAAAAGTTCTGCATGCTAGAGAGAAAATGTGTCTACGTCCTTCACCACGGTGGACGCCGCGGTTCTATAAGAAAGGCGTAGAGTCGAACAGACAAATACACGGTTTTTTGAGGTTGAACGGTGACGATTTCTCCGTTCGAGACCGAAGACGCTGCGCCTTATCCCGCCCTTGCTTCCGACGCATGCAAGATGTGCAACTACACAGCGCGTTCCCGTTTCTCTCCCCCACGCTGTCCCAGAGGAAATCGCTGCGAAACTCTTACCACTTGATCCCACGGCAGAGGCGGAAACTGAGGAAAATCGCGGTTCCAGTGTGGCAGCTCAGCGAGTTGCGGATGCTCCGACACCTGAGGAGTGCCGAGAACTTTGAAGATCTTCATCAGCTGGTCTTCGTTGCCCGTTCCGGGGAAAAGGGGACGGCCGTTCACCATTTCTACGCAGAGAAAAAGTTGCGGAAAAGCGCAATGCCGCGACGATTTTAGAACCGGAATCCACACCCAAAGTCGAGATGCAGTCTGGTGTACAGACACTGAACGCGGGTCTCCGCCCTGGGCACCCAAGTGGAGATCGTTGCACCAGCAGCGAGCAAGGGAAAGGCGCTGCACTGAAAACGGAGCATACGCCTCGGCTTGGAGGGAGACAGCGCGACAGCAAGGTCGAGGAACGGCGAGTCACGTACTCACAAAGGACTCATCCCGCCTTCTGCATGACGCTTGTTCACCGCAGCCACAGGCAACTCTTCGCGTTCGTACGCAACACAGGACACAGCACGGCTCAGGGACAATGCACCATCAATTCACACACGGCTCTCATGACGTGGACCGTCGGATTTTCCAAAGAGCGATTTCAAGCGCGAGTCGCTTTGCTTCTTCCGGCCTAACGGGACTGCGAAATCCACCGCATGTGTGTTCACCGCGCAAGACGTTCCAAAGGAAATTCATCGCCTTGGCAGTTCTCGCAAATTTACACCCACCGACGATCGTTCCTGCGATCACTGAAGCTCACCTGCGAAAATGCAGCCGACACTCCAAATGTCTACAGGCGTGGAGTAGGTCTTGGAACCCATGAGAACGTCGGGAGCTCTGTACCACAGGGTAACGACCTCGTGGGTGTAGCTGCGGACGGGGATGCCAAAGGCGCTGAGTGGACAGCAGAAGAGTCGAGGAAGAAGTCGACTCCTGACGCGTTCTTCCTCACCCCAAAACGAGCCAGCGTCGCTCGAAAAAGAGTCCCAGGACACAGGTGCAACAGCGAGTTCCCGAAAAACCGTCACACCACGGGCTCTCGCACAAATGCTGTACAGAAGCCAAAGTGGAAAATGAAAGAGCAGCACTCGTACGAAACTCGTCGTTCCCCTGACTTCCGCTTCTCTCGCTCACGTTGAGAGTCCTCCAGCCACACAAGTCGATGCATCTCCATAGCTTTCTGGCAACAAAGGTACGCGCATATATATATATATATATATATTTCTACTTCGGTGACTCCAGTGGACAGTCGAAATACGGTCTTCGTATCCTTGACGCGGGCTCTGTCTAAAGGACATGGTAACGAGTACAACTTGCAACTCTACACGGGTCTGTGTCCGTCCACGACAGCTACTATGGAGCCTCGAGCGCGAGACCCACGGGTCGATCCACAGTCGCACTGAGTACCGGCTCTGTCTTGCAGCCTCCAAATAACGGCATATCAGAATGATGAATGTATGCGAATCTGCCTCGGCCCACCGACACAAATACAGAGAACCAAGGCGCGCACAACGATCTGTAAGGCTCGCAAAAGCAGCAGATGTCTCTTCTTTTCGCGTGCTTTCGAGTCAGGTTCCCACGCACCGTGCGAGTCCAAAATCTGCAAGTTTCAGAGCGCCTTCGCGGTTGATCAACAAGTTCTGAGGCTTCAAGTCGCGATGCAAAACGCGATGCTCGTGGCAGTACGCAATTCCACATAGCAGCTGGAACAGGAAGGACTTGGTCGTGCTCGGCTCCAAACCCCCTGACGCAGAAATTGCCCACAGTGGAACTCAACTCTCGTCGGAATCCGGACAACACCGAAAAACAGCGATACCTGGCCTGTATATACACCCGAAGGCGCGCCAGGACAGGCGGCAAACCGAGAGGCTGTGTTCGTAGAGAGTGACGGGAGAAATTCAGAGACGAGGATCAGGAAAGACTCGAAATCGACTGTTCAGATACTCAGGAATGTGCGCAGCAAACTGCACACTGCCGAGAAGGACCCCATATTACCTTGATGAGCAATGAATTCACTCACGGTGCCCACCTGCTTCTGCGTCTACAAGTCACCTCACGTACGCTCGACTAGCAGGCAAGGAGAGGGAAAGCGGTCAGGAACATCGAAAAATGATGCAGTGTGGAGAATACCGCATGTTCATGTGAGGACTGAAAGAATTCGAACGCGCAGAAAAAGAAACCTACCGTCGCAGACGTCAAGAAGCTT
Organism: Toxoplasma gondii ME49; assembly: GCF_000006565.2. Lineage (NCBI taxonomy): Eukaryota > Apicomplexa > Conoidasida > Eucoccidiorida > Sarcocystidae > Toxoplasma > Toxoplasma gondii. Next base: position 1,668,052 of record NC_031480.1, on the reverse strand, counting down.
CTTCAGGTCCTGGTCCAAATACTCAAAGACAAGAGTGAGGCGTCGATCCGTGTGGATCACATCCCGCAAGCGAACGATGTTTGGATGGTGGAGCTCCTTGAGCAGAGAAATTTCTCGAATCGCTGAGTCCAGAAAAGCCGCAGATCCAGAAGCAAAATGCGGTTGCCGCGAGTGTAAGAGCTCTCTGTCGGGCGTGAGAGTTCCATCGCACCAAAAGTCAAGTGTACAAAGAATGATCCAGTTGAATCAGACACGCAATCCGCAACCGCATGCGCGGGAGACTTCTCCCATCAGACGTCGCAGCATGCACACACCTCTCAAATGATGCTGGCACACCGGCATGGAAAAACGTTGTCTGAAACCTAGACCTCCAGCCACATGTGGAGGAGAATGTGGAAGAAGAAAAACGCTTTCTCCTGCCAGTGAATCGGGGGTGTCACTACAGAACACGAATTTGTTACACAGGAGGCGCAGATCTCCGTTCCAAACTCGTAAGACATACCTGTCGAAGGAATGCCTTCATCTTCTGCTTCGAGGCGAATCTTCTTCAAAGCAGAAATTTCACCCGAGTGGTCCTGCGCCTTGTACACGACTCCGTACGTCCCCTCGCCTATTTTTTCCAGCTTCTGATACTTCTCCATTTTCCGGAAGGCGGTAAGAAAGAACGAAGAAGAGGAGACACTCGCTGGACTCCGTGATCTCTCCACCCGAAAGTCCACGCGGGTCTGTCTGTGCACCGAGACTCGCTCACGGATTGCGCTGCTGACAGACGTCCTGTCCCTGTCGCGAAATCCAAGACAACTCCTTTCTACAAAAACTCTGCTCGTCGCCTTCCCCCTGGAGTTTCCGGGAGGCGCGAGGCACAGATTCAACAGCTCTCCACGCCAAAGGAAGCCAACTCTCGTGGAATGAGGAACTCGAGCTGCACGGTCGTCGCCGCGAGTTCCTGCCTACATCCAAAAGGACTGTTCACGCGACTTTTCTCCGGTTTCTCTGAAAAACAAAGAAACGCTTGGGCGACCAAAGTGGACCGAGAAAGCGACCAAGATGTCCCAAAAGCATCTCGGTCTCTGGATGAAAGCAGAAAGGAAACGCCGCTGCTGAAGGACGCCCGGCTTTGCGGGTCGTTCTTGCTCCCGAAAAAAAAACAATTTTTTGAGTGGTACACCCTACACAGTCGCTTTTACTACAGCAAGGTGGAGTGCAGAGAGGGGCAGGTAATGTGTGCGAGGCCAGCCGTTTTGTGAGCTCGTCTGCCCGAAAGAAACCTCTGAAAAACGGGGTCTGCTGTTCGAGAACGAAACCTTAGTTCCGACGGTCACTCGACCCGTCAACCGGGGGGGAGGTGCGGGGCTCCGAGGCGAGAATTTCGCGCGGATGGAAAAGACTAGTACAGAAGAGGAAGCAGAGGAGCTACGCGGAAGACGCTGAAGGCAGCCAAGGGTTCCCACGAAAAATACTTTGAGAAGGAGGTGACTCGAGACAAGGGGGGGAGAAAAACTGGGAAGAGGCCACAGGGACGGACGCCGGCGTAAGACAACGCTAAGAAAAGAGAATCTGCCGCCTTTTCCCTCAAATCACTTGAAGAAAAGGACTGGTCAGGTGAAAAGGCGGTCTGATGGAGTGTCCTGTTCCCAAAAAACCTGACAAAAAGCGCGAGGTGGCAGCTACCGTCGACCAACAGGAAGCAGCTTGTGTCCCCGGAGGTCTTTCTGAGGAGACACTCCAGGGCGTCTCTCTGCGGGTCCTTTACGAGAGTGTGAAAAAAGCAAACCCTTCCACTGCTAGAATGTGACGAATGAACAGCAGGTTCTCATCAATCCCGACAGCAGCGAGAGACTGGTACAAGGGGGGAGGAAGACCCGGCCTCCTTGGCAGAACGGAAAGCAATGCGCGGAAGTGCAACGCTGGGGAGACGAGTGATGTTGCCGCAAAATCTGTAGAACTACATTAAGAGGAAGGATGACTCTGGCGCCACTGATGTTTCGAAGATCGGTAACGTTCTCTCAGTGATTCTTCACCGTTGAAAATTCACGTGGCACGGCACTCACCGCGGGCGGAAGGGGCGGGTTCGTCGGAGAAATGTCGGCCAGGGAAAGCCAGGAAACCGGAAAAGGAAAAAGTGTTCAGGAGACACACCGGTGGGCGGCTCGCACGCGCAGGACTGGGTGGAAATTGGAGGGGATGCAAAATTCGAAAGATCGCGGGAACGCAACTCGGGGACCGCACTCCAGAACGCCACGGGGGGACACGCTGCCACTGTTGCACGCAGCCCAAATGGTGATTCGGAGTTTCTGTCTTCAGAGTTTCCGAAACAGAAAATCGGTACCTAACCACGGACAATCTCAAAACCAGCCGTTCCGTTCACTCTTCCCGGCTCAGAAGAAAAGTCAACAGCCGCGGAAACGCGCAGGAAACATGGCCCCCTACAGTTGCGTGTAGCTTTCTATCATCGGCGTTCTGCGTAGTCTTTTCCGCGAACACGGGGGGACTGGCATAACGCTGTTCGCTGTCACACCCATGGCTGGCGATCCTTGTGATGCTGATGTTGCTTGGGAACCCCTTCGTCCAATACTCTGTTCCACATGCGAGACGAGCGCTCTGCAGCTGTCGGTTATGTCTTGCCTACCGCCTGGCGCATGCACTGAAGCTGCCACCCTGCTTCACGATGGGGGCGCCACTGTCGCCCTTCCTGCCGTTCCAAAAGGGAAGAATTTCTCATGCACAGGCCTGATCTTAATCAAACGAAGAAGAGAAGCGTCGGTCCACGGTTTGTGGGCAGAGCCACGCTCGCGCCAGCGAAAGCTCCGTGTAGTTCTTCGAATTTACGCAACATTTGCTCCAACGGACAACAAATCTCCAACTGGACCTGTGCACACAGTGTGGCGGGGAGTGCAATATGTATACCTGCACATATACATATATATATATATATACATATATCTATATATTTATAACCGTAACTGCATTCGTCGGACCTCCGAAAGAAAGTAGGAACAAAACCTAGGGCAGGGGCTCCAGGCGAAAGAAAATCGTTGGTGAAAAAGCAGCTACGGATGAACGCAGGACGCTTTGTGAACGGTGCAAGGTGGCTGCACGAAATGCAGATCGGAAGCGTTTGGCGATCGCTGTCTGCCTGCCGTGCCCCCTGCAAATACATTCATTAACAATGACCTAGATTCCGGGTTTACATGTAAGAAACTGATTTAGCAGTTCTTGAAGAGGTGGTAACTCCGGTCTTCCGTTGCAGCTGAGGATGTGCCGTGCACGCCGCCGGGTCCGTACCCGTCCAGCTCCTCAGGTACTACGGAGGCTATTTTATGAGAGTTTGCATTCCCTGGTAGTTGTGGTGATCCATTAACAGGCACGGTGGTTCTGGGCTTTGTAGGGGTATGGCAGCATCAGTAGCTAAATATGAGGAACTTGTTGGTGGACAGTGAGTTTCTGCGGTGTTGGACGAGCACGCTGCAGCGGCAGCCTCTTACGTAGTACGGTGGGGGTTGTTGAGGAGGCAGACACCACCATCGCATTCCAGTGTGGAAGCTTCTTTTGATGGAAAAGGGGGTTGAATTCGTAAAGTTGACTCCAACGTGGTTGTTTGGCGAACCCGAAATACCACATCTGGAGCGCAGAGATCTCTGATACATTGAATCGAAGAACTTCGCTGCTATTCCAGACAAGTGGAGTGGTTGTTGCCTCAGCCCTTGGTCGCCAGTTACCTAGGATACTCAATTAGGCTCGCGTTATGAGATATAACAACCAAGTTCTCCACGATTGCTGTACACAATCGCCCCACTGGACTGCATAAGCCAGCGAAAAGTGTTGGATTTCAATATTGTGTTAGCAGGGTTTTGAGAACACTGTATATCTGTGAGTCTATTCCAAGCAAAACATGTCTTTTATCGGTGTGCTCTAAATCTAAATTCATCTTATAGTTTTGGTTTCTTAGTTGCAATGAACTCTGTACTCCAAATAACTAGAGGCATCACTCCAGCGTTTACATATACTTCAGCAGATTTGTCCCCCTGGTAGCACACATCCGAGGAAGGGAGCGGCTATAGTAAGTGGATAGAAAGACTAAACCAAACAACCAAGCGATAGGTTAATAATTGTAACTTCAGTTATACATTCCACGAATCATGTGAAGTAAAATGCACAAGAACACCGCCAACATGGGCTGGTACAAAGAAATCACCATATCCGCCGGACAAAGTTGATATTAAGAACATCAAGGCCACACCATGTACTGTAATATCACATCATAAGTAGATAGTGTCTCGCTGCAGTTGTTGCCTGATTGGTATTGCATGCCTTGAGTGCGTAAGGGAGAGGAAAGGCTACGAGTTGGACTACTGGTGTAGAGGTCATTGTTTACCAGATCCAAGTTGTATTGTGCTAGCAGAGCATCGTTAAAATGAGAATTATTGTGGAAATGGAACCTATTGAGCACCATGAACTAAAAACATAGATAATCAGGGTAATCTAGGATCTTTCCCGGCAAACTCCAAATGTTATCTGAACAGCTGTCCGTGGATGGGCTGCCCTTGCTTTTGTTTTTCTTTCTATTATAGAACGTACAACAGGTCTTATCCACTCCGACTGATTGTAATTGCTCTAAATGTCACTTCACAAGCTTTGAAAGAAGAGGCGTGCCTCCAGTAAGTTCCCTTGGGAGGGACTTGTAGAACTTCCAAGCACAAACGGGAACTCAGCGACTGCCGTGTTGAAATTAACGTGATCGCACCCAGTTGTCAGATATTAAGGCGTGATGATTCATGGTATCAATCGCCTCTGAAGTCTCTCTGTGGCATAGAGAAGTTGAGGAGCAATTGCAAGAACTGTGCAGCACATTTGTTTTTCTGAAAGCGAGTGCAGTCGAGGTGAATGTTGTAACTTGTTGGGAATGGACGTACAAAAAACACTCTAGCACACCCTTTGCCCTTCTTTGTCAGTTTCGTACGAGCTCCCTAAGTGCATCTAAAAGCCATTTCCATTTTCTGGACAAGTGCTGTCGGGGCGCTACTTTATTATCAGAAAGAGAACATCTCGAGCTCAAGTTTTCTACTGGCCCTTGACGCAGCAGATAGCGACATATATAAAGGGGTCGGAGGATGAAGAGGCGAGATCATAATTGCTCCCCTCGTCCCACATGTCGCAGCAGGATGCGCTTTGCTGCTGTACATACGTGCAGCCACTGAATGAAAAAAGACAAGTGTTTTTGATGCGTGGAAGCTTCACGGTGTCTGACATCACAACCAGCATACATCCAGTAGATTCCTTCCGCGAATCGTAGACCAGCTAGGTGTAGGACATGTGGAGCTATCGAATGGTTTTTGAATCCCACTGTATTAGAAAACGAACCCAGAAAAGCAGCGGGATGGAGACTCTATCCCCACGGACACGCTGCCTCCGATTCAGATTGGACAGTATATTCGCATCCTTACTAAATGGCAGGTGGAACACCAACAGAGACGACATGTAGGATATGAGTATTTGTCTATTCTGAATAGATCGCTACTTTGGGCATCGCTTGTGATTGGAATTGGCGATTGATTGCTTCCTCCGGTATAACAGTCCCTGCTATATTGGCAGGACGGAGCAGAAGGCTAGCACTGGAGTTTTCCGCCCGAATTGCCAGACGGGTTTACTAGAATACCTCGAAAAGCCGTTATCGAAAACAACTGTCGGCTGGACGGCCGTGGAGGCTGAACTAAACAGCTTGCCCCCGGCATTACGCGTGCACTGGTTTGTGAAAGCATGAACTTATGCTGGTGGGTTTGCACAAAGTGGTGCGTGGGTATTCTATGAACACGCCAAGCAAGCACACATTCTAATTACGATGTTGTGGTGGGAGGTATCCATTCAGTAGGAATTCATTGGTTGGGTGCGGGTGCCCCATCCACTGCGGACAACGCCGAGGACCCGACTGTGAAAATGCCTTGGGTTCCACTCTGTCTCGTCTCCACATGCGAAGGCAACCTGGTGCCAAGAGGCGGAGAACGACAGAAGTATCTCTCCTGTTTATGGTGTGTTCACACTGAACTGTTTCAGCGGCGAGAAATGCCCGCAGGTTAGTGTAATGGAGGGGAGGCAGATTTGCATTTTGAAGCGTAATTGGACTGGGGAATTCGTTTTCTCTCTGTACGGGCGGCAGCTTGTCACGGGATTGAAAGCTGCCAGTGTAAAGTCGAGCATGCTACTTTCCGCGACCAGGCACTGAGTCCCTCAACCCAGCCACTCGTTTGCGAATCCTTTGTCCCAATATTGTCTCTTTTTCGTTTTCATCACTGGCACATTCGGGATGTTACCTTTAGCTCTGATCGGATAGGCACTTAAGAGACCGAGCATGTGTTAATCCGGACTCTCTCACTCCAAAGTGTTTAGTTGACGGTGTATCCCCAAACTCACCAGCGCCTTCACACTCGCGTCTCCCTTCTGTACCACGGGACCAAAATCATACGATCTCTATTTCAGTCTGGAAACTCTTTCTTCCGGCTTCTGACTTTGCCAGGGCTGAACCCCCCTCCCCTCAGTTGCCGTCGGCGATGCATCGAAGTTCTACTGTGCAACTTCCCGTGCAGAAAACACAAGCCGAGAGCAAACCTCCATCACCCGTCTGTGTGAATACCTGAAATCTAGAACTCCCTAGGGCGACACCCCAGGCATCCATCCTGAAAAGACGAAATCCTTCGATTCGTCGCGGACGCAGTGTCAGAGGGGATCGCAAGGCGTATCATAATGCAAAATGAATCGAGTAACCTGGAAGTTTTTCCTTGTTGTTCAGGACAAGTGAGTTCCTGTCGTGACTCTCTGACTCTCAAAAAGTCGACTGAGGAAGACTGTCCGCAAACTTCCGAGCAGAACTGTGGCCAGCTCCCACCAGTCTCACCCGCCTCGAACTGGTTCATCCACCCCCTTCTTCTTCCGCTGCTGCCTTCAAGATTTGCTTTCAAAAATCCTTCGTGGCCACCAACTCCCAAGAAGAAACGGAATCTTGTGAATGGGTGTTCTGCGCCGCCGCCATCTCTAGGGGTGAGAGGCAGTTCGAGTGGATCGTCGAAGCTGGCGAGTCGTCCAGACTACCGTACAGAATGGGTGTCGCAAGTCAACGCAGAAACCGAAAAATGTCCGGACGCGCCGGCTAAAAGCCCGGATTCCAATGCAGTAAATGTATCTCATCACTTTTCGACAAGTTCGAAGAGTCGGAAACGGAGGAAGGTCGTCCATACCCCAAAGAAGGCTGTTTCAAATGGAGCGGCTGCTCAGGCGGATCTATCGGTACCTGTAAACGCTGCCGAAGCGGCTTCGGGAGATTTCCCAAGCATTGAAAACGGCGTGTCTGGTGAAGAAAAAACGGCAACGTCCAGTGAGTCCGCGATATGCAGACCTACTCGCGCGTCCCAGCTTTCAACGCATGCTTCCAGTCCGTCAAATCGCTGCCAGAACGACTCGCCCCGGCTCATGAACAGAATCGTAACATGTGGCAACGCATCTGTTGCAGACGGGGTAAAAACCGAGTTGGAATGTGGACAGACGGATACAGTGGCTGATTCAAGCGATTCGTCTGTCTTTGGCGGAAACGCATTGGACGAAGTGACGCGCGCCGAACGAGGCTCCGCTCTCTGCCGGAATCATGGAAATCAAACGCCAGCCCCTTCATCCGACGGTCTTCCTCGTGATTTGCTCGATACTACGGAGAAAGAACGCTTTTCTCCGACGCAGCGTGGATCCGTAGACGACGGGGAAGGTGCGACGGAGAGGCCACAGCAAGCAAGTTCTGTCCGCTCCTCACTTACCGAGACACAAAGTGATTTCAAGAGCGAAAAAACAGGCTGTTGTCCTTCGTTCGGCTTTCTACGGACCTCCCCTACAGCTGGGGAAGTTTCGGAGCTTGTACTGTCAGATGTGTACACCGGCGTGCAGACACCGTCGAAAGCAGTGAAAGTTCGAGCTAGCGTACTCAGCGAGAAAAAGGGTAACGCCGGTGTCGATGCTGTTGAGAAAAAGTGCGGCGCAGACGCAACATCCGCGTCGCCGCTCACGAGTCGACAAGGGCCCGGTAAACTGGTTGCAATTCGATGGGGAGAAGCTCCATACCCGGTGAGTCGAGAGACCACCCCGTCAAGAAGAGCTTCTGAATCGCAGTCTCGGGTGCAGTCCTCTCAGTCATCTCGAAACCCTTCCAAAGGGCCATTTCTGCCGTCCATTGGCTGTGGCTTAGTTGTGTCTGCTTCCTCCCTAGGACGAGGAAGCGGCCTCGGCGTCTATGCCACGAGAGCGTACAGTGCCCGGTCACGAATTGGCGAGTATGCAGGCTTGTGTGTTGACAGGAAAGTGGCAATGATGCTCCGTGGTATGGGCACTTCCACTCATGTGATGCGAGTAGGGATGCAGTATCAGTATTTAGTTGGCTACAGACTCCCTTTTGTCTTCGGCGGTGCCGGCGCGTTTGTGAATGACGGCCGCTGGTTTGCAGATGGACGGAAGGGGCCTGGGGTCACCGCCAGATTTCATGTCGCTTATGACAAAAAACGAGCCAAAGATCGCGTGTATGTAGTCGCAACACGGGACATTGCGGAGGGCGAGGAAGTCTTCACCAGCTACGACAATCAGTACTGGGCTCTCCTACACTGAAACGAATTTGATGCACAGTCAGACTTTTTTCAGTTCGGCTGCACCAACGGCCGTGTCCACTCGTGGATGTACAACAGACACCTGCGGCTTTTCTTGAATGGTCCTCCTTAGTTTTTTTTGTGTTTGAGAAGCCGTCGACCCCGACGCCTCTTGAGTGGATGCGCTTGTAAGGAAGGCCGCAAAGCGACAGTAGAGGGAAAACAGACGGCGGGTTGAGGAGACGTCAGGGGTAACAGCCAGGTGAAAAAAGTCGTGTTCGTCTGTCATGTTCACGGAACTTGCATCAAAAGCCAAGGCCGTCGAGAAGGCGAATCGAAATTTTTGACTGGTATGCGGGCGGTTAAATACCACTGACAAGACAGGCAAGTGCCACGATTTCATTCACCGGCTACGACTTGGCTGCTACGGAGCAATCGCAGCACTTTAGTCCGTTGACGTAAATATGCATTCTCTCCTGAATACCAATCAGGTGTCAGCAGAGTTCTGTGAGGCCGGCAAACGCAGAGGAGTGCTAGCGGGAGACGTCAACGGATTATTCAAGTTCAAGAGCAAGTTTCACCAATGCCAAACACGTCACACCTCATTGCGGATGCAATGTTAACCCAGCGCATTTGCGGATACAATTTCTCGAATTTTCTGCCGAGAGTATGTTTCGCTGTGACACACTGCTCAGTTTTTCAACGTCACTCACATGTAGCATGATTGCAGCACTCCTCGTTACCTCTTGAGACTGTGTACAATGCTGGAACGACCTGGGGGGCACCATCGTAGACAAACACAGAAGACTTCGATTCTCTTAGGCTGATGATACCAGGCATATTGTGTTTCCTTTGTGGTGGGAGTGATGCTGCCAGCAGCAGAGTTACCTACTCCGGCTGGCCTCAAAAGAGGTTGGGAGAAACACAACATCGGTAGCAAAAAAATCGTTGGGTTACTGTGGCTGTGACTTGAATAGGAGGATTCACAGGTGTTTCACGGCAGCTGATTCACTGCTAGTACTCACAAACCGGTGTGCGTGTATTAGGAGTCGTCTTGCACTCGTATTGCAACGCACTGACCGCCAGCGGACGGATGTATCGTTCGCGTTCCAAGAGCGTTTATGCCGGGAAAAACATCCAAAAGAAAACTACATTATTGGAGCAATGTGCGCAACAGCTCTGCGAATGCGTTGCCACTTTTTAATCTACAGTTAAAGCCAGTGATGATGCAAACGCGAAATCCTGCAACTGGAACGTCTGCTGCAAAGTGCCTCTTGGGTGACGGTCGTAATAAAGCCCGGGAGGAAACGCATCTACCAGTAGCATTTTTCGAGAAACCGTGCGTCTTTTCTCTTCGTCCACCTCCAGAGAACGCGCCTGTTTATGAATGTGAATGAAGGGAATTAAGCAGAAAGAAAGATTTGGCTGAGCGTTCCCTCGATCTGTTAAGACTCACCGTAGACAGGATGGGGTTGAGATGTTGGCACTTACCCTCAGACCGTCGTCTTCGTCCCTGCTCAGCTTTCGCGCAGGGTACACATTTGACCGCCTTGCCTCAGCCAAGTTCCAAGTTCAAGGGTCACAGAAGTGCAACGAGAGACTCTATGTGTACTACATCATTTTACTTTTCTTCAAGTGTTGTGCAGGCATGTAGAGGTTCGCTGCGGTCTTGAGCTCAAACCGCCGCGAGGTGACCTGCATGTGTCTACGAGCTGAGTGAGAGGACACAAAGGTCACCCTGTGAAAAACTTGCCTGGACCACGTTTGTGCGAAATCCCACACTCTTGACAAAACGCGTATGTTTCGTTTTCTCTTCCTAAACACTTTTTTTTATTCTTCAAGAGACACAGTACGACGGAAGGCGTGGGTCCTATACGGTGAGAGAACTGCACCGCCTCTAGCAAAAAGGCGAGAAAAACGTGGCTGCGAGAGGCGCCGCTTCCTGTGTCTTGCGGAATTCTTCCTCATGGCAGCCGTGCTCAAGGCGTGAACGTCAAGAATAGTTCCAGTACTTGAAAACTTGCGTACTTTTCCCTTCATTTGTACATTTCCATTTCATGCGCGTAAACGATTTACCGCATCGCTTCGTAATGGGTGGCGGGCCGCCGTGCCACTTTGTCAATGAGTACTAGCGAAGGCTGGCCGTCTTGCCTGCTTTTCACAGAAAAACGAGCATTTCTGCAAGGATTTCCCGCATCATTCTATCTCATTTCGTTCTTTGATCACCCAGCATGTTCCGGACAGAGGAATAGTAATATGCGGAGAGTGGCCGTTCGGAGGACACGCTACGTACGAGAAAAGATTGCAACCTTTCTGGTTTTACAACCAGTTTAATTCTTCTTCTGGCCGCTCGAATAACCTAATGTTCGAGCTTTCACACGTTCTTGTGCTTCATCTTGTTTAAGCCTTGGTGGGTTTTTTCCCAGGACGGCGTGCCCGTATCGCGGCTGTCTTCCGCGGTGGATCTCGCTGCGGACGTAGCGCCTTTTAGCGCATTTCTACTGTCGATAGCCACCCTATTCCCCTCCGTAAAGAGGTAAATTCATCATCTATGCACACTTCAGCAATAAGGTTTCTCTGCAGTTTCTCGCGTTCTGCTCCACCGCGTCATCAGGTTCCTTGAAATGTGCCCAAGTTGACCTTGAAACCGCCGATGCGTCCCTGTGTCGACCAGCGATAGCTACCACAGATGTCTATGTAATGCTGTTTCCCACTTGGTCGTCCTCAACCGAGCGCGACCACTCTCTCTTATCAAAGCGAGCTGTCACCAGTAAACCTTTCTCAACGCACGCTTTAAGTAACTTTTCGACTGGAGACATGGAATGCGTTTCCGTCTGATTCCCAGCGAACCCCGGGAGACTGCACACCCGCATTTGTCGCCTGCTCCTCGCATAACAAATCCCCTCGCTTAACCCGGCGCTTTTCGATTCCTGTTTCTCCACGTTGCCTTCTTTCTGCAGGCACATACCCGCAGCACCTGGTGACCTGCGAACTCCCAGCGCAGGAAACAGTTGCTTCTTGGACGACAATGCGACCAGCCTTTTCCGGCACGAGCCAGGGCGCGGGAACCCGGGCGCTCTGGCGCTGGGGTAGGCGTTCCTCTTTTGTCTCGCTGTGTGCTGCGAGCTTCCTCGGCGTGATTCTGCTTGGCAGCGCTCAGGAGTCTCTATCAGCTCCACCCCAGAAGGCAGCGGACTCCGCGGCCTCGTCGCAGTGGCCCTTTGGTTTTCTTTCGGGATCTGGTCCCACTGCGCTTTTGACCTCTCTGGCAGCACCGCCGACCTCAGACTCAGGCGCGCCACTCGCCGGCAGAAACGACGAAAACCGGGACCCAGAACTTGGTAAAGGTGATTTTTTGCAGCCCGAGGAATCCGACAACGAAGGCAGCGCAGCGTCTCCTAATCGCCTCCCTGGGCCTCAACAGCAGGAGCTCGGTGAGAAGGGAAATGCGGCGTCCCGGGAGACTGCAGAACTTAGCCATTCAGTTACCGATTCTTCTCCGCTTTTTGCGGTGAATGCACGCGACGCACAGTCCACGTTGTTGTCGTTGTGGAGAAAAAAGAAGAATGAAGAGGCACCGCTGCCTTCAGTAGCCTCGCCGATCTCGCAGGCGCCCGCGGCCCTGCAGTCTGCGCTGCCTTTCGCTGCCTGGTTCGGCACAAATGGCGATGAAGACCTGCATGCAGGTCGATCTCCTAGCCACGCAAATCTGGTTCACAGCGGCAACAAGGCGCCGAGTCCCGCGACGGGAGAAGCGGCTGCGACTGCGTCAGCTGATCGCCAGTCAGCTTCGTGGCTTCCGTCCTTTTTGTCCAAGAAAGCTCAGACCGATGTGGGTATGCAGGCCTTCGATTCGTTGCTGAATTCGTGGTTCCATTCCCTTCGGCGTCTTCTGGGGATCCCCGATGGGGGCGACGCCGCCCTCGCTGCGGCGAATGCTTGGGAAAGCTTTCAAGGCGACAAGAGTTTCTGGAGAGAACTGTCTGGCGACACGAGGAACGCGAGTCCACTGGCTCTCGCCCGCGCCGCCGCCTGGTGGTTTTCTCAGCGCGAAAGAGAGGTCGAAAACATGGCGCGAGTGGCTGCAGGGGAGGGCACACAGACCGTCGAGCACGCCGCCGGCGTTGCCGCGGCCTCCGCGCATGCGTTCTGGCACCGCAGCGGGGGCGCGCAGGCCTCGCAGGAGACCCGCGCAGCCTTGGAAGCCTCAGCTGCCTGGTTTCGCCAGCAAAGAAACAAACTGGAGCAGCTCGACGCGGACGGCGCGGCAGCGTGGTGGGAGAGCCTCACTCGCTCTCCGGATAATCTGCCTTCTTCAGCGAAACAGCAGAGCGCGGCGCTCGGCGCAGCTGCCAACGTCTCGTCGGGCGTACAGCAGTGGTTCCGGGGCGACGAGGCGCAGCGGGTTGAGGGCAGAAAAGCGACAGGTTCTATGGCGTTTCTTACCTCCGAGAGCCTCGGTTTGGGGGGCCCCAAGATGGACAAGAGTCGACAGAGTGCGTGGCTGTCGCTCTGGAAAGGAAACGAAGCATCCAACAGTCCAGGCGACTTCGCTGCCGCCCAAGTCGTGTCTCCTGAGGCCGCCGCCGCAGCTGCCGCGAGCTGGCTAGACTGGAGTCGTGCCAGAGAAGAGGAAACTCCTTCTCCCCCGGCTCCAGCTCTTTCATGGTTTTGGTCGAAGCAAGAGCAAGCTGTGCAGGAAGCCGTGAAGAATGGAGCTCTGTGGCTTCAGAAAATTTCAGAGGCGCCAGGTGCGCGCGAAGTGAAGAACAGGGCGCCAGCGGTGAGACACTCCGCCTCCTCCTGGGTGCACTCGTGGCTTTCTTCAGCCGGAAAAGGCGCGAAGGAAGTGCAGGAAGCCGAGAAGCAGGAAGGAGGAGAACCAGATCGGGAGAGCGAGGGTGGCGTGTCTTTCTTCTCTCGCTGGTTTGGTCAGAAATCCTCGCCGATTCAAGAAGAGAAGGCGGACGGGGCCGCGCAGGACTCCTTGCAAAGGCCTGAGGCAGCCTCTCGATGGTGGTTAGGTCAGGCCTCATCGGAGTCGAACGCTAACAAGAAGGAAGAAGCTTTGGGCTCCGAAGCCCACGAACAGGTTGCCGACAATCTTCTTGCTTCGACTCCGAACGAGAACGAGCACTCCGCAGGCGGCGACAAGGCGAAAGAGCCCGAGGATACCTCGGGGTGGTTTTTTCAACAGAAAACCTTCTCGGATCCCAACTATCCGAACAAGGCTGGTCAAGCCCACCAGATCGCGGAGGATGTGCCCCAAGTTAAGAAGGGAAGTGCATGGCTGACAGACGGCGAGTTCGTCGACGGGAAGGCTGAGAGTTCCAAGGAGACCGGTAGGGTAGACACCTCGCTGTTGGCGCAGGCATCGCAGGTCCTTGCGCAGAAAGCGCCACAGGTGTCTGGCTGGATATTTGGAGGTGCCTCCGAACCGGAAGCGAATGGTGAAGACCCCGCAGCGCATTTAGTTCCGGGGCTGAAGCAGGGGAACTCATGGTGGGAGTGGGAGACGAGCCAGACGACCACGACCACGAAGACTCCCGCGTACACCCGAGATGTGAAGCTCGATTGCAACCCAGTTCCGCCCTTTCGAGCGTGCGTGGAAAAGTGCCAGCGTGACAACCGGAGTCGCGAGAAAGACAAGGCGGGTCCGTCGGCGCCCCAGGCGCTGGGCTCTTACGAGTACGGCAGCCTCCGCAGCTGCTACTTGACTTGTAAACAAAAGTGGATCGACACAGACCTCCCGGGGTGCCTGAGAGCAGACGGCGTGAAGGTCGCGGGTGTGCCTCCGGTCGAAGCCTTCAGGAGCACAACCAGCACAACAACGAGCTCAACGACCACCACGACAACCCACCCGCCTCGGACAGAGCCCAAGGCGAAGGAGCCCACCGCGGAGGCCGCAAAGTCTTTCTGGGGCGGCCTCTCCGACAAGCCGAGTGCTTCAGAAGACCTAGGCGACGCGCCCCAAGAAGGGATAAAGGTAGGGGCAACCCACGTTCGAGACTACGATTGCAAACACAGAGACCGTCCAGGTCGAAACCAGCAGTCCTACTCGCTGCTTTCCTGAACGGGGGACACCCATACTTGGCTGAAGTACAGTTTCGGAGGCACTTCAGGTTTGAACAAAACCACCACGGATAGGGGGAAAGCCCCTGCCGGGTACATAGGGATAATCCTCGACCCGTTTATCGTGTGGGCGGTCCTGCTGAAGCTGCGTATTTTCGGTACTTTGAATAGCCTCTGTCTAGCTGGAACTCTCAGGCCTTCTGCGACTTCGCTGTGTGTGTCTGTTTTTTCTAGAGTTTCTTCTCCATCTTCCAGCGAGCGACCTCGACGTCGACAGCGACGGCGCCCCCGGAAGCGCCAGAGGGTTTCTCCTTGACGAAGCTGTTGGGTTTTCACCGTCCGGAGACTGACACCGTTTCCCCAGGCACCGCGTCTTCGAATTCGTTTCCTTTTTCTCTGAGAGGCGCGAGCACCCTGTGGTCTGCAAGAAACGACTCTAAGTCCGAAGTCGGCGGCGGACTCCTAGGAAGCCTTTTCAGACGAAACGTCTCCGAGGTTCCCAAGCTGGCGGCCGCCAACGGGGTGGAGGAGGCGAACGTGGCCAGCGCGTTCAGCTCAACAGAGGATGAGGAGCACGCGTCGGCGGGTGGTTCTTGGTGGTCGTCGCTTTCACGCGGCAACGATGCGGAGGGCCGAAAGGACGAGAAAGAGGCGGCCTCTGGTGTCGCGCGAGTGCCGGGAAAGAGGTCAGTCGAAGAAGCCGCAGATGCAGCCGCAGCGTCCGCTAAGGACCTCGTCGACGAGGCCGACGACGCAGTGGAAAGCGTCCTTTCCACCTGGTGGCCTGTCTTTCTCCTGGTGGTCGGCATGGGGCTCCTCGGACTCTGCGTCTTGGGAAGACGGCTCGGCCAGTGGGAGGGAATGGCTGGAGTTGGAGACATTGAGAGAGGAGAGTATGCGTCGGCTCCGGTGTTCAGGGAGGGAGACTCGGGGAAGCACGAAGACAACCCCCGGCGGTCGGTAGATGTGCTGGCGAACGACGATAATCGACGACCTCTGATCGAACAGTCAGCCTAAACACACTCAGGCGGGCCTCGTGAGGAGATCTCGAGTTCATGCGTGAGGAAAAACGGCTTGAACTGCAGTTTACCAACTGTAAGCCAGCTGCTCTCGTGAAGAGAAACGCCGAGGTCCGGCGGGGGCCAGAACGGGGAAGAGACGAACGGACACTAGCGCCGTTCTGATGAATCTCTATTCGCAGAACCACGCGACCGCCTTGATAAAACTCTTTGCAATTCACGCCCACCTATATACTTGCTTATGCGTGCTTGTCAGAGTTCGCAGAACCGCACGACTTGACTGCAGAAGACTATTTGTCATACGTGTCTACATATATATATATATATATGTCTGTATATGTGCATGTCAAGGACGCAGACATGTGTAGATTTCTAAATGCGTTCCTTCACTGAGCGTCGCCTTTTCGACCATGGAAAGGAAGAGGCAGAGAATCTCGAAAGTCGAGACTCGCACATGCTCACAAGTTTTTGCTGAGTCGCTTTTCTTGAATTTTTCTGAGATAAGTTTTCAAATGTTTCAACTTCGTGCTCGCGGGTGTGGCTCGCTCAGGAAGCACACGGTCCGCCAGCTGTACTCGTTCTTTCTGATCGTGGGAAGGTTGCCGCGCTAGACAGATTTTTTGTCATCGGGAGAAAAAGCTCGACTTCTGACAAGTCTGCGCGCCCTGGTGCTGTCTTTTTGCGTCTGAACCTTTCTGCATCTTGCCTAGAAAACGCTGTTCTCCTACTTCTGTGCATGAGTGTGTGCTGAAGTGAGCTTTTCTCGCGAGGCAAACTACGTCTGCATTATCGGCTTTCCGGTGCCGCGTTCGGTCTTGGCCTCTCCGTCTTCTTTTCGCCTGTGTACTCCCCGAGTGGGCGCGTTACAACATTCAGGTTTTACGCGGCGCTCCTGCTGGCGGCCTCCTCTCCTGCCCGCACTGATAAGCATGCTCACGAACTTCAGCTTCTAGAATTCTACTCTAGGCCGGACAGGCATACCCCTTTCAAATCCGCTTAAACGTGTACAGTGTCTCTCGGAGAACCTGGAATTCCGCATTTGTCGTTTTTCCAGCAGCGCCATGACATCGCCTTTGTTGCGGCAATAGCGGCATTCAGGACCGGTGTCTACGGCATTCCACTCCGGTGTTTGTCCTAACACGGCAGCCTGGTTAGGTCTGATTCGTCTCGTCATAGATACAGTGAATTCCCGGTTGGTTACGAGCAACAGCCTTCCCACATCGGATGGCGAACGAAAACGTATTACCGAATAACGAAAGACGATACGCGATTCGCCTTGACGCACATCCCGTCGTCTGTGTGGCTCCGGTGCTCTTCCCGCACACGCAGCATTCTACATAGTAAGATACACCCACCTCAAAGTCTGTGTCGCAATAAACCACCGGTTTGGGATGGAATTTCTTTTAACACTGCATAACATGCAAGAATATTTTCAAAGCCAGCAGAAGTTTGCCTATACATAGATGAGAATGCGGGAGGAAACAAGACAATCGTTTGGTGTATCGCGGCTGGTGGTGGCATGCTTTGAATCCCGTTTGCGGGGAAAAACAACCGCAAGCCAGGATTCTTGCCCACATTTTCAAGGGTCATCGTTACAAAAGATGCCCTCAAACGCGACGCAGTCAAACGCCTATCGTGTTTCGCGTCAACAGAGACAAGAGACGATTTATAACCGTCGTGACAGAAGTACAGAAACCCCACTGCAGTGCAGCGTGCAATTTCTACAGGATACTTCCATTCTCTGGCTTTCGTTTTGTCACGCGGAACCGGTCTACAACAGTTAGCTGTCTTACTCGTCTTCAGACTGTCCAGCTACTGACATAACGACGTCTCTTCAGAAAGGGCGGAAATCGCTGTCGTCTTCCGAAGAGGTTCAGGCATCCCAGAGAAATTTCAGTTCACTGCCGAACCCCAGTTTCAGACCGTGTTACACTTAATGACGCAAAGATGATGAAAGCTACCATTCAAGGGCGATAGAAATAGATAGCTGTGAGGATGAGCATACGATGCAACACGAAGATGATTCATTGTACTACATTGTATCTTGCCTTTTTAGCTCCTCACAGGAGAAGCAGGACGGGCTTCGAGAGCTCTTGTGAACGGCTACGCACTATCGCGGTCTCCTCTTTCCAGCTTTCATGACCGATCTGAAGTCGTGATGCCATTTTGCTGGTGTTTTTGAATCTGGCAATGCTTGTCGAGTTCCTGCGAGGAGATCTCTCCTTGTGCAGAGACCAGTTTCGTACCTTGCACGAGACAACTTCGCACGCGCGGGTGTGCATGCACACTTGCTTCGCCTCAAGCTTCCGGTTTCGGCACGCCCCCGCTTCACAGTCTGTATTTCCCGTCGTTTTAGAGTGAATGCGCTTTTCCGTCGAGGGTGACAAGCTCAAGTAGCACACGGACCCGTCGTTTTCTGCGCGCAGTGATCTGCTTTCCCCTGTCTGTGGTCAACGCAGTCTGCCAGCCTTGTGTGACAGCCGCAGCTGGGTATGGAAGCCGGTTGCATGTGCCTTTTTTCCTCAGTGGTCACCGGTGTAAGTCTTCGTTTGCCAGTCCGAAACTGTCGGTGTTGTCTATATCACTTTCAGGCTCAGAAGAGTTACTGGCAGCTGAGCTGAGACCGCTTCAGACCCTTCCTCGCTTTTCGTCAGCGCCAACTTCTCGTTGTCCGCTGCATCTCAATGCCCGGCTGAGAGACGAGCAAGGCTTGTCTGTAGAAGCTCGGGTTGTACAGCTCTGCCCAGCTCTCGACCAACTGAGGAGAGTAAGCGGTTGGGGGTTTTAGAAATTTCGTCGCATCTGTCTCTCGCTCTGCCGCTGCCTTGACGAGGATTTGCAAGTTAGTCGTCCCGTCCGGCTCTGCGAAAGGAAGACCGGTGCATGTGTCCGTTCTTTCGAACGCATTTCTGCCTTCGTGCCATCACCATCCCCCCGTCCTCTCCCGCCCCCGCTGTGCCCTATCCTGGTACATCTTCACTGACTTTCCTGTTCGCCTGTCTTCAGTGGCTTTTTTTCTTCAACTCGTACTCTCTTCGCAGACGCACAATTCCCTTCCCGCCTGTGCTTGTCTAGTCTACTGCCATCTTTGAAACTTGCCAAAAAGAACCATTGCAAGCGTCTCTTCCTGCAGATCCTTTTCTCTCGGCTTCACTGTCGGTTTTCGACGAGGCTAGACCTTCTTCGTCGCGTCATGCGAGCTTGCAGTTCTCGTTTTCTCTCTGCAGGTTCGAACGCGCGCCGGCATGGAGTCCGTATCCGGGTCGTCGGAGGCAGCGAGTGCAGGCGGGGCAGGCGAAGGCGCGCCTCTCTCGGAGGTCACAGCTCTTGAAAGTCTTTTCGACTATGCGTTTGAGAGGTACCGCAGTCTCGTGGACAGTTTCTCGAACGCATTTGAGGAAGAAGATGGAGACTCGTCGTCTTCTGACCCCAGCGGCGACGCCCACATGAGCCGCGCGGCAGATTTGCTCGTGCAGCTCCTCGGGAAGGATGGACTGGAGGCTCTACAGGACGAAGGAAAGCAGCCGAGCTCGACCTCGTCACCCCTGGCGGTCCGAACGGAGACTGTCAACAAACTCACGCTGTGTTTCAAAGGCTGTGCGCGTGCCGTCGAGCACCTTTCCCTCTTCTCTGTTGGCGAAGACTGGGATGAAATTGCGACAAGGAATCTGAGGTCAGCTTGCATCCTGTCCGAGACAGCGCCAAGGTGTCTAGACACTGCAGTGGGGCACGGAACAGTTGCTTAAATTTCTCAGATCGTCATCCTAGCTGAGTCGGGGTGAACACGGAACAGCCGTCACTGGCGAGAGAGTTGCATCCCACGGTCTTCCCCAAGTACTCAGGGAGTTCCGCAGAAGTTCTGAGGGGTTCGACAAGCAATACTCGATTCATTTTAACGACACACGAACAGGCTTGCGTCAGTCAAGAAAGAGAGACAGAGGGGATGTGTGTATCACTTTTACACCGATTGTATTCATACTTGCCTACGCCTTCGTGTGGAGCGAGAGATACGCGGGTACAGTTTGTGCCCGCGCTTCGCTGCTGAGCATGTCTGGGCGCGGCGGCGTTTCGCCAGAGCGAAAAGCGGAAGGTGGACGTACATGTCCATATGTAGAACTATTTTTGATTAAAGGGAGTGCTCGTCCTCAAGCAGCATCCCCCGCATATACAGGAGATCAGCTCCTTTCGCCTGCCTCGCTATCGGATTGTCTGACGGTGTGTGGCTGTAGATAAATGCAGAAATCGAACGCGGGTGTCTTTGTTGTGATACTCCTCTTGCCATTTCTCACTCTGTCGCCGAGGAGAGATATGTGCGCTGACAAGGCGTTCCGGATTTAAATGCGTCCGGCTGTCTCTTTTCCTCTTGGGTTTAACCAAGGAATTAATGTTTGCCGGGGTGTAGACAGCGCAGACTCCAACGAGGTTCAGCGCTCCTAGAGACGAGGTGCAACGGCGCCTCTTTGTCTTTTGCTGTGGACCGAGTTTCGCCTCGAAAGCCCCATCCTCGCGGTGTCTGCGTTTCGGAAGCACCTCATGTGCTGGACATACACAGGAGGACATAACTGGTCCTTGCACTATTGGTTTTTAGACTCAGTTTGACACGTTGTGGAGGCATCTGTTTGCAGCCTGTGTCGGTTTTTGTCGAGTACCCACGAACCGGTTGAGTGGTATTGAGTTTTCTTGATGTGGTAGTACCATCAAACCAAAAGCACACTCTTCCAAAGTGCAACCGCCGCCTTCAGATACCTGTACACTCTATTTCACATGCCTCGAGGAATATATAACTGGAGTTAGAGTTCTGCAGCTACCGCTTGGATGCTTCTTTGTACCAATGTAGAGTCGAGGTTCGGAAGTCGTCTGCCCGTGAACTAACGTGACCTCTTAGGAGGCTACTAAAATGAAGATCATGATGTTTGTACAACTTGTATACAAAGGATCGTCGTGGAGATCTGCGAGGAATCAGACCAGACGGGGCAGATGGTTGTCTCTGCAGCAAAGTAGTCATTGCGTGTTTTTCCCCAGAACTTTGCCGCTTTCAGGTATCTTATGGTGCCCTACTTGCTAGGCCGTCTCTCCCTCGAATGTCCTGATCTTCACCGGAGACTGCACGCTCTGAAGGAAGCGCAGGTGAGGCTGGGTCCGAGCGTCGCCGCGGATGTATGTACACCCCGTGGGCGGGGCGCGGTGCGATTTCCGCAATAGACCGTTTCAACGCACACGGCATTCGCGAGAACCTGTGGAACGCCGATTTCATCCGCTGGGGGCGACATGCAGAGAGAAAAGGGGGGACGGCGAAAAGGATAAAACGGGCTGCTTTGTTGTACTTGCATCCATCTGGTGGTTCTGCGAGCTCGTCATCCGAACATCTGTCAGGTCAGAGGCTTTTCTTTGACACGTGGGTGCATGTAAAAGTTGGAGGTACTCTCGATGTGTGGAGCATCCGGTGGTTCGCTGTCAACTGTCGACCTGGTCTGGCTTGCTATGCAAAGTCTCAGGTTACCCCAACATCCTTAGATTTGTTGATACATCCCGACGTAGTGCGTGCGTGTAAATGTACATATATATATATATATATATATATATATATGTACGCATATGTAGAGATATATACATGTCTTGCATGAAACTGTAGGCTGCTGCACGAACATTTATATGTATAGATATGCGGCTTTTGGGGAGCTGAGTGTTTGCTTTTCCTGTTTTTTCTGTTGACCTTTGCACTAGACGCTTTCGTTTTAATGTGGGCACTCGGATAGTCTCTTTCCTCGTGTTAGTTCGAAATATTTAGAGTCTGGTTCTGTGCGTTTGCTAAATTGCCACTGGTGTGGTGACTTCAGCTTTCAAATAAGCATGGGTACCGGTAGGAAATCGATATTCAACGCTCGAAACTGGCTTCTGATACTTTGAGATCAATCTCGCGGTGAGAAGAAAAGTGCGTTTCTCAGGAAACGGATGTGTACCCGAAAAGTCAGCAGCGCACAGGGTCTGTGTGCACTGTGTGTCAGATTTTCTTTCGGGAGTTCATGGCCGGCGTGGAACGGCTTGGAGTTTGCAGGCGAGACGACTTGCGGTCGTTCGACTCGATCGTAGATGCTCTGCAGCAGAGTGCCGACAGCAGCGAGGCTGGCCCTGCGGGCTTTTCATCTTTCAGAGAACCGGGGCCTCAGAGTCCTGCCGCGAGAAGGTGAATACTTGAAGTCGTTCACATCTTCAGTCTTCACAGTGCGTTCTTAACTCAGGCGACTAGTGTTAGGTTCGATATTCGGGAACAACCGATCGAAAGTCGTGGTGTCTGTTTGTCATTTGCCCAACTTTAGTAATAAAAGGGATTGTGCAGTTCCCGGTGTCTCTTTAATGCACAGTTGCGTGTGGCTTCTTTTGCGTGGAGCGTTGTCTGTCCACCTGGAAACATGCTTTGACCAATTCAAGAAAACACTTTGCGTTGTTTGCCAAGCCCCTTTTGAACTGGCGTGTCCATGCGTAGAAAGGTGGACGCCCTCCTGTGTGCTTCTGTCGAAAACCTAAACCGTCGGGCGTTCCTTTGCAGGTTTCTGCTTTCGGGTCTTCCTTCTTTGTGACAGCCAAATCCTGCCGTCCATGCTCGGACGTCTCGCAAGACTCACAGCGTCTGTGCGCCTTCTGGCCGAAAAACGTGTATGTGGTGTCTGTGGTTCCTCAGAGATGAGCTGGTGGCGAGAGCAAAGTTCGAGAAGGAAGTCGACACAAAAATTGCTGTGAGTCGCTTCAGGACAGTTAGGGGACTTCTTCGCGCTCCTCGCGTCAAGGAACCTGTAAACCGAAACGAGTTCTCCATAAATTAGACACTTCGAGGGGAAGCAGGCCTGTTCGTGTTGACTCAGTCTCCCGTTGAGGGACTCTTGTGATTTTTGAGGCGGAGCCACGAACAAATCCGAATATGGAAAGTGAAGCCGTCGAGGAAGCGAGGTACAGTTTCCTTTCATTTGAAGTGCTTCGCTGTAAGTTGAGGTCCACTGATGTGCACACGTAAGCGACCATGACGGGATGCGTCTACACGACCCAGTGGACTGCAAAAGCCAGCTGAAAGTCTTCTGGGTACTGAGACGCTCCATCGGATATTGGTGACAGATGACCCCCGAGGAAGTTGTCTTGCGTCGTCAGACACTCCGGCATTCTCAGTTCGCCATCTGTGGAGCAAGGCTTTTAGAACTATAAACATAAGTGTCAACTGCACGTTCTTCAAAACTGGAAGTTCTGATAGAAAAATACATACAGAAGAACTTGGAAAAAAGTATGTCCAGTAGTGCAAACATACAAATATTTCGTTGCACGCAGACAAGGAAGGCAGAAAAAACCTGAGGTCGCATGCAAATGCTCCTCCCAACGAGCTCTGCTTTGGAAGCACACCTTCCGCCCCGCCCCTCCTCTCTGGGCCTGCTCCCAGTTAGGGATTGCTTTTCGTAGAGTGTAATCAGTTCCTGGATGAGTCCTTTAGTGTAAAAATGTGGTATTCTTGTGTATTAATGGGAGTGCTAGTGTACATAAGCTGTACAGAAATCATGATACTTAGTTAGAACAGCCGTCGCTCCCAGGGTACTACACCTGAACATGCGCCTGGACCTTGGGTCGGTCTTCTACGGTGTGGACCAGCATTTAACGTCATGACAAGGAAACGTATCTTTGTGTATACCTCTGGTTCCATTTTCTGTTTTACGAGCACAAGGTCTTCAGTGAGTTATATTTCTGCAGTAATCGCCGCGTCAGCTGTGCTCTGCAACAAAGTAGACTTGGGATCAGGTCTTCTCTGAATTGTACCTTACAGCAGATCGAACGCAGTCAGAGTAAAAGGGTAAAAGAGACTGTGGGTTGTCCAGCGAAACAGGATCGACGCTGATTGAACAAGGAACGGAACTCTATGGTCTCTGGACACGGTAGGCTTTCTGTTTGCGACAGGCGCTTTTGCGAAAAAGAAGAGAAGCCGCTCGACGAGGCCGAACCGAGGATGGAGATCCAGTTGACGGTATCGACGAGGAAGAAGAACGCGCCTTCTGGGCTTCCTTGCTGTCCAGGTCAGAGAGCCTTTCGTCTCGGGTGCGAGATGTCGTCGGATGTACAGCTGCAAATCACCCGCTCAGCTGTCGTGAGACGTGCCGTGGGGTGGCGATGTTTCAAGGCGCGCAAAGAACGGGGCTTTATGTATCTGATCACTCGAGTTCTCTAAAATGGTGCAGGGGCGTTCGTGCAGGTGCTGTCGATCAAAGAAACTTCTCTTGAACCGACAGTTGAGGTGACATGTTCCGGACACATATGTTTTTTCTTCGCAGAGCAGCCGCGGAGACAGTTACTCAGATGGGTCTCATTCTCCGAGTAAGCCTTGCGTTGAGCTGTGTCTCGTATGCCTGCGCGGCTCCTCCCGAAAACTCTTTTTTGTAGAAATCAGGAAGACGGTTGCTGCTTCGGACATATCGCATTAGAGCTTGTACCTGTCTTTGTGTCTCCGACGTCGATATTTGTTCTCCGTTCCTCTCCAAGAAGTGTGTCTCGTAGACGCGTCGGCTTCATCTTCGTCATCCTCCACGTTTCCAGTATCTTCTTTCTCTCCCTCTTTTTCGGCTTCCTCCTCTCGAGCGTCGAACTCAAGGTTCCGAACAGCTTTGCGAGATGTCTGTGTCGGTGATGGCGTTTCCCTGTGTTTTGTGACTGCAGGAACAACCCTTGCTAAGCATGCGGATGCAGGACGAAGGGCAACGACGGGGTGAGCGGCAAAGTTCGTTTTTGCAGCTGTGAACAGTCAACCTCAGTTAATTGCCCATCTTCGCGGCGCTCCTCTGTCTGTGCATACGGAGTGCGCATGTGGTCTCTCTGCCTTTGTACTTTGTGCGTGTTCGTTCAAAACTCGAAGGTCTTCTGCCGAGGTCGCTCTCCGCTTGTGCGGACAAAGTTCCAGCTGCTCGTTTCTTCGTGGATTTTGCGGGCCCACATGTACCTGCACGCTGTCTCCACAAGAGAGCGAAGAGACCTCCCTTACTGCCGTTAGGAGAATCTCAGAGCGCCAGAAGCAATGTAATTTCTACAGTGGAGCCAAGTATGCTTAATGTTTACGAGGAACGGTGTTCCTTTGAGCCTCTAAGTTGCACATCTGTGAAGTTTTAGGCGTGTGAACTTCGGCGTTTGAACATGAAAAAATCTTTCCTGCACATCGGTGTTGATTCATGTGTGTCCTAGGTAAAATGTACAGAGTTCGATTTTTCGCAAACGAATTCGGTTTAAACTGCTTCTGTATCTCCGTGCAGGTGGCTTGGAAACCAGTGACAGCCGCATGCACCCGTCTCGAGCCGCGCAGAGCTCTGGGGAGTCGGCTCGCAAGCCGTGGGTCTACACCATTGTAAGGAGCAGAAAAGCATGAAACGGACAGAGGAGTGGTTGTCAGGTCTGTCAGTGTTGTAAGGCCCGACGAAAAGAAGGCCTTCTTCAGTGCGGATAGAAGCAGCCGTCATCACAAACCGAATTCCAGCTAAACCACTGAATCTACTTCTTGGGAGCTGACCTCAATGCGTTCGCCTATCATTCGCGTGCCAGCGATTTCCTTTCAGAGGAGAACGCACAGTCTTCGGCGGGAGGGGATGTCGTGGAACATCCAAAACGTACACGCTCTGTATTTTTCAATCTCAGCAGCATTCGGCAGGTGTCAGCAGCCTATGCAAATGGCAACCCTTCCGCTGAATGTTTCTGACTTGTGGAGTCACGAAGGGTTGTCACATCTCTTCTGGGTATGCGAAGCTCAAAGAGAGTGCAACACAGCGTCATCGCATCGACGCCAGACTCCATGTGTGCCTTTGGCCTTTGTATCCGTTTCTAAAGTTTTCTGAGTTCGTCCGGTACTCCTCACAAATAAATATTGGAATGTATACATGCAGTGATATACATAAGTGTATAGGGAAATAAGTGTATGTGCAGGTGTACATAGATATGCATATAGGTACGTGTATATATATATATAAATGCAGATCTATGCATATGTGGATAAAGATGAGAGAGGTGGTTAACTCTGAAGGGAAACCAGGTGTGTGGGCGGCACTTCCTTTGTCAGAGGGAGTTGCAGTGTGTCTCGGCC
Organism: Toxoplasma gondii ME49; assembly: GCF_000006565.2. Lineage (NCBI taxonomy): Eukaryota > Apicomplexa > Conoidasida > Eucoccidiorida > Sarcocystidae > Toxoplasma > Toxoplasma gondii. The sequence goes on along the minus strand of NC_031480.1, from coordinate 1,642,256 downwards.
CATGAGTGACAATGGTTTTCATTTTTTAATGGACTCGGTGTTGCCGGGAGGCGAAGGAGACTCAGTGGAGGGCAGAAACAGTGTTTGACTTCGGTGTGTTTGGGGACTGCGCTCAGAAAGACAGAACCGATCTGCGACGGCTCTACCGAGAAAAAGTTTTCACGCCAGGCCACAGTGAGTTACTTTTCTCCGACGAGGGTCATTTCAGTAGGCTGATTTGACTGACTGTGGAGAACAGTTGATGCGTGGAGTGCAGAAAGAATTCCATTTTCAGTTTCGTGAAGTGATACCTTTCAGTGAAAATCTCTGTCCACGACGCGATTCGAAAGGCTGACTCCGAATGCGCATGCAGTCCAACTTAGCGCGGCCACGGTCTTGAAGTGTTTCTGTCACCTGCATGGAGATTTGAACGTTTCGCACTCGCCTACTGCTCCCTTCCGCCCGGTCTCGCTCTCTGCTGTTCTCTGTGTCCCGAGAGTTTTGGATTTTCCTCGTTTTCCGCTGTGTGCCTGCTGAATATGAGAGAGAGCAATATCCACTGTGCGCAACCGCGGAACTTCGCGGGTCTGCGAATTTGCTCGTTTGCGCATTCACGTCTCCTTTCTGCCGGAGAATAAGTCACATGCAAGGACTTGTAGTTGAAGACTTTGTTCGCAGTCTGTCCAAGTGAAAAACTGCTGTTTTCTTCTATCCAGACCCGAAGCATGTTTTCAGCATGTTTGATGGGACTCTGCGTTTCTTCAGATCTGCCCAGCATGAGCCTGGCGGAGTGTGCTGCCATTGAAATGGAGATGGAAGTGTAAGTCTCTGCGCACACATCTGCATTCCTATATGCATATCGCTTCTGACAAATCACGAATGCGAATCGTAATGCGATGGTGCTTATGATTGGGAGGTCGACAGGGTCCCTGTACAAGAGTTCCGCGATTTTCCGCCAGAGATGTACGTAAACGTTTCCGCGGTCGAGACACTCGCGTCGCATGCAGTCACTGGCGCGTGTGTCTTGACAACCCATCCGTGAGCCGTCCCACCGCTTCACTGTTTGCTGTGGCGCCAACTCTCAATCGTGTTGCTGGCCATTCCTTTCGTTGTCCTACGGCTGTCTTCTCGAGTTTTCGTCGATTCACAGGAGCCAGTCAACATTTCTTTTTACAGCATAGCGGTGCGTCTCTGTCTCCTTGACCAGGAACCAGATAGGCGCGGCAAAGCCAAAGGTTGTAGAAGAGTATTCAACGGCTCAAGCTCAAGCAGAGGTAAGGAGCGTGTATCAGCGCCTGCTGGTCTCCAGTGTCTTGGGGAACGGCGCCTTTCTTGGCCACGATAAATGAGCTTGCTTTAGTTATTGATTACGCCATGAAGCGTTTTCGGGGTCGCGGTTTTGAAGAACTCATGCACATGTGTGAAAAGAATTCCGTTTGTGTAGGGGCGGACGTCACATGATACGATATCCCGTCGAAAGGCGTGTGTAGTCTGTAGAACAGTCTTCGCCTCCCGCTCAGACCGCTGTGGATTGCTACGACATGCGTATACCACTTGACTGATGGTGTCATTCTATCACTCTGGATATACCTAAGAAACACCTCACACAGGTCGCCGAGGGGCCTTGTACTGTTTTGTGTGTGCGCATGCAGCGAGAAGAAGAAAAGGAACTCGAGGAGCGGGCATGGGACGACTGGAAAGTAGGGAAGAGCTCGATAGCGTACAGGTTTAAATGACTGACGAATTGCTACACTTTCTTTTGCTCGATTATCTTCTCCGCGTATCCATCTGCTGACGTTTTGATTCAAGGACTTTTAATTTCAGTGAACAGCAACAGGGAATGCCTGGAACGGTGGTACTGCCTTTTCTTGAGAGTTTCCTCGTGCTTGTGGCACTAGGCGAATCTGCACGAAACGATCGGGAGAGAGCAGTGTCTTTTTGGTGAGTGAATGATGCGGCTTCCTTCAGAGAGAGACATCACATATGTTCAGACCATGAATGAGGGGTACCTCATCTGTAGTACCTGCTTATGTTCATACACATATAGATGTAGATATCATCAGTCCGTATCTCTACGTGCACCTATCAACCCTCGTACATACAAATATATACTGGTATGTACATAAATGGGCACTACTGATTGGGCCAAACGGAGCATGTCACTGTCTGTTCTGTATGGACTGTTCCTACTGTTCAGGATGACAACCCCAAAGGTTCGGGGAACAAGATGAGGAACAAAGGCTAAAAAACAGCGGAAACGACTGCTTGTTCCCAAAAAATCGGCCTTCGATATGCGCGAAAGAAAGGTGCACTCGTAGCGGCTCGAAACTGTCGGGACAAATCCCGGTGCAGTGGTCACCTTCAGGCAATGCGCCACTGTAATGCTGGAAAACCATTTTGCATTTTGCTGTCAGTGTTCCGGTCTGGTATGTCTGCCCATACACATGCAGCTGTTTTGGAATCCGTCTCTATCTGCCTGTCCACAAAGTTATGCATTTAAATGCATACTGCAACTCGTGGATCAACAGGAGTTGTGCTTTTTGTGAAGCACCCGTTCTGTCACATCTGATGCCTTCATGGAGAGGCAGTGGCCCCTGTCAAAACACGGACCGTCAGCGAAACCGGTGATTTGGTGCGGTGTTGCGGGGCAATGCGTCTATCGGATTAAGCACGGGCAAATCCGTTGGCGCCATTACGTTTCCTTACGCTTGGCAAGCGGCCTAGAGCGGCAACACACATCTGAAACACTTTCTCCGTGACTCAATTCTCTGCGATGCTTCCCGTCTCTACACAACTGCCGGCTGCTTTTGTGTCGTCTACACTCCAGCGAGATGTTCCCCATCAAGTTCAGCTGTGTCACTGAAGGCCCTCCAGAAACGCAAACGTCCTGCCCCCAAAACCGGCACTCCCCCCACGGATGGAAACTTAATTTTCGAATGTCAACACATGGGAGAACATCTACACTGGCCACATCTGGAATAGCTCCGTGGAAGTACTTGTGCGTCGCCTCCTTTTGTGTAGCAAGCGTGCCACAAAGCGTATCGTTCAGAACTGCGGCAGCCGACGGGGTGAAAAAGACATGAATCACCCCTGTCGAGTTTTCATGAAGCACGCACCTCCGGAGCACGGGTGTTTGTTCACAGATGAAAACATGAAGAGAAAAACTGGATAAAATGTATGCGGGCGCGCGAGATGTCGCGGGAGGGCTCAGCTTGTGGTACTGAGGGCTGTCTCCTTTAAAGTAACTGTCAACGGAAGGAAATGTTTTGCTGTGACGGTGCGGTTGTCTCGCGTTTGTCGCGCTGTTCGCTTCCTACGACGGCGTGCCGGAGGCATGGGTTCCAAGGTGTATGTGAAAAGGTAGATTTCCGCATATGTATACACATACATATATTTACATTTGGTTCCGTATTTTAAGCCAAAAAGTAAGCGGGCACTTCGACTGACATCTCAGTTAAAAGGAACGATCTACTACGAGTTCACCGAGAGCCGCTGGACGGAAAAGGAATTGTGCAAGAAGCCACAGGCCAAAGCCTGAATCGCCAAGGACTCCTGGGATTCGTCTCACTGCAAGCTGTACACACACACTGACGGCTATCTGAATGTCCACAGATACGTCCCTTATGTCCCATTTTACACGGTCTAAAATACAGCAAGTCACACTCGATTTCCCGATCTTGTACTTTTCTGCGTTAAGAACTATCCATCCCACGGTTTAGAGCATAAATCCCCCCACGCTCGCCAACGGGAGGCCACAGCGCCGCCTCCCTGCGATAACCTTTGATCAGTTTATAAGCCATTCAACTCGGTTTGCTTCGGCTGGTGGTTATGACAGCACCGCCCAGGGCACGTTTTCTCACGTCAAGAAATTAAGACCTCTCGCCTCGGATTCGCCTCGCCAGCTGAATGTCCTTGGGCATGATAGTAACGCGCTTCGCGTGAATCGCGCACAGATTGGTGTCTTCGAATAATCCAACCAAGTACGCTTCCGCCGCTTCCTGCAGAGCAAGGATTGCTTGGGACTGAAATCGAAGATCCGTCTTGAAATCCTGGGCAATCTCTCGGACCAAGCGCTGGAAGGGCAACTTGCGGATGAGGAGATCCGTGCTCTTCTGAAATTTCCTGATTTCACGCAGGGCCACGGTACCGGGTCTGTATCTGTGCGGCTTCTTGATACCGCCTGACATCGGAGCGCTCTTCCGCGCTGCCTTCGATGCCAGCTGCTTCCTAGGAGCCTTCCCGCCTGTCGATTTACGTGCAGTCTGCTTAGTTCGCGCCATTTCTGGTTTGTTTTCGAAGGCAGAAGTATCAGGGACGCCCTTGTGGGTTCGCAAGATTCGGATCAACAGCACGGCGGCAAAAAGAAACTACAAGCGAAAACGTAGGGATCGCTCACCAGGAAATGCCAAAAAAACAGTTCTTCTCAGTAACGAAACAGCGCAGCGCTCCTCGACAATACGGAAGAAAACAGGGAAAACGTGCGATGGCAAAAAACTGGCAGGATGACCGTTGTTAGCAACTATGCACCGGGACTCGGGAAACATCAACGAACGCCGTAGTCGACGAGACAAAGTCAGAGTGCGACAGCGGTGGCGTAATCGAGTTTGCGTTTTAAAAATGGACAGAAAGCAAGTCTACACAGGAATGCACGTATGCAAGGAGACTCTACTTGTCCGCTTCACCCGCCCTCTTTCGGTTCTTTGGTGAGTGTTTCGGAAAAGCTACAGAGGAGCGAGCGCGGCTACGGGTTAGGGAAGAGGCCTTGCAGAAGGTGGCGTCTCAGGGTGTCCAAGCTCGTCGACTGGGGGACGCGGACACCGAACAAGCACCCGCCACTGGCCTTGTTCGCTTCGCGCTGGCATTCCGCATATAAGGTCGGCTCTGTAGCTCTTTCCTCGGAAAAGCGAGACGGGAACTATGCCGCCATTTTCCGAATGATGTAGCCCGGGGCCAATCAGCATTTTATTTCCTTGAGGGAGACTTTAAGAAAGGTGGCTTGGGTGTCAAGAGTTCTAACGAACGCAAGAGAGTTGTGCTTCAATAATGCTAGATACAGTCAGAGTGTGCCCTGCCTCGTCGATGGCGGTAGACTTTCCATCTGTTGCAGAAAGAGCACTCCACCGTGCTTGTTCTCAGGTAGCAACTGCTTTTGTTGGAGGGGGGCTGAGTAAGACGTGTGTGTCTCTCACAATTCGCTCCTGGCTGCCAGCTGATACTCAGAGTGATGAGGAAAAAACGACAAGGATCCGTGCGTCGGGGAAACTCTAAGCACTCGCCACAGTTGCCACCGCTGACAGGACACAAGTGTCTAAAATGCCTCTCTCCCCGATTGCCCTCGTGTTTCACGTCTAACGGTAAACTACATCGGTGTTTAGGGACCACGGCTAACAAACGCAGCAATAAATATGTATCCATATATTTGCGAGGATACATGTAGGAATAGGATGTGAGTGCGACCCACGGTACCTGACAGACAGACGTGAATTTCAGCGTTGCTGCAAGAGGGGCGGGGGTCGTTGCCTAGCTGCTTTGCCACCTCGCATCCGCTATGGCTTGTCAGGATCGAAACTTACCACGGCAGTAATGGATTGCGTTAAAAAGTCGTTATGAAACAGCTAACTGAACAGTCGTCAAAAGTGAATGCCTGAGGCTGAAAATTTTTCCCCGGAACTCTTTGGACTGCGGGCCGTTCGAGACACCGCGACTGCGGCGTCTTGACAAGGATAGTGATTGGCGATCGCTAGCCGGGCACAGGCATCGATCTCTGCAGCATTAAAAGTGTTTTTTACTTTAGCTGAGTTCTTCTGTGCTGGATACCGAAGATACACTCATGAACTCTCGACCGATATGAAGAAAAACAGTACCGGCTACGTTGTGGCTTGTACATCATGCTGCACTGTCAGAGCGTGGTCTTGGAAACAGAGGCATGACTTAAGACTACCACTGTAATTTGGCAAAACAGCTGTCTGTGCTGCAGATTATTGATTGCGAAATTTTGCTCCAACACTTAGCCTAAGTCTGCGAAAGGCCCCCCATGTAGTTGACTATGCTTTTGCCAAAATGTGTTGCATGCTGGTGGGCCTCAAACACTGGGAGTACTGCTTATCCTTGGGCAGCGCTGCTGTCTGGTATGCTATTGTCTCGTTTTGTTGCGCAGTGTGGCAACTCGCCGCAGTTTTCGTACACGTAGATTTTTCTGGAGACATTACGGAGCCCATAGTTCGTGATGATGATGGAACAAGACAGGTCGTTTTGGGGTTGATGTCCATCAGCCACGCCGGAGCTGCCGCTCTGAACTTCGCCGTCGTTCTGCTTACCGGTTTAGCTGTCGGCCTGCGATCTCCAAAGTTGTGTCGTCTGTCATCTACTGTAATCTTGACTCAAGGAATCTACAATTCTCTATTTCTCGTCGGCGTCTGGAGCATTTTCGATTGTTCCCAACACGGAGCGAAGACACACAGTGCGGGTCTGCATCCTGACGCTTGGTTCGGAGCGTTACTGGCATGGCCTGCTGCTGTTATTCTCGCATCTTTGGCTACTGTTCAAAGTGCCGGCAACTCGGGCTTTGAAGGCCGACAAAGGATTGCGTCTCCCAGATTGCATAAGCCAGATGACGGACACGTTTCTGACGCGTGGGCGAGGGTCGGCACGTGGACCGTGGGCTTGACTCTAGGTCAAGGCGTGCTTCTGTTAAGCGGTGTGTGTTTTCTGATGGCTGCTAAAACTCTTCGCAGCTTCTGGAACCTACACTTCGTTGAGAGCTACGAGGCACAACAAATTGGATGGGCGTTCATGCTGGAAGGCTTGATTCTCTGTTGTTTGGCCGCTACGGCGTTCGTCGGCACAGTGCTGACATCTACCTTCTCGCTACTTGTCGCTCTTTTCTGCTGTATTGGGCTTGGACCAATTGCGACAATAGTGGCAGTTTGGTGGAACGTGCTTCTGTACAGGTGGAAAGTGGAACCGGGCGTTTTCGTTGGCATGCAATTCAGTATCATTGAGCAATACGTCTGCGTTTTCTGCTGCTGGGCTGCATGTCGGACGCTGACCGGGTTCATTGCCGCAAAAACAAAGGGTCGATTTGGCATTGATATCCCAAAGGATGACAGTCCGGAATCTGAAGCCCTTGTGCCTTCTGCAAGTCCGGCTTAAAAAGCATCTGATACCAAAGAAAGCAACAGCTCCTGCAGTTGCATTATTTATCGATTCCTTTAATTTACAACTAGTCGTCTCGGATGATGGGGGGTGGGAAGCGGGGGGTGTTCGGTGCAAAATTATTCACGGTGGTATTGTTCAAACTTGCACAAACCCACGCGGTTTAGTTACGCTGTGTCGGCCACAAGTTCCAGGTTTCAATGAGGTAATCATAAATGGGTGTAAACGAGTGTCGATTTAGGCGTCGACAGCTGAATGGAACTGCTGCTGTACAATTGGAGGTCTTCCAAAGAAACAGGAGTTCTTCAATGATTTTTTCTGCGGGTTGTTCCTAGCGGATGGCGCGTCGAGTCGAACCGTGTTGCTGCCGAAAACCAGCAAGACCTGCTGGATTCTTGTTCCAAAAGAATATGGTCAAGTCGTATCCTTGGCTATCTGCAAGAACGCATCTAGCTCCCGTCTACTGGCAAGGACAAATCCTTTTTTCTACAAAGTGGTGCAGCTGTGCGTTCTCCCCCAGGATGCTTGGCGACACGTGAAGTAGCAGCAAGCTAGACTCACAACCGCCAGTGTGTGTGTGTGTCGCCATCGTCAGAAAAGCGCTTGCCACGGTTGCTCAAAGCTGGCACTGTTACAGTTCCTGAAAAAATAGCTTAACAGAAAGGAGTGAGAGAACGGACAGGAAATCTTGGGCGGACTCACGACACTACACACCCACTGAAAAGGCGTGACACAAACCCACAACAAAGTCCAAGATGCAGTTCGCATATGCCATCTGTTCGCATCTTCAACGCAGCGAGCAGAGAGCCAGAAGATCCATCTCAGTAGTTTGAGACCTTTTCTTGCTCGAACCCGACGCGCTGTTAAGGCGAACCCGTACGAATTCAGACCTTCACCCACAAAAGTGCAGTTAGCCTTTGGATGCGCCTTATACTGTAAACAGATAATGGTACAAACGTTTCGATTCGCGCCGACACAGCCTCTTCAAGCCGTGGCTCTCTGCAACAGCATACGGCTACAGCCCCCGGACGGAGTCAGTTTATGCAAAGGGTGGTTGGATTTTTACTCCATTGGAAAAGTATCTCCCACGCCAGGTCGCAAAACAGAGCTACCCGTCCCTTTTGCTTCCTTGCCCTTGTTCCTTGTCTCCGAAAACCCACGCTGTCTTCGGCTTTTAGTGCAGCAGATTAGCCACCCTGGTGCGACCCACGGGTTCCGTTGCTCGAACACACAATCTTCAGACAGCTGCCAGCTCTATTGGTGCACCATTTTCGCGAGCGCGGAGCAAGAACGACTATGGGAGACGAGGTAAAAGTCGGAAAGACAAGTTAATGGGCACCAAAAGGACAAAAAAGGGGTATCGCTGCCACAGCATGTGGCCTGTCGCCGAAACAATGGCACATTGTCTCTACACAAGTCCACTGCCAGTGTTCCAGCATACATCGGTTTCTCCCTGCTGGCACGTGTTCCGCAAACCGCGGATGTTTCACGCATTCTGCTCAAGTGTCATCGAGCGCAAAAACCGTGCGACTCTGAGCGACAACCCCCGGTGTTTTCGCTGTTCAGTACATGATCAAGACAGGGCAGCCTATCTACATCGGAGGAGGCTGTTCCGCTTGCGGCGGAGGCGGCACCACGTTCATCTGGAATCCAAACTTGTAATCGCCGTGCCAGTAGTCGATCATGCCACTCAGACCGAATCCGTTATAGTCCTGGGCGAACATTGAGACTCGACCTGCTGTGTCAACCAAGCCTTGGACACGCGCTTGCCGGAAAAGGTACTGCCAGCCCTGAAGAGAGACAGCGCAGTGGGAAAAAACTCTTTTCGTCGGATTTTCCAGAGATGCAGCATGATAACTAGACACAAGGAACGCGTCTAGCTGTATACGATTTTTATATGTGCATGTGGCAAGGATAAACAAACGCATGGAGATCATTGGGTACAGAATATTTGCGTGATCGCTCTCTCACGCACTTTTTCCTCCAGATGCAGTCCCCGCAATCCAGTGTATGTCCTCTATTACAATACGAGTTTGTCCTCATTTACAGCATTTTCGGGTCTTCCAGCAAGTGGTGCGCTGCAGCTTGCAAGACTATAGCTTCCTTTGAGGCTCCTTACCACACGCATCGCGGATGACATATCGGGATGGGTAAACTCGAGCTCTGTCCCCATCGACAGGCGATCTGTAACCTGAAAGCCGCAAGGAGCAAGCAGACGAGAGCACGCAGATGTGCAGGCCATGAATCCTCCAGCGACACTCACGCTCCACAAGAAAAAACACAGGAAGACATTTCTGCAGCAACATGAAAAACGAATTTTTGCATCTACCTATGAGCATTCAACCACCAAAGTAACTGGTCTCGCGTCGCCCTCAGTAACGCGGTGATGGCCAGATGCTTTTAGGCATGGAGGTTCACCACATCACTCCGATTCCGAATTTCCCGTCTCATAAAACTGCTTCTATCCCACCGCTGAGGTACTGATTTTATCCATTCATTTTTCACGGGCAATTTTGTTTTGCCAACTCTAATTTCATGTGATCAGCTTGGCGTACCTTTCGAACATACTGAGCCTTCGTCGAATACACATCGTTCGCGAAGCCCATTGGAGAGCTGAAGTCCGGACCAACTCCGATCTGGCCTGCAAAGAAATGAGCAAAGAGACAAATGGACTACAAGCAATAGTCAGCAACGGCAGCACCACTGTGCCACTGACACGTGAGCAACCAAGCCAGGAGATCGTCTGCGATAGTGTCAGCCAAACAAATGCTGAACGTGCCCCCAAAACCAGCACGGAACGCTCCCACTCTTGTCACAATCCGCGTCGACAGGAAAAGCGTTTTATGCCGAATACACATCACCGCCAGATCGTTACTATCGCAGCGTGCAGTTCGCTTCCTAAAATCGCACTTGTGAAAGGTGGTGTGCCTTCTGAAGAACACCACAGACTCTCTACCCATTGCATGAAACCGGTCTCGACTTACAGGTGACAGTGTTATTCTCATTGAATCCGTATCGAGCTCCAACGCTTCCCATGGAGATGCCGGTGGCAGCCTACGAGGCAAAAGCAAGGCGAGAAATCAAAGGAACTGACGTATGGGCAACAAGCCTTACAACAGTGCACACAACTCATTACACCATCCTACGAACTACAAAAGCTCAACAGAATGATCCCCAATTGGTCGCCCTCCATGCCAGCACGAGTCTTCACTGAAAAATATGTATTACAAGGGTGAACTCCTTGGTACTATTTTTGCTAATGGTAGCCTGTACAGACTACCAGGTCTGTCTATATATATATATATTGACGACAGTGGATATCGTGCTGAACTCTGGGTCTGTTCCAATGCCCAAGAGGCAGGGCACTGCACGGAATGCCCAGGAACCTGTGATCCTAATAATCAGCATTGTAAGTCACCAGGCATGCAACATGAAACACATCACAGCTGAAGCTTTAAATATGGTCCGTGCACTTCGGAAATATCTGAATCACGTGCATCGGAACACCAACTGCATGCAGCAGAACTCTAGACGATATGATTCCCCCGCCCAGTGGAAAGGCAGCGCATCCAAATCTGGTCTAAGCTACCCTTTGCGTGCTTGTGTAGTCCTTCCCCGTGTGTGTCAATGCCTCTGTTTTGAAAAGGGTTTCAAACGAGAAGTCGAGAGCGCAGCTCGGGTCACTTCAACGTGGGGCTGTATTCAGATCTCTCGCTATCAAATAAAGGCATTTTGCTTGGCGTACCACCCAGGTGAGCTCGCCTCCCAATTGCAGCTTAGGAGTGATGACTTGAGAGAAGAGGCCGTTCAAGATCCAAGTGCCTGCGAGCCCAGTCAACCCCCAGAGACACAAAAAACGGATGAAGGCGTGCGATGCTGCATGATACAGTCGCCTCTTTCGTATTGTTTATTCCCGCTCACATGAACCGCGGAATGTTTTGTTGGAATTGCGGTTATTTAACTGCCGTCGTTGGGCTGTCTAGTTTACTTGTACATCTACTTGCTAGAGCTACTGCGTAAATCCACCGTCTTCAACGCCCCAACTCCTACTCACACAGGCAGCGGGGGCTGGACGGATAGAAGCATCGGTTAAAGGTTGAGCTGTAAACAAAGGACTCTTAACTTGAACTCAGAGTTCTGCTTAAGACAGAAAAACGTGTTGAGTTTCACCATGATTGCCGCCACAAGAGGATATGCCAAATACTCCGCGGCGAAGCACGCCATACCTTGCCACGCGAGTTTCAGGTTTGCCGCCCAGTCGCTCCCCATTTTGTCGAAGGAGACCTCGTACATCGATTTGTCTTTCGCGTCCTCGCTGATTGACGAGTTCGAGTTGAATTTGATATCAAATGTTTTTGAGATCGCTTTGATGAACCTGAGCACAAGCGTCAATAGTTACCCCGTTCTGTTTTTCACAGCATCCACGGGAGCCCCATGATGCCGCAGAGGCAACGGGAACAACTCCCTGTCTGCCAGTTGAAATGGTGTAGCTGTCTTCGTTTTTCAGCACGAGGCCCACGCCGTGTCGGCAGAGCAAGCAGACACGTCACCGCAAAAGCTCTCCAGAGAGTACAGAGTGGATCAATATCGACGTTCATCAGTCCCCGTGAAACTCTTTTGATTTCATGGACGGAGTCACACATTCGTTTATTTTCGCTGTCTGTCGAGTTGCCCAAGGAAGATCTGATCTCGTTAACAATTTGGGGGATGTAAAGGTGCTCAGGGTAGTCACGAGTCTATCAGTCTGTAGCGAAATCCTTGTATTCGCAGATGTGCAGAACAACAACAAAACAAATCACAGAATTAGGAAGTGAGAGACGCCAAGAGGTCATCGGAACAGTTGGAGTGTCGTTGCCAAGTTCTGAAGGAAGCTCCTGGCACCGGTGGCTTGACTCTTTGAAGCGACCAAACGCGTCAAACCCTCAAGTGCTGGCTTTTTCAGTTCTGCGTCTTACCGAGCCTGCAAGAATCCGTCCGAGTTCATGCGGGCCATCCCGAAGAAGTTGGGCATCTGGCCTTCTTGCTGGGCGGCCTCATCGGGTTCTCCAATCACCAGCGTGGGGCCGAAGCTGTAAGAGCACCCGCCCTCCTTCGACTGAGTGCCAAGCATGAACGTGTGGTTCGCCGTGAGCACTTTATTCACCTGCGCGTCGTCGCACACACTCAGAACACAACTCTTTTCTGCCATGCTCCCTGGAAAAAACACCGAGTCGCTAGCTACGCCTCTCTCGGGTAGGCGACAGAGAAGTCCCAGCAGCTCCCTCGACGAATCAAAACATAGTATCAAGTCCTGTGCCTGGAGATATGCTGCGTTCCGACCGAATGAGAGTGTTTCCAAGCCGTCTGATCGGGAGGCAACAAAACGCCGTCGGAACACCTACGCACCCTCGTACGACTGCTGAGAAACATATGCGAAAACGAAGAGTCACCATGACAGGCGAGTTCAGTTTCTCGCCGCAGAAATACCAATCTTTGAGTCTCGTCTGCAACTGCCAACACCGCTCTGTCCACGCTCGAAAGGCTCACCTGCTTGGTAGCCTCCAGACGGAATCCGTCGAAGTTGTCTTGGCCTGCCACGGCCATCCATTCGCGAGAAAACTGTTCGTATGGCACAGGAATCGGTGCCCTGCGCAACGGAACGCAAAAAACAAAGACGAAAAGCGCAGGGTCTCCCAGCTGTATGGTTCATATATCCGCAACGCAGGAGAGGAACACGGAAAGTAACAGCCGAAGATGCCTGGTGCAGAAGCAACAGCTCGAAGCATTCACTCAGGAACAAGCTCACGCCGGAAACACAGACTCACAGGGAAACGTCGATCCAACCACACCTTCCACATTGGCAAAACCTCGATTGGCATGAATGTTCACTTCAATCTGTCGCCCTTGCCTCACTGAGGCTTCTTGAGACGGAGTGTCTCCACCAGTCATTTTTTAGGCTAACAGACTGTGGGAGTTTGCCGCAGGGAAAGAGTCAACCACCACGTGGAACAGACTACTCCGGCAGACACCATTCCACGTAGTTTTGCGGAGGTTAGACGTGCTTTCTTCTGCACAAGCGAGAGGTCTGGTTGTCCAGTTTTTAAAGTGCCAGCGATGTGGAGTTTTCCAGGTGGCCAAGACAAGGCGGCCCACGCAAAAGTTTCTTGAGACATCAGAGCAGACGTGGCTCTCGCGTGTATCTGTCTGCGTTTGTGAACGGTGTATGTACACCCAAGTATTTTCGCTTGTTTGCAGACGGGGATACGCATGTCACCTAAATCGATGCATGTACACGCATTTGCGATGGAACGCGACCAGTCTTGTCGCAGCCTCTGCTCACCTCGTTTTATCCAATTCCTTGCTTTCGGAGGGGATAAGGCGGTTGGAGGTCGACTCGCCTGCTTCTGAAGATCCGAGCATCGAGGTTCCTGGTGCAAGCGCAGCGGTTGACAACGGAGGTCTGGCTTCACTGCTGCCTTCCATCGTGTCAGTGTCGCCTGAAGAAGCGGGCCGCGAAGGCGTGGAAGCGTCTGCGGAGACGGAGGAGCTGGATTTGGCTGCGGCATCTTTTGAACTGTTTTTGTCGAATAAGCCAAAGGATGGGAAACCGGACAGGAAAGACTTCTCTTCCTTCTCTGCACAGGATGCAGCAACGCCGGTCAAAGCCCCAGGGTGGAGCGAGCGTAACAACAGCGAGCCCGTTCCTCTATCGCCTCCTGCAAGGGTCATTCCCCTTAGGAATCGACAGAAACGAAATCCGGGCCGATGTTGCTGCTCTTCATGGCGAGAAGACGTCTTCATATTGCTTACGCTGGTCGAGTTCGCAGCGACGAAGAGTCAACACACACTACGGTTTGCAGCTCCCTCTTTCAAAAAGCCCAGAGGACCCGGCGCCAGATCTTTCCGGTTGCTTTTGAGAGGTAGCAGACGGGCACCACGAGCTCTGCAAGCGGAAAGCGATGCTGCATACGAGTTGTCTGAAGAGAAGGGAATTCCGGGGCGGGGAGGGGGGGGGGCGCTTCTGTGTATTTTCCGAAAAACGGACGAGCTAGTGGTAATTCGACAGAACGCGCGGGTGGAAGGTCACGCAAAGCCCTCACTGCCTTCTCCTGAAAAGAAAATATTTTCCGTTTTATGGGAGGCAACGGTGCCGCCTACTTCCTGCCGTCTGCACACGAATCGCCCTTCGCCATCCAGTACACGGAACAGTATGGTAAATAGCGACACCACCACAAAAGAATCACAAGCAGAAGTAAAACAACGTCAACGTTTGTAATTCACATGAGGAAAAACCTATTCACGAGAAAATCTGGCACCGGCTCATCGCAGTCAACCAAACAAAAGGCTTCCCTTCTACCTCTGTTGAATGCTTTTCACGAAACCCCACGCCGTTTATGTCGTCACCCGAGTCGAAGAACCAAACAACATTGCCCGAGCTGGGCTCAAATAAACAGCTATTTTTCCAACAAACACAGGAACAAGCAACTGGACGAAAAACTAGATCGACCAATGAGCTGTGGGGCGGGGTGCCTGCGCCAAACGACAAGTGACGTGTGAGAGAGGTTTGTCTCTACTTTTCCTGCGCAACTCTTGCAGTGGTAAAATGTTTTCACTCGCTGTGCATGCGGTGGCAAGAAATCCATCTGCCGTGTCTGCATGGACCGAGTTGCACGTCATCTGATAAAAAAAATGACTTTATTGTTTAGCCTCCACTTATTGGAAGGTTTCGGTGAGTGCACATTCTCAGGGTCGGAAACTGCAGCTGAGCTGCGTAATTCCCAGGGAATGATCGGATGGGGAACAGAAGGACTCCAAAGATCAGAAACGAATGCTGTAAAAGCGAGCAATAGCACCACCAAATGCCCCATTTTCACCTGCCATGCGGTCGCCTTCATCGGTGATACGTCTACAGAAATCAACGGAAGGCTTCAGTTGTTAGAAGCAACTATTTTCAATACGTATTTTAAACTCGGTGCACTGAGCGGATGACAACCACACAAAGAACTCGTACACTGCCGTCCCAGAAACACCTCGGGTTTCCGTGATGAACAGGATGCGTATTTCTCTCTCGTCGGCGGTTTCTTGCGCATCTGTCCACTTGTTCCTCTTGGTAGCGCGCAGTGCTCCCCTTCTGCTGTTCCGTGCAATCGTCGGTAATGAGGAACACGCATCACAAAACATACGGAGCATTGCCCCTATGTTACCTATCTTCAGTGACCAGTCCCCCGACAGCCTAGAGGCGTCCTGTGTACGGTGCTTCGAAATCATTCCTAGTAGGTTTACTGTGTTGTCCCACTGAGATACGACACAACAAAAATTAGTTGTAGTGCACAGATGCAGTATATGCGGAAGTAGGCTGAATCTATTCTAATACCAGTTGCCAGGAAGCGGCTCGAACTCAAGACTTGCCCCCCTAGACTCAAGGCTGGACCCACAGACGCTGTAATCATTTTAGCCAACGAACAGAAGGGTGTACATGCAGAAAGCAAGTTCCATGCAATTTTAGAGAGACGTGAACCAGTGTGTAATTTGCAGCGACAAGTGTTTCGTTATCCAGAGTGTAGGGATCACAATATCTTCCGCGAGAAGAGACTTTGTGACTTGGCCCTAACGAAGGGGCCACCTCGTGAAAGCGCTTGACTGGGCTCCATGTCGGCTCCGCCAGTTTTGTTGCTTGTAACTTGCCGTCCACTCCATATTCCATGTTGCTGGCTGCTTCGTCCAGAAACATCTAGGTGGTAGGAAAATGACAGCCGTTGCGCTCGAAAGGCTGCGTGCACATAGGGCTCTATACTGGAAATTTCTGTGTCATTCCAGTTGCTCGTCGTTACTCCAAATAATTTCCCTTTGATAAATCCTCAAGAAACGTTTCTGGAGCCGAAGTGAGACTTTGAGCGTCTTCAGGACCCTATCAGATATCTGTGGCTGCGAGCGCGGTGTCACACGTTTGTTTAACTGTGATAGATTTGTCTTGTTGCTTGCAAGAGAGGGAAAAGCATGTGACCGAATTAGGGCAAATTACTACGTGCCCGTGAGCGCCCTTTAATTTTGGATGAAGCTTTTGCCCGGTGGGCAGTATAATTTGTGTGGTATACATACGTATATACATTCAAGACGGCTGATTGTAGAATTCTGCTTACATTGCATGAGGTGTCTCGACGGCGTTTCGATTCGACACTACTCTTTGGCCACAACAGCCTTGGAAGAGGGAGATTTTTCTCGGCGGCTCACGCGTACAGAAGTTATCGTACTCAAGGGTCACTGAGCTGCAAGCAAGCAAGATGCATCCCAGATCAAGATTTACCACGTGTCGTGGATGTGGTTTGTGCTTGTACGTCGCCAGACAATCTCTCACGGAAAAAAAGAGAACAGGTAAGTACAAGGAGTTTTTTGTCAGGTTTCGAGTTTGGCTTCTGTGGTAGGGATCACACCCGATTTTCCAATAGAGAAGGCATAAACAGATTGCCTCTTGCTCACACAAGCGAGTTCTTAATTTGTGAGCTTTGTAAATTGCTATCGAAAGCTGACACACGACGACAGTTATCGGACAATGATTTTCATACCATTCAGGTACGGTCTGAGGTCGTGTTACGAACCGGTTGACTTGTATTGAGTCATCTACTTTGCTTTATCAAATCAGTCTGGTATCCTAAAAGTCCGGCAGTAATCATGTGATGTGCCCATACTAGAGAACCCTTAATAGAATTACAATCCATAGCTAAAATCAACCTTCGCAGACAGCTAGAGATTGAGGCAGATCGTTGTCTGCAAGCTCTGCACCACACGGAACTACTATTGAGTATTAGGTCAATGAGTTGTCGCAGTTTTGCCGCCCTGCGTGCGTCCTTCTTTGACACAGTCTTCTTCCTCCAATGCCGCCTGACGAATCTTGTTTTTTTCCAGGTGCAGACGAACACAACGACAACTGCGGTGCGTACATATGCCTAACCGCAGGACCTCTTGATGGCGAACGCAGCATTTTCCGTTCCGTAAGATTTCCGATTTTTTAAAAGTATTGGTTGTGTGCCAAACACTCAGTACGTAACAACTGCGACACCAGCAACAGAGAAATATTGTCCTGATTGAAAGTGCTTCCCAATAAGCAGAGTGCATTCTGATCATGCCCCCCCCCCCCTCCCTCGCTCACTCGACTTTAGCTCCGCGGACACCCGCCTATGTCGTCCATCAGTCACTACGTGCTCTCTAACTTGCTGAGACCTCAGAAGCCCTTTTACAAACGACGAATGTACTGGTACAACCTCGCGCAGGCCGTCGCTACCGAAGATAATAAATACCGAGGGCTGCATGTCTGCAGAGTCCCACACACTCGTGGCACCACTCCAGGTTGCTAGCGAAAATGTACTGTCGGTACTTTCGTAGGCGCCATCAGCAAGCGGCAGCATCAATGGCACTGATACGCAAATACCCGGGCACGTAGACCCAGTTTCGCTGGGAGGTGTTTGCCGAGTGTATGAAGCCTGCACCATCGCCAGTACTGAAACCGCGCTGGCCTCGACTTTACCGAGATGAGGAGTGCCACCAACACTGTCACCATCAGAACTTCGCTTCGTACACGAGCGAGAAATGTTCGCGTCGCTGTCAGGGAAAGGGGGGAATTCCTGGACTAAAACAAGCCGTGACTTGTATACAAGATAAACTATCCCTCTAGCTTAATGCACTGTTCGGGAGTCTTCGGTGACGACTTGTTGATCTCGTGTGAGAACTGGTCGTGCGCCAAATTCAGTTAGTAAATTGTTCTCTCTGTTTCCTCTGGAAAAGTGGAAAGATGGAAACTCGGAGACTGTGGTACGAAACCGTGTCGAGTCGCGACGGTTCGCCGAGCGTCATTTGGAGCGTCGCCTTCAGCCCGGATGGTTCTCGCCTTCTGGTTGCTGTTGGCAGCTGCCTGCTAGTCTACGACCCTGTGGATGCGAAGGTCCTCCAGACTCTCAAAGCGCACAAGGACACTGTTTACGTTGTGACGTACAACAAAACAGGCAAGCTATTCGCCTCAGGTAATGTCACTACCGAGTTTGGATCGATAATGATTTGGCACGTTCTGAAACCACATCGCTTGAAGTACTATCCTACGAGGTATCCCTTTAGGAAGACGATCGGCATAGACAACCTCGAAAAAAAACAGTTTGGCGCAGAGCATAACACGATGCTGATAAATCTTATCAGAAATTGCTGGTCTTCGCACGCGTCCGCACCACAGCATATCCTTTCGGCGGAAAGGTCGGCATAAAAGCCAATCAGTTCACAACTTCATTCCAACCACAATGATCCGTTGTAGCAACGCTCCCAGCTGGTCACGACATTCGTAAAAGGGAACCCCTTCTGAGCAGCTGATGAAGAAGAAACCTCACTTTGGCTGCTTTATGCAGGGGGCGCCGACAGAACCGTCATAGTCTGGACTTCACCAGGTGCAGGATGGCGCAAGTACAGCCATAGCGACAGCATCCAGTGCCTCGCGTTCAATCCCGTAACTCTGCAGCTCGCGAGTGCAACATCGGTCGACTTTGGTCTCTGGTCCCCTGAAGTCTGTTCTGTTGGCAAGCAGAAACTCCCAGCCAGGGCTTGTTGTATGGATTGGACTCCCAATGGCAATCACCTAGCCATAGGTAGGGAGACGGACGAATAAGACACAAGCATTGTAGCACAGAGGGAAAAAAGCCTCTTCTTCGGAAAAGTCATTGCACGTCGACTGCAAAGAATGCGCTAGAAGCACTCCAGCGTAACCGGAGTGTCGAACTGCAGAGGAGCAAAAGGAAGCTGGTCTGAGAACGAACCTCTTGCAGGCCCCCGTACACACAGACGAGTTTCATCGACGCATGGCGGGGCCAGTCGGACAGCGTAAAGTGATTTTCTAAGCACGACTAAATTTGTGACACCTGGAAGAAGAAACACACGGTTTAAAAGATGGTGCGACCTCTCACATACGAATATCTTATTCTGTCGAGTAGCACCTCTGACCATGACAACTTTGTCTTTGGTGGCAGCGTGTGTAGCGTGCCTAGTCGCAATGGCGAAAGCAGACTGTGTATGTTGAGTTTATGATTGTGCACGCTCTTGCTTCTAGGTCTCCACACATACTATGTGTGTTACGTGTGCGTTGGCAGGCCTCTTCAGCGGAATTGTTTCTGTTCGAGATACCACGGGAGCAGAAAAGTGGAACGTGGCATTGAGTGCCCCGGTGTGGACACTGGCATGGAGTCCCCAACAAAATGAGGAGAGCTTTTCAATCTTCCTTGCTGTTGGCACGTTCTGTCCTGAACTTGTCTTCTACCGCGAAACAGGAGAGGCCTGCTTACCGTCACAGGCTCTGGATTGTGATCCCCTGTCTATTTCTTTTGCACCGAGTGGTACGGAGAATCTCTGCAACTCGATCACGTACATGACTAGCGGCGTCTGCTCTCTGCAACGAGCATCAGCATCGTTACTTTCGTCTGTCCAAATGTCCTGGATCCGTAGCTTTGTAGGCAACAGAGGACACCTCGCTTTTGTGGGAGTGCGTTTGCAGGCAACTTCTTCCTGGTCGGAGGGTCGAACGGATCGATCTCCATATGGAGTCACGACGGAGTTCGCCTCGGGACAATCGGCCAGTTGCAGGACTGGGTGTGGGCATGTGCAGTTCATCCCAACTCTTCGCAGATTATTGCTGGAAGTAATGCTGGAGAGTTGCACATGTACAACGTCACCTTCCCAGTTGTTCACGCTTTGTATCAAGACCGTTATGCACATCGTGAAAGACTCACTGACGTTGTTGTTCAGCACATGCAGCTGGAACAAAGCGTGCGTATACGGTAGGTCACCCACAAAGACGTGAACCTCGACTTTGGCGGCTCAAAGTATTTCCCACTTTGCTCCTGTGTGGTGGATGCCAGGGATACGCAGAAAGAAAACCATCCAGGTGAAGTGTTGTGGCTTGGTGTTCTCGGTAGGTGCCGAAGTTTGGTTAAAAAGGTTGCAGTTTTCAAGGAATCGCTTGCGATCCTTCTACCAGGAGAAGTTGTCCTCTACTCCGCAGACCAAAGAAATCCGGATGACATGAGGTACCGAGAAACTGCCAGGATAAAGCATGCTTTCGACTGCTCCCTGATGCTGGTCACGTCATCCTACCTCGTCCGATGCACGAAAGCGAAGCTGCAGCTCTACTCTCTGGCGGGTAAGACCTGTAGCGGCACTCTCAAGAGCATGCCACTGTATTCGACGGTCACTTGTGTTCACAGTGGTGCGGCTCCAATCGAACTAACAAGTTCATTAAAGTAGGCAGGATACTTTACAAGCTGTGTGTTGATTTTGTTTGTGTCGTGACCCCGTGTCCGCTCTGTACGTCCCGTTAAGGAAACTTTGAAACCGACTGTGTTTCACTTTTCATTAAACTCGTTCGTTTCGTAGCCCTGCCATAACGCAAATTCGGTCACAGCGGTCGTCTGTATTGAGACGTGGGTATGGACAACGACCGCGGCGGTTTCCAAGGAGAGGGCATATGTATATCTAGTAGATACCGTGTATTTGATATTGGTTGTGTCCTGCTCCAGAGTCTCGTTGCAGGCACCTTTGAGCGAGAGTGGAACCTGGGATCGGTGATCAGATACATAAAAGTCGTCGGCGGCCCTCCTGCGTCGGAAGGCATCCTTGCGGGACTTAAGAACGGCCAAGTTGTCGAGATTTTCACGAACAACCCTATTCCGGTGACCCTCGTGAAGCAGACGCATTCCATCGCTTGCCTTGACATCTCGTTGCAACGAACAAAACTCGCGGCGGTGGATTCCACCCAGCGCTTGACCGTTTATGACCTAGCCACCAAGGAGGTGCTCTACACAGAATCAAATGTCACGTCAGTTGCATGGAATCTCGTCATGGACGACATGCTTGCTTACACAGGCAACAATACTCTATCGGTCAGGCACAGTAAGCATTGAAAAATTTCATCATTAGGTCTAAAGCCTTGCTGCTGTAACACACCCCAGAGGTGTCGTGCCAAAATAAAAATTGGCTCTGACGTCCTCAGACAACCTGAAGTGTGATTGTTTTTCCTCCACAGATTACAGCTAACTGCATGACTACAGATAGGCGCGGTGAAGCAACTCTCTGCAAAGTTGCTGCCGCTTCCGACCTGTTGCACCAGTAAAGCCTCTTACTTAAAGACGACAATAACGGCACATGGCGAATGCTCTCGTCACTTCAAAACTCGTTCTTCACAGTATATATGTAGAACACATTGTGACACGCACATATGTCCGTCAAGAGCAAGGCAAGTTTTAAATGAGTGTGGTTCATCAATCAAGTGATCATCGGTCTTCTTTCGGTAGAGAAATTCTTTCTGTCTCCAGGATGTCTGATCCCTGCCCGAACTTGTGTTCAGGAACGCTGAAGCCACGGAGCCAACGACTGCAGGGCTTGGTCGTTGGTTTTCGCGGATCGAAGATTTACTGTTTAAAGTCGCAGTCTATTCAGACGTGCAACTTTCCTCAATCAGCCTCGCTATACCCGTACATTGGTATGAAAAATTTCGCTGCTGCGTACGAAGTCGCTTGTCTGGGGGTCACCGCCTCCGATTGGCTATCTCTTGCTCTGTCTGCTTTAGCCAACCTCGATTTCGCCTACGCAGCAAAAGCGTTCACACGACTGCGAGACTTTCGAGGCATCACACTCGTCCAGAAAATTCAAAACTCTTCTTCGACAGCGCACAAGTTGTCACCAGTAGAACAAGCCCACAACGCTGCAGCCTACGTGGCGGCCTACCAAGGCAATTTTGACGACGCCGCTCTGCACTGGGTGAATGCCGGCCAGGCACATTTAGCTGTGGAGATGTTTACTGAATTGCGGAGATGGGAAGATGCAAAAAAGTGGGCACAAACGGTCGACGAGGGTGCCGTGTCTGCCGGATGTAGGGAGCCAACGCTCACCAGGCTCCCGACCGCCAAGGATCCGCCGGCCTTGGGGGGGAATCACGAGAACTGCACGCCGGAAACTCAGAACCAGCGGTCGACTACAAACACCACAAATCTGAACCAAAAAGAGCAAGTGGTGGCGCAGCAGGTGAGAAAACAAGCCACCATCCGGGTCCCTGCATAATTGCTCGTGTTGTTGATTATGACGCTTCTTCGTGTACACTCGAGTGCGAGCGTCGGTTTGGAGTTCTGTCCTGTCTGAAGCGACCTCGGAGAAGCTTAGCAGGTGCTGAGATGCAGTTATTGTGAAACGTCACACGGTTACGAAGTCAGGATTTATTCATTTTGTCCGAAGAGACAAACTGTGGCGTGCGAGTGTGTCATCTGTTTCACATTTAGACAGCAACAGAGGAGGAGAAAGATGACCTGATCTTCGCTGCCGAGGTGTACGCGAAGGCGAAACAGTTACGACGTGCCGTGGAACTATATGGGCGGACCGGAGCTCTAGATAAAATCATCTCCATTGTGAGGAGAGAGCTCCCTGCCGCTGATGCGGAGAACATCCTTCGTGCAGCGTTCGCTGTCTTCAAGAAACACCGGCACTTTGCATTCGCAAGAGAGGCCTCACAAAAGCTTGGCGACAAGAAGCTGATGGCTCGTCTCCTTGTTGAGCACGGCCGATGGGAAGAGGCATTCCTGTTCGCCAACCAGGTACGAATGTGCTTGAGACAGAAACTCCACGAGTTTAGTTCAGCCTTTTAGTTCGGGGTCACTAATTTTTCCCCCGTTTGTTGAGGTATTTTGGAAGCGTTCCAGGTAGCTTAAGATTCCCCGCCGTCCAGGATAGCCAACGCTATCTCCATGTCTTGCATCTCGCAGGCTCTTCTTGACATTCTTTCTGTGGACGTGCAGCAACCTGTGGTGACGGACGACGTGCATATTCCCTGGGCTGACTATCTAGTCCGATCGGATAGGTTCGACGAAGCCACTTCTGCATTGAAGAAAGCTGGCAGGCCGGACCTGGCACTTGGTCTTCAGCTCAAGCTTCTGAAGATTTGCCTGGACGAAAGAAGATACCTGGAAACTTCTAGACGCTGTTGGGCATGTGCGAGAGAGATACTGCAGGGTTCAGACAGCAACTCAGGGGCGAGTGTAAGAGGAATCAGTAGTCTCTGTGGTCATCCTTCCACGCCACTTTCGCTGTTCCTATTCTGTACTTTTCGAAAACTCGCAGAAATATACTTAGCATACCATGTTGTGCTGCGCCGAAAGGACGGCATATTTCCTTTCGGAACAACAGACAAGTTATTTGGGGGTTCTCGGGAGCAGCGAAGCAGTGCACCAAGAGCAGAAATCGTGTTCAATGCTGCGGCTTTCCTCTGGAACTGCGCCACTGCTCCAGCAGTTCTGGATTGCGCCGACATGCAAGAAAATATTCAGCCCCGACCGCCTCTCTGTTGCAGCACAACGGGCAGCGAACACTCCAAACGCAAGTCTATTGCCGGCGAGGTCCATTCGATGAGAGTGTTCGGAGGGGCCATCCGTTGGATGCCATCTGAAGAAAAACTGTCGAGTTGTCTCACTGGAGATTTAGGCCGTTCCATACTGGGCTTGGTGTCGCCGCTGCTGGAGAAGGGAGGACCCGTCCCTGGCGTGAGCCAGGTGGAAGTACTCTTCGCGCTAGCAGAAACATCGCTAACAGTTGGTGCATACAAGGTAACATATGGAAGCATCAGATTACAGAGGGAACCCAAAAGTGAGGGCAGATGTATGCGCGGCACTGATTCGTGCTTTGACCTCTACCGCAGAGTCCTCATTCTCTGGTTTCGTAAGCGATGGGTCTTCGCCAAAGAAGCAAGAATGTCCCCTGACAACGAAGCTCGCTGGCTCGTTCATTTCAGAGAAAAACAAAATTCCAATGCATACTCATTCTCTGGTTTCGTAAGCGATGGGTCTTCGCCAAAGAAGCAAGAATGTCCCCTGACAACGAAGCTCGCTGGCTCGTTCATTTCAGAGAAAAACAAAATTCCAATGCATATTTCGGTTGACAGCATGCCTTCCACAAAAATAGTTCTTTACGACTAAAGCAGTATGTGTAAGTTTGGTGTGTCACCAGGTGAACCAAGCTTCATCTCTTGTGCAGGAAGATATGGGTGGTAGTTTCCTCTGTCTGTCAAGCCGAGTGATAAAAGTACGTCAGATATTGCGCCTAGAACATATCCGATATGGAATAACCTTAAGGGCGTATGATTTTGAAAACCTGAGTCCAGGTTGGACCGTCTGCCGATCGTGTCGCACCTGCTTGCCGTCAGATTGGCAGACTCGCTTGCCAGAGTCTTCATCGACTACGAATTCCTGGTCGGCTTCAGGAAACGATCGACTCCCTCACCATGATCCTCAAAAGCAGCCCCCGGTCCACGGAGAACAAGCGGGTCTTGGAAGAGACTTGTTCTTGGTGCCATGCGGTTGTGCCTCTCCTGAACGACGAACGAGTGCCTTTCATAGCCTCGGAGGCGTGTGACAACTGTGGGCACTTGAGACTGAGGGAGTTTGGTGGTTTCACCGTCCTCGGCTGCATCGAGTTTCTCCCTCCACCTGAAGTGAATGATGAACGAGCAAAAGCGATACTCAACTCCACGGCGATCGGAAAATTGGACATGTCGCATTCAAGTAAGAGCTGACCATCCCTTCTCAGGGGCATCTTCTCCCTTACACATCCGCAAGATTTCCCTTGTACCCTGGCACGAAAGCACTTGACCAGTCACGTTTTCTTGTATTTGCAAACACACAGCCTCTACTCCATTGTGACTCGAGTTCACAGCATTCTGTCTGTTGGCTCCTCTCTACCTCCCCGCGCTAGTAGACGTTTGGAGTGGGTGACGTTGGCGGACATCGATGCGCTTATACACTTGCTTCGCGACAAATCTGTGCTTTCGTACACATATGCAGAACTTATCCTATATAGAGAACTATCCGGAGTGCCCTATCATCCGAAACTGACACGTTTGTATCTTTTGCCATTCAACTGGTAGCGCTGTCACTTCTCGACACAAAAGCTGCCACGGTTATGGCCACAGTTCTACGCAGTGACCCTGCGCTTTGCGGTCAGGCGGTCACGACCTACAGCATGCTTCTTTTCTGACGGAAGAGGGCCGCTTGCCTGACGGGAAGAAAGGCAACAACCTACAGGCAAGAACCCCGGACCCCAATGCAGCGACCATCTCGTTCATGAAGGCCGCCGGGGTGACTGCTACTTCTGGCACAGAAGGATCCTTTGCTCCTCTTCGAGTGGGAGCTGCACTGTTACGCGAGCTCCCATCCGACTGTGTCTGCATTCTCGACCATGCCCGTGTTTCTCGTCTTTTGTCCACGCAATACTTCTTCTGTTGCAATCGCGTGACTGATGAACGGCAGGACGGACACGGCTCTCCGCCGTCCTCAGAGGAATCGAGTTGCCACAATGTCCTTCACCACACTGGACCTTGCCAACGGAACAGAAGACTGGTGGTTTGTGGGGGCTGCGCACACGCTTTCGACCTAGAGAAGACGGAGGAATTCATTCTGTATGATAGATGCTGTCCCCTTTGTGGTAAAACAAACTTCATCGCCTAGACTATTTCTTCCTCAAGCTTGCAATCAGTCTTCCTCAAAACGCATGTTTCTCTCGTTATCCGAACACTGCTATAGTCCTACAACCTCCCATCAATCATCAGTAGATGACCAGAGATGTTCTTCTGTTTCTGTTGAGTTGTACCTCTCTCGCACATCAAAGGACACACGGATCCAAACATGCAATAAACACACAGGGTGCGCAAGAGGAGAAATTATCAACTCAAAATGGAAGACTTACACGGTGGCACAGTCGTCACTCATCCAGGATGGGTTGGCTTGGCTGCCACGCATTCACTTCAGCGCTGAGAACGCGTGCTACGGCGACGTGCATAATTGCAGACGCCCCAGCTTTCAAAGCCTGTGAGACGAAGCAGCCGATGACGGGACATGTTGTCTTATCTACCCCCTGATGAGTTCTTACTTGTCCAACTGAATTGGTATTCTTGCATCTACCAGCGAACCTACAACACCGGTCATGTATCCAACCCACGATGGTCTCATGCCGCCGTGGCCGCTCTCCATTCTACTACTTGCTAGATATGTACAGAAAACCCGTTGACGTTTGGGCTTGACTTTGAACAGCAGCCTCGTGCGAGAAGGAAACATATCCACCTCTTTCTTAGGCACGGGAAAACGCCAGCACGGCAACTACGAAAGAACTGTTACATGGCTGAGCCCGAAGTGCCCATCCTTCGCACGCGTGCCACTCGTACGACCACCTTGTCAGTGAACTTTTTTATTCTCGTGATTACTAGTTTCTACTGCCGCCCACCCTAGTTTCGATAAAGTGGCGTACACGTTGTTTCCGATGTGCAGTGGTAACGCACCAATGTGTACCGCAGTCTCTCCCCCCACTGGGCTAGTAGAACACGACACGGGGAAAACACCAACCGAAGCGTTTCCGCATTCTCGTTTTGTTAGTAGCGAGTTTGATTATCCACCCTTTTCCGTTGACATTCTCGCCTCCAACGGCTATCACCGCTGAACTACAACAAACGGTACCCCCGAGTGGTCCTCACACCAGCCTCCCGATCCGCCGCACAGACCGCGCGGAATAAGCTGAATGATGTAGCCTTCACGCCCAAAGATGACAAAGGAAACCTTCTATCTGCGTAATACTCTTGGATTCCCGCGTGCTTTCATCTTTTTTCAAGACGTTCGCTGGCCGTACTACAACGGGCAACCCCTCTCAAGTGAGTATGGCAGCAAACAACAAGTTGGCCTTCCCGAGCTGCCGCAACAGATGCATGCCCCAGCGGGTTTTCTATTTGTCGCCGTGTAAACACCTGTTTCTAAAGGACGGATACTTGTGGTCTGCGCAAATATGCTGGCTTCAGTTTCGCAAAAAATGGTTTCAAGAAGACGGGCGAAGGCGGTGCCGTAGAATGCCGTGGACACAGAATCCCGGCAGGGGTGTTTGTCGGCAGCGCACGGATCGTGGGAGGAGACGTGTGACGCGGGGACTAGGAAACGGGGGCTTTCTCGAACTGGAGAGTTAGCCCTTTAGGCAGAGAGCGACCATCGACGCGTCAACTTTGCGCTGGCAGGGCGAGGGAGTGCACCCGGTATGATCCAGAGGGTTGGCGAAAAGAACTCTTGCAGAGCGCGACCAGCGCACAAGATGCGCCGTGTCTGTTGCGTGCTCCGATTGCTACAGAACAAATGACATGTTGCATATGACCAGGGCGGAAAAGCTCACGTTCATCTGGTGCATGCCGTACGAACTGCAACGTAGTGCGTACCAGTATTTTTCACTTTCTAGCTTTGTGGTGCTTCCTCCCGCAGGACAGTCCACTTTGTAGCACGTGTTTTGTCGAAATTCACCGCTGTGGGCGGCGGAGGCGATTCCGGCGCAGTTGTTTGCATTCTCTGAATCAAAGCTCGAATGTTCTTGTCTCAAATTTCGCGTTTCAGTTTTCCTTTGCTTGAGGAAAATTTCGGAGTGTGAAGTTGATAAACTTCTGGCCCTCTGACCTGGGGATCGGCGGGCGGGAGCAGCATCGTCACGCGTCCGCGGCTCGTCGCAGGGTTGAGGAATTGGCGCTTTACGTAGTTGTGGAATTTCCCTTTCAGTTAGACCCAGCGCTGCCTTGGTGTAGTTTTGAGGAGGGCGCTTTTGTTTCGATTCGGCGTCTGCCGTCGAGAGGAAACTAAGCGAATTCATTCCCTGCTTCGAGCAATTGCTCCCCATCCAGGTCCTGTACACAGCGGTACGGCATCTTCCCCGCGTGGAGGGATGATGGACACGCTTGCTCTTGCTCCCCGTTGTTTGATATCGTGGACAGCCGTGATTGTTTTCCAGGAGCCGACTGAATGAAGAAAAACTTTTCCGTAGCTTGACGTGCTGTTCGTTTGCGAGGGCGTCGTGAGAGGACCACTTTCGTACGTTCTGCTCTTCTGTCGAGGGAGTTCTGCCACTTGGCAGCCGTTTCACTCGTTTGTGTTTCCGAAGGTTTTTTAATGTAGATACTGAGAGACAACACGAAGTCTGGTCACCGCAAGGCAAGAATGTTTTTCAACCTAAGACCGATGGAAGTTCTGATTATTTTGCTGCAGCGGTCTCTGTTGTTGCCCGATCTGTGGCGGGCTTGTTCGTGCATCACTTGGAAGTGAATGGACCATTCGTAACCACGTTTTTTTGTCAGAGTGTTCGATTTCTTCTTGGCCGTTGCGAAAGCCACTGTCTGTTGAATGCGCCCTGTAGTTGTAAGTGCATCTCATTTGTGCAGTCCTTTTCGTAGTCGCCGTCTTGTGTGTGTGTGCGCACCCCCCTCCAGTCGAATGCGTCACAGACCATCTGTGCGTTTGACTGCCGTCTCACGCATTTGAAGTTTTGTTGGGGGACTCTGTGACTACGAAGGGGCTTGTGGAACAGCGCCACGCGTTAGCTCTTTGCGATCAAAGGTATCCCTTTTGTTAACAGCAGGGGTTCGATTTTGGTGTTCTCTATGTTGCTTTCGGTTCAAATACGGCGCAGCTGTGCCATTTGCTCTCCACTAGTTCGTGCTTGCTTTTTGGAAAGGGATTGTATCAAGCATCTCTAGTAACCGACCTTTTATGCATAAGACCAGAGTCGACACATTCCAGAGGTTGCATGTGGAGGGGCTACGCTTTGGCTTGTTGCTCCTCTCTTCCAGTTCTTTCCCGCGTGTCCTCTTTTCTTCGGCCGGCTGTTCTCTGGCACTGGTCGGATGTTTTTGGATTTTGAACGTCGGCGTATTTGCTAGGCGGGTGTTCGCTCAAAGTGTCATTCTCAAATCACGGCTGGCGGATAAGGTTTTGACGTTGCTGTAGAACGGTAGTGGCGTGTTCTGCGGTGAACCCTTTCAGCCCTTTCAACACTGTCCCGTCCTCTGGGACTGTTGCTAGAATCCGACGGGAGGACGGGTCTACGACCGTGTGGCGCGCAAACTTCTCCGAGCCGTCATAGAAGAACGTCTTCACAGGCGAAGTCTCGCTCAAGAGATTTCCTAGTGAAGATTTGGACTCACTGTAGCACTCGATGGTACATTGTCCGTCCCAGGATAGTCTTCAGTTTAATGCGCATGCGTAACGAACGAGGCCGGCTTATCTTCTGACTCGGGGAGAACTTCAGGCGTTGGGGATCTGGGATTTTGTCAGGCACCAGATCTTGCACAGTGAATCCTCGGCGCTACTGCAATTTTGAAGTTGAAATTTTCGGAAGAAAATAGAACCATTTCGACTACTAAAAGTGCTGTAGTGGCGGTCGGTGTTTGAGGCCTGCTCCAATTGGCGATTTTCGAACTGCCGACGCAAGTCGATCGTCGAAGCAGCCAGCTTCTTTCGCGTACCGGTGCGTCGTGTCTCTCCGTTCCTTCTTGACAGTCCACCTGGCAGCTTTTTTTCGTCTCGCTGCTGGCTCCGAGCTTTCGTACTAAAAAGACGAGTCCGTTATGGAACGTGGGGTCGCGGTGCCACCTGAGGGATCTTGTGCTGGCAAGATCACCAGATCTTCCGTGGAAACAGGCGCGGTTGAACGTGCCGGTGG
The DNA here is from genome assembly GCF_000006565.2 of Toxoplasma gondii ME49. NCBI lineage: Eukaryota > Apicomplexa > Conoidasida > Eucoccidiorida > Sarcocystidae > Toxoplasma > Toxoplasma gondii. The sequence goes on along the minus strand of NC_031480.1, from coordinate 1,612,622 downwards.
GAATGCTCCTACTTCCCCTGTGTATGAACAGCTGGCTGCCTGTGGCGCAGGGGTGACAACCCCGGTTGTGAACGCCGCGGATCGTCTTGGAAGCGAGCGGGGGAACTATCCCAAGTGCGCACCTTGTGAGGAAGAGGAAGCGAAGGGGATGGGGAAAGTGGCTCTGGGTGGGTCGCACGTGAGTGCTTCCGGGGCTCCACATGCCGATCCTGTGCCGGAGCACACCTGGGCTACGGGTTCGGCCGTCAACTCTTCGAAGCCGGGGGAAGTTTCGGTAAACGCGCTACTCTGCGCCTCTGGTACGTCACGAGCAATGGAAGCTGTGCAAAACGGAGACGAGGAAGACGCGTATATGTTGGCTTCGACGCCCGGCACGGAGACTGGACTGCTGTCGAGGCAGTCCCCGTCCGCGTGCGACGCGATGACGAGTTTTGAACGCGACCGACTTCTCGAGCAGAGACGGCTGGAGGCTCAGGTGCTTCACCTTCAAAGGAAAGTTATCCTTCAGGAGCAGATGCTCCTTCAGCAGCAGCAAGCCCAGCTGGCGGGGTATGCGGTGGAGCGCGGGACCGAAGACAGGGACCCATCAGACGCAGTGACTGCGCTCTCGAGCAACGCTTCCGGCTCGAAAGTTGGGAAAGATGATGGAAAGGCTCGCCGAGGACGCAACGACGTTAAAGGAGGGCTTCCGGGACGGAGTCACTTCCTCGGAGAAAAGTCCAACCGAGGAGGCAAGGGCGCCGGCCCGGCGACTGGCCCTGGACGCTCGAGTGCGGCGTTGGAGGGAGCAAATGGCTCGAGGCCAGTTTTTGAGACGCGATCAAGACAAGACAGCCTGCATGCGAAGTCGCGTAGCGGCAGTGCTGGAGATGCCGAGTTGCAGGAGTATGTGTCAGTGAAGAAGCAAGGTGGAAGCAGGAGGAGCGCCGACGAAACCTTCAAGAAGGAAGTGCCAGGGCGGTTGGGCGTGGCAGGAGAACGGGGATCCCGCAGCCAGTCTTTTTCGGGGTCCACTGCGCAGGATCCAGGGGACTGCGGCGGCCGAAGTTTGAAGGACGCGATACCCGTGCAAGACAGTACCCATCGACCTCATGACGGGAAGAGAGACAAAGAGGAAGAAAGTGAAGCAAGCGGTTTCACGACGCCCAGTGCAGGACGGACGCTGGGACAGGGCGGTCGCGTGGGAAATCGATGCAGAGCTCAGAGTGATTTCACCGACGGCTCTTTCAAGAAGAAAGGCGGACGTATCGAAGATCAATTTTTCCGGTAGGAGCTTTGTGCAGAAGAACCTGCTTACGTCGTCAATTTTCATCTTCCTTCACTAAGTAGAATGAATACCATGGCGATTACACCGGCAGAAGCGTCGGGGGAGGGGGCGGGGGTGGAGTGAACAGCGTTTTGTGAAATGTTTGCCGTGGCTGAGAGGCAAGCGAATGAGGTATAGTGTCGTCACCCTCCATCTTGCGTGTAGTAAGTTTAGGGTTTCTAAATTCAATACACACGTGTCTGACTCTTTTCCGTGTCCACAGAATTAAGCTGTGCCCCAAGTACATGCGAGGCCTTTGCCGCAAAGGGGCGCGATGTTCGTACGCCCACGCCGAGGAGGAACTCCGCGATGTGCCCAATCTGTGGAAGACGAAGTTATGCACGGCTTTCCGTCTTGTAAGTTTGTCACAAACCGGGCCTGGTTACAGAAAAGCGCTCTCCTTCTACGCAGGGACGGTGATTTCCTCAACCAAGGACACTGTAGGCTTTTCCAGCTTGTCATCCTCACGTGCTCTGTCGGGGCAAGAATGGCTGGCGGCCTGCCGAAGAGTAGGGGGATGGTCAGCAGAAGAAGTGTGCGAACAAAGAATTCTTTGGTGCGAAGGCGGGGCTGTTGAAACTTTTAGAGCGAAACCGGTTCATCGGAGTAAAGTTTAGCTCGTGATTCTCCCCATTTGACTTGGAACGGGTGCGTATCGACGTCAGCGACACGAATTGGTGGTCTTGTTCGTGCGCGGAGTTGTCTTCGTTTTGAGCTACGTACAAACGGACCTGTGTTGTGCCACACAGATCGAGCGATGTACTTCCTCATGCGTGGCCCTGGTGAGCTCTGCGTTACGCACACTTGTCCGCAGGGGAAGCCTTGTCCGCTGGAAACCTCTTGCCCATATGCACACGGCGAGGAGGAACTCCGGTCCACAGCCGACTACTACAAGGTAAGTGATGGACATGAGCCAGTTCGCAAGTGGTTTGGTCTGGATCGTATCATTTTGAGTTTCTCGACGATGGACACAGTTTTCCTAGGGTCCGAGGACTGAGTTTGTCTGATGCTTCCGAAGGCATCGGGGCTCCATGCGTCACCTTTCTTCAGTTTTTTCGTAGGGATCCTCCTTTTTTCTCCACTGTTTGCTGCAAGAGGAGGTAGTCGCCAAAGAGGGGCTGCTGGTGCGCTACAGAGAACGCTAGATTCTCGCTCAGCTTCAAGGTTCACGTCTTGCCCTCAGAGGGCCTCGCAAGAACTAGGCAGTTTCCATGTTGATATCGGGAACACACACGTATGTGAGCTATAACGCATTGCCTCAGTTGGTTTTGTAATCTTGCGCTGCTTTCTGTCACCACTCCCTTCGATTTCTCAGACAAAATTGTGCAAGTTCTGGATGCGAGAAGGAAGATGCGATGCTGGGAAAGCGTGCCGTCATGCACATGGAAACCAAGAACTTCGCAAGAGAAAGTAAGAGGCGCCCACATGTGCGTCTCGGATGCCTGTTCAGTGGCTGCACAGGCATCTGTAGTGTGGTGTCATGGGACTAGCCTGCGGCTCATGCACATAGCAGATCAGGTGTTTCGTCCTGTCGCGGCAGGGAAGTGGAGGATGCTGCGTCACTGTTGAACGTTTCGTTGCGTTTTTGCCTTTGTGTTCCATCGGCTTTAACCGAACGTTGTTTCTACAGGTGTGTCCCGCGTGATGTCAAGCTTGTCTTGTGAGCTCGGCCGACTGTTTTCCTCGGTTTCCAGATTGTCAGGAGACCCGCACTCACATCTTGATGAGCTGGTGCGTTGTGGAATTGCAGCTACCGCCACACTGAGCTGGAAAAGTTCGCACTCCGCCACCATTTGGATATGCGACAGTTGTTGGACGAATTTCGTACTGGGCGCGTTCCGGCAGCGATTCAGGAGCTGGTTTCCACAAGCACGACCCTGCTGGGTTCTGGAGGACGGAGCCACGGGGGTGCTGTGTCGTTTAGCGGACAAGGCCAGCCTAGTGCGTGTGAAAATCAAGGTCGCCCGCGCTTTTTCTCTTTCACCGCTGCCTGTGTTGAGCGGAAACCGAGAAGTAACTCAAGGGAGAGCCTCAAATTCAGGATCACTGCTGCCTCGGGGCGGGGGTCCAACGATGAGGGCAGCAGGTCGAGTCGCGACGAAATTCCACCGACAGTGACAGGGTCAGCTTCTGAAACAGGAGTGAGCACCGGGAAGCAAGGTGGCCCAGGACATTCGCAGGCCGGGAAGTACAAAGGAATGCATGGAGGGAGTGTGACCCACCGGGGAGTTTCGCCAGGAGGCTGCGGTGAGATGGTCGAGAGCGAGAAACGGGGACGTCGCGGAGGCCCACATGGCCACTTCCACTCTGCGCATGGTCAGTACCACGGACCAGGACGAGGGGCGCGTCAGCGCCACGGCCAGTATCGCCATCGCTTCGACAACCACCACGCGCACCACCACCTGCACCAGGCGGCTGTGGCGGCAGCAACAGCAGATGCTCTGAAAGGCGCGCCCGTGGGTGTTCCCTGTGTAGCTGGGGGCGCGTCCTATGGCCTGGCTCCGGGCGTGACGCCTTTCGGTTCGTTCCAACAGCAACCCTACCCCTACGCTTTGAACTACACTGCAAATCTGGCGGCGTGTGGTGGTCTGCACGCAGCAGCTGCAGCAGTTGCGGCGGCTGCTGTGGCCCAACAGCACCAGCATCTCGAAGTGGCGGCGAAGGTTGCGGGAACTCCTTTGTATCAGGGTGTGAACCCGTACCTCGGTGCACCGTACAACTCGAATTTCCCTGGAGGGGGCATTCCGTACTCGGCATCTGTGCCTTCTGCACCCTACACCACTGCAGGTCCGAACTCATCGGGGACAGCAGCATGTGCTTCGGCTCCGTTTACACAAACGTCACGGCCGTACTCACCTCCAGGAGGAGCCTTCTCAGCGAGGACACCGAGCACAACTGGAGCCACGCCGTCGCCACAAACGTCGTACAGTGGTCATGGCGCCGTGCCTTTCTCACCGCCTTGCTCGGGCACTAGCCCCCGCGGATCTCCAGGCAGGGACACAGCGACGCCTTCAGCAGTTTTGCATACACCCGCCGCACCAGGAACACTCTATCCTGCCGGCGCGGCGACAGCCGATATCGGGACAGGTGCCCCTGCGGGAGCCGGAGATCCGGGAAGCTTCGCGTCTACGACGCAGTATTCTCAGGGGCAGTTGGCCGGCGCAACGCCAAATGCGGTGTACAGTGCAATGCCCGGGTCTTCAGTGACTCCCAGTGTAGACACGCCGGGAATGTGTCACGGGGACTCCTCTGCACCAGGGACTGAGGGTTCTGACTGGGTCAATCCGGCGTGTGGGAGAGTCACCGATAGACTTCGGCAAACCGAAGCGATGGACAGGGCATCTCTCGGGTCTCTGTTATCGGCGGCCGGGCTAACGATGGCGGCCGGCGGTGCTGGCATGGTGGATAGGGCAGGCGCGGCGGACCATCCACTTGCCATGTGCGCACTACCGGGTGTAGCAACAGGAGCGTCTTTTTGCCAATGTGTCACCCCGTCCGGTCCTGCTCCTGCAGGCCTCCCTGGGAACGCCGGTGCAGCCATTTCGCCATATTATGTGCCAACGTCGACATACCCAGTGTATCCTGCGGCGGCGACCCACGCTGCTCCCGTAGCGAGGATGCAGCCGGTGGCCGATGTTAACACGACCGTCGGGAGGGAGAACAGTGTACAGAGCGAGTGAGAGGTTTCAGAGAAAACCAACGTTTATATCACCAACTGGCTTCCCTCGCGAATGTGATGTAACGCCGAAGAATACGCGGGGGGCCCGCCTGTGGCAGTGACCTGGCTGCGGCTCTCCTGTTGCTACTACGTGGTCAGATGCAGCGTTTCGGTAGCATCATATCACATTTCGCTTCGTGGCTTCGCATACAACAGCTTTGCTCTTCGAGGCAAAGAGGTGATGAGCGGAGAATGTCCACTGTCCATGAGAGGGATTTTATCCTCTACAGCAGAACCAGAAATCGCAAGAGAGCCTCATGCTTAGGCGACAACTGCGCTTAGAAAAACAATTTGGCTGTTTGTCAGAACTTCGCTGGGAAGAGTCCTGTGCTTACAGCGTGTTGTGCTAGACGATTTTGAGGGAGTGTCAAACACACTTCGAGTGCTTCGTGTCCCCGTTGTTCTGATTCGGTCAAGCGGTGACCCGGACCCCCCCGAAAATATAGACGACACAGCAGCAGTAGTTTGCGGCTCATGCTTATGAACGCAGGTTGTAGAGGGATGAGACCAATTAATCTCATCACAGGATATGTTCTGGAAGAGTCCTTTCCGTTGGATCTCAAGCACAACTGTCCTGTTTCAGTACCTCCGAGTCGTAAAATCGCTGACACGGTGCGCATCTTTCAAAAGTGTCTCTGCCGCAGTCTCCAAATGTACGTTTGATATATGTAACCCTCCGGTCTCGCATTGTGTGACTTTAGGGGGAACGTCTGAAGAGAACTGCGGCGACAGCGAGGGTGCACATTCCTGAGTTTTAAAGTGGTCGAGGGGCGTCTCCACATCCGGATGAATATGCATGCACAGTCAAATCCAGATAAGACCAAGGTTGTCTCCTGAGCTGTTCAAGTGCCATGACGTTGTTTTTGTGCCCGGGCGACGTGTTGGTCTAGTCGGTAGGAACAGCCAAATATTCTGTGGCCATCTTCATCCCTGGTCCCTAAGTGTTGTGGCAGCACACGGTGTGGCGGCAGTGGCAAGACATGCGCCGCGATCGAGAACTCTGAGCACTTGGCAGCTTCTACGCCACATTCTGTAAAGTAATTTGACATAGAAACGTTAGAGTAGTGCACTTCAGAGAAACGATCACCGTAGCGTCCGTGTTGCCCGTGTATCGGTGAAGCAACTGCCATTCCGACTACCATCATCCGACTGTTAGAACTTCGAAGCCGCCCCCATATGCGCGAGGCATGCCGTTGCCGGCTAAGCTGTCTGCAGTGCGAACGGGTACAGAGACCCTTGTATATACCGCGGTCGACAGTGTGTCGCTGTACCGCAGCATTCCACGCTCTGAATGATCCTATTACAGTAGACACGCGCGTTGTTCGTCATAGTAGATTAGATAGACCAAGCTTCGGTTGCAGATTCCGTCTGATCACTGAATTACCGTTCTCACGGCTCGCCCACTTCGGGGTCGTTCGTATTAGGGACCACATACATACCAACGACATCTTTAGTGGACGCACTGACGCGACGGCGCTCTGAATGGCCTCCTTATACACACTGAACAAGACAGGGAGGGTGGGTTTCGTATTTCACATGTCGCGATCTGTGTGTGCTCCGTCGTCTTTCTACGAACAAAAATGAGAGCGGACATTTCGCAGTTACAGGTAGCCGCTTCGTCGTCCAGATCACACACTCTTCGCGGAGCATTCTGAGGCCAGTTCCTATCCGTAACCTTTTTTGGCACAGGGGCCCCAAGAAGACGAAATGTTCCACGGCCGTAGATGCCTGCGGCAGTTGGCTTGTCATTCAAGGTCGTGATGTCTGCTTTGGAGGTCTTGTTTCTACTACTCTTCCGATACAATATCATCGTCGTCATCGGAACCGGATTCACTGTCCGAGGCATCCTGTTCCGATTCTTCTCCATTCTCTTCCTTCGCCCGTGGGTTGCAGTCAAATTCATTATTTCCCTCGACTGCCGCTTCAGGTTCTGCGTCTTCATCTGGTCCCTCGCCTTCTTCCGCCTTCTCTTCTTCGTGCGCCTGCGGCTCTTGAGACACTTCATGCAGGAGGTTCGTCAGCTCCACGTATCGGCCGGCCAAACCAAGCACTTTCTGGACATCCCCACTGTACTGAATCGCCCAGTAGACAACGGCTATTCCCATGACGACGCCGGTAATAATCGACATCATCACCTCTGTGAATATGAGGTCGTTATCGATCGCACCATCTGCACAGTCACACGCAGTATCACAGATATTCAGTTGGCCCTATTTGTTGCTAACACACAGTGAGTCCGACTCCCAGCTGAAGACACATGGTCCCTGCCCACTGCTACTGTAACACTGTTTCCCACATGTTTTTGACGAAAGTGGTACGCGTCTAAGAGAGCGACTGCCAGGCTGAAGTGCTAGCTTTCTTGCTTTTAGTTTCTTGGGGGTAAGGTGGCGTTAAAGGATCAGCAATATCTGCCTCCTTTTCTCCGCTAGAATCACTTGTCTGGCAGGCAAAATGTATCCGAGAAAGGCTGTGCCCCGTCCTCCGTTGACCGATGAGCATCACGGCAACAACTTTTACGTCCTGCAAGTTAGCTTACCCTGACCTCACGTTGCGTCTGCTACGTGGACTTCTCATAGGGAACGTTAAACTAGACGCTGGTGCCACACGAACGGCGAACAGCAAGTTGTTCCAAAGAAAAGGGATATTCTATAAGGAAGTTAGCGTTTAAGGTGTATGAGTCGATGCTTGCGACACGCGTCACTAACATCAGGAGGGAAGGATACCACTTAAGAAAGGCTGTTGACTAAAACAACCGCGCCCTTTTATCTCTGGTCTCACCTTCACAGAAGATATACGTTGCGTCTTCACTTTTGCAGTGCGCTTCAGGCGTCTGACCTAAAGTGCCCCTGAATGACCGAAATACGCGGTCGCTGCAACTGAACGTCTCCATGCCCTGTGCAAGTATCTGGCCTGAGATCAGGAACCGAAGGACAAACTTCGAGCAACAAGTACAACAGCCGCATGTTAAAACCCGAGCCCACAGGGAGAGCGTGACTCTAGGGAAACAAAAACGGCAAACCATGGAGCACAGAAATGGAGGCTGCTTAGATGTTAGAAACAGGAAGGCCCAGGCTGCACCATCGTGCCAACATGCCACAAACGGGACCAGAGAGGTCCTGACTGTTTCGTCTTGCTGGGAGGAGTTTTTTGCGATTTCAATCTACTTTTTTCAACGGAGATGGAGTGAAGCGATTGAAAAACCGTACCTTGGCCATTGCTCTCGCAAACTGTCTGCATGAGTTCGTCCCAGTTGTCGCGGGAGTTGACCGCTTCCGTTCGACTGCATACTCTCGCATTGTACGGGCATTTACACGACTCCGTCTGCATTGGAGAACGCACCACAGCGACGCGCCAGTTATGTTTCCGCTTGTGCCGGAGTTTCGATTGCCCGGTTGCGTCCAGCGCGTACCAGAAAGCAAGCATGCAAACAACCCTAAACCAACAACGGATCCGACATGGGAAACGGCAAGATCACATCCTATTGAATCCGACATATTTTCCCTTGGAAGGTTGTTGGTCACGAATAACGAACGTTTGCAGGTGAACATGGCTGATCTATAACGCATTAGATTCATTTGCGCTATCGTTGACAGAGCCACGACTATGCAAATTGGAGAACTGAAATTCCACAAGCACGGCCCACTTTCACGATTTGCAGATCTTTCTCGTCGGCTAGCGGTTGATACCTCCAAAGTCGCCCGAATGACCTTAAGGTGTGCTCCAAATCACAATTCTAGACCAGACTTGAGAACAAGTTGTGTTTGGTGAGGTCCCTAACACGCCCATGACATGGCACCTCTGTCGGAAGACCGGGCGAACCCATGAAGCCGTGAGCTAGCAGATTCTGCCTTCCACCTTGCGCACCTAAGACACGCACTCGAAAAACGGAAGTTCACGAGCGACACGCCTAGTTCCAAGGTGGTGATATGGGGCAGCGGTTGAATACGCCTCACCTCCGTGTCATAGCCTCGGTGAGATTTGGAGAAGTCGGCCATGTCCACGATGGTGCACAAGATCTTGTTCTCATTCTGAAGACCCGGAATCACTGTCGTTGTCGTTGTCCGTGTCGCACTCCAGTCTGCCAGTTTTGGTTCCGGCTTTGGCATGATAACGTAGGTCTCTGTATCTGCCAGCGCGTCTGTTGTACGAAAGTGACGGCAAAACGCAAGCCCAACTCTCAAAATGTGAGCTCTGTATACCGCAGGAGCGGCTTGGAAGCAAACTAGGTAAAGCAAGTTCTCCCGATATGGGATTATTTCTTCCCCTTTGACACTGGAAACACCGATGTCCCACACTGCTGCGACCAGTATCTTGTCGATGTTACATGCTTTACATATGTTTCAAGGAAAAGCGGTCGGGAGGTGAAACAGAACCTGGAAAACAATCGACACCCAAGCTAATAGCGGGGTGCCGTCTCAGCGTGGCTACGTCCCTCCTCTCGAATTCATTTACTTTTCTAGTTTAGACAGACTCTGTTCCACAGATTGTAGAGCAGCCACACTTACCGCAAGGAGGAAGCCAGTCGCACAGCTGGACGTCGCTCAGGCTCCCACCTAAACCGTGTTCCACACAAGACAGCAGAGTGAGTGAGTGAGTAATCTGACAGCGAACGCCAAGAGCGGCGACTTTCCCAGGGTTTCAGTCGTAGTGGTGGGAGAGTGCACGCTGCTGCCGGCTGAGCAGATTCACTATGCGTCATCCTGACACCAATTCACCCCGATCAAATAGTGACTGAAAATGTGTTGTGACACAGTTGCATCCTGGCGTAGCGACTTCTTTTCAGCATGTTGTTCGCGGGATGCAAAACCATCCTCACCATGAGAATCCTCGATGTCGGCGTCGCAGCTGCCTCCGTGTTCGGCAGCGACGAGCAGCTTGCGACCCCTGACCCGAACACTCTCCTCATCATCTCCACTTCTGCAGGTACGGCTGCATTCGCTCCATTCTGACCATTCGGAGTACTCGCAGTCCGTGCGAATACGCTTGCAGAACATCAAGCCCTTGCCGAGCTTCACCGAGGACTGAAGTTCGCAATTTTCGGCGAAGTCACCGGCTGATAGGGCCTCGTTAATGCAGTTGTCTAATGAATCATTGCTCACCATGCAGTTGACCACTGCCTTGTGGCAACGCCCCGGGCAGTCCGTTGTTGAGGCATTCTTCGGTATCACCTGCCGGCAATCTACTGTTGGAAAATACACGATCAAGCAAAAAAAAGGCAGTTTTCACAGTTAACTGGCTTTCTTGGGTTGTTTCTGTACCGATTGAGAACGTTCAGGGCCAATCCCATGTGCAACACGGAACAGGCCTACTTGGCGCACTGATGCCGTATACAAGCCAAAGTCAAAGGCCACAGAGAAACCCTGAGAAAGCAGTCCCCAACACACGCCGACTGTCCTGATTGTTTTGTCATCCAAAATCTCCTGGTTCGCATTCCGCCCACTGCCTAAGGCAGCCACATGAGTGACCACATCCCCACGGAGCTGTTAAGGCCGGCGCTATCGAAAGATTTCTCAACCGACGCAGCAGATTGACTGGGCCCAGGGTAGTCGCGAGCGGTGCGGCACCCACGGTCGGAAACTCTGTACAATTAAGAACACGCGCTCCTGTCTTACCTAGAGGTTCCCGCTTCTCTTGCCAGAAAGGTAGGCCGTTTTCGCAGAAGTTGTTCATGCTTTCCGGGCTTTCAAACTCTGTGAAAGTAGGAAAGCGACTGCCTAAGTCTGAACTCTTGGAAATGGGGCAGTGTACACGTCCCAGGTCGGAAGCGCCGAAGTAGACGAAAGAATCGGCGGAGCCCTTCGAGTTAGGTGAATTAAAGAACGCTCCCAGCTGACCGAACGGACAAACGGTCGAACCTAGCTGCTTAGCCCAGTCATCAAACGATAATGCTACTTCTTCAGGAGAGCACGGTACGCTGTTTGTAACTGCACACATGCAGGAACCGCGGCCACTAGTCTTGTCGGTAGTCAGAAAAGAAAGACTCTTTGAGGCATCCACTTGACGCGTCCGACTCAAGAAGCAGACAGGTGGCCGCAGGGTTGTTTCTGCAAAAACAGAGAAGCATGCGTTCGATCACATCCCACATACTGGAACTACCTTGACGTAAACAGGCGTATTCAGCTGTCACGGACCACCGCACTTTTCTGTTCGCTCAGAGATCTCAGACATCTCACACGCGAAGATCCACTTGAGATGCTCACCTTGCAGCCTGTTCTAGAGTGCGCTAACGAGTGCGAGAGTCCGTTTCGCTTTACTATAGTTATATTATAGCATCTGTTAGGGTCACCCCTCAGTTCTTGTTGAACGAAATCGTTCGTAATGCTTCGCACCACGAGGCTTTTCACGCATTCCCATTGCTGTTCAGGGAGGACCGTCCTTTCCTTACTGCTAACTGCGCCTTTCTGAATCTGGCACCGCCCAGTAACGCCTGACGAGTTGATGAATGCCATAATGCACTCCCATTGTGTCTGAAATTGCAGTGCTGCTTGTTCCCTGCAGCGTGTTAGAGCATTATTACACAGCTCGTGGCAGTACAGAGCCTCCTCGGGGGAATCGTATCTGGGCTTCACAAGGGAGCAATCTGCAGAAGGCATTGCATTGAACACTATGAAAGAGAAACATGCAGGTGTTAGAAAATAGACTGGGCCTAAACAGAGTAACGCATGCCATCATCGGCTTCGTTTCTCGTTGAAGCACGTTTGCAAAAATATATGGACACCGCTTACACTCCGTCACGTCGGTACTCGGAAGCGGACTGCTCTCGAGGTGTGCGCGAACGAGTTCACATACACGAACCGAAAGCTGCTGGTCACGGCTGCAGGATAGAAGATCACGGTCCCCGCATTTTCATACTGTAATACATTTCCTTTTTCGTCGGCCACCAGCGCAGTGATTTTGGCAGCATAGCCTGCGAGGGGTCGCTAACTACCAAAGTCATATGAGTTGACTGCAGAAGAGACATGGGCTGAAATGACAACCCTGACCACATCAGCCAAACAGAGCTGCTTAAACTGCGTGTACACTACGCAGGCGGTTAGCCCGCATGCAAAACGTACCGGGTGCGACGTCCAGCACACATGGCGGCTTCTTCTCCACACAGGCGCGCGACCTAGAGGCTGAACGCAGAGCCGAAGATGGCATATGTAAAACTGACAGGTATACTGGAGGGACCAAATGCAAGGCACACGCATAGTTGCACGCGGTTCTGCTCCGACGAAGTGTCGACACGGTGGTGACAACACCGGGAAGAAACAGTCTGCCGTTTGAGCAAATCGAAAACGTGGCTTGTCTTCGATTTTACACTATTGCTGTAGGACACCAACGGACGTGTCTTTTGTGCGACACAGATTCCGCATCCACTCTCCTATGTTGAGCAACTGATGAGACATTCCTCAGAGAGCTGCTTTCAACCAAGTGAAACTTGTAGGGAGGCTCTTCGACCGTGACAATCCCCCGCACACACAAGAGGAAATACACTGTTCCCGTGTGAATTTAGACTAACCACAGTACGAGGTGGTAGAGGCTGTCACCGTTTCTGGCAGTCCAAGCTGGAATTGTTGTGTCACGGCGTTCGCGCCTGGCTGCTGGCACCTGCAGAAGCAAAATCGAAGACATGCACTGCCGCCGTCAGTCGGCGTCCAGTCCTGTTCGTTTTTCGCACTGAACAGCACATATATCACACCGCGAGCTGTTTTGAAATGACGGCAATGCACGATCAGTGATCGTGTCTTCAGATACACTTGTGGTGCTGACCGATCAGACGCTTTGTCCTACACAAATATATTGGTGACACTTGAGGTTAGCTAATGAGATGTCCATATGCTGTCTACAACTGCTGTTCCCCTTCTTCCTACCACCTCAAACGCAAGCACCTCTGCACCCTATCGCGGACGTCAGAGCACATAAAAAATACGCGTTCCATTTCGCCCAAGAGAACAGCCAAAAGGAGAAATTGTGCGAAGAGAGACAGCGTGCGAGAATGCACCACTTACGGCAGAGAGCAGGCGGACCAGCCAGAAGACTTCTTGCAGCCGGCGTCTGTTACCCGTGATTTCTGTTCCACCATCGAATGTGCTGAGTCATCCTCCCGCCCCCCGCTAGAATCCATACCACCTACGAACAACAGCTCTCTACAGAAATTGCCGAGTCGATACTGAGCCTTCTGATAAGGTCGACGCGGCTGCCCACAGTAGTTCCATCACACGAAGTTTGCTTTGGCAATCAGTGTCCAAAACCTTGAATCGGTTATTGTCTCTGCGAAAATACATATCTGTTGGCCCCTAACACAAGTGCATCTGCGCGGATGCGCGTGGCTGTCTCCACAAAACAGTATGCCTATGTCTGTATAGGAGGCGCTCTGACGTGTGCCCGTAGCCTCTGCCTGTTTTGGAAGAGTTCTGAAAACTGACAACACTATTCGACTGCGCTCGTCGGAGCCTTTGGTCCTGCTGAGGTCTCTGGTCTAGTTTCTTCAGTGGCACAATCGCAGGGTGCCATTGCAGAACAGACATTTGAATTGCATGCGTGGAACCAGACAGAACTGCAGGCTGAGAGGCAGAGAGCGGGCGGATGCGACTGTACCGACATCCCGTTGATCAGGTCGCTCAAACGTAGTTCCGGTGACTGACCCTTGACAGCGGAGACGCAATTGCTAAGCTGATGTAGGATGGCACAGGGCAAAAGCGCGATGTTGTACGAGTATCTCGGAACAAGTTCGTTCCCTGCGTGTCTCCACCGATGAAGGAAACAATCCTTACTCTTGCAACCGGAGTAATCGTACTGGATGTGGTCGGAACTACACACGCCCCCTGTGCCCATAAAGATGTGCCGAAGCTTCGTGCGAGCTCGAACTGCCGCTTGTCCGATCTGCAGCACCTTCTGTTCGCAGCCGCTCCAGTCACCCCAGTCAGTGATCCAGCATAAGTCTTCGCAGTACGGTACCTCAGAACCGACTTTACACAGGGTGTGGTCCTCGAGGACACACACGTTTCCTGTCCCACGTCGATCAATTAGTACAGATCGGGACCTCGACTTTACCGGCAGCGCACCACTGCAGACAGAAACAAAGTGAGTCACAGGCGCTTCATTGTGTGAACGCCCATGCTTTAGATATTTGACTGCATCGTAACGCACCCACGAAACCTCAATCACTTCAGCTCCATAAGGTCTCATAAACGCCGGCTGGAGTAAACAGCAGAAACTCGTGGATGAGGTGCAACCACAATATTCCTACACGCTTCGCTCTCGACCGCAATCTTTGGCACACTGTTTTCGCGCAGTTCGAATCACTGCGTTTTACTGACGAAAAATAACAGTCAAAATCCACATGGTCCTGAACAACAGCACGCGGTGGCGGAAACAAACCGCGCTTTCCTGAATTGGGGTAAAGCCATAAACGGGGAACTGGAGGCACGTCATTTCTGCTATCGGTCGACATACATAGACCCGTTTCCTCTCATGCACATGAACATCGATCAAAGTCTCCTGCATCGCTTCAAACAATGGAAAAAGCGTGAGTACCCACCACCTACCTTCCTACATAACAGTCCATTGAGCACTTGCTCCAGCTCGTCCATTCACCCGGCACACAGTCTTGTCTGGCAGGCCAGTCCCATTTCGGTTCAGGTGTAGTCGTTGATGTGGTAATCAGGGAGCCTACGAAATAAGCGCACAAGCGAGCACGCGTCACTCGAAAAACAAACCAGCGTGGTTTCACTGTAGCCTACAACCGTATTTTGTGCAACTGTAGGAGATTGGAGACCCGCATATAAGCAGCAACAAATCGCCACGGGCAATCCACATTATCTCATACGAAGAGTCCGAAAAGATACCGGTGTCTGGCGCCTCCCACATTGGTGGCAGAAACTCGGAGTGCACTTACTACGGCAGAACACATGATGGTATGATTTGGTGCACAAATAGTGGCCGCTCCGTATGACCTCATCATCCAGAATGACGTCATCCGCCATATAAGGGGGTAAGGGCAGCTGTTCCCAACTCAAAGGTGACAATTTCGACAAGTCGCCGCACAAATCTAAAGTCGATCTCTTGAAATGGCGGGCAATACCAGATACGGTCCCTGTGGCTGCTGCACAGATGGCACCTGACGGAAGCACAGAACAGTAGGACCGCAACACCATCATGTGTTTTCAGACCCGAAGCACGTTGGTTTGTCCCGTTCGGATAATGCTGTAAAAGCAACTTGGGGGTTCCCTCCGTAATTCAACATCTTGTTTGCTCCATGAATTAACGCTAGTTTTCAGACAGCAGCTCGTTTTAGCTGCCAATGTTGCGCGCTCCTGCGACTCACCTTGGCCGAGAGCAACCGAACTATGGTTGATCAGATTATATGTAGCCTGTTCTGCTGAGCACGCGGGTGCATCATTGGGGCACTTGCAAGTCATTGTTTCAGGGTCCCAGCCTCTTTCCGCCGAGTATGCTGCCTCACTCATATCTACTAGCACACATCGTTCATCTTCTGCAGGCACAGAAGCAACAAGAGCAACACCAAAATCGCGCTGGCCAGAAGAAGACATCTGTGTAGGCCCGCTTGGTGTTCCAAAGGCACAGCTGCGAAAATCGCTGAAAGAAGCAAGAGATTGAGAATTGGAGCCGCATACCCACTGCGTTCCTGGCTGCCAAAACTGCTCCCAGAGCTCGAACGAATAGGCTCTGTGTTTTAGAAAAACTGGCGTTCTGTCATGAGCTACGAGCGACGAGAACATGACCTACTGTCAACTGGCGGTGCGGTCGTGGTACTTGTTGCAGCTAAGTCCGAAGCAACTGCACAGACAGAAACGTGCACAAGAAGACACATGCGACATTTCGACACGCAACGTTCAAAGGGTCTGCTTGGGTCCGCCCGGAAAAATGAAACGCCTGGTCTTGACCGCTCACCAGCTGTGATGTAGCATTTCTTCTTCTGATCTATCGGAAACTGCCGGAAGAAGCACGGCCAGGCATCTTCGTCGGAATCAGTGCAACCCTCCACCGTCGCCTGGCACTGTGCAGCACACTCGGCTGCCGCGTAGTTTTTCTGAAAAAAAAGAAAAAGACGTGAAGGAGACCGTCAAGTTAAAAAACGACCGCAAAAACAAAGAACCTATAGATTGGGCCAAGAAGTACTCATCTCCCGCTGAGACGCACCCATCCGTCAGGGCGCTTGAAGCCAACTAAGCGCCATTTTGAACATATTCGATAGTATCCTTAGGTTCTTTCCGAAGGAAACTGACCGAGACTCTATCCACCTAACGTATGAATACAGAAAGCGCGCTGGAGCTGAGATTCGTATAATCTACTCTTTTCGTCAAGTTGAGTACCCAGCACCCAGTGGGTCACAACGGTTGTGTTGATCTCTCGTTGCCACCCCGTGAAGATCAGCTGAAACAAACAGATCATTCTCTCTGTCGAAGAACACACTGTTTGCCGTTTTCCCTTTGGTGTGTGTCGCGAACACTTTAACTCTGCTCGTCAAAAAGAGACATCTTCGTTCAGCCGTCTTTCGCCGCATGCACTGTTCGTGGAAAAACTTTTCAGTCCTCAAGATACTAGTGGATGAAGCGCTTTGAAAATAAAAATTTTCCGATTATCCTTTTCGAGCGATTCTGTCTATGTCTAATTTTTACGTGTCTTAAAGGCCTCTAGAACAACAAGTCGGCAACGAGTCGCGTACGCGAGGTCCTTTTTCAATAACGAGCGAAATCAGAAGCAGTGTCCACCCCTAGCGCATCGACGTCGCGGCTCCTGTCTTCTCTAAGCAAGCCATGTTCTTCAATATCCATTCGCATCGTTTGCGAATCTGCAACTGGATGGCTGTGCTAAACAAATTCTGTCGAAAAACAACCGTCCCATCCCGGCTTCTATGGCACGAAACGGGTGTGATGATTGTCCGTAAATATGGAGAGGATGAATTGCGACGCTGCATTCCAGCATATCACCTTGAATTTGCAATTATGGTGTCGAGAATCTATTGAAGCGACGACCAGCCCTCTGTCGGGGACTGCGGCCCGTTGCCTCTGCTCACTTTGCCTGCTGCAGATGCGCAGTCTGCTCCATAAGCTGCAGAAAAGACAAAGGAGCGACGAAAGAACACGGTGCGACCGACGACAGCATCTTGTCCACAAGTTTGTCTGTTAATAATTATCAAGTTAGCGCGAGCAGCCGGTTTGCTGTTGAGTGCATGTCCCTCTTGCTGCTGTCCTGTAGGTACTCCCATGATGCGATCATTCATTCCCTGACACACCAAATATGGTGGAAGACATCACCAACTCCTCTGACCTTGTGTCGGCGGGCTCAACAAAAATTAACACGGCATCCACCTGAGAAACTAACGAACCAAGCACCATTGCGCTAAGACCAACAGTTGGGAGTGTGCATAAACGTAAAAACTAGACTAGCTCGTCCAACATTTCACGGGGAGCGTGAACTTACGTGGGAAGCTGGACGATGAAATTTCACTCGTGCCTGAGAACACCACAGCGCATCAGCAGTGCTGTTCGGCGCGTTCGAATACCAGAACATTAGGATCACCTCCGAACAGATGACAAACACCGCTGTCACTTTTCAGCTTGTTGAACACAGTCCACGCAGATAGCAATATTGAGGTTGCTTGTCTGACCAGCTGAAGCTATTTCTCGATTATGAAATGGGTACGCAGCCAGAGAAAATTCACGCCGCACACGCGTAGACTGTAGGACAGGAGTTAATTTAAAGCAGTCCCGCCTACGCTCCATCTCGCCCATGAAATTGCACCGGAAGATTCAAACGAGAAAGCTTTATGACTCACCGCTTGACACGTAAAGAAGGGCGACGAGTCTTCTGGAGACCGAATTCTTGCGCCCGCCAGCGGCAGGAAAGATGTTTGTTCTTGAAACAGAACCTACAGTGCACTTCGAATTATAAATAATGTCGATGGCAGGGTACCACCCTGAGCGTGCACCGGGAACTGACAGGTTCTCTGACACCTGCATCAAGGACTCGCCGATGTCGTTCTTCGAGGTTTTTGAGTCTGAAGTTTGAGCACCACTTGGATGGCTTCGAGCATGTTCGTCCTTGCCGCCCGGCACGGCGTAACGCCAGTCCAAAATCACGCCCCCCTCAGATCTGATTTCGTTCCCGGAGGACCACGCGACGTCGTGCTTGGAGACGAAAACGGGTGAAGTGCCGTCAGGGTCCACAACAGACCCGTAGACGACAGTTTGTCCCGCGAGTATCACGTTATCTGTGCTTTCAGCAGTCCACCTTTCATTGCTATCTGCGTAATCTGTCTAGACATCACCGCATGAACACGAAAAACAACCAAGAACTGTGCGATCTGACATGCTTTGTGCCTTTTCTGAGTCTGCCTGCAACCCATTCACGAAGCTGTCCTGGTATGTCGGAGGAGAAGCTTTGAATAAACGAGGACACACAGACGGGGAAGCTACTGGTACTTGGGCTTTCGGGGCAAAGTGGGCAATCGAACTCATGCAAATACCAGCTTTGCCTATCGGCGTCTTGCAGCATGCACGGCGGACACTTTTGCAACCGTCAACTGCGTGTCTGTAGCCTAGGATCCCTGTGCAAAACCACTGGATACCACTGAGTCAAATGCAAACCAACGACCAAACGACAGAACTATACAGCTCCCAACACGCTTGAACGGTTCACATTTGGGTTTGCAGGGAGATCATCATTCGCACATTGTGTTCCGGACATGATTTGACTGCTTCGTCTGTTGCAGTGCTGACGTCTTTTTCTCTCCGCAGAAGACAGCAGCGCGAGTCAAGCTTACCTGCATAGATATGCCGTTCAACTGACAACCGAGGCTGCAATATTCTTGGCGAATCTCGTCAAAAATCATATATCCGATCACAATAGGTTCTGACGGCTGACCGGATCCTACGAGCGTCAGCTTAAACGTCGCTTCCGACGCCGAAGAAGCCGTGACAGTGGATGCAACAATGTAGTTCCCGGAGCCACCCTCTGAGTCCTCATGCTGCAGGAATACTAATGGCTGCGAAAAACCACACATAACGGGACTCCAGTGCATGAGCAGTGCACTTCGTGTGTGAGACTGGAAGCCGGAACACAGACCGCGCGTCTGTTTCCTTGAGTCTGCCATACGCAAAGTTTCCAGTTCAAGCAAGCATGATATACACCCGGCCCGAAATTTGCACGGTGGGGCCAAGGAGACTAGGGCATTCCGCAACAAATCGGAACTCGAGGCAAAACACGGAACTTGAGTTTGTCCTTCATAAATGGAGGTTTTATCCTGCAGCGGATCAGCTAGACCGTCGCTGACGAACCCAATGACCGGAACGTAATTTCTGTAGTTTTGATTGTAAAAAGTAGAAGACATACTATTTCTGGCGAGGACACGCTACGCTGCGGTGCTTACCGCGGCAGAATTCATACGGGGGAGATGTCGTATCGTGGTGGGTTGATTCAGGGAAGCCAATGTGGTGCCGACCCGAACGTAGCTCTTGGCTCCACTGACGAGAAACGTCCCCTGACTCGAGGCAAGCCACCCAACACTGGTGTACGGCGACGCAAACCCTGCAAGGAGATGCCACGCTGACACCCGACGACAGGATACTCCTCTGCTGTCTATCAGAGAGGAACCGTAGACCAGTGTTAGTCGCACCCGCCAAAAGCGAAGGCTGAAACCCACGGGAGTAGCCGAAGTCTGTAAGATGACAATGTCCCTTGAAGTGTCACGACGAAACAGCAAACGATAGCTCACCAAGTCACTTACCGACGGAACAAAAGTCGTTCTTCATCCGAATCTTGAAACCGGTTGAGTTGACGCCCTTGACCTGGATGACAGGGACCGCGTTCGTCGTCGCCGGCAGGCCTGCAGACGAGTTGAGTGACAAATCACCGGCACGGGAGTCAGTTGTGGATATACGAGACAATTCAGTCGCGCAACGTGGCGACAAACCGTGTGGTCACAGTCATCCTTCCTGGGTTGGCCAAGCCATAGATCCGTTTCAGATGTGCAGCAGGTGTGACAACACGGGGTCTCTGCGCTTGAGAGTGATTTCGGTGGCGAGCACCTCGGACACAACTAAGTGGAGATAACTCTAATGTTAATGCGGCGACAGCGTATTCGTGAAAGAATCGTTCGTCTTCCATCGCAGGTCTTATACACTACGGGCACAGATGTTGGGCAAGACTGACAACAAAAGGCTGGGAAGCTAACTTTCCTCCATGGGCGATCCCTCCATAGGGGACACACGCTGAAAGCCGTGGTCAGCCATTGGCAATTGGCTGCCATGAGAATCTCACTTGTGACGACGACAGGATTCTCAATTTCTTTCTTGAAGGCGACCGACGTCCACTCCTGCGTCACGACAATAAAGCCTGCCTCCATGCTTCCGACTGCAGAAGAACATGACAACATTCGACCATTACTACGCGCCGCAGATTCGTCGAGTTTGTGCATCTGTTCAAATAGCGTAAGCGCGACCGGGACTACCTGACTCATCACATATGCCAACAGATAAAGGAAGACGGCTGGGAGGACTGGATTCACAAGATCGTCTTGTTGTAGAAACTGTCGGTCGAGGTGCCACACAGGCCACAACAGAACCGATCCCCTCTCCACAACTTGCAGATTGTTACTTCGCCAAATTGTTTTCTTGGCTTATCCTTCAGAGAGCCATTCCTGAGCTGAGGGCGTCTCTGCATTTACTCTTTGACATCAGCAAACAAGCATATGATAGCGTGAACCACAATAAACGGTAACTTGCATTTTCGCTGGGAGTTTCTGTTGCAACTCCTTTGTCGTAAGAGGACGAAGAACTCTGAGGAGTCCGGATATCGGTACAATCATCTTTAGGGTGATCCAGAGGCACATGACAAACCGAGCGACCACCGCAGCGGAGAACTCACCACCAGTTTCTGGATCAACTAGTTCTGCAAGACACACATGCGAAAGACAGAGAGACAAACAACAGTCGCGAGACGTTTTCACATGTCTCTGACCTAGGGGGAAACGACGAACAAAGAGGTGTCAGGCATATCCCACAATACTACAGGGCTCAGGAGTACCGGCCTAACGTCAACGAAATTAAGGCGCCGCCAACTTGGCTGCAAACGTTGTTCTCACGTGTAAATGACGCTAGGCATCTACTCGAACCGCATCCCTTCACATCCTACAGAGCAACACTCAGATTCACGGTCTGTCCAGGCGCAGGTTCGTTTCTCCAAAACATCCGAGACCCGACAGAAACGTTTAGATTTCAGTCCACCGATACAAAATTAACTTTACGCCAGGCCAAGTAGTTCGTCAATCCGACCCAAGGGGGAGGCTTCACGCAGTCCGGATTTGATTTGGCCATTTAACCCGTGCGAGGCTTCAGTTCCCCAGCTTCAAATGTTTTTCAGACAATTCGTGGGCACTGACCACGCAAAGAAGCAGCTACACCTGCCGTCGCCAGTAGTACACGAATACGTGAGTCCTGAGCATCATTTTCGGCAACTCTGTCTGAATTTCCCTGTGATGAAGTGCCACAGATGCGGTAACGTCGAGCTTAGACTGTTTCGTGAGGGTGTGGGGCTGGGGAAAACTTACTGCTTTCTACCAAGCATTGTCGCAGCTTTGGGATGGTGTTTAGCTGAGCGGTGTAGCAAGCATATTCACTCTCGTGCACATCGGGGTTTTGAGTCATGATGGCCTTGCACTTTTTAATCCGAGTGCTGCATCCATAGCGGCACTCGAAGTCCGAGATCACCGAAGCATCCAAAGATCTAGCATTTTCACAATCTGCCGTTGCATCTGTTCAAAAAACCAGAAACCAAGATAGTCGTGCAATAAATTGTCACGTCTTCAACGCGTTGTCTAGTAGCACTGTGCAGCATCGATTCCACGAATTCCTGCCGCAACGAGGCGGCGTCCTTCCCAGCACCTGCACAAACAGTCTGACAAATTTTGTGCTCCGGACAAAACCAAGAGAACACGACGCTCGGGTTCGCTCGACAAACTGCGACGTATTCACGAGAAGTTCCCCGAGACACACTAGCCAGAAGCGTCACCTGCAAGTAAGTCAGCACGGACATGGACCACCTGTTCGACTAATTCATGGTAAAATGCCGACCCCATGTCCCACCGCCCAGCGTGCCGCACGATTCTCTTGTTTCACTATCCCAACAGCAAACTTTGAGCAGAGTGCCGCGGACGAAACTGTTACCACTACAACAAGTCACCGTAGCAGTAAGTCACAATGATGACATGTTTCTATGACTTCTGCTGGGCATTTTGGTCAACCTCTGGGTGCATTTGATCCACTGTTTCACAGGCTGCTCCGCTGCTAGAATTTCTTGACAGCGTCCCCCCCCTGGCAACACTTCATAATTACCCGAAGCTCAAATTTGAACTACCTCTACGCACCGGCAGGACTCTCACAAACGGAAACTCTGTGCACCCTCGATACATATCCACGGCTTCATTCATTAGATGTCAGTTCCCATGCCCCCGGAAATCAAGTAACTATGACCAACCCACGCTACCCTGTTGTAGGACATCGGCTACGAAATCGCAATCAGTTCTGGTAGCACCTTTTCTCATTAGAAGCCCGCGCCAAGGGGAGTGAGAGATCCGACCGGTATCTCTCTACTTTCCCTTACCGTATCGGGTGACACTGGTGTTACCGGAAGTACCTAAAACAAACGCAAAGGCACAGGACATCTCCCAGAATGCAGTCACAGTCAAGACAGCCGCCAGCCATATTTCGAATGTCAGACAAGCGTGCGTACGAATGGCGGGTTCGTGTCGTGAGCTGTGTTCCGGTCAAAATCCAGTGGTGCCTTTAGACATGCGACTGACACCCAGGACCCCCACGGACGGACATGCGTTCGAAATTGCTGGCAGCCACACTTCCCCTTGCATCGGTAAACGCGTGCGCCGTCGGGTACGGAATGATTCTGCCCGTAAACGTCACGTGCTTTTCAGCGCGATCCTACCGCGACAGAAGACGCGTTTGTACCGCGAGCTGCCACATCCAGGTTCGGCCGCCATGCCGTAGTCGGGTTGGATGGTTTTTGTCGGTCCAAGAACTTTGTTGGGCGCGACGACAATGTATGCATTGTCGGGTGCAAACGTCGGCTCCCACTCATATCTGGTAGCCTCGACTTCTTCTTCCGTGCATGGCATCGACGCTTCCGGGCAGGAACAACTTTGAAACTCAGCTTGGTAATTCCCAACCTCGGTCTCGATGAAGCATGTTGATTTTGCTTTGTTCGGAATAAAGCAGTTTGACACTTTTTTCACCACACACAGCCAGGCGTTAGTAGCTTTGGAACACTCCCCCTGCAAGTAACATAAGACAACCCACCTCAGACCACGATAGGTAAACTGGCTTCACCGCGAGTCGTGGACGACACTTCTCATCTCCTGACGTGCAAGGCCCTGCCAGCAACGATATGCTGAGGTAAAGCCGAGACTAGCAGGTGCCGAATGTCGTGACGATATTTACAACTAATCTGGTGCTACACACGCACTGAATGCACCTCGGTGAATAGCCTCTTCTTGTCAGTGGTACAACTGCCCCGTTGGTTAAATTTCAGCTCTAGTCTACCAGTCTCATACAGTGCACTAGGAATATCCGATCTGAGCGCAGCACCACCATGGTTCTTCGCCTCGCAGCGTCGAAGTCGGCAAGGGGAAAGGTCATCGGTAAAGTATCGAGTGACTCTTCAGCCAGGGTTGCGTTTAAATTCACCTGCGCAAAGGTGATTGCGCTGGATGTCTAGTGGAGAACACATACCTGCGTTGCGATGATGCACTCATTAACACAGAGACCATCATCCGAAGACGACGCCCCCGTTTTGGTGGAGAAGCTTGTGGTGCAATCCGGCGCTGAGTGCCACATGACTCACCACACTACAATACGCATTGTGCTTCCGAAATTTCCGTAAGAACGAACAAGCTATAAATGTCAACGGCCGCGACATTGCAAAACATAGCAGTCCTGCCTCAGGAGCAGTCTCCGTTGACAGCCTGCTCGATTTCTCCGTGATCTCGCGGAGCCGGCTTACACAACCAGATGGCTTCCCATAATATTATTGCGGCACCATCGAAGCTAGAGTTAACAGATGTGCTCTTGTTCACATGACGCAGATGATAAACGTCCAATTGATTCGATCCCAATTCCGACGAAAGCACCACGCCGCTGGGGATCTGGCTTGTTGACAGGTGATTCGATCAGTGTGGTACCGCTTTGTATGCTGTCGGGAGCGACCGGAGCGTTCGTAGATGCCTCATCTAGCAAAAGGCCAGGCACCAAAATGAAACACTGCAGGTACCTACGCAATGACTAGTGTGCATACTGATGGGGCGGATGCTCGGAGACGCGGTGCTGTCCCCATACCGTTGGTAGACGTTCATGCCGCGCAATCATATAGGACACGCAGAAACTCCCATGTGTCGTTTATTAGATACCTGACTCCCGTCTCTACCCTAACATGGGGAGGACTTACTTTGATTCGGCGGGGAAAGCTCGATGGAGGCCGGCGGAGCTGACACATAAGATCCCAGTCACAAAAATGCGGTTTCATGTTAGCGGGGAGTACCTCAAACGAAAACCAGTCCAGAGGCTCCCCTTGCAATGAAACACCTAGCCACTCTGTTTTCTTAGCTACGCTCGGTTCGGCGCAGCCAGTTTTCCGCTGTCTGTTGTTCCAATAAAAGAAAGTCCGTAGCCAAAGCACAGATGGTGTCTCCCAGGCCGCCTCTGGTTGTGCTTCGTCTGGCTGTCTAAATCCCAAGACTCCGGCACTCCTCAAGACTGCTCGTCATAACTGGCACAATGCTGCACCGGTGCCTGAGCTGAAGCTTCATGTGATTGCTGACATACGCTTGCACAGGACCCGCGATCCTGTTGACTCGCAAGTGTCCGAGCTGACAGTGGTGGTGTGGTAGCGCTTATAACCTCCGTTCAATCCGTAAGTTAGATTGCCCTTAAGGATGGCGACAGTGTATCCGCGAACGGTATCTTTCCACACTGTACTGGTCTGAACAGTATCGCGAAAAGAGAAGAACATACAGAGTTCATAGTGGCAAACGATGCAAATAAAACCATATCACGCGCAGCAAGGACGATCGCTGGACATCATCTATGCTGTACAGACTTCCACACAATAGGCGTGTTGGCGGCGGAGTAGTTGTCTCTCTAACAGCTGTTTGCACGAGTTGAACATGAGCCATGCAGTGCATAATGTGGACCTCTAGTTGCTTAACGCTTCTTAACGCTCCTATCTACATCTTCAGGGTCTCAGATATTGAACCGGAGCTCGAAGCACGAAGTATAACGCCAGAGTTCGCCATGTGTATTGCCTGCCGCCTCCACCATCAGTCGCAACCAGCATCTAAGTATCGCTTATCTGACATGGATCTGACGACCGTAGCTCATAGCTCATACTTCGGCTTGTTCCAAGTCGCACATTTCTGCCAGGTACGGGCAGCCACAGGCGTATTCGTTTTCGGTCTCATCCAGTCCCGTAGTAGCTTGATGTAGGCTGCAGCTGGCGCTCGGTGTTTCTGCACGTGGGACATTCAAGCAAGCCGGAAACCCATTCACACGTGACCGCCACTCAAACATCAAACTCCCCCCCTCCCCATATGTGTCTGCATTTGTATATACCCAAAATCCTTGCGGATGTGCGGTTGAATCCTCACAGAAAATATATCCAACAAAAGCAACTCACCTGGTGTACAGTTGTAATAGAGATGGATACCCCACTCTCCCTCGCAGGATGTCTCGCAAGCATCTGCCTCAGCAACGAGTTCGTCTGCACCCAGCGTACATCCTTTCTTGCTGCTCCGCCAAGCGGAACCGCACTTCTTGGTGACCTCTTTAGTGATGTCCACGTAGTTGCAATTCTGCGACTCGTTGCCGTCAACAAGTGACTATACAGAAAAAGCACTACACAACAGCAGTTGGCGCCTGATCTCCCGTTCTCCACTACCCCTGTTGCAATAGTCAGCAACAGGACGTTCATGAATCCCTGTACAGACGTATATAGATCTACAAACAATAGCAATATATGTTAATGCCTATGCCACTATCCACTGAGTGCAGAAAACGCTCTTGCTGACCGCTGACGTGGCCGTGCGTCACGGCGAGACCAGGGGATTTTGTCATGTAGAGACGTATCAAGCACGCATGCAGGCCAATCTAAAACAGCCTCTGCGGGTGGAAGGCATCGGAGCAAGTTTCATAAGTCAGCAGAGAAAAGACACTATCGGCAACGTTTGTTGAGGACGGGTTCACTTGCGGCATCAACGACCATAATAATGGACATCTCATACGGCGGTACACACTTTCCTGCAGTATCATGATACACACTCGTGTGACGAACAGTGTCTCGATGTGTCCAGATTCTCTTCCTTGCCATGTTGTTCCTCGTCACCTTACATATGAGCAACCAAGAAAAGCTCGAACAATCTGCAGCGTCCCAGAATTCGGACAAAAGTTAGTCAGCGCCTCGCTCGTCGTCCACGTTTCGTATTCTGCCATGAAGAGTGACAAAAGCGCTGCAACCCGTGCCGTTCAGCACTTGTGTGGTCGTAGACAGTGGAATATGAAAACTGTTCGGACGCTGCTAGGCTCATGAACACACTCGGCTGACCCACTGTATTAAAGCAACCGAGAAATCGCACTCCCCTTCCCTGCTCGACTTAACATGAAGGCTGGAAGCTCGAACGCTAGTGTGGACGGCAAGGTATACCGGCCGCTTTGTCCGCAGAGGGTGCCATGTCGTGTTCCACACACTGTACCAGCAGTCGCTACTTTCAGCCCAGTCGTGCCCCAACGGAAGTCAGACTGGGCCAATATTCACAAGTAGGAGGTCGACGCCATCCGTGTCTGAACATGCGATCTTTTTATATCGACATCCACAGCATCTTGTCTACGGGCATCTCTGTTCTAAACGAAGGTCCCTCCCCATTTGCGTGGAAGACGCGCGCGAAGCTTTAAAGATGTGAACTGTTAACATGCACATCTAAGTCGTTTTCTTTGTATTATTAGAAACCAGGAAGCAAAGCTGGCGTCTGTACATGTTGGCAGCTATGAACTGGAGTGATCAGACAAGCACGGAGCCATCCCCTCTTGTCCCGCTCTCTGGGGTCGCTGTCTCTGTGTTTTCCCTGTACAACTCACCATACTGCTCGGCAGGAGCGAAGCGTATTCTTTTTGCTGAAACATACACGCCCAAAAACCAGGTGCTTGGCTAGGCAATGACAGCGCGGGATCCACGACACGCGGCAAGTGAAGAGACATGAAAGATAGCTGAAGATGCCTTTCCATATCGCAGCGCAGCGGCATGAAATCAGCTAGAGATAGGGTCCTACTGCGATACATTTCGTTTAGCACAGACCCGCTGAGGCAGATCCTCACGTCGGATTCCGCCGAGCCAGGCGGGTGGTGTGGCTGCGCCATAGACACGGATTTTACCTAGACACGCCAGCCGCCTCACACTTTGCAAAGGATCTGTCCACCATTCTATCTGCATCTCGCCATCGGCACAGCTATCCCAGAGCATATGATCATCCGTAGCGACTTGAATGAGCGTTTTGATAGACTGCGGAGTCGAACAGCAACGTGACCCACGTGGTGCTCATGGAAAACAGATGCCTTCTGCCCTTTGATGTAATTGTTTGGAAGCATCCTCGCAACTGCGGCCCGTACGGTGATGGTCAATCGGAAGACAAATTTTTCACGTGGAAAACTCACCCCAGTCGCAGCTACGAATAGCCGCGTTTCCGTCTGCAGTCAGCTCCATGACAGTCAAGCGCCCTGAATTAATGCGGTCCTTGAAGTCGTCGAAAGGGGTGTTCACGTTGACCAGGGCGCCATCCGCAGGATTCCATAGCTTTAGACACGCGAATTTGCACATCTGCCTACTGTCGGAGTCCGTTGGTTTATAGCAGTTTGGTCCTCTGTCCAGCCATGCCGTCGTTGCCGGCTCTCCTGTGCCAATAAACCCACCTCGTCAACAATTATATACAAGGCGGTGGCGAAAAAAACTTGGAACAGCGTCAGTGTCCAGAACGCATTGCGAAACGGTTTGATGGCTGCGCAGTGCTTCAGCACGCATTCGAACCTAGCAGGGAACCACCGGGGTCAACTTCAAGGTGAAGATGCCGTGCAAGGAAGACTATTGAGCGCAGCAGCCGTCTGTGCAGCCAAGGG
Organism: Toxoplasma gondii ME49; assembly: GCF_000006565.2. Taxonomy (NCBI): domain Eukaryota; phylum Apicomplexa; class Conoidasida; order Eucoccidiorida; family Sarcocystidae; genus Toxoplasma; species Toxoplasma gondii. Next base: position 1,584,427 of record NC_031480.1, on the reverse strand, counting down.
ATTCTTTTGGAATTCATTGCCGACAGTATGACACCCGAGAGAGAGCTGCTTGGTGGCAGGCATAACGCGGAACTGTACAGTCGTCAAAGCAGCAGATCCACTGCATGAAGCGCAAATCGCTGGACCCCGTAGCGGAGAGACCCGCAAATGAGTTCTGGTTGATCTCCTGTGCGCCAGTCTTATCCTGGAAAAGAAAACTTTATCACATTCCGGCACGTGGCCGCGTTTCTGGTCTCGACTGAAGTGTTTTGTGCCTCGGCTAGAAGCGTTGGGTGGCAGCATCTTAATATTGAAGATAGCTCCTTCCATCTGTGGCCTCTCTTGGCATGTGGCGAGGTTAACCCGCCCTACCTATGCGCCACTGAGCCCGACATCGGGCACCAGGAGGTTGAACGATGTTGTCACAGACTCTGCGATTAGATTGGGTGTACCAGCGACATTTGGCTCGACACTTCAGTTTACCATGTAAACAGGTTATCTACTCGTCCTTTCAGCTGCGAACGCCACTCGGCCCCACAACTCCCCTCGCAAAACAAATGGGATTCAGAAGGGAATGGACTGCCTCGACATGCTCTTCTCTTCCCCGCTCGTCTACTGGGCTGTTCATGACGACGAATATGACGGTCACCTACCTTTTTTTGATGCCGAGTCAGGTGCGTTCTTGCACGCCACTTTGACTGTGGCTCCCGAACAAAAAGGTGTCTGGAAAGCCGTGACGTTGCCATTTTTAAAGCTGGACACATTTGAAAAGGACCACAGGGGACTAGCATGCTTCAATCTATCAAATCGAGCTTCGTCCGGGGAAACGATTATGAGAGAGAAGCGTTCAAGCAGTCGTGTCGTTGACGCGTGATTCCTCGTCGCACGATTGTGCTTATAGGTCGCCATCAAGCTGGTATCCATGCTTCGCATGTCGTCCCACCGCGGATGCAGACATCCCTGTCAAAGCAGTGACCGCAGATATACCCCGTTCAGAGAAGACGACAGCCTGTCGCTGAATATTACAGTCTGCACAGAGGGTCCCTGACGCCCGTCGCTCGAGGCAGGCAAGCTACTCGCCTGTCCTCTACCCTTCCTCACACCTTCATGTTATATGTACGGGAAGCAATTCCACTTTCTTGTGCAGTCCACTATCCCAGCAGGTTAGCCGAGTTCCTCTTCAGACCCGTTTCCCAATGAAGTGATAGTTTCAACGGTGGGCAAAAGAATCCGAATTATGTTTTTGACCAGCGGTTTTCTAGAACAAATCTCAGCTTCTAAACCGAGGAGCGTGCCAGGATGGCTGTCAACAAGATTCTCCAGCTGCCTCACATGCCCACCCTCGCACTGTTGTTTATGCAAGAAATCAGGCAGAGTAACAACGCCATAGTTGTGGACTGCGCCCATATTAGTGGACGCAGATAGAGGGCTCCGCATGCACAGCCATACCCGCGGTTGTGTTTGGTATGAACCGTGTATCCGTAAGCAATGCCACTCATGACATCGCCGTACAGGCGCGACTCATCTAGTGAGCACTGGACGGTCCCACTGGGGCAGGTGCATCCTCCTGCGGGCAACGAACAGACTTTCTTCCGGTTCACGAATCATACAATACCACCGTATGACAGGGAGTTCTTGTGAGTCATACGCCACGGCAGGACACGTGGTTCGTATCTAGACCAGTCTAGTCTCGTGAACGGGTTCTCGCGGCAAGAATCTAGTGTCAGTACATGATGCTATCTAACACCAGAACACAAAAAACAGGTTAGCCACGGAGATACACAACAAAGGTTGTTGCAACGGCCACGCCGACGGAGAACTTTAGGAACTGGAAGAGCGAGACGGGGATGCTTTTGTACAAGCGCAGTTCCCACGTGAAAAGACCACTAAGCACAGATGAACATAATATGTGTGAGATACCTGCGTGTAAGTATGTATGAGGCGCTTTCGTGAAACTGTGTGAGTGTTTTCCAAACAAGGTTGAGGCCGCAAGCGAACTGGAGGATTGAGTTTGAGACAGACGAGAATCTTGTAATACTGTGAGAGCGTATCCTTTCCCTGGCCTTGTCAGGACCACTGAAACCAACTCGTGGCATCTCTCCTTCGCAGCCTCTTCTGCCTTTATATGCGACTCATTCATTCCGACTTTCACGCTCAACTATAGGACGGCACCCGTAGTTTGATGAGGCGCGAAGCTCCAAGGGGAACCCATCGCTTGTCACATAGACAGGTGCTAAGATGTCTCATGTTGCAGTAAGCATCAACGGACCTTCTGCAAAAAAAGGAGAAAGGGTACGGATGAGAAGTAAGCGGCAATCCGTAAGTGAACCGAGAAGGCTCAAGGTGCGCAAGAACCGCAGCCATAACACACGGTCTCTACCTGCCGTATAAAAGCCTGCACACTATTTTTGTGTCGATGCAGTCTAGCGAAACACCGATAGAAAGTCTTGCATAAGCCGTAGCGTTACGCGGGTATGGTACATCCTAGCTGCGGCTCAAATCGCTCTGTTTGATCCCTTGAAAGAGTCAGTATTCAAGCATGTCTGGCCACAGAGAGGACGCGATGAAAATGGATGTCCTGTGTGGTAGCTCTCCCAGGTGACTGACTTTCCACGAATGCCCAATGTGCAGAATATGACACACTGGTGCTATGCTCAGGTAACTAGGTGAGGGTTTGTGTTCACGAACCGGTGTTGCCCCTGGGTAGATCAATCCGCTCCACTTGTTCAGACATTACATTACCTGGATCGGGTTGAGAACTAGCCGGTGTGACGACTTTGCACCCCACGTCGTCATCCACTTTAACTGTATAATGAAAGACAGCAACAAAACCTCAAGTGCCGTTATATTCGTGGCCCGCAACACCCGTCGCAAAAACAGAACGATGAGGACCGGCCTCAAACAAGTATGCGAGACAAACACAGCGAATAGGAAACGCTTCCCCTTTGTCATTGTCCTGAGAGACGGTACACACGCATACGCATCGTACGCACCGCCAGAAGTCCTGAAAAGTGGTAGCCTGTTGGAGGTTTCTTTTGCGCTGTAAGTCCGACAAGCAAAGTCCTACACCCGGTTGGCCAGTTGGTCAGCGAGCAACAGTTTAGCTTCTTCTCGCATGCAGCTGCACAGTGAGCACGCGAAACTAGCAGCTGAAACTTGGCTACCGCGATGCCATATTCCAGCCCCATTCCTCGTCCTGCTGCCGACAACTGACACCTCCAGGTAGATGAAAGACTTTCACACATACCTTTCACCGGTAGCAACAGCGGCTAAAAGGAAATGCCAAGTCAGGTGCGGAAGGGGCATGCAGCTGTGCCGCTGTCACGAGGGCTTGACATGGCAGAGCAGGTCCACTGAACAACCCCGTAAGTATTACACCAAACCACGAAACCCCTCGCCACCTGCAGCATCTGCTGTCGACGTTCTGTGGAATGGCTATGCTACGAAAGCTGACACTGCGCCCTTCCCATGCCTACGGATCCACACAGCAGGGCTCGACCATTAACACGGATTATAGATCGAGGCAGTGGCTCGCGTTGCGACGTGAAGAGACGAGCCTCGCTAGGAAACGCCGGTGCAAAAAGAGGACATTTGTGGGGTCTTCACGACACAAGATTGTCATATCGTGTGTGAAGAAACCGCTCGTGGCGCGCATCCTCTTTGCGTGGAGTGCGTCCAGCTGACCTCAGACTTACACGAGAGAATACTGTGAGCAGAATGCCGGGTTTCGTTGTTCAGTGTCACTCTTGAACGGAGACAACAACGACACCACAAGCTGCGCCTAACAGCTTGTCAAAGCACACGGTCTGCGAAATGTCTTATGGATTTTCCTTTGGATGTTTTCATGCTTTGTCGGCAACTCACCATCGATGCAGGTGACGTAGAGGGCAAGGTATGGTGTCTCCTTGACATTGCACGAAAATTTTGAGATGATGTTGGAGTACACGCTGGGTTCTATAATGCAACGCTCAGTTGGATTCTTTATTGCCTCCGCACAAATGTCCTTGAGATGACTGGTTACATTTATGCTTTCGCAACCGACCGATTCTGCAGCAGTTCCTGCAACCACGGCTTTCGGCCCAACAAGCGCTCCAGCGACATCCAGACGTTGGCCTGCTGTACAGGCTGACGCGGCATCCCAGCTGCCATGATGCTCCACGTCTGATGCCGACAAAATAAACATGTGTTCTGCGGCATCGCACAAAGGCAGAGGAAACTCGCGCGGAACCGGTCGGTACATCCTGTTGCTCACTTCTGGTGATCCCAGTTTCACTTGCGCCCACTCGATGAGAGGTGAATCCTATTTTGGCCATTTCATTCTCCAGCGTAACGCAGAACAAGAACCTGTTTGAGGGCAAGAAACACAGTATTGTTACCGGAGATCCGCGTCTGTAGAACGCGGGGGCCCCCTCTGTCGCAGTTGCCTCTAGAGGAGACACATAGGTGAACCTAAGCGTCGATGCTCTGTTCTTCCTGCAGCAGATAGTTCCAAATTTTCCCGTCGTGTTTCGCATGGTGGGCTCCACGTCACAGTCAAACAGGTTGGATTGCGGTGGCATTAGACACCCAACATCAGATGCGGTACTACTCAGTGACTCGGGCAAAACAGCTCGTCGGCGTGAAGATGACTCAAGCAAAGGACAACAACAGACATCAAGCAACATGGCAAAGAAGTGCGTTTCTCTGTTTATTTTGAGAGTGTGTGGAGAGTGTAAACGGCTTACGAAACTGATCGAGAGGAAGATGAGGGGATTTCGACACTGCAAGTACAAGGAACACACCACATCGGCGAAACATGCTCTTCGATGACTGAAACAAATTCCTGTTTGTAGCCAAACAACCTGACAGATACATCGTCTCTTACAGCTTAGCTTAGGGCAGTTTCACGCAGGTATTTTGCCCCCTTGGGCGTGGCACACTTACACTTTCCCGCGAGGACAGAGTCGGGAGGAGGAAACTTGTGTAAGGCGTATAGGTGTGCCCCGTCAATATTTTCTACCAGCAACCCGCTTGTGTTTCGTAAGAAGCATTCCCTTTCCGTTTTCATCAGTCCACCCTCTATCAAACTGGAGCCGAGGCCGTAACTTGTCGAAATGTAGCCTCTCGGCCGTCTGTCTTTGTGGACGACTCACCAAAAGAACACTCTCTGGAAATAGCGGCAGACAGCTTGCGCGGTATCCCAGCTTGCGCAGCTTGCACCTGACGCGACGTGTAATCACGCAAGAAGCATGTTACCCTGTCTTTACATGATGCATACTGTTTTTTCCCGTCCTTCCAGACCAGAACACACGTCTCCGTGCACAGACCCTTGGGCACAGTTAAAGTGGTGGCAGCCAGGTTGTAGCAATCCGGGCCGGCGTTTGAGTATACTGATGATCTTCCTTTATACGGTCCCGGCCGCATGGAGTCGAAAAAGGACAGCGCCTGCGACGTGGAGACGGAGCGTCTTGCGGGATTGGCGGCAGCATTTTGTCCTTGAGACAGTGGCTTCGTCTCGGAGTTCTCTCTCACTGTCGTCGCTGAAGAAGACACCAACAAGGTAGGACCGGTCACTTCGTCAAAAGGTGGGGCAAATTCGATTGTTTCGACTGCCTCCCAACTATGCCTAAGTCAACTCGCGCCCTGGAGCCATATATTCTCCAGCTAGCGAAACATAGTGGAACCACAAGCATCTAACGAGGAAAACCATCAAAATGCAAGTTAACAATTTCTACGTCGAGCTGTGGTTGTAGGACACATCCATGCGCAGCTTCTCGTTTTTCCATATGGATTCAATTGGTATCACTGTGTAAACAGTTACTGTATTACCCCATCACTCCACACATTTCTCAGTCGCCACAAGTTTTGCCACTCACGCAGCCGACCACGATACGGGGGAGCGTGGTATGACCGTGAGGGGGTACAGCCAAGCTGCGAGTTGAGACTGTTTCATTTGTGGTACACTCTAGTTCCCAAGACATGCATCTATCCAGTATTCAGCATCCCTTTAGGTGCCAGCGAGTAAACGTTACAGCATGTGGTTCTGTCCCGCAGATGAGACGGCAACCTGGTAGTACTATACGGGCTTACGAGCGCAAGTCAGTTTCGGGATGTCTGAATCCCCGTGTGCCGTAACACTGTGGGCAAAGAGACATAAGAGTTTTACCTTCTCTTGGCTCCGACACCGGAGTCGTTGCCCGTGCTTCTGCACTGGATTTGCAGACGAGAAAGAGGAAGGAACAGAGACTTAGAACGAGCAAAGCGCAGACAGGTCCTGCACGTAAAAGCCATGTGCGACCCGCGTCGCTGCCAGCTGACCACACGGCGCGGGCCCCCATTGATACCGCCAGCAGATACCGTTCTGGGCATTAGACGTTTAACAGAGAAAACCTCGACGGCGTTGGTGCGCAAGCATTGATTCTAGAACTTGGACCCGGTAGACAGAGGCATTCAAAACACGACTGAGGAGAAGACCCACGAGCTTCCAGCTCACCTATTCCAGGGAGAAATCAAATGCGAGTTTGCGATTATCCAGGTTTATAGCAATTGGGGATAGAAAGCCAACGGCACGAAACACGTTGACAAAGCGTGCTTCTGGAAGAAAAAGTTCACTGAGCCGCAGAAGATATTGGAGATTGGTGGGTAAATATTTGATTTAATGCGACTTTAAAGCGGGACTAGGCAAATGCTACAGTATCCACATGCCGAAGATGAGTTGCAGGTGGAGGCCGACCCACCCGGCACACGGTGATGCGATCAAGGGTTCGGGAGTTCGAGGCCGCAGACCTAGCAGCTTAAACGGAAACACAACGCCGAAAGAAAGACCCCATCAAGAACTGGAGATGGACAGCAAGGCCAGGCGATGGAGCAGCGGAGATAAAACCAAGGTGTGTCGGAGAGACAGGGAAAGAAAGACGCACGGGGCGCCGACGCTAGAAGCTCGTCAAGCCGAAGGCCCAGAGCCCACTGTCGGGGATCGGGGCACCATCGCTTCTGCAGTAAGCACAAAGAACGTAATACTAGGAAATCTATATGTATATTGTCAACGCAGCAAAGCAACTGAAAACACCTCAAACACCTTCTCGGCACACAGGGGTTCTCGACCCTCCAAGAAGCCTGCACACGCATGCGATGTCTGCTGTTACAGGGTCAACCCGTGGTGCTTAATATTGCAGCCGAGCGAGCCGGGGCACATGCACCCTCCGTCGATGCAACAGTCTACACAAAGCCAACGATGTGCAGCTGAGCAACTTCCTGTCAATCAGCCAACTACTCGGAAGTGTGTACGATGCTGAGAAAATACTTAACACTCCTGGTTAAAAACACCCCTGTCGATATTGTTGACGGCGTCGGTGAGACGGTATCATCGCTGCTGAAGTCACCTGTCCGCAAAGTGACGCAGTGCCAATTCCTAGATCATAGGTGCATGTTACTGCACGGTGAATGGCGCTGTCGTCGGGGACTCCAACATCGGACGGCTTCACTGTTTCATACATCCACACCGAATATGGTGCCGGTGATAAACAGGGGACGAACCAGTTTCTCTCCCTTCAACTCTGGAACTCGAGGGGTGGCTTTCAGGTGATTGGGTCCTCAGGTTTCCTCCCGAGGAAGTCGAAGGCAGTCACTTTTGCTCGACCCTGCAGTCCGCGTTATGTAGTGAAAGTTCAAGGAAATTTAGTTGTCGTTTGAGTCCCCGAAGGACGGGACAAGCGAAATGGGCTGGTTGCCAGCCACAGAGATCGCATATACTGAAGTGGTACCGTAACGTGAATTCGCCGTCAATATACAAGTCAGGATAGCACTGAACATTCTCTGATAGGTGCGACTGTCCACAGCGACCACTAAGTTCTACTGGAGGCTTGGATCCCCTGTCCGACACCGGAAGACGCCCACCCCTTTCCAAATGAAGTAGACTGTATCGGCTGTGTTGGTGCAACTAGATCTACTGGGACCTTGCATTCCGTCGCCCAGCAGACAAAAGTCATAGGACCACCTTACGTATCGTCATAAGAATGAATTTCAGAAGTCCACACAGCGACTAGCGGGCGCCCTCCTTTCAGCCTACGAAAGCACGTCAAGGCTGTCTCCCCCTAATGTTGTGGTAAACTTTCAGCTCTTGAATAGTCAAACTGTTGGTCGGATCCTCTTCGACTCTACCTCCTGTGTGCACTAGATATTTCGTGGGACACTGTGTCGCTTCAGCCCATTCGCAAGGCACGTGAGTGTGCACTGTGGTCTTCCAAAAGCTACTCCGGGAGCAACATGTGTATTTTGTGAAACAACTTTGCCAGGATATGCTTATCCTTTGGCACGCGGCGCTGCTCAAATGTGATACACATACAGTGACCCACCGCGCGAAGATCTATCACATTACAAGACACTCAACGTTTCTTCAATCATTAACGTTGATATGAGTCGACACACAGCTTGCGCAGCCTCACGATATGTTTCCAGGCCCTGATGAAGAGGTTTTCTGTATGCGGATGCAAGGTCCTTTTACTAGATGACAATGGTTCCGTCACTGTTGAGCGATGTTGATGCGGTTTGTGACTATTTCTTACCATCTTTTTTCAGAGAAAAGACTTTTCAAGATGCTGCAAGCCCACCGCGACGTTATTCAAGCTCATGACGGAGTCGATCCTAGTCGGAGAGGAGTTTTTGAGAGTGGCAAGCATAGTTGTTTCCACGGAGAAAGCTTATTCTTCGGTGCACCAGCCAGCAACGTCTCACATGCACCGAATTCGGCGACGTAGCTAAAGCCACTGTGTAGTTGTCGAATTTCTCTGTTGCGGCATGACATCCTCCAAGGTGCCGCCGCGACAGAACAGCTACTACACACAGACAAAGACGAATCTTGAGAATGCCTCTTCTATGCCCTGAGAACAGATGCGGTAGTGAACCGTGAGAACAGAATGATTTGTCTTTCGAGATACTTCTGAACTTCGCTTGAACTCAAACTGTAGCTGCGTGTAGAGTGGCCAGTTCAGTTATGAAGAGAGCAACACCGTTTACGATGCCCTCATGTCCTCGTCTTTTTCATACGGCAAAGTGGTGTGGCCCCGTGTATTAAACCGGTGACCTGGCTCCGGTAGCTAACTGAGAAAACACATCACCAGAAGGGTTCCTCTTGGAAATCAAGGAGACGAACCAAGTAGAAGCCGAAACGCGGGACACGGCGTAGCCAGTTACATCAATTCGCTACCAAATGTTTCCTTGATTTTGCTAAAGTGGCTGAACAATTACGCGACTGCTACTAGCGGCATAAACTTTCTGCAAAAAAAAACTGCCTCGCGGTGGATAGAGAAAACTGCCCTGTCACCAACTGCTAACGAGACGCGCAAGTGGGTGTTTCAACAGAACGAATTCATTCTTTATCACTATCCTGGTGGCTACTTTCTTTAATCACCCTTTTTCCTTGGTGCATTGATCACTGCGACTGCACAGAAACTTGGCCGCCGGCTGTGCGGGGGCGCGGCGGGCGGGGTACTCAAAGAGCATGCGCTCGTTTTTTCGTCGCCATCGAAACTAAGCGAAAAATCTCTGGCCTAAAACCTTGAAGGTCACGTCTGCGATCTAAGCCACATCCATCAGAAACTATTTTGTATCTTGTCCAGATCAAGGCAGTTGTTGTCATTCAAGACATTGTGGCTGAGACTGCAGTCAGATCTTTTTTCTTTGGACTATCATCGAAGCTCCCCAATCGGCGCCTGGAACGCGGCTGGGGCTGACCGACGAACTTCCAGACAAAGGGTTTGCATGCGGTAGCGAGAAATCTACGCTAAATTTAAATCGCTTTATTTGCCAGCAGGATTGTATGGAAATGCGGTTTAGTTAGTAGCTCGCCGCGGGGAACCAAGATGGCACGAACTCTGAGTGGGTCCTGTGACTCTGCCCGGCATTTCCCTTTCGCAACAGGTAATGGAAATAAGAAACGGCGAAGGCAGTCTGAGATTGATACCCCGTCTGATCCTAAAAGTACGGACGATGCATCTGCTGCAGATGGAGTGAGGCTGAAGAAGAAATGCGTGGGCAGACGGACAAACGAGAAAACTCATCGCTCAGCCTCTCCGAAGGGCGCGAGCAGGAAGTCTGAATCAGGACGGCGCAAAGAGAAGCAACTGACTTCTCATGACAACGACAGTCAAGGCGAGGAGAACGAAGGGGACTTTCCTCAGGCGGCAGAAGGCAGAGACAGCGACGTGGCTGACTTGGGAAATGACGATCAGTCAGTTACTTCGGAGGAGGCGGACGCTGCAGGGTCGGCCGGTGTGAAAGACAAACCCGTCATGAGGAAGAAGCGGAAACGAAGAGAATGTTGGACTATAGAACAAGTGAGAGAAAGGATGGCGGAACTGGTGGCGGAGCTTGAGAATCGCAGTGAAATGACCAAGTCTAGGCAGAAGAGACTTCGGGCGCGTCTTGCTCTCCTGGCCAAGGCTGAGCGAGGCGAAATCAAGGTGGGGGGGCAGCTCGAGAAGTCGAAGAAGAAGCTCAAGGCTGCTCAACAAGCCAAACAGGGAGGAAAGGGGAAATCAAAGAACCTGGCGAGCAAACGCGATTCAACCAAGGGCACCCAGAAGCCACATCTGGCGTCGAAGAAACTCACCGGTTCACAGAAGAAAAAGTTGAACAAAATCTGCCTGCGATGTAAGTTTGAACGAAGCCACGCAAATGTTTCCAGTTCTCGCTTCACTCGTAGCCGCCAAGGAGTTAACTATTTAGGGGGATGACAGAGTAACAGCTATGTTACTCCCCCCGCAACGCTTTAGCCGCTAATCTATGGTCATACAGCAAATGTATCGCAAATCGAGTAAAATGAGAGAATAATTCGATCTTTACGTGATGCATGCCGGTGTCGCTTGGGGTATTCAACAATACCAAGGGGATCGAACGGATAACTGGAGACATTATTTTCAATATTATAATATTTGGTGCTCAGGATTTTACTTCAAGTTTGCAATCAAATAAAAAAAAGATTATTTATACAGTATACTTGATGAAGTCTTGAAATTCAAGATAGTTACCGTTCGTTTTTTTTCTTGTGCTCACTATCGTGACTTGATGCTCTGAACTGCTGCTAGAGTATTCGGCAATGTTTTTGAGAGGACACAGGCCCTGTGCGTCTGTCCGACCTTGCTCAAGTTATGCTGAGCTGCTATTCGCGGTTTCTCAACAGCTGCATCCAGAATACTCACACTGGCGTTTGCCGTGGGAAATGCTGCATTAGGGACGTATGTGGTGATGCTTGTCCCGAACACTCTCGGGATTCGAGAAGCCCTAGCTATCGAGGTCTGTTCGTTCTCTGCAGTAGCATGGCCGAAATGCATTCAAGAAGCTGCCGCATCGGGACTGGGATGGACGGGAGTCGTTTTTTTAGGTTGAGGTCAACGTGACACCCCAGGCTGCAAAGCGAACATCACATCGATTTTTGTAGCTGGGGAAGTGAGGCGAAGATTTTGTTTCTTGCTGTGTTGCATGAGTTGCATCGTCCACAGGCAGAGAGAAGGGTCACGTGTTGGAGAATTGCCCTCTCGCCCAATCCAGCGCCACAGGGTCTTCTGCCGCGGAGAATGTCGCGAAGCAAAGTGACGCCAAAGCGGGACCGCTCATGAGCGGCATTTGCTTCAACTGTGGAGCGACAGATCACACGCTAAAGAATTGCAAGAAAAAACGGAAACCAGTAGGTTCAGCAGGATTTTCTAATGCTTTGTGCCGTACAAATTATAAAAAATGGACCGGAGATGTTTTTTGTGGAGCTCGGGTCAGCCTCAGGTGGAACAGGTACAATGCCATGAAACCAACACCTCTATTTCATAGCCAGGTCAGACAGGCAGCGTGACGTCTGACGCGAGATGACGGAAAGGAGAGCTGTGGCCGAAACACGTGCTTGTGCAGCATGCGACATTCCTTTACGTTTGTTGTTTTGGTTGTCAACAGCACGGAGCGCTACCGTTCGCATTGTGCTTCATCTGTGGCGAAAAAGGACACTTGTCTTCTGGTTGTCCTAAATCGAAAACAGGTAAGGGATGGAAAAATTGGTTATTTTAAAGTTACTGCATGGTATTGCAAAGAAGGGGCGTTGCGTGTCACTCAAAAGATGTGTCGCCGATGTCTTCTGCTGATAGAGCATCAGTGAGGCGGAAGAACGTATCCGGCTACGAGTTTTCAGAGACATGCACATAGAAAGACTGGCGGAAGCGAAACAGGACCAGTGCATTGATCCGTTGACTTCATTGAAAATGAGTTAACGGTGATGATCAATTATTCTGAACGGTCATCGATAATTTTTTGTGTGACATATGCCAGCCAATCCATTTCGAGTTTATCGCGTGGTGGACCCAGTCCGGATCCCACAGTGCCAAATCATTTTGATGTGCATTCCAGTGCAGTTGTCAACAGATCCAAGCAATGCACATTTCCGCTTTTTCCCTCTTGTTGCTCCAGGCAAATACCCTCAAGGGGGGTCGTGCCACACTTGTGGGTCGATTTACCATCTTCAAATAGAGTGCCCCGAATTCCAGCGCCAGCAGAAGGAGCGATCAAACCAGGAAAAACAGAGTCGGGCGAAGGGCAATTCACGAGGTCGAACTGAAAACAGGAACGAGAACAAACAAAAGATGCAAACAACGGAACGAGGAAGTGCAACTGGAGGGAAGGTTCACAGAAAAATCCAAGAGCCTGATCCAGACGAGTTCTGGATGGGACAGAGCGCCTAGCTTTTCGACTGTTTGACAGCAGCCTCCTTTTTTTGCCATAAGAAGTTCCCCGACTTTGTAACGGGGTGAGACAATTTTTCGGGACACTGTTGTTCGACCCGTCTCTCTTCTGAACCGGTCTCTTGCTCCGTACAACCGTGGACTTATCTGGAGGGAAGTGAACGGGGAAAGCTTATGCTGTGACCAAAAAGAGACACCTGAGGCTTCGAACAGGTCGAATATTCAACGTTTTTATTTTTTCACGGCTGCGTGGGTTAATTGTTGGAGCACGAATACAGTTTTTCCGCCAGAAGCCGTTCATGTAGAAAATGGGGGCTTAACATCGCAACACAGCAACAGACCCGACGCCTCGTTCGTTGTCTTTGGAGCTTGCTTTCTGGTTGACTGCAGGGCAACAGCTTAGACCTTAGAGAAAGGCTACCTAGAGTTGAATCACTTTGTCGGCCTGGCTAGAGCCGCCGTGTTGATTCCCCAAGAGCAAATGGAATGGCCAGGCAACACAAACTGACCAGCGCCTTCGTCACATGCTAAGTGGCCATGCGGTACTCCGGAAAACGAACTGGGGGTAACGTACTGTTAAGAGCTTGACCGCGGCGTTTATTCAATGGCAAGTTACTTTGTCGGCATGCGGGTACTGAACCAGGAGGCTTTGGACAGCCTATCTAACGAGGTTCAGTGCCCTGTGTTTAAGAACGTGTCTCGTAACCCTCTCTGGATTTGACAGCTCTGCACGAGAAATACATGTAGGCAGATGAGGCACGTCGAAAGATGTGGAAAGAAACCCTGTTTTTTTACAGCCGTGACGACCGCTCGACGAGCGTCGGCTTCTTCGACCTTTCATGTCTGAGAGGCCTCGCACTCTCGAACGAGCACAAACGCCTCAGCTTTACGCCAAAGAGTTGGGTTGCCATGTTAGCAGAACAGCCAAAACGAAGCATGGACGAGGCCATGGATAAGAAAAAACTGTGAGAAATGTGGCTCTTTCGTCGCTCCAGTTTTTTGATAGCGAGTCTCTAGCGGTCACTAATTTGAGAACCCAGTCCAAATCCTTTGTTATCGTTTCGAGGCTGGTGTCTCGCTACACCGCTGCAAAGCAACGAGCAATCTCCTGTGCTGCTTCCGTTCTACCTCTGAATGCCGTGTCCGTGTCGACACGAACCGCGGATAACCCTCTGTCCTATGTATGTCTAGCGTGAAGAAACCAGCCACCTATTGCCTGTCCGTGGAAAGACTGCACTTGGTACCTTCTGTTCACTTCTTCGGCTCGGCCACACACCGAACACCGTGCGGCTGTTTTCCCTGGGGGACCTTCGGCTCCCCCTTGCACTGCTCCACGCTTCCACGGCAAAATGGAACGTGCCTTGCTAGAGAGAGGTGTCGTGAATCGGTGATATGTAAATGCAGATTTCGGTCTCCAACAGTGTAGGCTCCTAATTTATTCCCCAGCGGTGGAGATGTTTGCTGTCTCTCGCGGTGCAAGACGCGACTGCTTCAGAGTGGAAGGTGGAGGGCGGCACGTGTCTTCCATAATTCTGGTTCCCCCCCACAGCTTGTAGATGCTGCTCCGCTCAGAAGACGAGCAACCCCGGCGGCACCTCCTGCCTCTGCGCTTACCAACTCTTCTCTGTGCGGAAGACAGCCGCGCCCCGTGCAAAGACGTGCCAGCTTTCACCACCGGAATCGTTCGGAAACTTTCGAGATGATGGACACTACACGAAAACCGTCCCTTTCCTGGTATCGTGCCTGTGGACGTTCGGTCGTACTGCATTCGGTTCTGACCGGCTGTGTTTAGTTCATTTTAGGAAAGGTGTCGGCCTGTAGACAACCATTGGTGTGCGTGACCGGAAAAAAACGCCAAGACGAAGCAGGACAGTGTGTTTCACACACTCTATACCAGAGGTGTTCCTAAGGGCTGACCGGAGCGTTTTGCTTTCCGATTGTATACACCCTCTGACGCAAAATCCCTTCGTCTCCGGTCCTTCATCTTCACGCTTTTTTAAGGAGGGGTTTCCTGTAAGGTATTTCAGTTGCCGCTCAGCTCCCGTCTCTTCCCCATTCGATTCTGAGGTCGAGTCTCCCTACTCTCGGCGAGAGGAGGCGAAGCCCCGTGCGCGGGTGATACACAGGTGTTCCCTGCGTCTTGTAGGCATTTCAGAACGGGAGCTCCGCGACGCCAATTTTGTCTCAGGCGTCTGTGGTCGATCTGGAGATATACGAAACGGAGGCGATTCGTGGGCTCTAGGCGGGATTTTCGTGGAACTGCGAAAATCCATCATTAGATACACACTCTCCAGCGACTTCGAAGGTAGGCGGAGTAGATGCCGTTCTTTGGGCACGCACTGTCGTGGGACCTGTCTTCAGATATTAAAGCACGAATGCAATGCTTGAATTCAAAAGATAGCTAAACGCTGATGCCTAATGCCGGGTATGGACGACAAGTGGACTTGAACGCTGCAACAGTTTTTTTTGCACACTGACGAAGAGTCGCGTCTGTTGTTTTCATCTGTAGATATGTTAGCTGTTTTGTGGCGGCATATCCGTCCGGAAACTCGGCCGTGGGTTGAGCGTGCGGTCAACCTAACCCTGGCGCTTAGGCCTGCGTCTTTCAACTTTTTCGCGCTGTAACGTTGATTCCGTTTTTTCAGGTTCGTCGTCCTGTCGTGTACCTGCTCGCGACGGAACAAAGTCCATGCGTGTGGCCGCTTCAAGATCGTGTCTGCCAAGGTCGAGCCACCCAAGATGGAACACCGAGTCAAGCGGTCAAACCGCCCGAGGTCGAAAGCTGGGACCGCTTGCGTTTCAGCTCCGTCAGGCCGCCCGATTCCTTCAGCACAGCAATCGAATTTGGTCCGTGAAATATTTTGGAAGACTCAGTTGTGCCCGAAACTCCATTCAACAGGAGTCTGCCCGCGGAAAGACCATTGTAGCTTTGCTCACTCACAAGTAAGTTACACGGGGTCAGAAGATTCAAGACACAAACGGTGCAGAGCTTATCTTCGCGGCAACGAACTGCTCAAATATATCCCTATATCTCGAGCGAGAGGTTTCTCTCTGTTTTTACACTCAGGAAGAGCTCCGAACACCACCTGATCTGCGCTGCACAAAGTGGTGTCGTCGTGTCTTTCGCGGTCAAATCTGCGAGGATCCCGGATGTCCGTACGCCCACAGCAAGGAGGACCTCCGGTGTAATGGCCATCAGCTCCTCACGTTCAAAACGGCCATGTGCAAATTCCACGCAAAAGGTGTCTGCCTCAGCGGTGCATCGTGCCGGTAAGAGACCGTATCGGTGTGACTTATACATTTACCCCCATCAACGCGCTTCTCGATTTGCCTCCTCTGCGAAAGAAAGTGTCCATCGTGGTGAAACAAGGCCACGCACTGCTTCCTGCGTAGAGATTTCGAAGAGAATCTTTAGGCCTAAGTCTCTTAGGTTAAGTTATGTCGTTCCCTCAGGTTCAAACTCGAGTCTCCCCCCTCGCGTCGAAAGGTGTCCTGCTTCGCTAGTGGGAATGCCTCCTTTGTTTCTTGTGTCTGCTGCAGATTCGCACACACAGCAGAGGAGCTTCGGGGTGGTCCTGATGAGGCAAGCACCCACAGCGAAGACCGCCTTCAAGACACCAGCCGCGGCAGCATTAGTACGAGCAGCGAGGCGTCAGGACACGATTGCCGCGAATCAGCAGCGGCACACGTGGTGACCTCTGCGATACAAGCGCTGCAGTCTTTGAACAAGACAAACAGAAAAAGCCCCAGGGAAGCGAATTCAGAGTGGCAAGACGAAAAGGGGCATTCTTCGGTCGGACTTGCGTCTTGGAAAAAAGGGGAACCGGAGGACGAGCCTTTGCCCAGTCAGTCTCACAACATCGCGAGCGAAAAATTCCACAGAGGCACGCATCTGAAGCCGCGTGTGGGAGTTGGGATTCACCATCACGGGCATTCACAGCCTCCTGCAGGTGGCCATGCCGGTTTGGCCACTGAAAGAGAGAAACCGACAGTCTGCGTGGTTGAGATACACGGTCGAGGGCCATGTGAACCTGGCGCTTTTCATGTGACAAACACAGCTCTGAGGAAAGTCCCTCTGAATGTGGAAAGTGACACGTCGCGATCGTCGAGTCTGCATCAGCTTCGACCCCAGGAGCCGAAGATGAGAGCCAGTGCTTGGAAAGAGACTAAGACAAGGGAGGGCCAATCACGAAGATGTGGCTCTGTGTGCGGCCAGCAAAACGAGAAGCAAACGACCGTGCCCAAGGCCGGACTCCTGACATACAAAGTGACCTTGAGTCGAGGAAGGGAAATCCTTCCGCTTTCTGGACTGGATGCGACGCCCGTACATATTGTAGTAGGGCCTCGAGAGGAGAGCGCCCTCGTGTCTGACGAGTCGCTTAGGGCAGCGGATGGCGTGTCTGCGTCTCATCCGGAAAAAAGTTTCGCAAAGGAGACGGCGTCGCGGTCAAGCAGTAGCGACTCTCGGCAGAGCCTGAATTCCAGCTCTCTGAATCCTGGGGCAGCGCCCTTCATTCCCACTCTTCTCCTGGGGTCTTCTACGCAGCACGGCACCCAGTTTGGAGCTTCGTCACCGCTGGCGGGTGTCGGAAACCTGGAAGCAGCCTCCTCGCTGTCCTCCGATACACCGTCACTGTCTGCTCGTGAAAAGTTTCTGACTCATGGAGCGAATGCTCCGCATTCTTCACGAGGCAGTTCCGTGGGAGGCACTGGTGGTATTGACTTGGCAAAGTTCCTCCAAGACTCCATGGCTGCTCCTTTGGTGTCTTCCCAGGGGCAATACCGCGACGAGTGGTTGCTTCGCGAATTCAGGAACGAAGCTTCCGCAACTGGGACCACCAGTGCGAAAGTGTCATGCAACGGTATCAGCCACCGTGGCACGTCCGGCGCCGGGATGAACAACACACTGTTTCCAGGTTTGCCGACAGCGGTGGCCGGAGTCAGGGGGGAGAATCAGGGTGCCGCGGCTTTGGCGGCCCTGGTGGCAGTGTCTCGACTTCTCTCCCCACCTGGCAACGTGCCGCCAGTGAGTGGCCCTTCTACTACCCAGAAAAGTCCAGTTGCTTTCTTCACTTCTAGCCACTCTGGAGCTCCAGGAGATATTCCAGACCAATCTCGCAGAGTCCCAGGTCTTGCACAAGAGACGAACAGTTCCAATTCAAATGCGTGGACCACCTTGGTGGCGGCCCTCCTGGCGATGGCGCCCCATGTGGGGAAGGGTGGAGCACCCCCTGCGGCTCAGACTTCCGTGGCGTATCCCTCCGTTCCATCTCAAACCCCAGAACCCTCGAGTGTCTTTCTGCAAACACGGTGGGTGGGCAGCTGCGGTCATCCGTGTGCACCCAACCCGACACGGCCCGTGAGGAATTTGGCTGGTTCTGGCAGTCGCTACGTGCCTCCTGAACCTTTCTCTCAGCAGATGCAATATTGCTCATCTCCAGAGGAAGCGTCACGAAACCTTCCTCACCGTGGAGTCCCTTTTCTCCCCGGGGGCCTCTCGAGCGTGGGGCAGCCCTCTCGACCTCCTGCGGTTCGGCCGTTGCCGTCTGGTTTCGAGGCTTCAGCCGCCTTGTCAGCGTGTCTGTCCGCTGTTCCTGTTCCGCCTGCGCCTCATCCTATCCAGCCCTATGGACAGCTCAAAAAGTTTCTAGGAATATCTCCCGTGAATTGCCACAACGGGCCGCCGCTGCGCCCGCACCCTTCCTCTTCGTTTCCGGATCCGCTGGCGTTCGCGAACCGCCACGGGAGTCTGTCGCGTCATCAAGAGGCCCTTTTCCCTGCAGCTGTCGACTCGCAGAGCTACGACGGTGCGTGTCTTCGTGGGAGGACCGACGCAGGCTGGTGCGATGCCTTTAGTGCATCGTCCTTTTCCGAGGCCTTGCGAGCCGCGTCTCCCTCGCGACAAACAGAGCACGTGAAGGGGCCGAGTGCACCATTGGTGCGGCCCACTGGAGACAGTGAGGGAAATGGACTAGCAGTGGCGCAGCGAGGCCAGAACGCGAATCACGCAGTCACAGCTAGTGCGTTCATCGACGTGCCTACCTCTGCGGTCTTCTTGAACGATTCGCAACGGACAGCAAACCAGAGAGAGGCTCAAGCATACCACGGGAGGATGACACTCTCCACAGACGATGGGTTGGGTAAAGAAGATCTCGACGTGCCCTCGCCTTTTCTAACTGTCACCACAGAACCCGGGGCTTCACTCGGGAGTCGTGGAAGCTTTGCGGCGCACGAAGATTTGTTGAGCAGCGTGAGTGGAGTTGACTTGGAGGCCGACGCCAGCAAAGGTGTGCTCCTCTTTGGAGACGAGAGAGAGGCGAACTCGGAAATCTGGGCCAATTTATGAAGACGCGGTTGTCGCGCGGCTTGCAAGCGCGTCGAGCAGGGAAAACGAGAGACTGAGCAGGGCCGTTGTCTCGGCGCTACTCGATAGTTTATCCTATCTTTTTCCAGGCATTCCAATGGAAGAACTATCTGGTGCATTTCCAACTGTTTCTTCGATCAGCCAAAAGTAGTCCTGTCTCGGTACGAGACGATTTGAAGAAACCGAGGCTGTAGACGCCACGGCGACTGCACCGTTAAACAGCAGCTTCGCCTGGAAGTGAAGGCGTCTTGGAATCTGGCGAACTGAGGGGCGTAGGAAACAAGCCGAGCCTTTGTGAGTTGATGAACGGGTCTGTTTTGTTTTGGGATCTTGGCCGCGATGTCTCCCATATGCTGAATCGGAAGAAAGCATGTCGCTGGCGAAGAGTGGACAGAAAATTGGAAGGTGAAAGGGGCAGAAACGCGAGCTAGACACCAAGAGAAGCTGTCTGCTAACCGCAGGAACTGAGGTTTGGTCGGGGTCTCGTGGAGGTGCCCTTGGATAGGAAGAGCGCTCCGGCGCATCCTGCCTTCCCGATAGAAACCTGTCTCTGCCACGCATTGTGTCTGAGGAAAAGGCAAAGTGTGCCGGTTGTGGCGAAGAACGGGGAGACCGTTATTGATATTGTCGATTGCCGGAGGGAAAGCCTCTTCCCCATAATGAGCAAGAGGTGAAGAGTCGCCCGAAAATAATACCTTGGGAAGACTCATAATCGTAAAAGACCGGAGAACTCGTCCCCAAAAAGGGGCGGTTCATCGAAAACGGTTGTGGATGTTTCGTATAGAGACGCTTGTGGCCCAGTGTACGTCAGGATGGGCGAAGACGCCTGTGTTTGCTGTCTGGCGTGAGTTGAAACCGGCTTTTTATCAAAGCAACAATCGCAGTGCATATTTGTTCCTTTCCGATGACGACAATCTCACAAGACGGCCGTTCTATTCTATTTCCGAATCACATGGCAAAAGCGCCAAGCCGCCCTCACGGCTCGGCTCGTGTTCAGATGCGCCCGATCCGGTAGTCGAATCGTAACTATTTTGAGTGCGAAGCCGTTCATTTGCTCACTTGCGCAACTGTGCTTCCTCTCGGGAGAGAAACGAGGGCAAGTGCCCCGAATCTGCGGGGGGTGTCAGTATTTCAAGTGATAGCATGCATTCCGCCGTTTTGCTGAAGGCAGTTCTTGTGTATGTGAAGTGTAGCGACAGGCCAATACCCCGGGCCCGTCTCGTCCAAGATCATGTTCTGTGCTCGTATTGTCATTGTGTTGCGCGTCGGTGTTGTGAAAGAGAGAGCAAAGCGTGGGCCACGAGGGTGCCATTTGTGTTCTAAAGGAACATCCTCTTTTTCTTTCATGGTGCCAAATAGGAAGCGAGACGCGCGGCAACTCGGGTTATTGCAGTGCCTGTATCAATTGAAAAGCAGCTGCGGACAAGGCAGCTGCTGCAGGGCGCACAAAGAGTGCCCGGACAACCGTTGATTGAAAAACAGTGATTGCAGGCGTCCATCTGTGTTCGTCGAGGAACTCGACGATGTGGAATTGAAAAGCGTTGCCGTTGTGCTTCGATTTCTTCTTGCTGCCTCAGTCAAAACCAGGACAGCGGAAGACAGTGAGCGGGTGCGGTGTGGCCTTTTTGACTGCTCCGCGAAGGCAATCGGGAGAAACCAAGAGAGTTGAATTCGTAGGTTCCGTCTCTTCATATCTTAGAGGGAACTGAAAGACACCAGAAGGGGCTTGGCCGGACGGCTGTGTCCTTCGTCGTGCCCCATTCAGCTCCTTCAGTTCTGGTATAGAACACAGATCCGTTTTGTGTGTCCTGTTCTGGTCGTGCCGGCCCTTCGTTGTATGGCGAAGCCCACATGCATGCCTTCTTCACCGGAAGAAGGTCGGCAGAAGAGCACGAAGTTTTTTTATCAAGTTTTTGCCGTCGCGGCGGGTTGAGGAGCTGTCCAGTAACGGGGGCGACGCGCTTTGCCTCCCGTGAGTCCTCAAGGCTGCGTTTTCGGCGTCCGCGGCTCGAGGCAATGCCTCACCTGCAAGTGGCACCCTAGAGTTTTTGCCGACAACGCGACGGCGGAGAAAAACGGACTGGCCGGCGCCAGCTGTTTGTATATTTTGCGAGAACGGACTGAAGGGAAGAGAAGGGGAAATGCATTTACGGAAATTTGGTCCCCGAGAACCAGATATAGTGGAAGGGTTGCCTGCGCAAAGCCTTCTCCCGTCCCTGGAAATGCGGGAAAATGCAACCCGGACCCCAAAGTAGTGCCGGAAACTGCGGCAAAGCACCCGAGTGATATGGCGAAAATGAAAGGGAACTACCGACGGTAGCTCGATGTCTGCCCAAATCAGTTGTTTCAGTGCACTGTGTTACTGCGAGCTTTTCGCCATCTGTAGAGAATTTCGTTCCGATAACTACCTGCAGGGAAAATGCTGGAGAGGCACTGGGACAGTGGAGAGCAAAGGCACACTACATACCGCTGATCAGAGGGGAGGGACGCTGAAACAACACTACAGAGAAGGGGGAGGTGCAGTGGAGGCGAAGGACCCGACCACGGAGGAGTGTGAAAATCTCGTCATCGAACAAACGAGGTGATGCAACAGGACCAAGATACATAAGAGACGTTGGAGACAGAAAAGTTGAGCAACAAACATGCTAGGGACAAAGAACTGGAGGGGTGGGAGTGCGAGGTCAGGGGTCTATCGGAGAAGAGATGCAGACGAAAACAGAGACAGGTTGATCGCTGTTGAGGGAACCGTGGCTGACCCATGGAGAAAGCAGACGGAAAGACGGGCTCCGAGAGGGACACCTGTGTTTCCAATGAGAACATGTGTATTTTTGAAGTCCCGTTTGAACAGAACTCAGCCTTCTCCTGAGCGAAAGCCAACAGTAGATTTTCGCAAAGGTCTTACCCCCTGGTCTCCCGACAAAAGCGGGATCAAGCCAGGCCTGCAAATGCCACCTGCCATGAAGCGTGGAGAGGTGGTAGGTGCTCGATCTATCTCGGCGCCCTGTGATTTTATAACTTTTTGTGTCACGGTTCGAAACCAGCGGAGGAACGAAGATGTCGCGTCTGCTTCGCTTTTGCGCCTTCTCGTCAGGAAAGAGTCGTCTCGTGCTTGTTTCTGTGAGCGAGGAAATCAACGTATCTGCATTCTGTGAGCATTTGGATACATCTATATCTGTGTTTTCATGATGTCTTCTCTCCATTCTTCTAACCTTCGGTTTTCCCGAGGAGGCAGACTTTTCCCCCTCCCCTTTACAAAGACGGTTCTCGTCGTTACCCTGCTAAGCAACATATCTGTGTTCTGCGTCACTTTCTGTTTCGCCTCCCTCTCAATATGACGCGACGCTGTTTCGTCTGAACCTTGACCTCTGCATCAGTTTCTGATCTAAGAAATTTTGAAAGCATGGCGTTACGCTGACTAGAGACATAAGAGATCCCAGCCGTGGGTGCAACAATCGACAGCCGTTTTCGGCTACTGCAGCCAATCTGGTCTGCCTGCTGCTCAAAAGGATGCCTGTTTCCTATAGACAGAGGGAGAAGCGCAGCTTAGGGATAGACGAAGCAAAGAGAAAACAGCCAAGCGAGACGGGCGAAAAGCGACAACACTGCGAGTTGCCCGGCTGGACGTCATACGCGAAACACAACGCAGGTGCCGAAATCCAAGAATCGATTGGCACATATTATGAAAGAGAACAGATACCGCGAAAAATCTTATTTCATTTGCACTGATTCAGAGAAGAAATGAAACCGGCACATGAGGCAGGGACAGAAGTGCCGACGGCAATGAACCCCGTCGATGTATCGTCTTTCGCAAATGCCGATGTTTCCGCCCCCGAGCGTCGGCTCGACAACAGATCTCAGATCCATTCCACATGTTGGTGCATTTCGCTTCGCTGATTGAAAACCGCGGCGCAAAATGTCCAAAACTACCTCAATGAGAAAAGAGGCGGAAAGCACGATTTGAAGTAGCTAGTGGAGCCAAAGGCACAGAACTCAGTGAAACTGAGAGGGGCTTTCGGCGATTCTCGAAACAACTGAATGCAGTCATCAGCTGGAACGTCCTACATTCTTCCTGTCTTTCTGCTATAGGAAGATGGAGGATTAGTAAGGCACAAATGTTTCGCAGACGGCGCCAAATGCAGAGAACCACACAGAGGCGTCTCCAGCGACTCAAGATAACCACGTGCAGAGAAGGATACTATCGTTTTTCCAGCTCCGTTAGTCCACTACGTGCGAGCCCATACCGCCTAGCAAAGTACAAGCTGAGGAACTACGCAGCCGCCGGCGCGATTCAGCAGGAACTGTCAGACCTGGCGTGGTTGCTGCTGTTCTCTCGCTAGATAGGGTCCTTTTGGATGTTTGTTGAAAATCGGGAAGGCCGGTTGCCTGACTGAAAATTAGAAAAAATGTTCCTGCTTTTTTGAGTTCGAGTGCTCGGCTGTCAACAACGGACCGCGACACGAGCCATACTGCTGGAAAACAGCACCCGAAGGAAACTTTAAACCGAACTACAAATGCGAGTGTGTCCGCCGCTTGCTCAAGTGCAGTCACGCCGTGTGTTTTCCTCTGATGAAATCAGTTTTTTGAACCTTTCCTCTCCGTGCGCCTCAGGACTTCGCACCGTTGTCAAAAAAAACACGCGTCAACTTCCCCACAGCTACACAACTGTTCGCAGGTGCGTGCGACCAGAGACACCTGGTTAACTGTTCGTCCGCCAGGGACAGTTCTTCTTTTTGTCTCATCTAATGAGCTGCACACGTCCACTCTTCAGTTTTCTCTGGAGTTTCTCCTCTCTCTTCCTCATGGCTAGTGCCTCCGGGCTGCCTTCCTCAGGACCCTCAGGTGTGAACACCCAGTCGAGAACTTTTCTCACAACTCTGTACACGACGTACGCAGGCACCACCGTCCAGAGAAACCAGCCGTTGGGGTGAAAGCCACCCGCTATCTGCGCTGCGCATGCAACAAGAAAAAAATCTGTAGCATGCGAGTGGGATACGCCCAGGAGCAAACTGCTCGTGATGGAGGTGTACGTCCCGTAGTAAAGGGCGTAGGTAAAGGCGAGAAGAAAACCCTCCCAAAACCTAGGCACGGGCAGCAACGGTGCAGAGAAGTTCCCCGAGAAAACCAGCAGACGGCAGATCAGGAACAGAACCTGGAAACACAGAGGTCAGTCACAGGAAGTGCACGCATCGGAGTAAGTGAAGATCCTCGTAACATCACTAACCAAAATCACAGTCCATGAGGGGCCGACGGCAGCCTGCTGCATGGGCAAATGAGCGCATATGCGTATGTATATATATATATATATATATATATATATAGGCATGCCATCTTGCAGTATGCCTATATGTATATACACACATGTAAGTATGTGCGTATGTCCACATCTATATTTTTCGTTTCCGTACGGTGAGTGAACTACACATAAGTATGCAAAGGCATATAGCAGTAAAAAGAGAGACAGCACAACTTCACAAAACAGGCATCGCAGGTGTCTCCATCTCACTCTTCAGAGGTTAACACATTCGCACAGGACGTAGAAGCACGCGTGCCGCCTTCATACACAAACACTGAGGAGATCTCCGGCATTCCAAACTCGCTGATTTGGCAGATGTGTGTGCACACCCCTTGCTTACCTAATTTACCGGCTCTGATTTTATCTATATATCTTTTTGTGTGCGCGCGGTTGTATCGTTTATGTGCGCTAGAGACCAATCGCTCTCATGAGCCAAAAGAAGCATATTGATAAATATGTACGAACGCGTACGCATGATGCATATGTGCATATCTCTCAAAGGCATGCACCTGCCTTTCTTCGTACGGTGGCTGAAAAACGAATCCGTACGACGTAACATGGCCACGCGTCCGTAACAACAGAACGACTCGCTGGATGTCTTCTGAAGAAGTTTCTCCTCTAGCGGAATGTGTGCCAGTCTTCCACAACACGTATAGCAGCGCATTTGGAAATATATATTTGGCAGTTCCTTACGGTTGCGACAAGGACTCCAATAGCATGCGTTTGAAAATACGCTGCGGCTTTCTGCTGACGTTTCTTGTCCGCCTGTCCCGCCATTGTTCCGTCGCTCTTGAGTATCTCTCCACCTGAAGATGTTCCTCCCTTTGCGTGAACACAGAAATAAGATCCAGGTGAAACGGGTCTTTTGAGGTAGGAAGCAACATGCAACTGAGGTAGGGACGATGGATGGTAGCTCTCGAACGGAGGAAAGAGGTGGACGCCGGACAGTTTGGACAAGTTTCGGCTCTTCAAACGGAAAAGAGTCGTCAAAATGCGGTCCGATCTCCTTCTGCTTCAAGACGGAAAGAAAATGAATGTTCCGTTGGTTTTGTACAACAGAAATGGAGATGCAGCGGGGGGCATGCATGGGACAGAGCCAAGAGCAAGACGCGACGGAGGTAGCTGTCCGAATGTTGCACTGAAAGCAGACGTAAACCCACCTGTCGACTTCTTCTTGCGGTAAGGAACTCCAAATCCAACACCCACTTTGGTGGTCGATTTTGTTAAAATAAACGAAACAGAAAGTTCCAGAGAAAACCGGACGATTTTACGCGAATGCCCAAGCGCAGCATTCGGGTGTCTACAATCCTGGGAGAAGCGTTCCGACCCCCAGCAAATCGATTCTTCACATGGAAAGGATTTTCAGCCCGAACCGTGGAGCTGGCGTTGAGACCCAAGTTAGAATCAAAGGGACAACGGAAATCAGCTCTCACCACAACGGAAAAGGGAAGCAAGGGTCGCTCGACTTGATTTGATTCAGAACACGAGATACGAATGAGAAGAGAGTTGGATGTCGACATGTCCTGTTTAGCAAGGTGTGTTACCGTTGTGCGTCTAGCTCGCAATTCGGTATTTGTCGCTTGTCCCAAAAAACTGGGTCATCTGTTTTTTGCTCTCCAGAATAGCCTTCATTTAGGAAGGGACGTCACATAAGGCCTTGCCTCTTCGCATCCCACCTGAGCTCTTTCTGTGCCCTTTGGCTATTAGATCTCGCACTGGTTTCATGCTCCAGGGCGACGCGACTCCGAGTTCAGGGATGGTGGATCTCGTTTTGCTTTCCGTCTGAGGCCTCTCGCGGTAAAAGATTCCAGAATATCTCAGTCGAGGAACTTAAGCGACGCAAGTAAACGAGAAGGAAAACAAGTGGGGGATGGGCGCTGAGACCTTGTGTACGCTTGTTTTTGCTGTTCCCATACTGGACGACGAACGGTGCAGTGGAGTCAAAACAGCGACAGAGAGAATGACACGCCGTCGGCGTTGTTGTGGGAAAATACAGACCGACGGTTTAGTCGAGCGCTATGTGGAGCACTGCTCTTTCTCTGCTCAGCGACTTCCACTTGCACGAGATCCTCAGCACGGCTTCACTTGACCAGAAGACCCTTTCCTCCTGTCCACTATTTCAGCTGTCGCGTCTTAGTCATTCAAGCAACCCACTTTCTTTCCTGTGCAACTTGTGGAGGTACGCATAAACCTTTTTTCTTTCAGTCCTCCTTTTGCTCTTTGCTTGTTGAAAGTAGCAGTTTCCTCCTTCTGTCGTTGTGTTCGGTTCACAATCCAGGAAGACCTTGATGCACGGCAAAGTGTCCTGTGCCAGTCAAAGTTGGTTGTCAGGTTTCGTCCTCAAAGTGTCAGGAATATCTGCTTTGCTCTACTGATTCTCAGTGGAAACGGCGGCTCTCTCGTTTCAGCAGAACGGTGTTGCCGACTGTTTCACCTGCGGTGATATCTAGGCTGGCTACACGACAAGAATATTAAACCCAACTTCAGGTGCTGGTCTTCTCTTATTGTGTGCATGATGCGGGATGAGGCAGAATGCTTGGCAGCTGCAACGGTGTCCACATCTGTAGATGCTCAGAAGAAAAGTCCCTGAGTTTAGCGATACGAGTGGAAAATTGCTTGCATGTGCATGTAGTAGTATGCTGTCAAGGCGCTCTCCTGCTTGCATTTACTCGGCACATGTGGACTTGGCACACTCCGTCACTGCATGCGTCGTTATATATATATATATATATATATATATATACATTTATATGTAGACGTATGCGTAAGCTTTCTTTCGTATAGTGAAACGTTTAAAAAATCTTTTGTAGGTCGTGGAAGTAATTGCACGTGTTTTTACGTCGACATGAAAGTGCACATACATTCTTATGTTAACTAGAGTCACCGTCAGTATGCCATTAAAGCGAACAGCGTTTCCGCCTACGGGTGTCTGTTTCGCAGCTTTCACTGGCTTCCAATCGTGTGCTTGTTGGGTTTCCGTCAGTGCTTTCGTCATTCTTACGTAGCATTCTGTATTTCTTCCTGCATTTCGCTTTTCTGTCGCGAACAATGTGTATCTAAACCTGTTCTGATGTATCGCCATCACTAGAGGTCTCCTTCAGGTGCCACATATAGAAAGGTATAGATAACGGGGGGAAAAGGCACCAGGTAACGTACGACAGAAAATGTGGGACTGTTGAAGACAAGTAGTTAGGCAACAACTCAAGATACACAACAGAAGACACAGAAAAACGCAAGAGCAATTCCCGTGCGGATGTCGGGAACTTGGAGCGTTTGATTCGCTCTAATATAGCGAGGAATTAAATGCAGGCCCTGATAACACGTGTCGGCACTGTTTAACGGTGGGGCAAACGCATTTTGGGTTGAAGTGCTCGTCATTCGGGACTTGTATGCCTTTTCAAAGACTGTCTCTGTCTCTTGTGGAGACATACGATGGAACTGTCTACTCTTGAAGAACAGCGACTGCCGCCCTCTGTCGTGAGTGGTTTCGCAGACTGGGAGGAATGAACAAATGCATGGCTTGCACTTATTCTTCCTTAACTTTCTTGTAGGGAAGAAAGTGTTTCTCTCGCCATTTCCGTCGTCGGGAGTTTACCCGAAATGGGAAAGCTTTGCTCGGACGGAGAGGCCGTACTGTCAAAAAGTCTGCAGCTGGATATTTCTTCAGCAGAGCTGCTATTGCTGTTCACAGTATAACATACATTTGTTCTTGTTGCTGAGCTCTTCCTTGTGCCCATCACACCTGTACCAGAGGCTGCAAACGATATTGACAAGCCGAAACTTTGATGCTTCTCGCTGTTCCTCGAGATGCTCTCAGACACGGACCGGAATGTACTATCTATGCCTGAGGATTCAATCGAGGGGGCCACCGCGCTTGCGAACGGATCTGGAGAGGATGAGGCTGTTGTAGACAGAGAATGTGAGGAGTTCAAGATTTTCTCGTTAATCTTTCGTTTGGTCGAAGACATCCGGCTTTTGGGTGGGGAAGATTGCGGGTCTCCCAGCGTTTCTGGTGACGTGCTGACGAATGTTGGTGTTGCACTAGCTGTGCCACAGAATTCGTTGCTTCTTTTTTCTGATAACGTTTTGCTCGCGTTCGTGTTTCCCGCCGTTGAGCTGAAAAGGGATGATTTGGCAGATCCTCGCAACGAAACGCTCTTGAGGGAATCCTCTTTTCCGGTTGATTCTGCCTTGTCCATCATTCTGCACGGAGGTATTTCCGAGTCATGAGCGTCAGATAAAGATGATATACACAAAGAATTTTTCCCGAAGACAAAACTGAGTGTGCCGCTCGAACGCTCACGGGGTATGGACCCGGTCACACTCCAGCCAAAATCAGACACACTTCCTGGCATTTTGTTGGTCAGTTAAACAAGAAATACGGTTCCGTTTAACCAGCGGGAAAGTGCCACAGCTGGCCTCACATCACACATTCAGCGTGTCTGTATTCTGGTTCTTTAACACATGCCGCACACGCGAGCGTAAGACTGCTGTCATCAGCTGAGAATAATACACGTCAAAACAAGCGAAACTATCAAAAGGGGACTCCACCTCGTCATATATGATGTCAGTTGAGTCGCTGTATCGATGTAACAATTAAAGCAGAAACTGTGTCGCCGGTGACACAGTGCCTCGTACGTCCAAGCCAGCCACGAAGACTCGTCACACAGTCTTGACGGAAAGAAACTATCGCAGAAGTTACTGACAAAGAACTACGTACGCTGGTCTAGCGAAGCCCTAAGGCGTTTTCATACACACACAGTAGAACCTCCTTCTCGTTACAATAGGGTGTACCCGAAGCGTTACTGCTCGTCCCGATGGTGTCCCCGAGCACTGACAAGAGTCCATACCTTCGCTCCGATCGCGTTCCCCTCTCAAAAGCTTGCAACGTGGCACTGACAAGAGTCCCACATCAGCCATCTATTATCAATTTCAAAAGGCTCCTACATTTGGAGAGAACGTGTGCACGTTGATGCTGTAACGCCCCAAACAGCAAGCGAAACAAGTTTACAGCACCGTCAGACAGGTACAGCTAAGGGGAAAATCAGTTTTGCCAGCCCTAGGGGATGCACGGGCATCGCCAAGCGGGCATGGTCTAGTGGCTATGACGTCTGCCTAACACGCAGAAGATCCCGAGTTCGATCCTCGGTGCCCGTACGCTCTCTCCATCGGTTCCTCTCTTTTTGCCACCTTTCCCTGGTGAGCTTACTGGAGTTATCAAATCAGCCATACTTGTGTAGTTTTTCGAGGAATATAATGCACTATGAATTCCTGCCAGACTGTCTGGTTCTTTCCACTGTTGCTGTTGGCGCTGCTTGTCGCCGGGTCAACGGCGACCCCTGATCCACCGACACTCTCTCATCGTTGCACATTGCGGGCACCAGCGCCGAAACAATGGATTAGAACAGAGATATTGAAAAGAAAAATGGATTCTTCAGCGTCTTCGAAAAAACGAAGTAGACGCAGCCTTTGTCAAGGCTACAACACACGATGCGCAACGTCCCGAACAGATGTCTTCGAGTGAAGATAGAGTAGAAAGGCTAGGTTTGTACCATGGCAGCCGGAAAGCCCTGCCGTCGAAGACGGGATAATGGATTTGTTACGCTTCTGTTGCGTTTGATGGCGTGCACAAGACATTTTATGCTTTATTCCGTTTTTATAGGAGGAGTGCCTACAAGCTTCAGCGGGTATCCCTACCTGTCAAGAAAAAACACATGTTCCGTGAATTCGAATCCGGTGACAGGCTTTTGGCACTCGCCTGGTAACAGCGAGTGAACGTGTTGACGCATCAGCCTGCTTAGGCTTGCATGCGCCTTCAACAGACACAAGATTTACAAAAATACTTTACGCATACCAAGAAAAATATGCTATGGAAAGTCGATCAAGGTATTCGTAGTGATATGCACATGAATGCACATTTAGGGAGAGGCATAGTATGTAGACATGCATGCCTGCTTTTAATTACCAATTTGTACGTATATACATTGATCTATCCATAAGCATAGTAAAGCGTATGTTACGCATTCTGAACATGCCTTTTCGCGAGTATGAATATTCGTCCGCTGGGGGAAAATTATCAAGCCCAGAAGAGGTATATCGTACTGATGCGATGCCTGTTGCAGGCTTTTCACCGATTATCACAGAAACGAACCACCCAGTAGAAAAAATAATATTTCTCGGAGCTGGTGCCTTTTATGGTCAACTGCGAGAAGCATTAAATGAATAGAAGATTTCAAAAAACGTTCAAGTTGTCGAACTCACCGTGCTACCTGCATTAAACCTACAGAAACACGAGGGAAGAAGCATGGGAGAAAGTTGCCAAAGTTACTCTCAAAAGTGCTGAACGCTGTGTGCGTGTCTGCTACAGAATCTCCCGTCGTTCTCCCCGCCTTCTCACTAGCATGGAATACAGCTCCGCTGTTTTTGACTGTTGTTTGCGTTACGACGGCGCGGCTGTGTGTTTACAGCTCGGGTGTTAGGGCATATAAATCTCGCGTGCTTGCACTTGTCAGCGACGTTTTTTCTGAGGTTTCGTTCTTGTTTAAGGTCTCTCCCACCACACTGGAGTAGCATCGTTGTGTCTGGTCCACTGTGACGTCTGTTTATTTTCCAAAAACATCCTGTATATACTGACTGTCGCGGCGACGATCTCAGCCGAGAACAGCCCCGAGGAAACGCGCTTTACGCGAAAGGAAGTCGTTTGAGTGATCGCAGTGACGATTTGCCTCTCTCGCTGCAGTACGGCGTCAATGCTGTTCTTTCTCACTCCTCTTTTTTCATCCGATCCCTCCCCAAAAGCGCCATCCGTTTTCACCATTGGGGGATGACTGTCATCTCGCCCGTGGCAGGCGCGGTAGTGTTTGTTTTAAAGTACAGTGGGGAACCCGGCTAGACAGGGACAGGGCGAGGGTTTCGGGTCGCCACTTTTCTGGAGGGGAAAACACAACTAGCGAACCATTCTGTGTAGCTAATGCCTTCATCAGTTAAAAGGCAGCCACGTTCATTTTCAACGTCCTCTGGCGCATCTGCGCGGAAGCCAGTTTGAGTGTGCAGTCATTCAGCTCTTCGGGGTGAGACTGTCAATCCCTGGACGGCAGTACAAAGCTGAGTAGGTATGCATGGAACTTATTCAGTCGCTCTATGCTTCTTCCTGAGTCCGTTACGCAGTTCATGGAGAAAGGAAACCGCTGCTGTTTGCGGCATCCAAGGCTGGTGACGGGAGCCGCGGCATTTTATGATCGTAAGGTCTGGCTGCCTAACGATGAAAGGCCGAAGCAGCTGTCGCTTCACCTGGCTTTCCGCTGTCTTTCACTGCGACGTTTTCCCCGATTCGTGCATGGTGTGTGATCCGTTAAGATAAGAACTCGCCCCGAGCGATTGGCGGTCAATACGACTTCGCAGGAGAAGCGCATTCTGTATGGATTTCAACAAGTACCTATGCTGGATGCTCCATATTCACATTCGAAGAAGAGCAAGCCCCAACTCTTAGTTGTCGACACCACCGTTTTTGCGTCCCACTGGATTCTCGTTCGATTTTCCACTCCACTGCCTCCCGGCTTAAACGGTTGGGTCCACCTCGGACTTGCGGTTCCAGCGGCATTCCCGCTTCACCTTCAACGTCCTTCGGATGCTCAGTTGGAATAAGAAAAGGAAATCGGCAATTTTTAGAATAAGTATCCACAGATGCATATGAAACGCATGAGATTCGGCGTCGAAAACACCACCGTAAAAACAAACTGCTACTACTCGCGTCGATCGTTGGTGCTCTCAG
This sequence comes from Toxoplasma gondii ME49, assembly GCF_000006565.2. Taxonomy (NCBI): domain Eukaryota; phylum Apicomplexa; class Conoidasida; order Eucoccidiorida; family Sarcocystidae; genus Toxoplasma; species Toxoplasma gondii. The sequence goes on along the minus strand of NC_031480.1, from coordinate 1,552,322 downwards.
AAGGCCTGAGCCTCAGTTTTCTCTCGGGTAAAGGATATCCGGTTGGACGGCTGACTCTACGTTGTCCTTTTCGGAAAACGGACTCACTAACATCGAAACAAGACCATATTTTTCCGTTTTCGCAGGTCAATCACGACTGCATGCAGTCGACATACCCCGAGCGCAACCCTCGTTTTTGGATCTTTTAGAGAAAGAATATTCACCAGCAAGAGTACGACCAGAGAGGAGTGCGAGCAGAAGACGGAAGAACCTTTCCGAGGTACCCCATCATCTCGTCTGTTGTGATTTATTCAGTTGCATTCCGGCTCCAGATTCAGGGCTTTCAGGTATTGAGAAGAACAGCAAGTCGTTTCCAGTTTACTTCTCCGGCCCTTCTCCTCGGGAGCCAGGTGTAAACATCCCAGGGTTTATTTTGTTCTACAGCTCCTGAGGCGAGAACGCTCGGGCTGTTGGACATCAGCCCGGGTATTATCAAACACCCGCGACAAATGTAGCTGGACGCCTTCTTACCACTTCTGATGAGCTGTACTCCCTACTTAGCACAAGCGTGTCTGCTCGTAGCTCGGCATGAACGAATGTGATTGGTCCCCTTGAAATTCCTCAGAAGGTGAGGGGTGCAAAACATTTGTTTTGTAGTGTATAACAAACGTGGCTCTTGTCGCACACTCGATTGAAGCATGCCATAGCCTGGGGGACTTCGTCTATAGTAGACAGCGTGCGTAGCATAACGAGGCTATTCATAAGCATCTTGTATTTACTGTCCTTGAGCTACCTTAAGTTTATCTTCAGCTCCAGTTTCGGCCCTCTATAGATCAGCAGTTTAAGGTGATTATTTGTAAGCAATGGCATCAATCGCTGCGGTCTTGCGCTGACCCATAGCGAAGTTTTTCTCCGGTACCATAATGCATTTGAAGATGCCCTCGTCAGCAGAAACCAGGTGATGCTGCAGATTATCAGAAAACGGAAATGCACCCCGAAGTACAGTCTAAAAAGCCAATTTCGCATTTGTTTGGGACCGAGCCTCTATCTTGAGGTTCCTTCTCTGACTTCAGAAACACGCTGTGAAGCGCATACGGACGAGCATTCGTTTTTGTACCCAGCGTGTGTTTGACTCGTATCTTTCGGTACCGTAAACCCACCACGATGGAGGAGAGTTGATCAGGTGTTTCTATGGAAGAGAAGATTTTCTTCCTGTCTAAAATCTAAATATTCTGAGCTCCCTTTTCACGCTCACGCCTTCGCGTCTCCGCCCCACGAAGTGGCTGCCTTAGATGCTTTCCACGCCACACAACGATAGAAGACGTACAAATTATTTCCTTGAGCGGTGACACAATGCCTCTCCCTCCACGCTTAGTTCGTGGAGGACATGTGGATAACTTTTTATGCACACTTCCATCTTCGATTTGTCTTCTTTTGATCCAGCCCCAGAGCAGGGAAGTTCTCTCGCTTTCTTGCTCGACCAGTGCGACTTCTTGGGATTTTCGCCAGGCTTTGCTGCGAGATGCTAGGTCTACGAGTCCTTATCCATGCTCTCGACAGCCAGAGGACATTGATACGCTGACTGATGTCCTTCGACAATTCTGGGTGTGGCTAGAAAGTCCTTACTTCGTCTTCCTGGCTCCCCTGTCTCAAAAGGCGACGCGAACGAACAAAATACGCACACTGCTTTCCACTCTCTCATCAAAGGCGGACTTTCTGTATATGCCTCTGCGTGCGTTGTCGGGCGTCGTTCTCTCGTTTGGCTCGTCATTCCGGGACCCCTTACACAGTGATTTGATAGCAGCACCACAAGAAGAACTGGCATGATTCTGATCGTCGTTTCAGTCTGACGCACTTGGAGAGGAGAACCTATTTTCCTCATCCTTACACTATTCAATCATAGTAACAGCGCCAGAAAACTATCCAGATGCTAGCATGATCATACCGTTGTATCATCTCTAAAACAGGAAAATATCATCTGTGTCTGGGTAGTATATACTGAGAGTTGGACTAGTGGTTTAGCTCTTGAAGACCTTCGTTTGTCGGAGCCAAGTTCCTTTCTGCATTTCTCATCCTGCGGCGCCCCTCGATTCGTCACGTCGTCTGCTCTGTCGTCACCGCGTCAGCTCTTTCGCTAGATTTCGTGTTGTTTCTCTTCTACACCATTTCGAAACACACCACGATTCTGTTTTTGGCTTATCTTCCCTGATTTCTTCTTCCTGCATTCTTTTGTGCTTGTTTTCCTTCCGTGCCTCAGTTCGCTCTCTGGCGCCGTCGAACCTCACTCCTTTCTCCGCAGCACGCACGATTAAGCTCCGCGGTGCACAGACACAGTCGACTGTTGACGTCTCTCGTTTCCCTCGCTTGTCGTTTCCACACCGGCGCACTGACACCCTCCCACGTTTCTCTAGGATCGCGTTCTTCCGCGTGCTCGTCTGGATTTCTCTGTCGAGACAGAGGGAGTCTGCCCGCAGATACACTCGCGCGAGAAAGCCACTCCGCAGAAGAGAGAAACTTTGCAGCGTGATCGGGGAGAATGGACGCCAGGCTCCACCATCGAACTCGGGCTCCAGGGCCGCTTCTGTCGATGACCCTCGGTGCCGAGGGAGCCGCGAACTCCTGTTCCCTTCGTGATTCCTGAGGTTTCGACCAGAACTGTTAACACCAGAAGACGTACCTGCCGCGGCGCCTTGGCTTCTCGCCCGCCGCACCCCGTCGCTCGTTGCTCTCCCTCTCCTTCTGCTCCGTGGAAAACGAGAAGCTGGGCACGCCTTGCAATGGATCTCCGTCCGAGAGTTCCTCTGGTTTCTCCCTCCTGGAGCGCTTCTGGATGCCACGCAAACGGACAAGGCCCGCTGCACTGGCGGAACATCTCCACTTGTTTCTCGCGGTCTTCCACGCCCTTTCGAGTGGCTGCTCAGCTTTCCGCCGGGACTCTGGAAGAACCGGAGAAGCCACGTTCCTCCGGCACCTTCCAGATTTCCAGCGGGCTTAACTGCTTGCCTTCTGAGACTGCCTGCACGCTGATCGCCTCTCCGTTTCCCCCATTGGCTCTTCGCCCCAACCCGCGGCGCCTCGCCCATGTCCGCACCGGCGGTCGCGTTTCGCAAGCGTGTTCAGCCGCAATCTGGACTCCAAGACAACGCGGTTTCTCTCGCGCATCCTGGATTTCTTCCACGGAGCTTTGTCTTCCCTTTTGTACCCCCGTGCAGCAACTCTCTCTGCTGCCTGTCTGCTGAATCTCAAGAGCCTGCCATTTCTTCTTCGTCTAGGACTGCTTCTTCTCCCTCGCCTCCGCGTTGCTGCTCTTCCTCTCGACCGGCTTCTCCGATAAGGCACTGTGTGCCTGCTTTTGCGTCGACAGCGTTCGCCCCCCGTCTGAGTCTCTCCTGTCGCGTCTTTGTCTCTCACTGTGCACAGAAAGGAGACAATCGCACCACCGAGAAGCCGTACCTTTTCGGCGGGCCTTTGTCTTCTGTCGCGACTGTTTATCTCTTTTTTTCCGTGCTTTTCTCCCCGTCTCTTCACAAGTCGAAATGCATGCGAGAGCCCCGGGAGCGGCCGACGCCGCTGTTCTCTCTTGTGGTATCCGTGAGCTTTCTGCTTCTCTGTCCGATGAAAAACGACACGTGGGAACTTCGTCCTCTCCTTCGTCCTCTCCTTCTTGCTCTCCTTCCCCTGCTCCTTCTTCTCCTCCGTCTTCCCCCTCCGTTTCTTCCCCCTCCCCTTCTTCTTCTTCTTCTTCTCGTTCGTCTCCTTCCTCGGTTTCTCGTGCGCCTCACTCGTCTGCTTCTTCATGTGCTGATTCCCCTTCTCCTTCCTCCTCTTCTTCGCCTGCGGGCGTCTGCGAGCACCGGCCGCGCGCGGGGGGGTTGAGTCTCTCGCTGTCTCTGCCTGCGCGCAACTCGAGCGTGGACTTTCGGCAGCATGGCTACGAAGTAGTAACCTTTGTGGGGCGCGGCCAGTTCGGGCGGGCCTTTCGCGTGCGGCGGATGAGCGACAGCAGCGAGTGGCTCGCGAAGCAGATCGACTTGACGGCGCTGGACGAGCGCGACCGGCGACTCAGTTTGCAGGAGGCGGAGGTGATGAAGCAACTGGAGCACCCCGCCGTGGTGCGCTGCGTTGAGTCCTTCGTCCACCAAGACATGTTCCTTGTCATCGTCATGGAGTTCTGCGAGCGCGGAGACCTCGCCGCGCTGCTCGTGGAGCAAAAGAAACGCGCAGAGTTCGTCGAGGAGGCGCGCGCAGTCAAGTGGCTCCTCCAGCTCGCTGAGGGCCTGCGGTACATACACTCGAAGCGGATTCTGCACCGGGACCTGAAGCCGAGCAACATCTTGCTGGACGAGCGGGAGAACGTGAAAATCGGAGACTTCGGCATCAGCCGCGTAATGACCACGACTCTCGCCCTCGCCCACACCGCAGTCGGCACGCCGCAGTACATGTCTCCGGAAATGTGCGAAAACAAACCGTACACCTACAAGAGCGACGTCTGGGCGCTCGGCTGCGTCCTCTTTGAGCTCTGTGCACTCTCTAGCGCCTTCGCGGGCGACTCCTTTCTTGCCCTCGTCTGGAACATCGCGTTCAAGCCAGTCGCTCCGCTTCCACCACATTACTCGCCTCAGCTCGCGCAAATCATCCACGCCATGCTCGAAAAAGACCCTCACAAACGACCCGCACCCGCTGCCCTACTCGCCCACCCGTTCCTCCTCTCTTTTCAACAGAAACACAGCAAGAACGTGAAGCGAACCTCCCGAGAGGAAGAGAGTGACGAAGCAGAGTCAAGCGAAACAGAGCTAGGAGAAGCAGTGTTAAGGAAGGGAGAGCCAAGAAAAGGCGAGTTAAAGGGGGGAGATGTAGCAGATGGAGTCCTGAGGTCGTCGCACGCAAGGATGAGCGGCGCCTCTCCTGCTTCGCTTTTCTCGCCGGTCTGTGGAGGCCTCTCGAGGGTGAAGAAGGGAGAAGAAGAGACCTGCCACGAACGTAGAGAGGATCAGACTGGAGGAACCCAGAAAGGTGACGGAGACCAGGGAGTGTACGGACAACCGGAGGCGGCAGGGAGAAACAACGGACTCACCGGAGGAGAGCGCGAGCGTGAGGAGACACGCGACGCGCGGGCGGAGACAGGGAGCGAAGGCGTGGGAGAGCGAGCGAGCTGCTGGCCGGGAGAGACATCCGAAAACGGAGGGCGAAAGAACGCGAAGGAAGTAAGCGGAGCGGAAGTGAAGTCGAAAGTAGAGAGATTCAACAGAGCGGCGGGAGGAAGCAAGACGCACCGAATACACGAGAAGTTCCAGGCCGAGCTCACAGACCGGCCAGTGATGGCGGGGAATGCGAATCCCTCTGAAGAATCCAACGTGCTTTGTAGAGGAAACGAAGAAGGCGAGGAAGTCTCCGCCGTACATACGGAGAAGTCGCTCTCTGCCTTTGCGACTTTCTCGACCCTTCCATCTCTGTCTCCGTGTCTCTGGCTGCCCCCGCACTCGTCCGGCTTCTTTCTGAGGCGGCGAAGCCGCTGCCTCGCTCGTGAGTCGCTGTCGTGCGCCTCTCCAGCTCTCGCCGGTTGCCATACTGAGACAGGAAGGAAGCGAGCGAGCTCGGTGTCTCCAGCTTCCCTCGCCCTCGAGAAGCCCGGAGAGCGGGACGCGGCACAAAACCGTCGCGAGGCAGAAGCGAACGAAGACGCCGAGGCGACAACGCCAGTGGAGTTGGGCGGCGCCCTGCTCGCCTTTCCAGCTGAGGGGGCTACGCTGGGTGTTGGCACTCCGCAGGCTCGAGTTCGAGCGCGAGAGAGGCTTCCCGAGCGTGGAGACTCTCCGCCGGCGCCGGCAGAGATAGACAGCGAGAAGCTGCTTCATCACGCTGTTCCACATGCAGTCGCGTCTGAAGGAGTCACGCGTCTGGAGGAAAAAAGCGAGTCCAGACGTCTGGAAGCTCGCAGGTTCCTTCGAGAGAGAGAGAGCGACACCCACCCGCCTCAACGCTGGCTTGTGCGCATGCAGAGGGGAGATGCGGAAGAAGAAAACAGGCGCGAACAGCGAAGAGCCGCGGCCGAGAGGATCTCGTCCTCGCCTCAGAGAAGCATGCACACAGAGAGAGCAAAGAGAAAAGGCAGGACAGACCGCGTCAGGCGACCTGAGGCGCAAGGCGAGTCTTCAGAAGCGAAGGCGGCCAAAAGCCACGAGCGAGAGAGTCGAGCATGGAGAGAAAGAATGCCGATTCTAGCGCAATCAACGAAGACGCGTTTCGGCCAACGCGCTGGATCCTTCACTCTCGATTCAGCGGAATATGCGCAAACCACCATCGGGCGAATAAAAGAATGGTGAGCATTGTGTGCTAGTTCGTCTGTTCCATCTTTGAGATTTGTCTCCAGTCCCCGTTTCGCCTGTGGAGAAAAACTGCCATCTCTCCCTCGCATGGGTTTTCGTCTTCCCTTACTCCTCCAGCTCCCCGTGTTTTCTGCTTCTTTCCTTGCTCGGCTGCCGTTTTACTTCTTCTCCCTGGCCCTTGTTCTCTTCGCTTCTCTTTGTCACTCGTCCGTTCTGGACTGCTGTCGACCCCCTTCTCTCTCCTCGGCCTCGTACCTTTTCAGAGACTCGACGAACGCTTCCCATGCCCTGCGTGTCTGAATGAAACTCAAGTCTTTCGTAGTTTAGTCGCTCGTTTGCTCGAGAAGCCTCCGTTACTGAATCCAGTGGTGCAAGCTGTAGAGAAGGATTCTGAGCTGACAACTGGCACACACTTACATCCATGCCTATCACCAGTTAAGGACTGGACTCTTCTCCGTTCTTTTTCCCATCGCAGCTGTCTCTCCACATCGTACCTGAGTAGTTCTTCAAACTGAAAAAGGTCCAAGTCCCTCTCGCCTGCTGGGTCGGGCCACCGTCGTGTTCCCTCTGTCTCCTGTTTCCTCCTGGCTCTGCTTCAGCCTCGACCGCCAGCGAGTCTCCCCGGCGCGTCTCGTCGTCCGTTCGTTCCGCCTCTACTGCGAAACGCACCACAAAGAGGGAGGAGGTGACGATGAAGAAGAGAACGAAGAAGAGGCGGAGAGCGGATTCGAGGCCGGGGAGAGGGTGCGAGAACTGCCTTTGCCTTCAATCTCAGCAAGTCGCTCGTCTCCGGACCTTGAGGCACCGACGCGCGACCAAGGGAAGATGGAGAGCGGGGAACGAGGTAGTGTCGGGATGAGACTTGCAACGCGCGAGGAACTGGCGAGTCATTCCAGCGGTCTCTGGCAAAGTCCAGAGCGGCAGGACGACCAAGAGGGCCGCGAGAAGACAAGGAAGAAGGACGAAGAAGCGAGGATTTTAGGTAGGAACAAATTCGAAAGAGAAACAGTCTCCACTCGGTGTCTCTGAACAAGGGACAAGGTTCGAGACGCTTCCTTTCAGCCCTGCTCTCTCATTGTGGTGACCTTTCACTCCCGCCTAAAACACAGACACGACGCCTCCTCTTCCCAACTGTCGTTTCTCGTTTTCTTTCTGTTCTTGCAAACATCTTCTCTGTCTCTGCAGCCGTTTTTTGCCGCCCCGCTCTGTCTCAGTTTCTACCTCTACAGGCTTCTGTGTCTCATCCTGTCTCTGTCTCTCTCTGTGTGTCTCTCTGTCTCTGTCTCGATGTCTGTCTCGGTCTCTTTCTCTGCCTTTCTGAGTGACTTCGTTTTTTCGTCCTTGGCTCTCTCCTTTCGAGATGTCTTTCTCGTCCGGCGCCTCTCGGCTTTTCTCGCTTCCAGCTGCGTGTCTCGCTTGTCTCCCCTTTCCATGGCGTTTCTCTCTCTGTCTTGCCGTATCTCCCTCCTCTATAAGACCTTCCCCCTGTCTGTCTCCTGTGCAGACTTGCCGTTCCACGCGGACTGGCTCGCGGTGTTTGCTTCAGTTATCGACGCAGGTCTGAGCGACACAGAATGCCGCACCTTGCTCAGCTTCTTGAACGAAAAGAGACAGCGTCGGAGACACTCATCAGGGCCTTCTCGGGCTCCGCTGTCTCCTCTCGCTTGGCCCAAAGCGGACGCGCAAGCAGCGTTGGGCGTAGAGCGCCGACGGCGGTGGGGGGCTTCCCTGAGCGGCGCCGCGAGCGCTGCGCTCTCTGCAAGGGAATTCCTCGCAGCCGTACTGGCAGACAAAGCCAGTCACGTTCGCTTCCGAGAGACCATCGACTGGGCCGCGCGCGTTTTCTGCTCCTCGCCAGAGGCCCTCGACCGCTCCTGCGACTCCGTAGGAGACACGCGCGCCCGAAGAGACCACAGAAAGAGACCCTGCAGACAACGCGCAACTCGAGACGAATCCCGGACCGAAGAAAAGGAAGAGGGCGCCGAAGGAGAACAACAGAGAGAAGGAGAGAGAGAAGAGCAAGGCGTGCTTCATCCGACAGGCTTGAGGACGTTGAATCTGCCGATTCTCAGTGCATTTATCCAATTCGATAGTCACAAGCTACGCTGCATCTCAAGGTAAGAGAGCGCGAAGAAGAAAAAAACCTGCATGCTTGATGTCCACATAACCTTTTGAGACCGCAGTGCCTGTGAACCCTATCCGCTTCCGGCTCTGAAACGATCACGGCCCAGCCTCTTCGTAGACTGAAGCGAACGCTCTCACCCATGTACGTACTGGGCTGTCGACGCGCATATACAACGATCTCAACATGGTTTTCTAAACTGGTGTATAACGGTGTGTAAACGTCTAAAGGCGCGTTTGTGACGCGACATGCTTTTGTTGTTCGTGCCTACTTAGATATGTGCTGGCACAAATGCACAAATGCATACGTATATATATATGTATATATATATGTTTATATGCCTGTATATATATGGTTCTGAATCGGTTTGTATGTGAGTGTACAGGAAAGCATACACGCTGTTTTTTTCGCCCGTGTTTTGAGACGTTCGTCCTCTTTTGGTGTTGCTGTACAGGCAGCATTTTCGGACTGTCCTTCATCTTTACTTCCCGAAACTTTCGTCCATTCAGCTGGATCGCCTCTATCAAATCTCAGAAAAGACGCGCGCCGGCTTTGTGCGGTAGGTGCTCTGGATCGCGCAAAATCATGTCTCTCTCTGTACTTTACTCTTTTCCTGCGCTCTGCGTTTGCTGTTCTTGTGCCCCAGTTGCCTCCTTTTCTGTTCACTTTTGACTCTTCTACTCCTCTCTCCGACATTTCTCTCTTTTTTCTTTGCCCTGTCTCTCTTCTGTCGGACGTTTGCTTTCTTCGTCACACGCCTTCTTTCTTTCTCTCAGTCCCTTTCCCCTCTCCCCCTTCCGCATTCTTTCTCTCCCCTCGATTGCCGACAGTTTTTGCCTCTGGGTTTCGTTCAGCTACGAGCGCTGGCTCTGCACCATGGCAAAGCATGCGACAGAGACCCAGAGAGGAGACGCGAGCCGGAGCGCGTCGGGCAAACCTCACACACCCTCCCCAGTGTCGCTTTCCCCATGGCTGGCGCTAGACTCGGCCTCGCCTCCAACTGGCTGCTGTGCATTTCGCCATTCCTCTCCCTGCTGCGCTGTCTCCTTTCCTCCCCCACGTCCCCCGTCACCTCCCCAAGGCTCTCCTCTCTCGTCTGCTTCTGTCTCCTCCTCTTTTGCTGCGTCCTCCGTTCCTCCCTCCTCTCTCGGTTTATCTCCTGCCTCCTCGCCAAGGTCAGTTTCTCTTCCTTGCTGTCCGCTTCTTTCTTCGTCTCAAAAGACACGCAACGCCTTGGCAGGAGACCGAGAAAGGACAGAGCCACTGCGCGAGAAGCAGCCGCACTACACACAGAGGGAGAAACATCAAGAGAATCGAGGGAGAGAACAAGCGCCTCTAGAAAGAGAACATGATACTTCAGAGCTAGAGCAAGTGAACGCAGAGAGAAACAAGAACTCACAGCGAGCGGGCGGCGCCTCCGGCTTCTTCTCTTCTTTGTCAGTGACGAGGTGGAGTGTACGCGAAACTCTCGACCCCACGAGAGAGGCGAACACACCGTTTGTTTGCCACAAGAAACCTCCCAAGATTACAAAGGAGAAGCCTGGATTACCATCGACTCGAGACCTAAACATTTGCGAACGGCAGATCGGGAAGCCCGCGGCTCCTAGAGACGATTCCTGTGAGCAGTTGTCTCTTCCGTCTCCTCCGTCTCGTCTCCTTGTCCGTGTTCTTCCCCCCCCTGCCTCTGTCCCTCCTCCAGTTTCTTTTCCGCGTCGTTCCTGCATGGTCTACATCACACCTGTTTCGACTCCACCGTCTAGAGATCTTTCTTCTTCAACTCTCACCGATGTCACGTCGCCTTCGTCATCTTCTTCTTCAAGTGATTCTAGCGAGCCTTCTTGCCACCAATTGTCTCCTTCCACCCCCTCCGTTCACCTCAGCTCGACCGCCCTCTGCGTTTCCCCTTCGCCTCACTCTCATTCGGTGGAAACGGTTGATTTCTCCTCCTGCAAAAGCTTGTTCGAAGGCGAACGAGAGGCTAATGCACTTGCTGGGACTTCGGAAGTTCCTGCCAGATTCGAGAGGTCGCGCGAAGAGGGGGAGAAAGACGCGGAGACGATTGACAGTCGAGCCAGAGACGAGACCCTTTGGCGAGACGAGCGTGGAGAGCGTCGGGGTGAGGGGGGCAACGAGGCACCGCGAGAGGCCTCGCAAGAACCTGCAGACACTGGAGAACTCACGGGAGAGAAGGAGCAGCGCCATTCGAAGCCCTCCTTGACGGTGCAAGCATCGCTCTCGGTGCCAACGAGAGGCGCAGACGGAAACCGCCGGAAAACTGGAGAAACCGAGCGAGTAGGACGCGGAGAAGCGTGTGAGAGGAAAGACGAGACAGTGCCGCCAGATCGGACTCCGCGTGTCTGTACACCTGAGTTTGACTCGCCTTCCTTCTACGAAGAGAGCAGCGAGACGAGTTCCAGACAGCCATACCTTTCTGCACTCTTCCCCGATTCGCGAGCGGCCCTCCTCACCACCACGGCTGCCCTCTGTGTCGAGGTGAGTGAGGAGACAGATGCGGTTTCTGCGCTCGCGGAACAGAACGCGGAAGAAGAAGAGACTGACCGGAACAGAGAGAGGCAGAGAGGCTCAGTCCTAGCAGATGCTGAAGAGGGCACACGCAGCGGAGTCGAAGCAACCGGACAGCGAAGACACAAAGCACTGGAGAATGAAGGGGTCCAAGAGGAAGAGACAACAAACGCAGAGAAGGAAACGAAAGAGATAGAAAAAGAAGAACTGGCAGAAGAAGCGGTCGAGAAAAGCGAATCGCACACAGCATCCCTTGCTTCCAACACCAGAAGCCCTTCGTGCTTCCCATCCCTGCGAGGAGATCTGACAGGAACAGTGCGAGACCCTCTGGACGACGCAGCGTTCTCCGAGTCGCCGTCGAAACTCGGAGAGACAAATCGCGAAGGCGAAGAGGAAAGCGACACCCGACAGAGAGAGGAAGAGCCGCGTTTCATGGATGTGGGGCGTGAAACAAGCGAGAAGAGTGAATGCCCCAGAAAAGAGGGTCCGCATGCAACTGAGATGAGACGAGCGAGAAAGGCCTGCTGCACAGGAAGACTTCATGCAGGAAAGGGCGACCCAGGGAACTTTGAGTGTCGCGCGTGGTCTCTGAGAGGCCAGGAAGTTGACGGAGACACCGCATCTCTTTCTTCTCTGCTGTCCTGCATTTCGACGTCTGCTGCCTCTGCTCTGGGTGGGTCTGGGCGCCTCGTACATCCAACGGCCTCCACAGCCTGGCCCTCCTCCTGCTCGCCCCTCGCCTCTTCCCCCTGTGCTTCGCTGTCTGTACACGGGAGCCAGGCGTCTTCGCCTGCGTCTCCTCCACACTCGTGTTCTTCTCTCACGTCTCCTCTGCCTTCTTTCCCTCTGTCCTGCATCTCTCCCCTTCCCGCCTTCGCGCCTTCGGGAGCGCATCCACCCTCTCTCCTCCGGTCGTCTACACTCTCTTCTTCGTGGCTAGCTTTTTCTTCTCTCTCGTGCTCCTCGCCGTCTTGCTCCCCTTTTTGTTCTACGTCTTCTTCTCCAGGCCCTCCTTCTACGTTCTCCTCTGGACCAGAGGCCACCACGGTCTGCGACGCGCCCTCCCCAGCCCCCACGAAGTCCCCATGTCACATGCACCCTTCGTTCTCTCCTTCCTCTTGTTCTTCTTCTCTTCCTCCGTCTGCGTCACCTTCTTTTGCTTTTTCTCCCTCCCCGTCTTCTTTTCGTTCCTCTTCTTCGACCTTCGCGTCCGCTTCTTCCCCCTGTTTTTCGTCTTCCTCGTTCTGGTCTGCCTCATGTGCTTCACTGATGACCTCGGCTTCTTTGTCCAGCCCCTTGGGCAGAGAGAGAGCCGCGCCGAGAAGCAGGTCGAAAGAAGACGGAAGCCACCCTTTAGAGGAAGGAAGAGAACAGGGTGGGGGCGGCGTAGGCACCCCAGCAGCGCGGTCAAGAGCGAGCAGGGGATCGTGCAGGGATGCGGCATTTCGCCTCCAGGGACGAGCTGAAAACCAGTGGCAAAGCGCGAGGCACTTGTCTCCTTTCTTGGGGAAGCCCCCAACGTGTTCCTGCCCGGAGAAGCGAGAAACAATCTTCCGTTCTCCCTCGCTCAAGCCTCTCTTTGATCGTGACGTCGACGCTGGCGTCCTCGTCGCTCCCACAGAATGTCGACCCTACGGAGTGACTCGCGCGCCTGCTCGACGCAGACACTCCGCGTTCGGTACGTTTTTCTCAGAGTTTTCTGCTCTCCTTCGCTCGGCGTCTGTCTCGCCCCTTCGCTGTCGACCGCCGTCTCCCCGCCTCCTCTCCCCGACGTTCCCTCAACCCCACACAGACGCGACAGCCACCCGCCGCAGACGGGGAAGAAGAAGAGAAAAGAGAGCGGATGAAAAACGAGTAAAGGAGAGAAGAAGGGATGAGAGGAGAAGCAGAAGAGAGGAGAGAAGGATTGAGAGAAGAAGGGATGAGGGACGAAAACAGGGGGAACTAAATGAAGCAAGAAGCGGCCGTCTCGGAGAGAACCTCCTAGAAACGAGAGGGTCTCTCACTTGGACCTCTCTGCCAAAGAATGGCCTTGTTGAAGTGGTGAAAGCGACGCAGACGCTGGTGCATTGTCTCCAACTGGAGAGGACCTTCGCATGCAGAAGCGTGAACGAGAAAGGCTCTGCCTGCGTGCGAACTCTGCGACTGCGAGAAGAGGAAACGAACGCGGCTCTCGCCGCTGCCCTAGAAGTACTTGGCAGATGGAGAGGCTGGAAAGAGAGGGGCGAGAGTCCGAAGACACGCACTCTCAGTTCGATGCGCAGAGACCCTCGAGAGGCAGCGGTCAAGGAAAAAGGCCGCGGGTCGAGGCTTGCGTGTACGGAAAGCAAGCGTGGGGTGGAGAGACATTCGGAAAGCTGCGAAGACTGGAAAAGGACGAAGACTCCAGCGACGCGGCACACAGGATACGAGAGAGAAGGTGGAAGCAGGCCGAACGCAGACAGAGCCACCGCGGAGAAGGCAAGAGACCCAGAGGGAGCGCAAAAGAAGAAAGAGATATGGAAAGACAGGGAGAGAGAAGAAGAGAAGAGAGGAGAAAGAGAAGAAGAGAGCGAGTCAGAAGAGCTGGTCGCTGATAGTTTAGTGCATGTGATGGAATTGCTCCGGGAGGCTTCGGAAGAACTGCCCGAGAGAAGACATGCAGTCACGTGCCTGGCGGCAACCGTGTTCCCTTGTCCTCTTCGCAGTCGTCGCCTTTCTGCTCCTTCCGCTTGTTGGCAATCGCAGGGAGACAAAGGCTGCTTGCCGCCTTCTCCAGACTTTGCGGCTGTCTCATCCTCTTCCTCTTTCTCTTCGAAACAGGCCTCGCATTTATCGCCTCACTATGCCCACAGATCAAACGCGCAACAAGACGGATCATCTGGCGCAGCATTCACCCGTTCAAGTTCCCTGTCTTTCTCCCCATTCTCTCATTCGTCTTCATCTCGTTCTTCCTCTTCCTCTACTTCTTTCTCTTCCTCCTCGTCTTCCTCTTCGGCCTCTTCTTCCTCTTCGGCCTCTTCTTCTTCGTCCTCGTCTTCTTCGTCCTCTTCTTCCTCTGCTTCCTCGTCCTCTTCCTTGTCCCCTCCTTCTTTCGCTCCCTCTGTCTCGTGCGAGGCAGGGGTAGGGCGACTGCCGAGCGAACGCGTTTCCTTCCGTTCGTCCTTTTCGTGGGGAGCGCGTTACGCGAGCTGTGCAGAGTTTTATTCCTCCCTCATCATGAAGCTCTTCCAGTGGGTCTCTTTCCTCCTCCCTGCTGTCGTGGAGAGAGGCTCCGCCCTGCCCCAGAGATGCCGCGAAATTCCATCCGCACGGCACTTGCGTCTCTCCCGCTCCCCTCGTCCACTCATCAACCGAGACAGAAGAGACAAAAGAGACAGAAGAGACAGAAGAGACGGAAGCGAGACACAAAACGGAAGAGAGAGGAAAGCGACGGGACAAGAAAGAGAGAGAGGCGGCCGAAGAGACAGGAAAGAGAGAGGAGACAGAACGTACAGCGAAGCGAAGGGAACGAGGCTGCGAGAGAGAGAGGTAGTGCAGCGAGGGAGAAAAGAACGACGATACGTCTTTGCAGAAAATAAAGTGAATGTCGGTTACCTACTCGATGCGGTTTTGGGGTACAGAAGGCTGATGGTTCTTAAAGAGCAAATATCGAGGTAAGGAGCTGGGCCTCTGCATCTCTCTCTCTGTCTCGCGTTCCCAGAGATGCAACTTCTCTTTTCTTAGCGACGCTGAGTATCTTGATCGATCTGGCTGCCTCTCGAAATAAGGATATTTCCATGCATACTTGAGTGTTTCTGCCCTTCCATGTGTATAGACGCACCTAATTCCCTGTGCATCTCGGAAGGTTGCTCTCTATCCTCACTTTCCGTCGGAGTGTCTCCACCTGCTTGTCAAAAAGAGTCTGCGAGGTCTCCAAAAAGGACCTTCACGGCAATTTCCTTTTAGCAACCATCACGCAAAAATGCACGCACCCCTGTGGATGCATATGCACATATTCTCAAATACCTGTATAAATATCCAAATAACTACGTCAGTATGTATATACCTGTATATATATATATATATATATACACGTAGATATGTATGTGCCGGCGTTTATGTATGACTATCTATAAACATATATATATATATATGCATATATACATATATATATATATATGTATATATCGGTGCATATGTATGTATACATAAATCTGTATTGTATGCGTGTGTATATGTGTGTATAAATGCACACGAATAGAAACTCGGTGTACACTCAGGTGAACACAAGGGTGGAGAGATGCATGCGTTCCCGTCTCAAAGCTGTGGCGTTTTTACGTTTTCTCAGAGAGGCAGCTTTCGTCGCTTCGCTGGGACCAGGCGGAAGTCTGCAAAAAGACTGGAGTGCCGCGCGCGTGTTTATGGAGACTGTCTGCATGCGCAAGTATCAAGGATGGAAACTGGAGAGACAGACACCTTCCCATCTCATCCCAGGTAACGACAGGCAAACGCGAAAAGGGTACAGGCCTTCACATAACCTTAAAACCAAGAACATGAATTACGTTTTCAAAAGACATCTTGGAATACGCCTCACCACTCTAGATGCTTGAAAAAAGTCTATATATATAATATATATATATATATATATATATGTTTTTACTTACCCAAATACATGTATACATATATATATATATATATATATATATATCTACATGGATATACATTGCATTTCCTCAGAAAGAGATGCATATAGACCGATATCCCTCTCTATATACAAGAGAGTCTCCCTAGCTGTAGACGGCCGCACTGGTATTGTTCCGTTTAAAAGGCTAGTCCTTCTTGCTGACCCCTAGATGAGCTCAGGTGTATGTACACCCCATCGCGTTCGTTTCCACCCCGTTTCTGTTGCAGCTCTCGACGCGCTGACAGCGCTGGAAGATGCGATTCTGCGAGATGGGAAGGCGCCCGCGTCCATGGACCACTGGGTAGCTACGACGAGGACGACTCTCGATGCTTTGGAAGGTGAACTTACGTCAACTCTCCGCTTCCTCTCTCCTTATTCTTCTGCTTCTCCTTCTTCTGCTTCTCCTTCTTCTGCTTCTACTTCTTCTGCTTCTCCTTCTTCTGCTTCTCCTTCCTGTTGTGTTGCTGTGTGCGCTTCGACTTCGTGCCAGAGACCTTCTCTCTCTGCGCCGCCTGCCTCGTCTTTCTCCTCGTCTGTAGGGAACGAGGAAGCTCAAACCGACGCATGCATGCAACAGGAGAGACGGGGCGGAAATCCGGTGAAAACATGCAAACAGAGGACAATGTCCTCGCGTGCTTACTGCTGCAACCAGGCGAAAAACAGACACGAGAGAGAAGAAGAGAGACATGAGAAAGAAAGAGACTGCTTGTCCTCTGCAGTTTCAGTGCATGCTCAATCTTCGGCCTTTCGGCCTTCGGAAAATCCTCTTGGGAGGCGGATTGAGAAGGAGAGAAGCGTTTGCGTGCTTCAAATCAACACAGCTTGTAGGCGTCGATACAGCAGACACCCCGCCTACTCTTCCTTCTCGTCCGATTCGTCTGCATGTTCTCTCCAGTCCTCTTCGTATGGATGTCGAAGTTCTGTTTCTTCTCATCCTTCCATTTGTTCTTCTCCCTCTAATTCTCGTTCTTCTTCCCCCGTTCCTTCTCCACGTTCCTCTCCTTCTTCCTCTCCTTCTTCTCGTACCTGGTGGAGAAGGAGACAGAGAGACGGGAGGCAGGGGGATTTGGAACGCGACTTCACAGTGCAGACAGAAGCTCGTGAGGTTCGGAGCTGAAACGTACGCGTCGGTCCCCCTTTCTGGAGAAGCGGCGACTCTCCTCTGCGACTCTCCCTGCAGCTCGGAGACACACAGGAACGCGGAGACGCAAAACGCCATCCCCAAACCGCCACACCCACCCCAGGAGAGAGAAGAGAGGAAAGGAGAAACAGAAGAAAGAAAAAAAGACAGACCAGAAGGAATAATACAACGAGAAGAGAGAAAAGCAGTTGCAGGCGAAGAGGAGATGAAGGGAGAAAGAGAGGAGGAGGAGAAGAAAGAGAAGACGAGAGAGGAGAAGAAGGAGCAGGAGTGAGAGACAAAGCGAGAAATAAACTTTTACTTCCCTCTGCTTGTGACTGGAGACACAGCAACGAGGTTCGCGCTTTTGGCTGGAGAAGGCGGAGCGGTGCATTGCATTTCTCTCTTATCTCCCCGTTTTCTTGTCCCTCGTCCTCCTCCTTTGTTGAGCTTCTTCTTCTTCCACTTTCGTTCCTCCTTCGCAGTCATTCCAACCGACTTCCTGGGCAGGTGCGCATCGCAAGAAAAGCGAGAGAGAAGCCCCCTCCGGAGAGAAGGATACAGAAGAAAAACACACGAGGCGGGGAGAGAGGACGACAGCGCGGAGACTGGGCCCCTGTGATCGGTGCCCGGCTCTCTGTACACCGCAGCGGGTCTGTCGAAGCCCGTTTGACTACAGATGCAGTAGAATGGCGGAGCAACGCTCTCCTCAAGACAGCAAAAAACTCGCTTCTCCCTTGCTTCTCCTCGATGCGGAGCCCGCCTGTCCTTTTGTGAACGTCTCCAGCCGAAGGAACAAGGAAACAGAAGAACCAGAAGCAGCTGTCTCACGTTGAAGGAGGAGAGACAGAGCGCCTTTAGGCTTTTCTGTCGCTGCAAAGGAACTGAGACTCGACAGAGAAACACACACCCCCATTCATCGTACGTTGTCTCTGCTACCTCACCCACCTAGTCTGTGTCTCTCGCAGCACGGCGAAGCAAAGTCTTCGCGGTGTACAGACACCGGAGAGACCTTGGCAACTGCTAGCGCCATCGCGCCTCCAACTTGGCTCTCTCTTCCCTCCGCATGCCGCTCTCACCTCTTCTCTCTCTGGTATCCCTTCTGTCTCTTCCGTTTCTGATGTCTCGTCTGTCTCTTCGCGTGTCTCATCTGCGTCGCATGCCGTGGTACCGGAATTAGTCTTTCTCCATACTCGTAGACTCCTCCTCAGCTTGCTCAGGAACTGAAACAGGAAGAGAGAACTCTCTGACGCGGGCTGCTCCACAGAGCTGGCCTTCTCGCGTGGAGCTTCCTCGACGTTGGAAGCAAGCTGCAGCGCTACCGGAGACCCCCGAAAAGGGGCAGAAGAAAGAAAAGGAAGGGACATGTCAAAGAGAGGAAAGAGAAAATAGTGGACTTCGATTCAGTTGTTTTTTTCGTTCGTCTCAAAGAAAGGCGAGATCGCTCGCGACCTCCCCACAGCGGCGATGACTCGGTGCCAAAAACGTGACAGGAGAAGAATTCTAAAAGGGACTGAGAGACACGGGTCCGACCTGTGCAATCTCAGTGAAAAAGACTCTGCTTCGGCACTCGAAGGGAGGCTGTGTTTCTCTCGACACTGATCTAGAATCGTCGAGTGCTATATCACTGGCGGATTTCCACAGAGATTTCAGAGCCTCAGCTGAAACTCCTCACACCAGCTGTCTGTGCACCTCCTCTGTGTGGAGTCTCCTCTCGGGCGCCGGATTGCTTGTAACGCCGCAGCGAAGGAAAACACCGGGGAACACCCGTGAATAGAAGGGCAAATGGGAATTTTCTTCTTGCGGCCAAAGTAGCTGCAGTTTCTGACTTTGAACAAACTCCTTTTTCGTTCGACGCAGAGTGACGTGAGCCCTTCTTGAGTTGGGAGTGTCGCCTGTATTCGAAGCTACAACTCTCATCTCACAATACCAGCACAACGTGCAAAACTTCCTGTTTACCCATATACACCGTCTTTCTCCCTCTCTATATATTTGTGCACTCACGATAAGTGAAGACAAAGGACCCAGATGATCGTGGTGCCTGAAACCTATGCGCATCCAGATGCCGTATCTCAAGCGCAATTTCTCATCGTGTCATCCTTTCTCGGTATGCACACTACTGCGAGAGTTCCTTTCTCCTCTTTTGGCAACGTCTGCCTTTCCATATATGCACTGTTTTTCATATACATATATACTCTATATTCACAAAGTGAAGATTGTTTCTCGATCCATTGACGGCCTGTTTCGCTGGTCTGTTGCCCCTTTTCTGGGCTTTCCAAACAAACACTGGACAGCAGCCCTGCGACTCACGGCGAGGCTTTCACAGTCACTGCATGCAATCTGGAAAAAATCGAAAGCAAACGAAAGCTAACACCCCTCTCGCCTTCGTTCTCTCCCGCCTGCGCAGTCGCCCGTGTCTCCTCACAGAAGTCCCGCGAGAGCAGAGGCCGAGCCGCCTCTGCTCTCGCCTCTTTTGCCGCCTCCAGGCCCTCCTCCCTAACTCGTCTTTTCTGCCTTTCCGCAGATTCCCACTTTTGCGCGTGCTGTCTCCTCTGCGCTCTCCACAGAAGAGAAGACACCGCACTCCTCCTCCGTTTCCTCGAAGACCGCGAAGCCATCGTCGTCTTTCTTCTCCGCACTCTTCTAGTCGAAGAGAGAGAAACCCATGTCGTCTTCTTCCTCCTCCGGCTCCTCCTCCTTGGGAGCCTCGGCGGCAGCGGCAGCGCCTGCGGCGGGGGCGGCAGCGGCGGCGACTGCGGCGAACGCCTCGGGATTTTCCAGGATGTCCTTGATTCTCTGCATCTGCGGGAAGGAGTAGTCCGACTCCAGGACGAGAGACGTGCAGAACTTGAAGGCCTCCAAGATGCTGTGAGGCGCAGACGCCGTCGTCGGGAAACCCACCTCCCGCGACAAAGCAGCCACGTTCATCGTGCCGGCTCTGAACTTCTCCAGGATCACCTCGTCCGTGATGTCCAGTACAGAGGCCTTGTAGACCGAACCTGAAGACAAGAAAAGCGAAGAACAGGGAAAGCTGTGTGCGTCGAAGTGGCGGGCAGAAGGGGAGAAAGAGGAATACACAAAGCGACCGGAAAAACGCAGAGACATGTGGAAGAAGGAAAGGCGAAGGAGAAACCCGTTTCTGTGTTGGGGGCAGAGAAATGGCCCAGAAGGGTGCGGCGGTCGATTTTCTCGAACAAAGGCCCATCTGGTGTGACATCCAGACTCGACGACGGCGCAGGCATTTCCTCACGCATTTCTCTTCCGAAGTTTTCGTTCTTTCCTCTCTCTACCCTAGGTGCTCTCTCTTCCCGTGCTCGTGAGCACTTTTCTAAAAGCCCACACTGTCTCTCTCGTGACACTCATCTCTCTTCTTCCTGTCTCGTCTTCGCCAGCCTCGTCAGCCGCCTCTACTTCTCTGCCTCATTCTCTTCCTCGTTTTGCTTCAACCACGTCGCTTTCCTTTCCCTGTTCGTTACACCCTGCGGTTCTCGCTTCCGCTTTGCATCCTCTGTATGCCCGCTGCCTCTCTCCCATCGCTTCCTGTCCTTCTTCTCTCGCTCTTCTGTGCGCGTCTTCTCTCCGTGTCGCGGACTGACCGTCATCGTAGACATGCTGGATGGCGAGACCGTATTCAAACGGTTTGATGTTGAGCTTCTGAAGGAGCGTGGCGGCACTGGCGGTGACTTTGTCGCCCTCCTTGATGAGGTGGACCTCGTTCTGGATTTCGATTTGACCCTTGACGATCTTGGTGGCGATGCCGAGCGCCTGGAAGAAGGAGGTGCTGCCAGGGTCCATGCCCGTCGGACCCGCGGGGATGAAGACGTCGATAGGCGCGAAGACACCCTGGCGTGCGGGGGCCGGGACCTTGTTTTCCGCGACGATTCTGCGGACTTCTGCGGGGTCTTCGATGCAGAAGATGAAGCCGACGTTCAGCCGGACGAGAGGCAGGAGCTTTTCCAGCTGCGGCATCTCGCTCATCTTCTGCTTGAGCGCAGTTCGAATCATCGTGTTCTTCCCCATGAGCACCACGGCCTTGCCGCGCAGAGCCAGACGGATGTCGGCCATCTGCTTGCTGCCGACGTGGTCTGCCTCGACGACGAGGACGCGCGGGTACTTCTCGAGGAGCGCGAACAGACGCGAGAAGTACGTCTTGCGCTTGTCAGACTTTCCCTTGGGACCCGCCATGGTGACAACGAAAAGGGAGAGAAAAGGGAGCAGAAAGGTGCTGGAACGGAGGGCAAAAAAGCCGTGGAACGAGCAGGAAAACGCAGAGACACCGAGGGGAAGCTGTGGAGACTGTCAGTGCGACGAGGCCTGCCAATCACTTTAACCTGCACGCAAAAAACAAGAAGAGAGAGCGATGAAGCCTTTCGACGTGAAACGAGAAGTGGTGAGCGGAAAGGATGACGCGCGGCCATCCGCAAAGAACACATAGGCACACACGGATTCCCGGTGTCGTTAGAAACACAGAGAAACCTCTCCTCCTCGGTGGGGGGGAGAAACGAACGAGGTCTTCAACCGATACGACAGGACAACCAGCGTTCTCCTCTCCAAAACTTCACTTTTTTGTCAGACTCCTGTGTTCAGCGAGGAGATAGAGAATGCCAAAAACTCAGCAACAGGCGACTCCCATTCGACCCTGAAGAAACCGCCTGGAAAGACTCGGAGTGCCTCGCATAAAGAGAGGCTCCACAGAGTACACCTCCTCTCTACTCCGTTTTTCTTTCGCTTCTTCCCGCTGCAGAATGAAGTCGATGAACACATACAGCGAAGACGAGGGAAAGACTTAAGAGGCGTGGTGTCAGCTGCGCGAGGCAGCAAAGAGAGGAGCGTCTCTACTGAGAAACGCGCTATCTCGATTTTTACTTCATTGAAGCGTTGAAGACGTGAGCAATACCACAGACCACCAGCTACCAGTGACTTCGAACGAAGTCCCAGACGGCTGAAGGTAGATTCTTCTCCCGGACGAGCTGTGTCTGTCTCCTCGGGAGGCTATCATGTACGCGGGAGGCGCAGCCGCAAGGAAACAACGCGCTGTCACTGCAGCTTCAGAAGTGGGTTTCCAGCGATTAATACGAAGGAAAAGGACTAAAGACCTCTGAACTTGGCTGGAGATGAGACAGTCTGTGTCTGCTGGTAAGGATGTCTCTTCTCTCGCGGCGCTCGACTCTTCCCCACAGCCGAGGCGCCGCGCGCGGAACCGGGAGGGTGTGATGTGCACAAAAGCAGAGTTTCCCTCCTTTTCTGCCCTGAAAGAAGAACCAGAGAAAGCCAGACTTACCACAAGCTTCGAGGAATTCAACACCCGGAAAACAAACCAGAAATAATGGATAAAAGACGCGGGAACACTCGCAGGGTCGACCCGCTGAGTACATGCGCGTACTCTGTACATACATACACCCGAGAAAACATGCACTGCTCCCTCACGCGGTGAGGCGCCCCCGGGTTTTCTACACCCGTCCGGCTCCTCAATCTCCGACTATAAGCCGATCCAAATACAGAGCGGTATTTTTCTTGGGTGCCGTGAATGCATGTAGAATGCTAAAGCCTACAGTGTGAGACGCTCTGTACGTTGTCGCCTCCTCCTATTTCTCGAAAAACGGCCTGTGGAGAGGGGCGAGCAGAAACCCCGGGAGAGCTGGAAGCGAAAAACGGAGTCTCAGCGTCGATTCCCCGCAGTTTCTGCCTTTCTGGTACCCGGAACTCGGGTGTACATACACCTGAAGACTCGCTGTTCCGCACATTGTGTTCTGGCGTCGTGAACGCAGCTGGGGCAGCTTTTCTTGTGCTTCGTTCTCGCTTTTCGAGGACTTTTTTTCACGAACTGGCGAAGCCCTTTTTCGCGGCTTCGCGGAGGGGACGAAATGCGTGTCTCCGCGTCGTTCTTTCCGTGGTGAGAGGAGCGTGACGGCGGCAAAGAGTGAAGAAGACTGCGCGAGAGCCGACGGAGACAGGGAGGGGAGGATCTTTCAGATGTCTCAGTTTTTTTCCCGTCCTCCGGTGCCTGCCCCCAGAGCGAGAACCGCGTTCTCTGGCGCATGCATGACAAAACCAATAGTTTTTCCACGTTGCTGGTCTCTCTTCTTTCCTGTCATTGCGCGTTCGTCTTTTCTCCGTGCTTTCTTCCTGGTACTGCGCGTTCGCTTCGGCTACTAAATCAGTTTCTTCGGTCGGTCGCCTCTCTCGTTGTCCTCGCTCCTGCCTCGTCGAGTCTTTCGTCTTCAGAGTTCTGTCTTCTCTCTTCGTAAAGATTGTCGTCTTTTCCCTTCTTTTTGTGCCAGTTTCCCTCTGCTTTCTGCCTCTTCGTCTCTCGCCGCCTCTCTTGCTGCAGCACCCTCTTGTGTGCCCATCTCTTCGGAGCGTAGCTCTTTTCGCCGTCTTCGATCTCTGCTGATCCACCCATTCGTCCTTTCTGTCTCTTCCGTCTCCTCGACCTTCCTCTCTTCGCCTCCTGTGCCGCCTTCCTTTTCTGTCCCTGTTCTCCGCCCAACTGTCTCACATCGCCGCCTCGCGGCTGTTTCGTCCGCCTCGTCCGTGGCTTGTCGTTTCGTAGTCTTGTCGCCATCCACCAGCATGACGGCCGAGACGCTCCAGGAGGCCGAGCCGCCCCCAGTCGCCGGGCCTTCGCTATCCGAGGAGAACGAGCTGTTCGGTGCGAGCTATCCTCTCCACTCGTTTCCCTTGCTTCTGCAACAGTGCCAGAAACGGACGTACTCGCTGTTTGTGAACTCTGTCGGTCTGAAGCCCCCGCCGTTCCTCCCTGCAGTTGAAGAGAAAGTGAAGCTGAAGCTCCACGACGAGTACTTCTTCCCGCGTCTCCCGGCGGCCTCCGTCTCCTCCTCCTCTGCGTCTGTGCCTCCCTTCGCCATCGAGCAGGGCGACGCTGCTGGAGCTCAGACAGAGCCGCAGAAGAAGGCTCTAGAGAACGGAGCCGCCGCGAGCGAGACGAAGATGACAGAGAGCACGGTCCTCGCGGTTCCGTCCCAGCCCGCCGACGCCGACCTCGCCAAGCGGCCTCGCGTGCTCGCCTGCCCAGCTGTGCATACTCCCGAGATGACAGTCTCGGAGCTCCTCTCCGAGCTCTCTTCAAGGACCGCCGCCTCCTCGGTGCCCTACGCCTCTTCGGAGGTCTCTGGAGGAGCGGCAGGTGCGGCGCCAGGGCCCGGCAAGGCCCTCGCGCCCCTGTCGGCGGAGACAGGAGCCTCAGGCTCCCCAGGCGGAGCCAGCGGCGAGTCGGGGGCTTTGGCGCGGAAGGAGACAGTCGGTGGCGAGCTGGCGAATCTGCGCCTGAAGAATCTCCCGGCGGCTCTGAGGCCCACGTGGCACGCGCCCTGGAAGCTCCACAGAGTCATCGCCGGACACCTCGGCTGGGTCACTTGTCTCGCCGTCGATCCCACCAACGAGTGGTTTGCTACAGGCAAGGGAGGGGAAGAGAAAGAGAAGAAGAGTTCGAGGGAGGAGGTGACAAAGGCGAGAACGGAGGGGTTGTGAGAAGAGAAGGAGAAGAATCCGAGTGGCGTGGCGACAGAGGAGCGAAAAGCGAAGGAGGGAAGGCAGAGATGGATGGAGAAGAAAATACGAGGAAGGAAATAATGGGGTGACAGAAAAGTTGAAGAAGAGAAAAGAGCAGAAGGAGGGAAGACACCAGAGAGGGATCGAGAAGGAGAAGCGAAGCGAGAACGGGGAACGGAACAGTGAGATTGTAGGTCGCATGCCTGTTGTGTCTCGTTCAGGCTCGAACGACCGCCTCATCAAAATCTGGGACCTTGCGTCCGGTACACTGAAGCTCTCTCTCACTGGTGAGGACAGAAACCGACGACGTGCAGAAGGAAATGTGGAGTGCACAGGGAGGACACGAAAATGCATGTATTTCGCCTGCGGGGGGAGGGGGAACAGAAGCCAACTGCGTTTCTGTGTATTTTTGTGTGTTTTTTGCTATTCCGAGTGCTGCTGTCCGACACGCGGTTCCTTCTCTTCTTTGTCACTTCGCAAAGTGGAGAAGGCAGCGAGTCTGTTACTCTAAAGAAGATTACCAAGTCTCGAAAGAGAACTCATGCTTCCTCCCATCAATTCGAGAGGTGGTTCAATGCTGCTCTCGGTGTCCGTATATACGTACAAGGCTTTTGTGCTCACTCATCAACCTCTCTTGACAGATGTTGTTTATGCTTGTATGTTTGTATGCACGGGAATGCGTGAGGAGCTGCGGTTGTGCATTGCTTGGCTGGGTCGCCTTTTTTCTGCCAGGACATGTCTCCGCGATTCGAGACATCAAGATCTCTTCGCGACATCCGTACATGTTTACTTGCGGAGAGGACAACCGCGTCAAGTGCTGGGACTTGGAGCAGAACAAAGTCGTGAGAGACTATCACGGGCACTTGTCTGGTGAGACCTCTTCGCTACAAGGCGAAACAGAAAAGAGCCAGCATTGAACATCTTTCCTCTATGCGTAGCACGAAGGAAACGCTCGCGAATGGCCTGTCTACTCATAGATATGCGTACTTTTACACTCGCGTATTTCGACTTTTGTAGGTATGCATACGCTTGTATGTATGTGTACGCCTACGTGTATGTACACGTCTATGTATAGGCATACGCATTCATCTGTGTGGAAATCTAAGTGTATATGCATGCGTACATATCTGTGTATGTCTCTGTGCATGCTGCCTTTTGTGTTTGAGTGATGCGGGAAGTTCAAAAGTGCAGGTATTGCCCATTCAAATCAAGACGATATATTTTGATGGCAGTCGTCCGCAGAGTGCACATGTGGACCTGTGTACATGTGACATGGCGTAGGAACTGAGGCGCGTGCCTGGTTCAGATTTTTTCTGGAGAAGTGGCGTCTCTTGGGTGCGCGCTTTCCGTATGCAATGCGTTTTCAGGTGTCTATACACTCGCGCTGCATCCGCAACTCGACATTCTCTGCAGCGGAGGCCGTGACGCCGTTGTGCGCGTGTGGGACATGCGGACGAAACACGAGATTTACGTTTTGAGTGGACATCAGGGAACAATTATGTCTCTGCAGATGCAAGCTCTTGAGCCTCATATCATCTCTGGCTCTCAAGATAAAATGGTAGGTTTTGTGTTTGAAAGAAGCCAATGATTCTGCGTCAGAGAGTCTCTCTCCTTGTGTCGCTTTCCTTCTCGCCGTGCGAGCTCGACGCGGTGCGGTCTTCCGTGCTGTGGAGGAAGCACTGGAGCCTTGCAAGCACGAAAGGAAAAAACTGAACAAAGGGAGCCCAGGCATGTCTACAGATGTAAAGTGAACATTCGCACATACACGTCTCTTGGTAGGTGTAGGCGTGACTGGTATTCTCACATATACCTCATAGATTCAGCCATACGCGTATGAGTAGACATGCATTTGTGGAGGAGATTGTATGCGTAGATGCAGTTGTGGGCGTCGATTGTGTGTGTGACGGTCTTGTGTGTATAGACGTGTGATCGTCAAAAGAAAATGCATGTATACTGTTCTGCACTCACTGTATTTCTACATTGATAGAGATGCGTTTCTGTGTCTCTCCTTTTGGAGTGCAGGTATGGAATATCTGTGCACACTTTTGCGGCACATACATTGATGTATGAATGTGGATGTATAGTGTGTGTATATGTGTATTCCTCTCTCTCATGTTGGTATTTGTAACACCTGTTTTTGCCTATTGTTAGGGGTCTGAGGTACACTTATATACGTTTATATATTTGTTGGTGTTGTGTATCTACTGCATTTTGATTGTCAGGTGCGCTTGTGGGACTTGACTGCGGGGAAATGCTCGGCAGTTTTGACCAACCACAAAAAGAGCATTCGGGCGATGGCTTTTCATCCCCAAGAATACTCCTTCGTCTCTTGTGCAGCAGATAAAATCAAAGTAGGTGACAGACGGGAAGTCGAGAGCGAGGAAAGGGAACGGGAGTTAGGCCGTTTTATGACCGAAAACGAAATGAGTGAGGGAAGCAGCGTCTGAAAGAATGCGCAGCAAGGTGAAAAAAGGAGCATTTTGTGTTCTTGGCCTCCTGCGCGAGAAAGGTTTCTTCCAGAATAGAGCTTGTGGAGAAGTGAAGAAAGGCCACAAAGCTAAAGCATTCTCTGCTGGTCCTGCGAGGTGTTGTCGGCCATCATTTTGGACTTTCTTCCATTCAGGTTGCCGTTTCACGATTTGTCCTTTTTGCTCAGGTCTGGAGAAACCCACTAGGGCAATTCGAAAGAAACATCGAAGGCCACAATTCCATCATCAACTGCTGCGCCATCAAGGAGGACGGCGACTCTTCGATCCTTATTGCCGGCACAAATAACGGGTGAGGCGAAAAAAGGCGGCTTTCCTGCGGGATCAATCCCACTTTCTCTCTTTACAGCATGCGCGTGTGAAAAAGACAGGGACACCCGTTGTCCACGAAAGAACAGAACTAATGACTGTAGGCTCACTGCTTATCTCTAGGGATGCCCTTCAAGTGTTTGTGCATAGTTGTTGGTATTTGTATCTATACGTCTGTATGGGTTTATATGCTGGTATACGGATAGTGAGTGAATGTGCACACGAATACATCAGACGCATACGCATGCAAGCGTATGCCATCTGGCCTGAGCTGAAGAGATCTCCCTCATTTCCCTCGTCCTTTTCCTATAAAACAACAGGGCTGTTCTGCTGTCTTGGGGTGTCTGTACAGCCAACTGCACTTCTGGGACTGGGCCTCCGGCTACAAGTTTGACACCATTCAGTCTCGCGTGCAACCTGGTTCCCTGGAGAGCGAAAACGGAATTTTCTGTTGTGCGCTGGATAAATCCGAGACACGCCTCTTAACAGGAGAATGTGACAAAACCATCAAGGTAGGAAAACAGTTCGCCAGAGAGGCACTGGCGTGTATAGACAAGCGATTGAAGCGAGTGGTAGACCGCTATGGCTCATGCAATTCAGATACTGCGAGAAAATGGGGATCCGCTTTTCAAGGGTACATGCATATGCTTACTGTCGACATAGTCATGTCGAGTTTCGGGCTGCCCATGTATAAATGTATGTTTATATATGTATATGTGTATTTTCACGCAGCTACCTTAGTCAGGTCTACAGTGTAGTTCGTGTAATTGCTGTTTGTATCTTTGTGGACATATGCACGTGTGATTACTCGCAGTAGAAATATAGGGAAGCTGGAAGAGGAGATAGAGAGAAATGCTTGAAGACAGTGAGAGATTTACAGTGGGTAATGGGGACAGCAAAGTTCTCGTCCACACGTGAGTATGTGCCTTTTTTTGTGCAGGTTTGGAAACCGGACGAAGAGGCAACAGAGGAATCGCATCCATTGCAGTGGAAGCCGCAAAGATCGATAAAGCGCTACTAGAGCATTTTCTGAATTTGTCTCGTGCTGTTCAACACCCAAGAAACACGGGAAACTGGCTCTTCGCCTACGAGGTGCTCGTTCGTCGCGGTGCGGTGTATGGAGTGTACGGACACAGGGGCTGCTGCTGCACGGGAAGTCCTTTGGCGTTCTGTGTTACCGAGTCTTTGTTAATAACATGGGGAAGCAAACAAGCGGGTTTTTCGGCTTGAACATGCCATGTGGTTTTTCCACTTCTCTACCGTTGAATTGGCTGCGTACTGTTGAGAAATATCACCGGCAGACGAGTGTGCGACGATAGTGCACAACCACAACAGCCCGGTGAAGGCGTGTAACGACGTAAGCGCCGCATCAGATGCTAATCCTAGACGAGTAAGGGATGAGCGCATGTATTACGTTCACTTCATGCAAAACTGTCATGCAATGCAGTAGATGGCAACAGCCGTGTTGTTGAATCTTCTGGAAGATCTCGCAGCAGCCTCTGATAGTGTAGTATCAACTCCCAGGTGGATTGACTGGCTTGCAGACCTGCGTTAGCGAACCAGACTGTTGAGAAATTACAAATGTAGCGCATCGCAAGCTCTCAGCAAACTCATTCACGCTGACTATCGAGAAAAGAAAAACCGTAGACTCAATTCCAGGTCTGCCGCTGCAC
The DNA here is from genome assembly GCF_000006565.2 of Toxoplasma gondii ME49. Taxonomy (NCBI): domain Eukaryota; phylum Apicomplexa; class Conoidasida; order Eucoccidiorida; family Sarcocystidae; genus Toxoplasma; species Toxoplasma gondii. The sequence continues at coordinate 1,523,627 of NC_031480.1, read as the reverse complement.
GTAATTTGTACGTAACACATGCAAGGAATACTCCGTAGCTGCGTTACATTGGAAGTAAAACCTCTAGTAAACCCAAGATGATCGAACCGTAGAAAAACAACTCCGAGACCGGGAATTGAACCCGGGTCTTCCGCGTGACAGGCGGAAATACTAGCCACTATACTATCTCGGACAACACAGAAACTTGTAGGCGTTGTTTTGTTTCATGCTGTGCCGTAAACCATCCGCTTAATAAATTTAAGACCGCCACCTACTAAACCAAGACACGTCGTTACGTGTGTTTGACTTGCGCTTTGGATCTGTAGAGTCTTCCATTAACATAATAAGTGGTCTGAAGGCAAGAGCTTAAAGAAACTCCGAGACCGGGAATTGAACCCGGGTCTTCCGCGTGACAGGCGGAAATACTAGCCACTATACTATCTCGGACAATAATATGTTTCTCTCCAGCCAGCGATACTGTCGTGCTCAGAAAGAGTTCTGTGTGTTCAGGTTAGGGATGTGAAATTTCTGAAAAGTGTGAAGAGTGGTCTTGCCTGGCAGCCACTCTCTCTGCGTAATGACGCAGTCGTTTCAGGGGACCCGCAAGTCATTCGTGTTTGCGTGCTGGTGCCACCCGAGGTGTCGATCCAAGTTGATGCGTGACCTGGCGACTTCGGTGCTAGACGCTAGCGAAAATCACAAGCAGATGCCCACTGACACTGTCCCTTCTTCTGACATCGGCAGGGTGTCCGATGAAGCCTCCACTTAGGACAAGCCACAGCGGGAACTGTCGTTGGGGTGTTCGTGTCGTCTGCATATGCAAAGTGGTAGTGAATCGGCATTCATGTGTTTAAGCAGTTCCAACAAAGTTCATCTCTTCAAGAAAGTAGATGGTCCGTATTTAGGCGCAGTCATTCAAGCTGATACTTGCTGGACTAGAGTGTACACATTGGAAATGGTGCTTGTAAGTAGAATCGCTTGTCGGTCACAGTGCATCGATCCTTGCTCGCAGGCGCTCGAGTCTCTCCGCTGGACTGGGTCGGTGGGACTGGCGCGAATTGTCTGATGAACGACATGGCAGCTGCGATGACACCACTGCTGTTGAACCACTGACTGAATCTTCCGTCGAGCGGCTCACCTGGGAGACGCCTGCTGCCACGCGGACGCCACGAACAATCGCTGAAACAAACGTGTCACAGCCGATTCTCTCAAACTTCGCCGACCGTGAAGTGCTTGACGTCGCCGTATCAATTTCCTGTTCACCTTCATTCGTTTCTCCGTCGTCGCAGCACTCCGGCCCAGAGAAAGATACTATCGACACCGTGTGTGAGTGCGAGCAGGACTCGCTCCCATTTGGTGCTGGAGAACCTACATTGGCGTACGGGGAAGGGTTACTTTCTGAGGTCTTCACAGTGGGGATACCTAAATCTTTACTCGGTGAACAACAACTCCCAGTCTGAAATGGCACTGGGCCAGACAATGAGGACTCGGCTGGACACCCAATGAACGCCAGGAGGGAAGGTGACGATGACGATCGAGGGGCAGTGGTTGCAGAGCCGCCGTCACTTGCTGGCGGTTCTTGAGGGACAACCCAGCAACGAATATAAATGAGAATAAGTGCCGCTCCCACTACGAATATCGCAGTGCCAGCGCACCAAGTAACGACATGAAGTATTTTGACATTGGAGTTGGCTGGCACTTGTTTGGTGCGCCCATTGGGTTTTGGAGTAGACGCAGGTGCTGCAGGCAGTAGGGCCACGTTCGCTGTGGAAACATCGATCCGGGACAGTACCGTTACGTCGGCGGAATTATGCAATTCCACGGGTGGATCTGCTGAGGAAGGCATTGCTTGGGGCAGTTCCAGTGCCAGTCTGGAAGCAGAAGTTGCTGGATTTTCAGTCTTCGTGTCAACACCGCTGAGAATTTGTGGTGGACCAACAACGCCGTCTTGCGGATCTTCATCACCAGTGCCATACACTGCCTCTGTAGACGAGGCAGAAGAGTCTGTGGGCAGACCCGCCGTCTCACCAGATGCTGACACTTCTTCAGGAGATGGATCTGTAGCCGCAACGCTGTCCCTTCTCCGATTTAGTGTCTCTTTGGCTTGTTTGTGAAGCCTCATGAACTCCCGTAAAAAAGCGCTGTAGCTCTCATTATCTCTTATGCTCGATGGAGACGTCACAGTGGTTTGAGTATTCTCGCTTCCGGCCGTCTCACGTGCCCCACTTGTGTCTATTATATCATGGTTCGCTGGCATCGCAGCATCCGACATATCGTTATCTTCTTCCCTGGACAATGCCAGTGCTTTCGTCTCACTCTCCGTCGTCACATCGGACTGTCCTTTCTCGGCGGCACCATATTCTGTTCCACTGCTTGCGGCTGTAGAATATCCCGTGGCGGCCGACCCATGGAAACCACGCATTCTCTGGTTCATCTGCTCCTGCCGCCCCTCGTGTTTCTCAGGGGAGGCGTGCAAGTCGATGGGTACCTTGTGCTCGAGTCCATGCTCTGTGCCTTCGTCGTCAGTCTGTCGGCTCGCATTTCTCGGTTCTGTCTCTGCTTGCCATTTCAACGCCTTCACACTGTTCCGCTCGTGCTGTTTGTTGAGACCCCAGGTGGGCTTCTTCCCTTCCTTTGAATGTCTCCTTTCGACTTTCGTCCGATCATCACCAGAATCATTGTATCTATCCTCGCTGACCATATCGCTTGAACTGGCTGTACTTGAGAACCTTGTCTCCTTAGTATCTGCCCACTCGATCAGACCGTTCTCCGCCGCATACGCGAACGAATCTTCTGGCGCCTTCATCTCCCGGAAAGTCGCACAAAGAAAACAAGACAGTTCAGGAGCCAGCAGCTTCTCTGGTGAAGCTCTCTGCCCCTTCTTCCCCCTGAAATCCGCAAGGGAGCCTGTAGGACCTGGAAAGGAGTAGCATCTCCTTGCGGCAATTCCTTTCCGCGTAAACACCCCACAAAGCGGCTTTCCGTATGATATCGAATCCCAAACTGGCGCCCAGTCCCGGTGCCACTCTAGGGAGTCTGTGTCATCGAGGATGCCGCCTTCGCTTGTTATCTGCGCAGAGAAGAAACACCTGGCAACCGGAGAAAGTATAACGAGTCGTGTTCTGAACACACATCTGGGCTCAGTTCGGCGCTGTGTAAATGCTTCCCGCCGTCATTGAGGCCATAGTCCTTAACATCCTCTAGAGTGAAACATCGAATTATTTCTCATTTCCTATCCGTATACATGTATCTATTTCCTGTATGCAAGGTAGTGTACAGCTTACCCATTTCCATCCGTTACTAGTGTCACTGTGTCTTCGCGTACGGTGTAGCTCAAGCCGCCTCAGGCCAATCCAGCATGCATCAGGTCTTCTGTCAAGCACCATGTGCGCAAACTTCATTTCAGCGGTTGTATATAATGCCGCCAGGTGTGCACCAAAACTCATACATATACGTTCGGCTTCTTCCCAGGTCCCCACTTGCTTCAGTGTGCCGCCGTCATCGGCGTCCGATTGCCGATGGCGAAACTCCGTAAAATCGAACGACTTAAAGCACCTTCCCGTTGTTCCTTGTACTCGCATCCAGTTCGTCTGCGGACATGGCCGGTAGGTCTCCTCAAACGGTTTGTCACGAGACACGTACTCGTTGACAAGACGTGCCGCATTTGCATACTTCTCATCAACAATGGGGACAAACTCCTGATCCCCTTGACCAAATCCGTCATCGCCCACGTCGTCCATTTGTGTGTTGAACTTCGAACCAGGGTCATACCTCTGTAATGTTTGAAGCTCCCTGTCTTTCTGCCATCCTTTCTTCATTGTTTTCATTCCTAATGATCTTTCCGGGGAAGAAATAGTTTCTCCGTCCGTGGTAACGACAGACGGCTGAGAATGTGGGAAGCTTTTTGATGGGCACCAGATACTGCCACACCGTCGAACTACTGATTTACACGAAACCACTCGTCCGCACAGAAGAATACACCCTAAATGTAGAGCTAGGAAAATGAAACTTCCAATGTGAAAAATGGTCATCATGATCGTTGAGCCACTTGATGCTGTCGTGGATTTGAGACACTGTTTCATGAAACCAACAGACCAAGGCAAATGTCCACGGAGATGTGTTACCATTAAGCGAATCATTTTGCCGAACGGTGAGCCAACCAAAGCCCCATATTTTGAGTGTTCTGGAGGGATGGAAGCCAGTAGCAGCGCCTGACCCCATGACCACCGCCGACCGAACGCACAAGTCTGTAGACACTGGCTCCTCAGTCAGAGCGCTCCGCCAAGGAGTGAAGCTGGCATCCAGCGCTTTGGGATCTTGAAGATAAGGCAACGCGAACATCCATCCAACATGACTGTGTGACTGATGCAGTTTCGGCTCGACAAATGCTCATAGTGTGTAGCGCTGGTTTTAGCGGGTTGACAAACGACCCATGAAATTAGAAACAAATGAGAAAACAGAGATCCAGCTTTGAGCTAGATTGACGATCGCCGCTTTAGAACATTGAAACACTAGCGGTCGTGAACATCGAAAATAATCAGAGCCCGAAAACATTGAACGTGTGCGATGAATACGTTCAGACGTACTGAACAACAAAAAATTACAATGACAGCTACCAACACACTAGACAAGGGATACGCTGCAGAATCGCACTCGCTGGGAGAGTCGCTGCCACCCCGCGAGAGTATGCACGACGTGCTTTGGTATACGAACAGCATGTTGAAGCTTTGACTCTTGGTGGAGTTCGTTCAACACATCAGTGCTCGTAGCAGTGCTGCTATGAGTCGCAGTTTGTGTAAGAGTTAATGGTACCGTATGTCGATCGTTACTCATTCTGCGATGCAGGTAGCTAGCTGATACTCGGCGGCGGAAATGTATGACTGTCACAGCGTGTACACGGCTGATTTGCTGGGTTGAGGAACTCGAGAAGACCGCAGCACAGCCGTGAGTTCGTGTGTAACAAGTGGGATTCGCGTATGCCTGAAGACGGCGCTGGTATTAGGGAAACGGAAATAAAGTTGGCCAATCAGTCAGCAACGTTGTCGTTTTGCTCGTCTCTCACTAACCCTGTTTCTCACGCGTGATGCCACACAACTGACCTGTGTGCGCTTTGAACGGCTTCGTGCGCCACGATGTCGACGGTGGGCTGCTAGAGTACTTTGATGGCAAAACCTTACGGTAGGCTACAGTGAAAGCGCCCCCTGCAGCTAAAGTAGAACGTCAGAGGGTTCTGGATAGACTTTGCGTCGCCTGCCTACACAGACAGGTGGCGACATGATTCCTCAACGTTCCCATATGCTGTATCAGCTCCGAAAACGTTCCTTGTGTACTGTCTTGAGGTACGTTGTGCGTTCAGTGTTTCTGCGCCTGCATTTTCAGCTTGTTATCATTTGCATATTGATATATTGTGGCAGATGGTCGTGACTAAGGATATGCTCCACAGAAGCGTGGTACGTTCCTCACTATCAAATATAAAATTCCGTACTACTTCTTCTGTTCTTCTGTTGGTCTCGTAATAGTGAGAGTGTGCGCGCCTTGAAGGAAAGTTTGAGTGCGAGACTCCTCGAACTTGAGCGAAGACGGGAGAAGCCCACCATCTTTGCACAGAGGGACACAATAAGGAACTCGTAGATGTCGCTGTCTTTCCAGGAAAAAATCGGCCTTTACTTTGCATTCGTTTGCAGTTTCTATAGTTCCTCGAGAACGCTCCTCTCCGCGTGCGTCAGAGTTCCCCACGATGTCATGAGAGGTTCTCCACTTTCTGAAATGGGTCCCGAACTCATCATGCGTTGCTGCTCCAAGAGCTTTTTAATTCTCTCTCTACATAGTTCCAAATTTATATCCTTCCTATCTGCATTGGTGGCCAGCCATTGCAGCAAATCTTCCTCGCTTCTATCCCCTCGATACATTATTGGATCAGTCTTTCTGTTCGCGGGGAAGAGGAGGAGGGTAGGATACCCAGTGAAGTAAAGGTCTTTTACTTCATTGCGAGTTGCGTCCATCTTCGCCACCACCAACTCGCTTCCAGAATCCCGTAGAACTGCTGCGACCATTTTCAGCGTAGGCTCGACCTTACGGCAATGGCCGCACCTGAATACACGGACATTTGCCGCACGAAGCATGAAAGCAAAACACAACGACGTCGTCGCGTGAAACGATAGAACATTTTCGGAGAATGAAGCCGAAAGCGCACATGTTGGACGAGTGAAATACAAGGGGCAGTTTCGCAGCTTTAATAGGAGGGAAGACATTCACATCGAGCCGCTGGCAATATGAATCTTATGGCTTACCAGGGTGCTCCAAACTCGACCAAAACATCTTTATCGGTCTGCAGCACAAACCCGTTAAATGTCGACCCCACAAGTACTTTAAGGACGCCTGAAACGACAAAAACAGATACACCACACATATTTGGCGTGAGTTGCACGCAGAGAACATCGTCACGGGAGGCGCATCTGTTGACTGACGTCGTCTGAAACACATTCGAGAGAGTTTTTGCTTCACACCTACTTTGGTTGTCCTCTTCAGCCGGTGCGGGCTCAGATCGCAAGTAAGGTGTAAGGGATCCGTCGAGATAGCTAGCAACAAAGTTCTTGATGTTCTGCAGTGAAGAACCACATTGATGAGGTACAACGCGCGTCGTCAATAAACGCATCTACTTTTCAGTGTGACTTCTCGTTCTACTTCACCTGAAGCTATCACGAAAAGCTAATTATCGGTGTTGCGGAAAGTGCAAGACATCCTCAGGGAAATTTAAGGATCTCACCTCCTTGAACTCTTGAAGTGCATTTCCATCTACAACCGACTGACTTCTCATGCTTCTCGGTCCTTCCTTTCTCGACGGACTTTCCCGTCGCGTTTCGAGGGACGCCTCCTCAACAGAGGGTGACACCGAGGAGCGGAGTCCTGTTTTCCTCGAATCGCTCCCTTGATCAGTCTCAGCAGGCATCCTCTCCATACTCTTATTCCCCTTCGAAGACGTTCCTTCCGTCGTGTCGCGAGAACTTCCAATTTCCAAAAATGTCATGTGAACTGGACGAAACTTCAGCGCAGGGTAATACTTCCCGTTACCGCTCGGATTGAATGTGACAATGCGCAGCTGGGGACCCTGGTGGTCATCTTCGACACCGAGCAATGTCAGAAGTCGCTTTTCATGCGGCTCCTTTGTTCCTTGAAGTACACGGGACAGGAAACCACTGACATGAGAAATCGAGGACCTGTGGGAAGACACTCCTGAGGAGGACGACAAACTGTCCATCGAACGGGATGCTCCGCCCACATCTGGCGGGAACAGACCACAACAACCTAGAGTCCTTCCTTTGCTGGGATGCTCTGAATGAACGGCCCATGTCTAAACAACGGAACAACACCGTGGATACTGAGCAGATCTCGGCAGAAGTTGGAACTTTGGCAGACCTGTAGGTCCGCCCGACAAGGAACCAGATCTGTTGAGTGCAAAACTGTACCTGATACAGTGAAGATAAGCTGACTTCTGTAGCTTGAAGCAACGTCCTCGAAAATTTTCCTGATTTTTGCCGTTCGCTCTGTGGGAACGTGGACGTGGCCGTTCCGCCTGACAGAACTGGAGTCGTCGAGGAACATGACGCAGATCGGACGACCATCTGCATGTGAAGAACAAATGCCATTAAAACAGGAACTGAATCTCGGCAGGGGAATCCGCTAGGGCATATGCATCCACCGTGTCCGCAAGAAACGCGTGCGAAGCGTGCGGGTAAGACTTTGAGCGACGCAAAAGCAAATCGTTACTTTGATGTCCTAGCCATGCCCGCCAGAGACCTGGTTGGAAAAGTGTTTGGCATGGACGTCACTACGAATGATCCGTTAGATCACAACAACGCTGTACAAAAGTCTACATGCTTGTTAGCTCACCTTCGAAAAGTCTGGGCGCGACGATTCCCGTGAAAGGCAGCGCAGGAGGGAACTTGTGCGTCTGCACAAACTCGATGAGACTGTTTTGGTCAGTGAACGACCCTGTGTAAATGGCGACATCTTCTCCGCCTGGACCGTCCATAAGTGAAGAGGGTCGATCCTCGAAATCGTCGCTGTCACTCCGACTGGGAAATGCTGCGATGAAGGGAAGCTGCGACGACGGCATACCAACACACTGATACAATGCAGGCACACTTTGCTTTACCGATAGGAGGTATGCTGCAGTCAGCGTTCGTTTGGTTTATCTTCACTGCCGGATATGTTAGTGACTATCTAATATTCGCGGATCTTTTGCTAGTCTTTGGTCTTCCGAACTGGAGAGTGCTGCAAACTTCGGGACCGCATGCACCGGAGTGATTCGTCAATGACCTAAAAGTATTCGCTGATATGCGGGCCAAACAAGCATCGAAAGGTGGCATTCTGCTCCCCACCTACCACGGTGGCACTCACATGAATATGAGCCATATCTAGACGCGTCCGCATGTATGGCTTGACGTGGATATCGAGGTAGTACTGCAGTACCTCCGGTTCGGCGATTTCACCAAACAGGACGTCGCTGCCCACCATCCGTGAGACCTTGACGAATGTCTCACGGTCGAGTTGTTTTGAGGCATTCATGGCAGCGTCCGACGAAGTAATCAGAAGATCTTTCTGGTTGGCAGTGTTTCCACGGCTATGACCAGCTGTACGGACCCGGCGATTGAGGGACCCGCCTGGCGGAGAAGCAGTATTCCCTGCAGTAGACACCTGGGCGGGCCCATTCACCTCTGAATTCGACCCAGTTTGGACCCTGCCAAGTCTTAGAGCCCTCTGCATGCTTGCCGGGTCGACCGATTCCTCTGAGATTTGTCCACCAGTAGTTGTGGAAGAAGGGCCAGAGGAAGCTGAATCGCCATCTTGGACCGAACTAGTCGCAGGTAATTCTTGAGCCGCAATGACGACAAGCGTCCCCAACTGACGACTGGCAAGAACCTCTTCCAGCGCATTGACGGAGGTAATGATCCGATCCCTGTCCAAGTTTTCCTGAAGCCACTTCAAGATCTCCGCCCTTTTGCGGCCACCTGCACACTCAAAATCAGGAACAGCCTTGCAAAGCCTTTTAGGTACGTCAACCACTCCTTCGCATCCCTGCAATTCAAAGTGTCTTTCCACGTGACTAATGATCTGTACGGCATCACCAGACTGTTTCCAACGAAATGTGCTCGTTTCCGTCTGACAAAACCGAGTGCCTGCCACCGCCGCTGAGATGTGTACGCACCAGTATATTCCTTCGGGTGTCCATGCATAAAGAACTTGAGAGTCGGGTATTCTTGAATGTCTTCTTTCCTCATAACCTGGGTATGCTGCGTGCAGTCGACTTTGGCAAGAAACACTGGCGGGTCCGTTTTGTCGTGGGCCAGCACGCGAGCGGCCGCATCGAACTCCGGGCTGGTACGCTGAGACCAGTAACACCACGGCGCGTAGTATAGCACGAGAACGATGGAATGTGCTTCCATGAAATCGTGGTAGTTATCATCAGTTAGAGAAATCGCTCCACGACTCATCACAGAAGTGCTCAACATCTCAGGCTTCCTTTTTACCCCTGAAGGCTTCGTTGTGCTGCACCCCTCTTCGGCGGTGCAGCCACTGAGGTTCTCGTGGTCGACAGGGGCGGGAGAATGAGAACCAGCATTGTTGTCAGCCTGGTCTTTGGAGGCAGCAGACTGCCGTTTTGCGAGTTTCAGAGCCTTTGCCGCGCCGTCCGCCCTGTAGATCAACCGGGTAACGGGCGGGTCTGAGGAACGAATACCATGGTCCAATTGGGGCGCACCGGAAGAGTCTGCATCACCTGCTGCTGCTCCTGGATCAGCTCCGATAAACGTCGTAAAGAGGTAGATAAGAAAGACGCACGTGCAGGCTGTTGGCCTTTTTGTGAGACGAAACACCACCATCGTGGAAGTCTTCACAGTGTTGTCTGACGCCAAAAAAGCCGGCCGTTGATGTTTCGCTCTACACGGACAAAGTGGCTCCGGACGGCATGTACCACTCTGGGTTATTGTCTCAAAGCACAACCTATATGTAACCTTTTACCTTTTTTCTAAACCACATCAGCCAAATTTTGGCCACCGACAGGCAGACAAAGGCGGAAAACGAACTGTTTGATGTGGTTCGAGGAGCCAATCTTTCTAAGGCGTGGGGTTGGACGCGACAGTAACGCCGTCGCTTAGATCGCGAACGGTCAGGGAGCAGAACAGCGTGATTTTTCCCAGGCACGTTAACAATCACAATGTTCGTTGCAGAATGACAGAAGAAACCTGGTATAGGGAGTAGATCGGGTGGTAGGGTTTTGATTGCAAAACCGAAAGGTTGTCGGCGACAGACTTAACTGGAGAGACGAGGGAAAACGGAATGAAAACAAGCGATACACAGACCACACTCACTCTAAAAGACGTTTTGGGCAGCCGATTAACCGTACACTTTGCGATCAAGTCCTGCCTGCGTTCTTCGCAGACAAAAAGTCACCTAATACCGAGAAAGCACCAAGTGAGGCTGGTATGAATCTGGTTTCGCTCTTCGGCAGATACAGACCTGAAGGGTGATTTTCGTTGCTAGAACTAAGCGACTGACAAAGTAAACAAGAGCAAAAAGGTGGTACTCCCCGCTGCTGCGTGACCGAAAAAAGCGTTACAGCGGGAGTCAGCGTGAACCTGGAGCCACTACAGAGCTACGACAGTGGAGACAGACATCTTAAGCCCCGTGGTCAGTTGCTTCCAGCTCACTTCTGTTATTCGCTCTTTTGAGTTTCCTGACAGTAATCACCCGATTTATGGCCTTCCATCGTCTCGAATTGGGAGGCTCCTGTAATTCGCGTTCTGGCACATGGGTGCAAGTCGGAGAGAAGAGATCCTCCGGTGTTGACTTGATACTCAGAACGTGTACTTGTTGGTTGCTTCATTCGTCACGGTGTGGATTGAAAGTCAGCAGAAGCTCTAGGGATTTCTACGTCCACTTCCACCCGTGATGCTGGCACCAGGAAACATTAGAGCCACCAGAGAATTGTTCTGCATCAACTATCCAAGAGCGTCTTTCTGTTTGCGGTGCGGCGAGTCCACCTCCGACTTTGCGGAGCCTGTAATTACACAGATAACTTTTCAAAACCAGGAACACACTAGATAGCGGCATTCGATTACTTAACTCACTTTTGTTCGCACACCTGAGAAGAATTATGGTTTTGTGCTTTCGAAATGGAGTCATTTTGATGCCGCGGTCTGCCAATAGGACAGGCTCGTGTTGGAAACGTTCTCACGCAAGCACCTTAGATGGAGAGCGGAGTTAACTATGAAGGTTCAGCATCAACAACCCACTCTCATGCTTTTAAACGCAACACTGACTCAGGGAACTTCGTCAAAAATCCGCGAGAAGCAGCCGCAGCATGGAAGTTTTCGTGCTGTCTCCAGGCGTTCTCCCAGTTTTCTTATTTGACAGCTAGTGCCGGTGATAAATAACCAAGCCACACACTCCGTGCGATCATCGTTTTCGAACCATGGGACATCCGGATGTACAGGTCATCAGTGCGATAGATTTCCATTGTTCCGCTGTGGCTGGTGTCTCCATTCCGTGTGTGGCAAGAAGGGGGCTGCGGCGAGAGCATCCGTTGTTGGTATTGAGTCTTTGCCACGACGGAACCTACTCAACAACACTCATTTTTCTAGATAACTAGCTAGTTCGGATTTGAGCGGTCACACCTTGTGCGTCCACTCTAAAAAAGACCGTAGAGAAAAATACTGCCAGAGACCGCCCAGTGCCATGCGAACTGAGACCCGTTCCTCACTATCCGCTGTAGTCTAGGTGGTTAGGATACGCGGCTCTCACCCGCGCGACCCGGGTTCAAGTCCCGGCGGCGGAATCCTTTTTGTTCTCGTTTCTGACTTCACTAAGTTGTAGAATTAGTGTTTTCTTTTGCTCAGTTTTCTTACTGCGAAATTTTATAACGTTTCTTAGTCTGTTCTTCTTATTCGGGCAAGACTAGGTTCTTCCGTGACCAGAGGCTGTCCGGGTTGCTTTGGACATGGTCTTGCCAGTACATACTGGGTGTTTGTTAAGAGCCTGCTCAAAGAAACGCTTCTTCTAACCAAATAGGGGTTTCCCCATCGCATTTTGAATGGATGGTTACAATAATCCTGCTGCTGGCCTGTGAAATACCAAATTTCTTTGAGTCCTTTACCATTCTCAGCGACGTTGCATGCGCATGCGCTGACAACGTTCAACACGTTTCTACGTCGACCGCAGCCAACGGTCGATCTCAATTTCTTAGATGCAGTTTCGTAAAACAGATCCCTTTGACGGACAATTAACCTGCTTCAGGAGTAGACACTTTTCCAACGAGGCTTTTTGGAGTCTCTGGCCCCGCTATTGTCGAAAACCAACGAGTTCAGGCCGTCCCCATTCGCCAACGAGCGTCGCTGCTTACTTTCGTCGACCGGTGGTCGGCGAGACTCCGCATCGTGCGTTTCTTGCAGTTCGTTTCCACTCTTCAAATGACGATCCTTTGAGTCACACTATCCCAGATGCTCTCTCAGGGTGTCTCCATATCCATGTCAATCTCGGTTTTTCCAAAACGTTCCCTAGAATCCAGAGCGGGTTTTCTGCTGGTCACGTTGGCCCGCCATGCTGCCCAGAACCGGAAAGCCGCCGCGGTCCGGCGTGCCTGTCGGCTTCGACGCTGGCGGCGTACACAGACGGGGCTTTCCCGATGCGAGACCTCCCCGCTCCCGCTTTTCGAGCCAAAATGGCGAGGAAACAGCGCGGTCAGCGGTGCGGCAGCTCCCGAGTTTCCCCTCTCCGTCGCTTTAAGGATTTCGAGTTGCAGACTCTCGCCTTCGCGGCAGTCTCCTCTGCCTTTTTCCTCAGAGACTTTCCTTCCCGGCAACGGAGGGGTTGACAGCTCCCCCGAGGCGTATGCCTTTCGTGCCAGGGAGCATCGGGAACGGAGCGCTGTTGAACGGTCGCCCGGGGCCGATCGAGCGAAAGCAAGTGATAAAGAACTGCACTCGAAAGATTCCCGAAGAAGCAGAGACACGAAGCGCGAGAAACGAGAAAAACGCGAGATTCCGGATGACCTTCCGCCCTACTGGCTTGACGCCGTCGCGCTTCCACAGCAACGTACGTCGTGTGGTAACAGGGAAAAGCTAGAGAGAAATGAAACTGGAAACCGTGAACTACGGCAGCCGGCGTGTCTAAAAAAGACAACTACAAAGTGACTGGCACCGGAGAGAAAACGACGTCTCTCATACGTTCAGCTGTATCGGAGTCTTTCGCTGGATTTCGCTGTCGTCTCCATCGATAGTTCTTTCTTGTCTGTGCAACTCTGCATCTGCGGTGTCGCGCCTCACAACCGGTCCTTGGTGCAAAGATTGTTTCTTTTCCCTCCAGACACAGTGCTAGTGGACACTCGCTTCTCCACCTGTGTATACGCTTGCATTCAAGGCTCAACGGAAACCTGAGGATTTGAAAGGCGGACTTGGGTGCTGATGCCAGTCCCCTCCCTTTAGCTTCGAGGAAACCCCCCTTTTCTACGATAGGATGAATAACCTAACGATCTTAGATAGACCGTGAAGAACCTAACGATCCCTGTTAGAATGTGACTGCATTATTGATAACCGTTGTCCCTGGACAGAAGCGCCACTGCCGTGTCTTCATGTACGCCTGCTTTCTGTTAGAGACCCCCCCCGCCTCTCCATTTCCGCTGGATTCTTTCTGCGCATGTGCTTGCTGCCGACAGTCTCGAAACTGCTGAAGGTGTTTCGGCACCAGCCGCGCGACCGGCCTCTCCCCTCGCGTCTTCTGTTCCCGCGCGTGCTTCCGTTGCTGGATCTGTACAGACAGCTGAGTCGGCAGGCGCAGGTGTCCCTCGAGGACGAGCCAGCCGCGATTCGCGGCGCGTCTTGGGCTCATATTGGACTCGAACGGATGCCTCCAAAACTGGCTTCTTCCGAGTTTACTGATTCTCTTCCCGTTCTTCCGTCTCAGTCTCTCACGGACGGAGAGGCGACGCGGAAAACGGCGTCTCGACGGCAACAGGAGGAAGCTGCAGAGACGCCGGCTTCAGTCGCAAAAGCAGAAGTTGAGAAAGGTGCCCTCCCTCTGCCTCCAGGGGAGGACAGGGCGAGACAGGGACCGGCGAGTGGCGGGAGAGAGGCAGAGAACGATAAGATGAGGACAGAACGAGCAACGCAAGACACGAGTGATGATGTGACGAGAACAGAGGAGAGACCTCGAGACAGAAGGGGCGAGACGGAGATTTCCGCGAAAACGCGAGAGCAACCAGAGAGACCAGACAACGACGTGAAGGCGCAACGCATCGGAAGAGGCGCAGGAGAACACATGAGAGATCAGCTCAGGGCTCTCCGCAGTTTGTGGCGCCGACTTGTGTGGCAGTTCGTTCTCAAGCGGCAGCGCCTCACAGGCGGCGACTTGCATTTCCTCGCGAGCGCCCTCGCGAAATACAAACGTAGGCGCATGCAGGTTCTTGTTACTCGCATAGTGCTTCAGATTTGAAGGGAACTCAACACACTGCCTCCTGGAGAGAACTGTCGAACCTGCGATAGAGGAGTACATTGTGGATGACCGAGCGCGAGCGGCTGCATGGCTGTGTCAGTCACTCGAGTTTCAGGTTTTCCATGACAGCTCTCTTAAAGCGGATGTGCCTCACCCAGTTCTGCTTCTCGATGGGTGGCTCGTTTTCGTGTTTCACTCTGCGAAAGAAACTCGAGCGATGTGTTTTGCTTTGCGGCTTTTTGCGGAGTATTCACTTCGTCTCCTTTCTTCGCGTTAGCTTCTCCTCTTTCATCTCCTTTGCACGAACATATTGGGGGTGTCTGGACTCTGTGTATCAGAGCACGTTTCGAGGTCCTGTGCTGACCCTCGCTTTGCGTTTCTTCCTTCCCCTCTTCGACCGGTATTGTCTTCTCCATCCCTGCGTCTTCGGCTTCCCTTGCCGTCGCTTCTCTTCTTGCTGCGAATGGTTCCTCTCTGAGTTCGTTCGCATCAAAGACCCGCTGCAACTTGTTTCCGTTTCGTCCTTCTTTTCCCCTCTCGTTCTTTTAGGTTTGTCTGCCAGTTCCGCTCTTCGTTCCTGTCTCACCTTTTCTAGGCTGCTATCAGGTGCCTTGCGGCAGTTTTATCCCTGCCTCTGTGTCGCTTTTCTTCAGACTATGACCCACTTCTTCTCTCTCTGCTCCTTCACCGGGCTTTGAAGACAAGCAACGACATGGCCTTCCACGATCTTGCTGGCCTCATCGGCTGCTGTGCGCGCATGGGCCTTCTAACTGAGCCTCGGACTCCATCGGGCACCGCCTCGTCTGCTACCTCTCCTTCTCTCTCCTCTTCGCCTCCGTTGTCTCCACTTGCTCTCTGTCCGCTGTCGCTGGGAGTTGAGGGCTTCCTGGCGCGCCTTCTGGCTTCGGAGGACAACGACTTTCTTTCTATTTCGGAGTTGGAGAAGCGAGAAGAAATCAAGTCCGAGGCCCCGTCTGTGGCGCAGCTTGGAGGGACGAACGAAGTGTGCACTTTCGAGGATCGCGTCTGGAGAGAACAAGCAGATCAAGCACATCGAGAAACTGCAGAGACAGATCTGGAAAGGAAGGGAAGTCGACATTTCCTTCGAGAGCGCGAGGGAGCAGATCCTCTCGAAGTTGGCTGCGATGAAGGGAGGAGAGAAAACGTCTTTCACACGCGAGAGACAGAACTCTCAGAGGAGAGAGAACTCTCAGAGGAGAGAGAACTCTTAGGGGAGAGAGTAATATCAGAAAGGCCGGCAACATCTGGAGAGACAGAAAGAGCACGAGATGCGTCACGTTCTGCACCTCTTTCCTTCTCAGTGGAAGGTGTTGGGGCATCTGCGTATCCATCGTTGCCTTCGGGAAGAAGAGAAGACAACAAATTAGAGAGAACGAGAGCACGAAAGCCTGCTTCTTTGACGGCTCCAGAACTCGCCAGAAGCAGAGCAACGCATGAACCGCCCTCGTGGACGTCTTCCCTGCAGTCCCCCGCCCCTCGCCCGTTTGGCCCCTCTGTTTTTCTCGAATCGTCTTCCTCCCCAGAAGGATTGGAAAGCGAGCAGGAAAGCTACGATCGGGTGTACGCACAGCTGCAGACGCTCGCGAGGAGACTCCTGAAACTCGCAGCCGAGCGCCTGCCCTTCGAGCTGATGCAAGGCACCGCCGCGGGCCAGGACATTGGATTTCTCTGGTGAGGAAAGGAACTTCGATTTTTTGAGATTTGTTTCAAGGAAGCAGGAACATCCGTCGAGAGTGTCTGTGGGAGGAAACTATCCCTGTATGCAGCGACGAGCGAAGAAACTGAGAGCCAGACGAACGCAGTCGCGCGTTGGCGGTTCCGCGGGTTGAAAACGACGACACAGCGAAATGTGAAAGAGTGAAAAGGGAAGCCGAAAGGAGCTTCGAAAGGCCAATCCACACGCAAAGAAACGTCAAATGACTGCTCACAAATCCAAACTTTCCTTCACATAGGCGCTTACAGAAATGGACGTGTCTGGATTTACGAATAACGAACTAAAGAGAGAAAAAGATATAACGACACTAACCTTCCGTCTAATGGAATTCTCACCTATATATATATATATATCTATATATCTATATATATATGTATATATATATATATATACGTAAGTGGATTCACGTACGGGTAGACGCACATAGAGATTGATAGATAGGTAAACGCGTAGATATTTATACCTCTGTCAATTTATAATATATACACATAATGTATTTATGCTTGTGGATCAGGATGTATGTGTCTGAGTGCATTTGTCTGTGAGTCATGATCTGAGAAATCTCTGCAGTTTTGATCTTGTGATTCGCGAAACCGAAGAAGGAAGTCGCCCTGCTTCCTTGAGGTGCGTGTGTAAGTACAGCGGTGACCAGTATATTTCAAGTCTCTTATGTCCGTGATTCTTTCCATGTGTTCCCTTTTTGTAGGATTGCTTCTCTGTCGCGATCTCACGGTGTCTTCTCTCGGTCAGAGTGTTGGGTGAAGTCTCGTGCGTTTCTGGTTTTCTGGGATCTTTCTGTGTTTGCTTGCTGCACTTTTCCGTTTCGAATCCAGGAAGAAGATCGTGGGTTTTTGTGAGTTTCTGCTCTCGCCTGGTGCAGCGAAGGCCTGGCCGCCGCGCGTCTCCACAACGACGACGTCGCAGAAATGATTCTCATGTAAGCTCGACTTGTCTGTTGAGTTTCCTCTCCAATTGGTGTTTTGCTTCTTTGCTGTCGAAGGCTGTCTGTCTCTCAGCTACACCCCTGTTTCCCCAACATGTTTCGCGTTTTCGTCTCCGTCCTGCGGGCCAGCGCCCTCTCTCCTCCTCTTCTGTTTTGCGTCTCTCCCATCCTCCTCCTCCGTTTCCTTCTCTCCAGCAGCCGTCTGTCTTCTCTCTCTGCGTCCTCGTTCCCTCGTTCCCTGGAGTCAGTCGTGGGGTGCTTTCGCACATCCGGACCTTCTCGCGTCTGCCACAGAGCCTCTTGCCTTTTCTGCCTTTTCTGTCTCTCTCCCTCCCTGCGGATCTGCATTCGGTTCTTGCTCGCCACTGCCTCGCAGCTGCGCTGGGTGTAGTGCGAGCGAACGCGCTGTCTCGACTCTCCCCTCGAGTCCGAGAGCCTGCCCTGAGGCCGAGGCCTCTATTCACCGCCAGGTCTTTCAGTCTGAGACCCGCGAAAAGGTAGCTGACAGCCGGCGGAGTTTCTGCGCAGTGCGTCTTCAGCACGTGGAGCGGCTCCTCGCTTCAAGCGTCAGAAAGGAACTCCCCTTCCTCATCTCTCGTCCTCTCTTCCAGTTCGTCCGTTCTCCACAGGGTCGCCTTCCCGGACCTGCAGAGCCCCGAGGCGCTCGCTGCCTCGCCGTTCGGACGCTTCCTGGCTTGCCTGCGAGAGGACGAAAGTCGGCGGCTGGAGAGCCGAACAGAGAACGAAGTCGACACATGCAACAACGAAGGCCTCATGAGCGAGGGCAAGGAAGCAGACGCAGAAACGACGCGAGAGGAGGAGGCGGCAAACACAGAGAACGACACCGCGCGAATCGTTCGCCATTTCGCTACACCTGCTGGGGTGCGCGGGCGAAGGAGAAGAGGTGCCTTCCGGTCGCAGGGCGAAGCGCCCAGTGTTTCCTCTGTCTCTCCTGAATCTTCCTTCAAGCCGCGCTCGAGTCCTCACTTTTCTGTCGATGCTTCGCCTAACGCCTCTCTCGATCCTTCTGTTGGCTCGTCTGTCAATTCGTCGTCTTTGCTTCTTCCAAGAGTTCTATTGTCGCCGGCGAATCTCACTTCGGTGGTTTCGTGGGTAGGAACCATGGGGAGCCGAGGCCGCTTGAGTTATTCGAACGAATTTGGAACGTTCACAGACATCTCCGCATGCGCTGAGTCGTCTGGGCCTTCTTCCACCTCTTGCTCTCTCTCTTCTTCTTCTCCTTCGTCTCCTGCTCCTTCGTCTTCTTCTCCTTTTCCTTCTCCTTCGTCGTCTTCTTCTTCTCCTTCGTCGTGTGTCGTTGGCGGCAGCGTGTACAGGCGAGTTGATGTGTGGCAAGCGATGAGCCGATCTGTCTTAAAGAGTGTCTCTGTTCTTCCGCCCTTTGCAATTGTCAAGGTTTGTGGGGCTTTCGAAGCTTCTCTCGTCAGAGACGCACGCTTGATGGGGTAAGCGAGGAGGACTCTCGTCCTGTTCTCTTTCTGTCTTCGCAGGTTCTCGCCTTCCTTTCAATCCGAGTGGCAAAACACGAAATGCGTCATTGCACAGAGATACACATATTCCGAATAACTGCCTGAGTGTGATGCTCTTTAGTTTCAAATATGTGGTCTCACACGTTAAAGTCCGTGCTTGGTTTAACCTGCGTTGATAATCTGCGAGTCTCTCTCGCCTGCATACTCCTGAATGCATCTCGAGCTGTAGAGCGCCATACTGAACATATTTCCACGTCTCTCTGTCTCTTCTCTGTTGTTTTCTGCCTTCTGTCGCTTCTGGATTTCTAGAGCTCTGGCACCTCGTCTTCTCCCAGAAATCGACAGCCTCTCGCTGGCTGCTCTCGCGTCTCTGCTCTCTTCGCTGTCCACGCTGGGCACTCCGCATCCGCCGCTTCTCTCGGGTCTCTGTCGTGCTCTTTCGCGTCGTGTGTTTCTCGAAATGCCTCCTCGTCCTCCCGGCGCAGAGGCGGGAGGCGCAGCCAGAGACGCCAGAAGAAAAGAACTGCAGCCGTTCCTCGACGTGCTGTGGCGCCTCATCGGGGCTTTGCCGGACGCGCGCGAGGTGTACGTACAGGCGATTCAGCATGCACTTGCTGGGGAGCAGCTGGCGTCGCCGGCACCTGACGATGAAGCTCCAAAACGAAAAAGAGAGAAAATGCGAAATGTCGGACGGAAAGCAGCTTCACAGATTCTCTCAGTGTTTTATCTTCTTCTCGGCCGCGCGACGATCTTCGTCGAGTAAGGCCATTCCATCCACGCTTCCCCCCGGCTTTCTCCACTGGAAGGCACCACTCGTTCCTCGTTCATCCTCATCGGTGTACAACGCGGACACGCGCAATGGACAGTAGACGCATATATATATATATATATATATATATATATATATATATATGTATATATATATATATATGTATATATATATATATATATATATGTATATATATATATATATGTATATATGTATATCTCTTTGTCTCTATCTGTCTATCTGTGTACCTATTCATCTGTCAATAATTCTGTTCACTCATTATATGTCTATCGGTCTCTTTGCATCTACACATATCTATCTATCTATCCATGTATATATATACATATATATATATATATATACAAATATATGCAGGTGAACGTAGGAAATAACTTTCTAGATGCGTGTGTGGAGAGTGTTCGTCGATATTCTGTTTACGAAGCGACTGTAGTCTTTTGTTCGATGCACAGGCATGCATACACATTCATATATATGTACGAAGACGTATCACTATGTATGTGTATATGCGTGTACGTATGTGTGTTGTTTTGGTTCCGATGCTTATGGCTATTCGTTGGCTAGGCATGCTTGAGATTCAGATCCTCCCGCTCTCGTACCTCTACTGACTGCTCTTGGTTTTTCTCTCGCTGCTCTCTTGCCTTTTCGGGGCGTCGGTGTCTTAGGTGTGTGCCAACTTGACCTCTTCGCTCCCTGCGCCCCCGTGCCTCTCCTTTGTGGCTGCAGCGCATGCACTCCAGAGGAAATTCTCCTTGTTCTCCGTGCCCAGCGCATGCAGGGTTTCTACCACGCATCGCTCATGGTAAGTCGCGCCCGGTTCGTGGTGACACACGGTGTTGCGACGGCGAACTATCTCCTGCGCACGGACCTCTTCTTAGTCGAGGCTGTCCTTGATGCAGCAAAGAAGAAGTAGTTCGTGTACGTATCTGCATGTAGATGGAGATAGGCACACAAGTACATAGGGACAGATGCCGATTTCAAGAGAAAGATTGGTATAGGTGTGTTGAGAGGCAGACATAGATACAGGCAAACGTGTATCGATACAGAGAGGTAGAGACAGAGAGAAAGACAGGGAGACACGTATAGCTCGATAGATACATGAGGATACACATGAATAGGTGGCTTGGAAAATACGTGGATAAATAGACAGGTGCAAATGGGCATCTCCATAAACATCGCAATACAGATTGCCAATAGTGAGTTAAAAAATGGAGAGAATAGGTGATAGGTAAAACACAGGTCGGTGTAGGCTTCTGCGGCAGCGGGAGAGCTTCTGTGCATGGGCCTGGGCACTGTTTCCTTTCTCTCTTTCTTCTTTCTCTCTTCCATCTCCTAGCCCACCCTTTCGTCTATTTGCAACGGTGTCGAGTCTCCGTGTTTTGCCCTTGCAGAGACGCATCGGCCATCTGTTGATTAGTCTGTCTCAAGGACGAACTCTCGAAGGCGTGCGCCAAGAGAACAGGCCTCGAGTCTGGGAACGAGGAGTGCCGACTGTCTCCGCGCGTTCGTTCGATGTTCAGACGGACCTCGGCTTTCTTCTCGCTCCTTCCACTGCACCTCCACATCCCCTTTCTACCCTGTCTTCTCCGCGCCCCCCTGCTGTCTCCCAACCTCTCTCTGTCTCCTCTCTGTCACTTCCTGTCGCCGATTCTTCTCCCTCGAGTTCGACCGCTTGTATGAGCTGTGCGACCCTCCACGAGTCTTCCGTCGTTTCTTCTTCCCTGTCTTCTCCTTCACTTTCTTCTTCTCCTTCTCTTTCTTCTTCTCCTTCCCTTTCTTCTCTAGTGCCGTCGCTGTCTCTCGCGTCGGTGGCGTCGCAGCGGTCACCGTCACTTCGCTTGGAAGACGAGTCTCTCTTGCTCCTCCTTGCACATCACTTCCTCGTTCCGTCTCCCCACGTTTTCTTTTCCTCTTTTCCGTCTTCGCTTTTCTCTCTCCTGCAAAACGAAGAGGCACTCTTGACCCGCGCGTTGGGGGAGGCAGAGCAACCGGAAGAAGAAGGCGTCGTCGATGTCCGAGTCGCGGCGCAAGAAGAAAGACCCGAAGCACAGGAAGTTGACGCGCAGTGGAATCAGGCCACAGAGTGCCAAGAATCTGTCTTTCAGGTAAAAACTGTGCGTTCAACACAGGAAATAAGGAGTCGCGTGGAGGTTGACGACTCTGAGCAAGTCTTTGTTTCACCTTGGATTCATGTTGTGGCAGGATTATTCTCTTTCCCTAGCCTCTATGGTTCCCCCACTCTCTCCTTTCCTTTCCTCCTGCAGGCGCTTCTCCAACGATACTTGGCGCCTCTGCCTGCCGTCGACCAACAGAGACTCGTCCTTTCTCTGTCTTCAACAAACACCGGGAGACTCAACTCTGCCTCATACCCTTCTTCTTCATGCCTTTCTCCTGTGTCTTCTTCTCCGTCTTCCGTTTGTCGTTCTGCTTCTTCTGCTCTCCCGAGTTCGTCTTCTCTCCCTGATTCTTCTTCCCTCTCTCCCGGGTCCCTCGTCGTTTTTCTCCGGCACCTCCTCTTTCTCCCTCTTCCTCATCTTCGCCTGCTTCTCCAGTCTGCCGCGTGTCTGCGCCCGCGTCTGTCCGTCGCCGACCGGCCGGCCGACTCTCGGCTCATATTGGACGAAGCCGGTACCGAACCGCGCACAAAAGACAGAGCGAGCACTGGCGAAGAGAAGGGAGACTCAGAGACGACGAACTGGAAAGACGAACAAGATAGGAGAGAAGTAGAAGGAGCGAGAGAGAAGGGAGAAGGGCAACTCGAGCAAGGGAGGCGGAAACAAGAGGCACCGCAGCCGGGCAAGGATCTCCGTGCAGAATCGGCAGAAGGACGAGAAGAAGAGAAAGACTTCGGTGGGAACGAAGGAAAAAGAGCAGATGCAAGAGAAGGAAGAGAAGAAGGAGAAATACACGGACGAGAAATGTGCAGACACCAGAGGGAAGAAGCGAAAGCTTTGGACTTGCCGGCGACGGAACGCAACGGTTCTCTTCATTTCCGGGAGAAGGACGAAATCAACACTCAACTCTTCTTCCAAATTGCTCAGCTCCGGCTATCCTTCGCTGCTTCATCTTTGCTTCTTGCCTCTCATTCTCCAAACAGCAAGCCCGAGAGTGAGACGGCAGCGAAAGAACAGGACGACTCCGAAATCGAGAACACCCGAAATAATCTAGAGGGCACAGAAAGAAAATGTGAAGAAGAAGGACGATGGGAAGAAGAAGCACATGCAGCAGAAGGAGAAGAAAGGCAAGTCGAAGAAGGAGAACGTAGAGACGGAGAGCAGGACGCACGCGTCAAGGCCAAAGATCGGGATGGGGAGACACTCGAAAGGAGAGGCGAGGCATCGAGAAGGGCATGCGACGCCCTCGTAGAGCGACCGCTCTTGCCGGAACTGACGCTCGTTGCCGGTCACGGCCCGAGACAGCAACTGGAAAGGAATTGGGACGCATGTCCAGGAGCGAAGGAAGAACAGGGGAGAAGGGCAGATGGAGAAGATGGAGAAGATGGAGAACGAGGAGACGCGAGCGCGAGAACAAGAGCAGGCTTAGCTGCCGAAGCGTCGGATTTCCTTCTTGCTCTTCTCGCCGTCTCTCAGTGCGGCTACCGTCCCGATGCAAGTCTTCTGCAGGGCGCTGCGAACCTCCTCTTGAGGAAATGGCGTCGAGAGGAAGAAGAACTTGCGATCGAGTTCCGAGAAGAAACAAATCGACACGCTGCAAAGGTGCGAGCGGTTCCGTCTGCTGCCAAGCGTCCGGTTCTCTCTCGGTCTCAAAAAACCACGTCGAGTCGAGACTCCAATACATTGTCGTCGGTTGCGTCCTCGTCAGAATCTTCTTCTCCTTGTTCTCCTTCTTCAGATCCATCTTCTCCTTCTTCAGATCCATCTTCTCCTTCTCCTTTCTCGCCTTCTGCTTCTTCGTCAGCCTCACAGTCATCCAAAGACCCTGTGGTCTGGGGAGAGAGGAGCCAGCGTTCGCGCGAAGGCGAGTGCGAGGGGAATGACCTCCGTGGAGAGACTTCGGAGCCCTGCAACGGCGGAACCGGGAAAACGAGTCACGCGGTTTCTTCGCCTTCGCCAGAAGCGAATTGGCAAGGCCCCTCTCGCCAGTTCATCGGCTTTTTTGAGGGCGTCAATTCTCCTTGTCCTGCAGACGAAATCCTCTCTCCGCCGGAGTCTCGTTTCTCTTCTTCATTTGCCTCCGTTGCCTCGTCCTCTACTTCCTCTACTTCGGCTTCTTCTTCATTTGCTTCCTACGGACGTTGCGCTTCCTCCTTTTCTTCGGGGCTGCATGCGTCGTCTCCTCGGCATGTGGAGCGCCTCGAAGCTTTTGCTGCAGAAGCGTCCTTGGCGCTGAGAATCCTCCGACTCGCTAGAGAGGCCCCGTTCTCCTCTCCATTCTCATCTCCGTTTTCTGCGCGTTTCTCCTCACCAATGCAGTCGATCTTCGTCTGTCTCTCCGCTGCTTTAGCGCCTTTTTCCTCTTCGTTGCCTCCCCATTTGTTGCCAGAGGAGGCCTTGCAACACCTGCTCTGTGAAGCGTGTCTGCGTCGTCTCACGCTCGAACTTTCTTTCTTGCAACGTGAAAGAGAGCAACTGTTTCCTCCCTCGTCTTCCATATCAGCTTCCTCTGCACATTCTTCTTCTCTTCCTCTGTGCCGTCCTTCCTCTCCAGTTTGCATCACTTCCTCTGCTCAGACTGTCTCTTCTTCTCGCGTTTCTTCGCCCTCTTCAGGGCCTCTCGCTTCCCGCGGTGCCGACAAGCCGGAGACGCGAGACTGCATGCAAGGCTCTGCACTGCTGGATAAGCGCAGGACAGACGAAGAGGCTATGCTTTTCTTTCTTCCTACTCAGGCGCTTCCTGACCTAGCTCAGGAAGTCGTCCTCTCTCTGCTCCCGCATTTCTCCGGCAGCGAGGCAAAGACGCCGAAAAGCTCCAACGCGTCTCTTCCAACCCAAGGCGAAATTCATCCGTCTGACTTTGTCCTCTCCGGATTCCGCCTCATTCGTCTCTGTCTCAGATTGTCCCTTCCACCAGCTCTGTCTTCATGTGAAGCGGTCTGTTCCTCTCCTTCCTCTCCTCCTTCTTCGTCTCCTTGTCTCGCTCACAGACCCTTCGTTTCTCTTCCTCCTTCGCTCCTGAACTCACTTTTTCTTTCTGGGATTTTCTTGTCGGCTTCTCCGTTCTTCCACTCGGAGTTTCCTTCTGCGCTTGTTGCCTGCATGCACCAAGCGACGACTGAGGTGTCTAGACAGCTGGCGCAGAGGGAAGGCCCTGTAGCGAAGGCTTCTAAGCCCGAGAGACGAGGGAGAGACGCAACAGGGGGGCACACAGAGGGCGAGAGAAGAGAGACGAAGGAGACCAGCGAGAAGCGAAGTTCAGATGGAGAAGACTCGGACGCGCGACCTAAAGAAGCAGATGTGACAGGAACGACGGAAGCGGATTTTGCGAACCGGAAGGGAACGGAGAGGGCTCTGGGAAAAGCGGCCCTCGAAGAGAAGTCAGGACCGCCTTTCCTGTGTGTTGCAGATGGCGAGGCGGCTGAATTCGAGAGCGAGGATTCGCCCTATATTCGGAAACTCGCAGGAGAAGTCGAGGCGTGCTTAGCCGACCTCGTGTTCCGAGACAGAGACCGAAGCGACCAGGGAAACAAGAGACGCGCGCAGTCGAACAAGACGAGGAAGGGTGTGACAGAGCTGTCGCTGGACCTTTGGAAGGACGGAGACAGCGAGACTTGTGCCCGACGAGAGGCAGGCGAAAACCGCCCCGTGTGTGGGGTCGTTGATTCCTTTCGCTGGTAAGATGTACTTTTTAGGAATGCAGTTCTCTTGCGGAGACATGTGGAGAAAAACGCGGAGAAGCAGAGAGACTCACACATGCGCTCTAGAAACGGGGAGAGTGGAGAAACGTATTTCACTTGATTTCTCTCTCAGGAAAAGACAGAGAGAACTGAAGGATGGATGAATGCGTTTTTCGGGAGCTGGGAATGGTAACCAAGAGGGCGCTATGCCTCCAGAGTTGTTGCCGCGAGAAGACAGTCGGTGAAGGTCAGAGATACGCTCAGCTTGTTTGTGCATGAGAGAGGACTGCTGAGAGTCGGAGAGAGGGGGAAAACGAGGAGCAAATACAACCGATGGAATCCCATGGAGAACAAGAAAGAGAGGAAGAACAAGAAAGAGAAGGAGATCAAGAGAGAGAACAAGAAAGAGAAGGTGATCAAGAGAGAGAACAAGAAAGAGAAGGAGAACAAGGGGGAGAACAAGAAGAAGGAAGAAATGCCTTAGAAGGTCCACGTAGTATTGGCGGAGAGGGGGGAAGAGCGGAACTGCGAGAGGCGCATAAAGAAACTGAAAACAGTCTTTGAGGACCGTTGCATGTATTTGTGTTCTTTCTTGTCTTGTTCTTCTGTTTCCTGTATTTGCTGCAGGCTGAATCCGTCGCTGGTTTACAGCGTCTCCGAAGCTCCGACAGTCGCTGGTTCAGCGGATGAGTCTCCTTCTTTGCCGCGTTTGCAAGGAAGCGAAGAGGCGGCGGAGGCCTCTCTTCGCATCCGTTTTTCGCCTTCTTCTCTTCGACGCTTGCGTTCGGTTTTCCTGAGAAAAGGGGGAAAGTCTAAGAATCTCTCAGAAGCTGAAGAGGCCACAGCGACTGCCAGGAGGCGCGAGCTGCCTGAGTTCTTGGCGGCCTCTCGGCGAGGTGGCTTCGGATTCTTCAATCTCTCAACGTTGAACGAAAGAGAAGAACAGGGAAAGCAGACAGAGAATGGTCCGAAGGGAGAGACTCTAAGGAAGGAAGAGGAGAGGCAGAGGGAAGATACGAAGGAGCAGATATGGAGAGATTCACGGACAGAGGCAGAGGAGGTAAGCGAAGCCTCAGAAAGACGAGAAATGGAGAAGGACGGAGAGAGAAGCATCGCCAGAGGCACCGCCGTTGGAACAGGAGAGGAGAGAGAAGACCGCGCGCGTCGATTTGAAGACGAAGAGTCGAGCAGACAGGAACGAAGCACGAAACGACCAGGGAGAATAGACGAGGAAGTGGACGAGGTAGAGAGGCTAGAACGAGGAGACCCGGATATTTCCCGAGAGGAGTCAGACAAGGACCGAGACAGGCAGGCAGAGGCGCGCGAGGTCGAGAAAGGAGAAGACATGGAGATACCTGTGAAAGGGTACACGAGAACTGAGAAGCGAAGGAGGAAAAATGAGAGCACGAAGGGCGCCGGAGAGAAGAAAGAGAGTGAAACGGACCGACAAACGTCACGGCAGCGCGTTGGCAAGAGACCAGTGGAAAGTGACACCCCAGAAAGGAGAAAAAACAAGGAAATTCCCGCCTACTGGCTCCCTTCTGTCAAACCCGCAGAAGCGAACTGGGATCCTTTCTTCGAAAAATTCGAAAAATAAAACCCGTTCTCCGCAGTGTCAACAACATATATATATATATATATATGTATGTATGTATATAAATTTGTAGTGGTGTAAATGCATGCATGGACATAAATAAGGATGTTCGCCTGTAGGCCATTCTATACAGATACATATGTGTATGTTTGTCGTGGGATTTGGAACGCAGGTAGGCATCTGCGTTTGTTTTGTTGATCAGAAGTCAGTACAGTTCTACATCCTGCGGTTGTCATTTTCAAGTATCTTTTCAAAGAAGGGAACCCTGACTCGCGTTGTTTTCTTACGCAAAACGCATGCAACACGTGTCAACAAAGGCTCTCACAGAGGGGTGAGAAAGAGCCTTCAGAGTTCTCCCAGGCCGAGCAGGGCGACGTTTTCCTGAGTGCTTAGTAACTTGCGAAAAACGCAAACACGGATGTCCACAGACAGCTGGACAGACACTTTTATCTGTACTGATACAAGAATTGATTGAAATGCCAACAGCGGTACAGACACGGTTTCCACTGGGGCAGATCTTAGAATATAGCGATATAGATGGATAAGGGAACATGTCGATAGAAGAACCTGTGGATGCCGATGGAGGTCGAAGACAGGTTGCATCTTCAAAGGCACAATATACATATATATAGATACATATATACGCACAGGCAGAGACGCAGTGACAATTGAATAATGAGTAGGTTTTGCGGCAGCTTAAGGGGCTCAGTCAAAGTGATTTGCGTTTCTCTGTCCTCATTGACTTCACCGATTTGCGAGAAGGGAATCTGAGGTACAAGCAGGCACTTGGTTTCCTCGAAGATTCCCGTTCTAGTCGTCCTCCCGACTGCACTCTTTCACAACTACATAATACTGATCGCTCCCCTTGTCTGTCTTGCCGAAACCTGTCAACTCCTGGTGCATGAACCGCAGTTCCGATTTTCTCTTTGGAAAGTTGTGTGCTTGTTTTTCCCGGCAGCTTCTACCTTGCACAGTCCAGATGGGTGTAGCTGCAGTAATAATTCTGATTGGCTGCGACGCATAACGCGAGTCAGAGTCGGTATTCTAGGAACCAGCATGTTGCTATTCCTTCAAATGGAGTTAAACGCTAGTGACACGAAAGAGCATCGAGGGCGGGACACTGTTTAATTTAACGGTACAACTTGTAAACAAACAAGTCGTCAGTTTGTTTAGGCAAGTAGGTATAAACCGTAGAAGGATTATTCCATTAGTTGCAGGTTTCGGGAGTGGCTAGACTGTTGTGTTGTTCATCAAATGGTTTCGGATAGTGGTGCGGTAAGTCGTGCAAAGGGCTGGGCACTGACATGACCTGGCGCTTCAGCAAAAGAAAGTCTTCCCCAGAACTGACACGACCCTTACTTCCTGTACCATTGGGCTGGGACTGTATCATGTGATCTTCCGGTAGCACTACTAAGCCTCTTCATGGCAATATATTCCACGGAAAAGCTTCGTTATTGATATTCCGTTAACCCGTTGACGACATGAAACAAACGCTCCATAGGTTTCGGAATTATATAGGATACTACCGACCCCAAGAACAGCAAGGCCTCCAATTGACCAATCAGAAGCCTCGGGACTTTTACAACCATCGAGATAGTCCTTAATTGAGGATTTGGGGAAGGGATTATGTTTGCTAAACCCCATTGTTCCAGCTTCTAAAAACTCTATTTAGTGGCACTTTCGCGAGACGCACACAGGGGCTCGAAGTTGGCGTCTTCCTGGACAACGTGCCAACCTGAAACCTCTGTTCTGGAGGAATGAAATTGTTTCTGCCAAGACAAGATTCGTTGGCATGAAGAACACGAAAATTCCCCGCCACGTCGCTCAGGTGTTGTTTCTCGCTTTTTGGTGCAAGCGCATGTGCCAGCTGGGGAGTCTACGGTCGACGAGGAGCGGTGGTTTACTCGTTCGTTCTCAGAGCACGACAATTTCTGCGATGTTTCTCCCCAATTGTTGAAAAGAAGATTGGTCCGACCTCTGTTTTTGCGACGGATAAGCAAGCGGGTCAGTAACAGACGAAATTCTGTTATGCGGTCGCTCTCCCAGTCTTCAACTCCCACCAGCGGGTCACTGGGGTAACGCTGTGGTGATTTTTTTTCCCCACTGGTTTTTTGTTGCAGGACAGCTAAAATGCTTTCCAGTGACTTGCAACAGTTCTCTTCCTGGACTCAAAAGTGCGGCATCGGTGCCTGAGGGGGATTCCCCTCTCTCATTACTCGAATTGGTTCGTGTACGCGACACGGTAACACGGTAACACGCAACATCGCTGTTCCCCACTTTCCTTACGCGAGTATTTCAGATTTTCTCAAGGTCGAGGAAAGCAAGCATTCTCTTGGAACAGCTGGAGCTCGTACAAACGGTGTGGTTGTCCTTTTAGAGGCGTCTTGCTCTGTTCGTATCCAGTGTGCGCAGTGGAACAGGCGCGGGCACGCAGAAAACAGGGCTTTCCCCCGTAAATTCCCGCAACTTAATTTTTGCTGAGAACGGCATTCTACTGAAGAGTTGCGACACCACGGCACTTCGGTTCTACACCAGAGTGGCTCCCAGACCTCAGAAGATAGGCTTTTATTGGCAGGTGGTCCGTTTCTCGACCTTTCGAGTAACGGGGCAACTACGAGATCACACCGTTGGTAAAATCAGCAGATGATTGGCAGGCTCACTGCCGAGATACAAATGCAAATACACACAGTTAATCACGGACAGCTCTCAATTTACGATACGCACCTACTCATTTATTGGCGCGTGTGTGAGTTAAGAGTTTATCATCAGTCACTTCCCTCCATACACAACCGTTTCGATAACATTGTAAATATATATATATATATATATATGTATATATATATATATATATGAGTATCTGCGGGTGTGCTCTAGTCATTTTTCACCAATCCCACTTTCAGTAGATTCTCCTGCGCTTCATTCGCTGTGGAATCTGAGATGAGACCACCTTCCACTCGAGTCTCCTCGACTCAGAAGCAAGCAATTAATTTATTTCCTGATAGAAACGAAGCTTCTTAGTCCTCTGCATCCGAACCGGCTTTTCTTTGCTTCTCAATGCACTCGCACCTTCTCCCTCCTCACTGTAGAACATCGCTATCTGTCATACACCGGCCTGCCGTCTGTTGTCAATCCAAAGCTCTCCCGGGCGCCTGTCGCTCCCTCTGTTCGGGCCGCTCTCTTTCAAGCAGCCTTTCTGTGCTTTGGCATTCTCTCCCCGTCGGCGGTTATCGGTTTTCGTGCGTGCTGCTTTCCCTGCCATTTAAACATCTTGCCTCATACTCCCCAACTTCTCTTTGTCACTTGTCACCTTTCTGTCCCACGTATCCCCGCTTTCCGCACAGTCGAGAAAATGGTAACAGAGGAAACCGGCTTTTTCTCCGGGCCGGACGTTGACGCTTCTGGCGATGACGAGAGGCCAGAGACAGACGACATTTGGAGACCGGCTCCTTCGCGCTGCAGTCGATCGGAGTCGCCCTTGGATTCTCCCGTGGGTTCGCGGAGCCCACCTCCTGAGCGTTGCCCCCATTCGCCTGTTTCCTCGCCTTCTCTGCATCTCGTCAGTTGTACATCAGCGTTCGCGACACATACACCGCACACGGTGCTTCTGATTTCCTCTTCTGCGTCTTCTCATTGCGACAACTCAGCCCCGACAGCAGCGTCTGCTTTTTCGCCCACTCACTCCTTCCCTGCGTCCGCAGAATGCGCTTTCCCCGCCTCGTCTCCCAGTCAAGCGGCGCGTGGTTTGCGCGAACATAACTCAGGAGTCTCCAGTGCTTCGCCTGCGCTTCTCCTCACCTGTTGCGGTGCCTGTGTCTTAGTTTCGCCCGTGCAAACCGAAGGCGGCTCTCCTTGTGTCTCGGCACGCGCAGACGCTGCCCAGGGGGGGAGTGAAGCAGAGCGCCGTTTTCGGCGATGTGAACGGGTCCATCCAGATGGTTTGGGAGGCCCTTCGTCTTCGGTCGCGTCCCTGCAGTTTGCTGCTTCTGTCTCGCCTGCGCGGTCTTCGTTTTCCTCCCCGCCACGGGTCTACAGAGTCCACACAGCCCTCGTGACAACGCTGTCTTTTTCCAGTTCCCTCAGTCTCGTCTGTTCCTCGCAGCGGCCTGCGCCCCACTCGGCACACTTCGCTTCTCTGTGGTGTCCATACACCGTAAAAGAGCGGGCGCGGCTGCCGCTGCTCTTCGCGGCTCGCGCAGACGTCGTCTCCTCGGCGTTTCTCCCCGATCAAACGCAGGGCCTGTTGCTTCTGGTGAAGGACGGGAAACACTCGATCTTTGGGTACATGAATTTGCGGACGAAACTCGCACAAAACGCCTCGACGTACACGCCTCGGTCTATGGCGCGTGCGACTCACCTGTCGCTGCCGTCCAGTGGTTCCCAATCTCGCTTGCTGCCCGGCACCTCTGAGCGCTTCGACGTCTCGCCTGGGGTTCCGCGCTTCGCGCCTGACTTCGTCGTCGACTGCGGCAGACAGCCGGTGCTCGGCCTCGCCGTCGAGCCAACAATATGCGCCGCAAACGCGTCGCGGTTTCCCGCAACTTCCGCGCCTCTCCGCTTCGCGTCTTTCGGCCAGGGACACCTCCGGCTGTGGTCGGTCGTGCCTAAGACGAAACAACGCGAGAGCGAAGCGAAGTTGCGCGTCCCGGGAGCGAAGGGAGGCGCGGCGTCTCGCAGAAACCGAAAAATGGAGGAAACAGAATTCCCGCCCCCTTCGTTCCGCAGCTGTTGCTTCGGCCCGGCGTTCCTCTCACGTGAAGCGGGCGCCGCGCGTGCTTCACAGGGTGTATGTACACCCGGAAATCAGTCGCTTCGCTCCGTTGGCGGCCCTGCGACAGCTTCTCGTGGTAGCTCCAGGGTTGTCTCAGCGCAGAAACGCAGTTCCCTCCAAGCCCCGTCTGGCACTTCTTTTCCTTCGTTCCTCTTTCCAGGTTTCCCCGCTTCGTCACCTCGAAATCCATCACACGTTCCGCTTGTCACCGCGGCCGCGTTCCTGGCAGAGTCTCGAGAGCTCCTCGCGGGCACCGCCGACGGACTCGTCTTCGTCTTCCGGGGTTTGACCGCCATTCGCGCCCTCTCAGTGTCTTCGCCTGCTTCGCCATCGGCGGTCTGTCTCCTTCTCCCCTTCAGAAAGTCGCTACTTCTCGCTGCGACGAAGAACGGCTTGTTAACTCTGCTGCGGACCACAGGGCAGGTGTCGCGCCGACGCGTGCGGAGTCGTCGGGAGCCCGCATCTTCGAAGAGAAGCGAAAGGTTCCCTGGCAGAGGCGAAGGCCCTCTGGCGAATCGACTGGGCCCTCCGACACATGCAAAGGGGAACTCTACGCCACGAGGCAGAGACGGAGAAGCGAGGGAGCAGCTGCACGATCGACGAGAGCCGGGAGAGCGAGGGAGACCTTCCGAGTCGCTGGCCTTGTCAGGGGAGAGGGACGATGGAAGAGTGGACGCTCTTCGCGGTGTCGAGAGAGAACGAACACCTCTAGAAGCGGCGAGAACTCTCTCTTCTCGAGCTGCCAGCAGCCGTTCTCTCTGTTCCCGGGTGAGTGGAAGGAACGGTCTCGCCAGCGATCCAAGTTGGAGGCGGCTGACCTCCGTCGGCAAGAGAAACAGAACTCCGCGGCGCGTGTCCAGGGCTCCCTTCGCAGACCGCGTCCTGGATCGACCTGTACGTACACCCCGAAGTAGCTACGCAGATGCATTCTCGCGTCCGCAGGGACGTTCCTCCGCCTTTCGTGTATATCGTCCGGCTCGAGAGAGGTCTCTGTCTGAGGCGGTGAAATGCACACACGCGGGGAACCCACATTTGTCTGGTGACGGCAGACAGGTGGAGCAGAGAAGCCCCTCTCAGCGCGCCCAGGACCACCCTTCGCGTGTCGGCTATCATCCGCTTTCAAGGCCGTTGCCGTCGCCTGACGACTGTCCTTCTCCGCGTTTCTCGTTTCCCCACAGACGTCCCTCCCGCCGGTCTCCCTCCGATAATGATGATATGCGAGAAGACACGAGTCAGCCTGACTCTTGCGAAGGCCGTGTCTCAAGGGTGGACTGTCCCTGGGAGGGTATATCCGGCTTCGCAAGCACAGACACTGCGTCCCAAACGGCTTGCTCAGAAAGATCTCTGCACGTTCGCGATATCCTTCGCTTTCACGCATATCGGAACTTTGCTGGCTTGACCCTTCACTCCCATCCTCCCTCTACTCGCTCCCAGTCCTTCCCCCCCTCCGCACTTTCGGCGTTTTCTGCTGGTCCGCCTTCTCTGGCGAAAGATCCCTTCTCACCTTCTCTCCTGCCTTCCACGTGGGTCTCCACTTTCTCGCCCTCCTGTTCCCCGCCTCACGCAGCTCCGTGGTTCCCATCGCAGTTCGCCTGTCTCGCAGGCTGGAGTGTCTCCGTCGTTGATACTGCTTCTCGGTCTGCTTCTTCGGAGCCTTCTCTCGTTCTGGTCACCGACAGCCACATTCTCTGCCTGCGTCTCTCGCCTCTCCTCCCGTCCTCCTCTCTCCTTCTCGCCCAGCAGCCTTGGGGTTCCATCGAAGCCGCGGCCGCGGTCGCGGCGTCTGCGGCGCCGCCACTCTGCCTCTACATGGAAGAAGAAAGTGAATGCAAGCCAGCCTGTGAGAGCTCTTGGAGCCCCAGAGTAAGAGACACCTCGGGAGACAGAGGTTGGACACGCGAGATGGCGCACAG
The DNA here is from genome assembly GCF_000006565.2 of Toxoplasma gondii ME49. Classification (NCBI taxonomy): domain Eukaryota; phylum Apicomplexa; class Conoidasida; order Eucoccidiorida; family Sarcocystidae; genus Toxoplasma; species Toxoplasma gondii. Next base: position 1,490,137 of record NC_031480.1, on the reverse strand, counting down.
AGACTCAGGACGCCAGGAGCGAGGAGGCTCAGGAGCGATCTGGGGAGCCAGCGCGCGCCGAGAAGAAGAAAAAAGGTGCGACAGCGATGGAGAAACGAGACAAACCGGAGAGGGCCGAGGCAACATAATTCGTCAGCTTAGAGCAAAGAGAGAAGAAGTCGCAAGAACATTCGGAAGCATCCTCGTCACAGGTGGCAGGTGTCCCGTGGGAGGGGCGTTGCATGTCTGGCGCGTGTGCGAAGAAAATGCAAACATCGAGGCACTCGGTGAGAACAACGACGTTTTGAGCTAAAGGAAGACCAACGCAGGACACCCTCAAAACATGCAATACCAGTCAGATACCAGCTGAAGCTAGACGCTTTGAAAAGACCAGACTCTTCCCTTTCGCGGCTGTGACCGCGTCTACTTGCACTCTCTTGTGTCTTAGATTTCTTCGGTTGTCGGTACTCTCCTGACAAGACCTGTAGGCAGGTGAGCAAGAGTGTCTGCTCGGTCCCAGGTGCTGTTTGTACACCGCACATGTGGATGCAGGATAGATGGACGCGGGGTTCATTTGCGCCTTGCCGGTACTCGCATGTGTCTCCATGTTCGCGATCGAGCAACGAAGTTCGAATCCACTCTATGCTCCAGCGCCAGTGCCTCAGTCGTCGTTCGTTTCTCTGGCTGTCAGATACGCAGTTCCTCCACGGTGTGTCTCACAAGGGAATCTCTGGGTTATTTGAAAGGCTTCCTTCTTCGCAGAGATGCGCGTGTGGAACGGAAAGGAGTGACCCAACGCAAAGTGTCAAACTCGGGGGTGTCTTTATGTTGCGCAAGAAAGTCATCTTGGATTCCTCCCGGGCTTCGTTCCGAGATTCCTGCTATTCTCTCTCTCTTCATTCCTTCGAGATTCTGCTTTAGTCCTCCTCTCGCCTCGGATCGCTGCGAGTTACGAGTATCACCCTCTCTCTTTCCCCGCAACCCCTCTCTCCGTTTGTGTGCCATCTGACTCTTTCTTCTCCTCGTCTCGATGCCTCTTGCATTTTTCGGTGTCCTCCGGCAGTCCTTTGTCGTGAGACTCTCCTTTCCTGACTTCTCAGTCCTGCATCGCGTCTCTCTGCTGTTCTCCGTCTTTCGACTGCATGCTCTCCAGATGCTCGTTTGTCTTCCTTGATGATATTTCTCTTCTCTTTTCGCTTTGCTTCGTTCTCTGCGTCTCTCTTCGAATGCATCTTGTCCGTGTTTTCTGACTCGTACAAATGCAGCACTCTCATCTCTCTCTCCCCTCCGCCAAGATCAGCGTCTCGTTTTCTTCTGTCGTCGTCGCTCCCGTTTGCCTGCAGGTCCTCCTATCTTCTTCGAGGCCGGCGTTACCGCGGTCGCCTTCTCTTCGCCTCTCTTTGTCAACTCTCGTGGGACTTCTCCCCTGCCTCTTCTCTCAGCGTTCGCTTCTTCCACAGTTCCTCTCCCTACACTCCTCCCTTCTCCACCTTGTTCACTCTCTTGTTCTCCTCCTCCTTCGGTGACCGCCTCCTTCCTCGCTGTCGGCTGCGAAGACGGCTCTGTCTGGCTCTTCCTCCTTTTCTCCTCGTCTTCTCTGTCTCCTCCCTCACCCGCGATTTCCGTGCGGCTCTGTCTGGTAGCGGCGCCGTTCCAGTGTCCGCAGAAAGCCGCATCGGAAGTCACGGCGCTCGCCTTTCGTCAGCATGTGGGGCTTCCTCCTTGGCTAGCTGTCGCCTACCACAGCCCCAGTGCGGTGCAGTGTCTGGAGTTGGTTGAGGCGACCTGTGCGCTCGGTCTCTTTTCGCTTTCGTCCCGGCCTTGTGAGAAGCTCGGAGAACCTGACGGCCCTCAGCAGAGCTGCCAGGCTGCTTTTTGCAGCACGTCCAGAACGTCCAGAAGTGTATGTACACCCGAGAGAGGGGAGACGCCGCTAGCGCGAAGAAAAGGAGCGGAGGCGGACTTCGTCGAGACACTCGGCTGGCGAGAGGCGTGGAATTCTGCGCGGCGTCACGACGAAAGTGACGCGTGGGAACACTCCTCCGACGGAACCACAAACCCAACCTTGTGGAGTCGGAGAGGCAAGCAAAGCGAGGCCGAAGAATTGCTAGAGAGAGAAGAAAAACGAGATGCTTGCCAACCCCAACCTTCTTGGTCTCGACAGGCTTTCTTCTGTCGCTTCTCCCAAGGCGAAGACGGCTTCCCCGCCAACTGTGAGCTTCTCTTCGTCCGCGGCACTCACGAGGAAAGACCATTTTGGCAACCAGGAGCCGCGCTCCGCCCACTCCCCGCCCGAAGTTCGGGTGTACGTACACCCTGGAGCTGCGGGGACACCCGGGATGACGACTCGTGGGCGTGGCGAACTTCGCATGTCGAATGTCCCCGCGGGAATTCCTCTGTAACGTTCCCTCTGCTTCTCCTTGGTCGCCTTCATCTGTCGCCGCCTTCTTCAGCTCCTGTTCGTGTTCTTCGGTTCGCTCAAGAGACACACAAATCATTCGTTATCTCAGATAGTTATCCGTCTCCAAGAAGTTCTCATTCTCGTCCTGGCGACGTCGGTACGAGGCGCAGCGCGATTGCCTATTCTGCAAGTTGCGAGCCAGAAGAAAGCTCACAGGAGGAGGTAAGAAGTCGAGGAGAGAACGACAGGACAAAGCTACAGAGTATTGAACACGAGAATCTCTAGGTGTCTTTTTTGAGAGTAGAAGCTGCGCAGCGTGGGGTATCTCGGTGACAGCTCGGACGCTCTCACTCCTCTCTCATTTTTCTCTGCCTTTTCTTGTCTCTAGCCACAGTCTTATTGACGCCAACTACCAGAAAAAGCAATTGAATCTATGTCAGTAGATTTATGGGCAGTAGATCGGTATTTTTGTGTTGACAAAGAGGAACAGTTGTAAGGGTACGCACACCCCTACCCCCTACAGGTCGTGTCGTTATGCTCGCATGAGCTTCATATCTACTTTGATATTCACATTTCCGGACGCCCGTGCCTCTGTCGCTTCCCTGTCTTGATTCCGCGTCTTCTCGCTCTTCTCCACCTCTCCCTCTGCTTGTTTGCTGTTCTGAAATTGTATCCCCTCGTCCTTCTCTCTGGTCTCTTCAGCTCTTGTGTCAGACAGCCGATGGAGTGCTCGCCGCCTTCTCCATTCCCGCGGGCCGCAGGCCTGGAGACGAGGTCCTGTTCCGCGTGAGTTACTTCTGAAAGGTGTGTTTGGTTCTGTTCGCGAAAGACAACGTGTCATCTTTCCGCGAGCTTCCTGCTTCAAACAGACGAGTGGAAGCCAGCGCTGTGTCGCCGTTCTCGACGAGGACTGAACTCTTCTTCTCGCCCCCTCTTCTGTCCCTCGCACATCATACTTCTCCTTCGTCTGCTGCTATGGGCCTTTCTCTTTTTCCTCTGTCCGACCTTCGAAATCCCAAGCCTCGCCGAGGAGTCCAGCTCGTGAAATTCGAATTTCCTTACACACTTGAGACACAAAATGTCTTTCGTAGGGTTACTCTCTCCATGTCCTGTCTTTCATGTGTTTCTTATTACGTGTAATATGGATTAATACATATATATTAATATATATAGGCATTCTTCAATAATATATATATATATATATATATATATATATGCGCAGTTCTTTACCTGCTCGTTCTTGGTTGTCTGTGCAATGATGCTTTACTTCCTTTCGCATGGCAGGTGCCTCGATTCAGGATTGCCTTTATCGATGTCTCTCTTCAAAGCAGTCAAAGGAAACGAGAGAGACAATCTCGTAATTCTCGTCTCTGTGTCACATCTCCCTCCTCGATTTTTTTCTTCTTTCTTGACATCAGACAGCGCTATGTACGCGCTTCTTTCCCTGGGCTTCTCCTCTGCCTCTCAAGGCTCACGGGGTCGGACGGGCTGCGCCAAACCCACTCGGAACAGTCAGTTCTTTCTTGTGTCGTACTCAAGTTTATGCCGTTCTCAGGTGGAAGCGCCTCTGCCTGCCTCTCCCCAGACACAAATGTACACACAGAGAGAAGCATGAAACAGTCCTCTTTACTCTCTGAGGAACGCATGACAACGAGACACGCATGCATATAATATAATATATATATATATGTCTGCATATGTCTATATATCTATATATCTGCGCACAAGAATACGCATACACAGTTTTGTTGTAATTGTGCGAGCACAGATTCAAAGAGGCACGAATCTACCTGTGTTTCTGCATTCGTTCATGCATTCTGCACCGGGTCGTCCTTCTCAGATGTGACAGTCTCTTTCCAAGTGCCTATGTATGTCTACCCCTATACACACGCGTATACATACATACATACATACATACATACATATACGTATATACACACATATATGCATATATGTATGTACTTGTATGCAAATATAGAAGGAATTTCTGACTGCCTTCCCGGTAGAGTTTGCATGCTTTTGTGTAAAAAATGCCTAAAGAGGCAAGAGGACGAGAGACTCGTTGGATTACTGATTTCATATTTATACTAGATTTTTAATTATTCGATTTACAATCTGAAAAAGTATGATTAAAAATACCGGTTTCTGGGGAGTCTATATGACGAGTTGGACTACTGGTTTAGATGTTGAAGGTGTTTGTTTACTGGATCCAAGTTCGAGTGTGTTAACATGGTTCCGATAACACTCAGTACCTCTATGAGTCAGGACATGTTTGTTGCTTTTTCACATTTTCCTCCACTTCTTTCAGGTTCTCCTTCCAGGCCCGTTGCATCAAGGCGTTTCCCCTGCCTCTGCGTTTCTGGTCGCTTTCTACACCCCTGAGAAACACGCCCTGGCCTGTGTCGCGTTGCCTGCTCTCTGGCGCTGTCTTCCTCTGGTGAACCCTGTGAGAGTGAGTTCTTTCTCGTCCGTTTTTCCTCGGAAAAAAGAGGCGAGACAAAGCACTGGGCAGACGGGCAGTGGCCTGCGAATGCGAAGCCAGTCTGGCGGAAGGCCGGCGGGGCTTGCCAAGCTTCCGTTTTTTCCGTGGGGTCGCCAGGAAGACAGGAGAGCGGCCATCGAACACGAACAGAGCCTCGCACCGTCTGCCCACACCTGTGTCCAGCCCGTCCCTGATCCCCCATCATTCCTCAGAGGCGCGGGGCTAGCGAATCTTTTTCAGAAACCTTCTCCACCTTCTAAGACGAGAGCGTGGAATGAACGGCGACGCGAAGAATACAACTGGGGCGGGGGAGCTACACACGAAGAAAACTCCCGACAAACTGCCTCTGCGGTGGGATTCCCCAGCCCACCACGCACGACCTCCGATGATGAGAAAAGTCTCTTCCTTCGGAGGAACTACCGCGAGGAACGTATGCTTGCCGCGTCCCTACAGCACGCACTCCAGTCTCGAGTCATGGCCTCAGAGACCATTCTCCACGACGCCCCGCCGACGGCTCTTCTTTGGGTGTGCACCTGCTCGCCTTCCCCTGCCGCGACACAAAAGCCGCGTCTTCCTGTGGTTCCGCCTGCGGCGCAGTTGCCTTCGTGCAGAGAATTCCTGGTCTCAGTTTCAGGCCGGGACGGGTTCTTGCTCGTGTGGGACATCTCGGATTGTGTGGCTGAAACGAGGAACACTTCATGTCGTGTCGTGCATGCACGGGAGTCTCAGAGCCCAAGCTTGCTATGTCGAGACGGCCCAGCCGTCTCTTGTAGGGGTAGCCATTCTTTGTTCTTGGGGGAAAACGGGATGCAACGCCCTGATCAAGAAATGGTGTCAACTCGGAGTTTTGTCCGAGCACCCACACACGCGGCAGGGCGTTTGGGGGACGAAGTCTGGTTTCACAGACAGCCAACGAGGAAGCACTTGCGGGACACAAACGGCTTTTCAGGAGAGCGATGGGAGCGGCGATCACCAGACAGGCGAGCCACAAGGACTCCTCGTTCGAATGCGAGCGAGCGGCGAGGCCCCTCCGATTCCACAGGCAACTTCGGCGGAGTCGCCGACGGCTGTCGTTCACCAGGTGAAGGCACCTGTCATCGCTTAGAGTTGAACTGTCCTGTGAGGTTACAGCCACACGGATCGTCGGACCTTCTCAAGTAAGTCTGTGCACCGAGACCCCCGGTTTGTCACTGCAGGTAGTTCGGAGGTGGCGTCATCTCGCCACCGAAGCATTTGTAGCCTCTGTGAAAGCGAGAATGGCGAAAGTCTGGCCGTCGCGTCCACTGCTACCGACAAATGGGGCTATACTAAACATTAGAATGACGGGCTGCGGCATTGCGTTTTCTGATCTGCAGCGGAGGCGACCTGGAGAGAGACGATCTTGGTCAGCTGTCTTACCTGGCAGCTGCCCGGCACAACTGTGAAAAGCTTTGTCGTGGCGATTCTTTGCTTCCGTCGAAGGCTCACAGTGGTCAAGGCGCGACGGAGCTTGATGACAACGAATGCACCAGGTCATCCACACCATGTCGTTCCGTGGACGGTCAGATGTGGCAACATGACAATCATGGGACACGAGGGTGTCCAAGACTCAACCAATACGACGCGCTCTGGGACGAAGCCGAGGCTGTTGTTAACACGCTGCCCACTCAAGCTCGATCAGCAAGACAGCCAGTCCCTGAATTCGTTTATCGGACTGTGGTGAACGAGGATCGGTTTGAAGCGGAAGTTTTCTTAAGAGGTATACAAAGCGAATTTACATAGGAGATTTCTCTTCATATTTGCGTTGGGGTCTTCGCGGAGGATCTGTAATATATAGCTGCTCAGCGAAATACTAGTCCACAAAATGGGTTTGTAGGCGCTGGTGCATGTGTAGCTGGCATCTCCCGTTTCGTTCATGTGGCTTCAGGTGGGACCATTGACCAGATTCAAAGGAAGAGGAAAGAGAACGCAATAGTTTTCAGAGCTCGCCCTACTACTGATCGACATCATGTCTCAGGTAAAATTATCTTCTGAGTTTCTAGGAAAGAATATCTTCATCATGATGCCGTGAACAACTTTGTAGTCCGGAAGTCAGCCTGACATCTGTGTCCAGAGTTCAGTAGTTCAGTCGACACTGGCATTCCCTCTCCATTGTTTTCTCTGCCTGTGCAGCATATTCACGACAACATAACCCGAAGTCGCTAAAACTCTTCGTTCCTGCTCGATATCCTGTCACATCAGGGAAGCTTCGAGTCGAACAAGGGCTCGATGAAGAGCGATGTTTTTTTTCTGTTCCATCAGGCGTTCTACCTTGAAAGTTCACTCTCCGGTCAAACCGTGCATTCTCGCTATGGTCGCACGCCTCGTCTGTCTCGTGTGTGTTGTGTTGGTCTATCAAGGGTACATGTCACTTCGCACATCTGCACGTCGTCCAGGTTCACTCGACAAATGAAATGATAAACGAGTTTGGGCATTTTGTCTCGAGTATGTAACATGGGTTTCTGTGTCACTGAGAGTGGCAACGACTTAGTGCCCTCGGCCCAATGTCAACGCATGCAGTGGTTGATACGTGGTTCAAGCTACAACTGCAGCTATTTTCTACGTTAGCAGGGAGAGTTATCTCAACTGAATTGTCATTCAGAACACCTCCGTCACTGTTAGCTTGTGTGGGGTCACGCAACAGACGCCACCAACCTCTGCGGAGGAGCTGGCAATCCAGGCACCCGACAGCACAGGGCCAAACGTTTTTCTCCAGCAGCGACATCGCTGGATGACATCTCACTGTGCCATATATCTTGACCACCAGCGAGCAGACCTGGCAGAAGTAGCTAGTGATGTACGTGTCAGTCATCCGCATCTATTTACGTGACCTCACCATTCACTCTGGCGATGTGGATTGCACCCTGGTAGAGCTCTCGAAGAGAGCAAAGATGGGCAGCGGGCTCGCCGCAGATATTGAAGTGTAGTGCCATCTCAAATGTACAGCCTGCGCAGCCTGCAAAGGAAATCGAGGCATCCATGACATCACTTAATGAGCATCAAAAGTGCACGCACCTTGGAAAACGAACTCTGTATCGGCAATTCCTGTGAGTCCACCTGCGGTTAGGCTGGCGACTTCTCCCTCCTGAGCAGAGCGTTTCTTGCGTTGCAAAGGACCTCACGAATAGACACTATCCACTCACAGGAAGGGCACGTCTGTAGAATCGCAACTCGTCAATGTATCCCTGAGACGTTAATTATGCACCGATTTTTCTGACGCCACGAACTGCAGCATCTGTACCTCGAATCCGGAGTTCTCCATGGTAGATCCAACGACAATATCTCCGCTGTTTGAAACGACCACCCCACGTAGTGCCTGGAATGCGACCAAAACCGGTCAGTGTTCAGAAACGAAAGCACGAAAGAACATTAGATACTGACAATTTCGTTATCCTTGACACCCTACACGAAAACAGTGACATTACGTCTGAGTGATTGCATGTTTGAGTCGCTCACATTGACGAACAGTTTCAATCTGCTTTCACTGGCAGTGACTGAACCGTATGCATTTCTGCATGTTGGTGTCTTCAATCCCTAACCGAAGGAGGGTACCTGCAATGTGAGTCCACCTCCTCAGCGGGAGAGCGCCAAGAGAGGGAATCCCCTCCGAGGTGCTGTCCGTTGTCGTCACGCGGATTGAAAGTTTCCTTGTTTTCGGGTACAGCAGTATGGTGGGCGTTTGGCTGGCATCAGTCCTGTAACGAATATTATTATCACCGAGGACCTAGGAATTTTCCCCAGTAACACACGCACCCTTTCGATATGATATTACGAAAGTAGCCGGTCGAGTCGCCCAAAAGGTACATCCAGAAGGCCCTGTGGCGACGGGACCATTGAAGGGGGAAATGGCAGCAGGGTTAATTCTTGACTGCGTCCCTACACTGTAAACTCGCTGGACTCCAAAGTGGAGCTTGACCGTATGGTCCCGCTCGCTCCTAGCATATCGTAGGTGCTTTGGTTGCGGTGGCCACGATTTGCTGCTACTCTTACCATTGACAAAAGCGGCGCTCGCGCCCTTCCCTGTACGCGAAACGTCTCGTGGTCTCTGGCATTTCAACAGAATATCTTCCTTCTGTACCGTTATGAGGTGGCCCAGACCGGGGTGCCCTGTGCATGTGATTGCCGTTTCCAGTTTGGTCAACTGGGTAGATCTCGTCGAATGTGAACCAAGCGCTGAGACCTTCCGGGACTGCATTCGCAGTTATAATTTGAGACGTTCCTCCTGGATTAGGATGCAGTGTTAAAGCTGGTCTTCAGTGTTGCTTCAGTAGCGCCATACCAAGGCAAAGTGCGTTTGGCACACTGAAGCATTTATCATATATTCTGTCAGCGAAGTTTAGCATCGTTTTTGCTCTCAAACTGATATCTCTTGTTCCCTCGATGGCATCTCCATGTAGCGCTGCTGGGTCAAGCATGCCAAAAGCCGACATACTAGAACTAGCAACCAGTCCGGAGCACACTCCTACAATAAACTTGATACGTGTCATTTTGTGAAACGACACAGCACATAACCACTCGGACTGTCTCACGAAGCTGTAGGGCGGATTCACCAATGATCTTTCGCAGCCGATCCAAAACTACTTGCCCACTTCCGGTGTACGTACATCGCGCGACATGAGAGGCATTCATTGTTTTCCATAGAAAACACTACTGGACAACCATTCGGTAGCGCACAAGTTGAGCCTCTGACAAATCTTTCCTCATCACGTGAATACACGCTGCGTGATTCGTCAGTGACTCCACTGTGGTCTTTAACCACCATCAGAGTCCTGTAAGCATCCTTTGTTTCCGTTTAAAATGCCTGCCAGATGGCACGACGCCGTCTGGTTTTGCCGGCTTTCTCCGAGTCCTATTAGACTTTGATGCCTTACGGCTTTTTTTTAAGAATGGTTCTTTTGAGATTTGCCGACTTTCCAGTTCCGCCACCAGACGCTCCTGTTGAACTGCCACCGGCACGATGCAGTATTCCGCCACGAAAACGCGCACCGCAAGCTCCGCTACCATTAAACGGGTTTCGTCTGCTTTAGATGTTTCCTTCCGCGTCATCAAGGCAAAAGCATTGCCACTGATGTTACCGAAGCTTTCCCGCCATGCTGCGCACAATGCCCAATCTTCCGTCACGGACCTCTTCCGGTAACCACCTAAAGGAGGATTACTGGGCAACCCAAAACGCTGCAACAAGAAGCACAGTCCAGGTGTCGCTAGATTCGAGCCTGCATGGTCGTTCCGTAGCTCCATACAACAATTCTCTGTGTGACGGCGAGAGGAGTAACGCGCTAGTGTGTGTCAGCGACGCGGCAGTCGATCCGATCCTGCAACAGGCAGAGGTGTGTCGATGCTCAGTGATGCGACGGCGTATCTGAAGAGGACTGTAGCTCCACCACGACCTTCGTGGGAGCACGAAGTGTACTCTGTTGTCGTCGGTCTCGTATTTTTTTGAGTTGTGTACTTCGCTGCAAGAGGAGGGTGAGATTCGACATCTGTGGGCGTTTGGGATCGTGATGACATCGACTGTGCTTTGATATATGATGTGTTTTTTTTCGATTGGATGAGCACATTCCAGTAAGCTTCCTGCCGCGCGTCTCTGCTATGAGGCTCTTCCGGTGCTGTGCTGCGGCCGTTGTGGCGGCCGAATCGTTACTGTGGCTGAAGAACGGCTCCCCGTTTTTTGCCTTTCTTCCTGGGAATGGAGAGATTGCAGACAACTGCTCTGGGAATCCATGCGGTGGCACCGCAGCTGGTACGTGCATAAACACACCATCTGGATATGATTGCAGGTGCGAACCAGGCTACGTTCTGGGCGTTGAAAATGACCAGGTCACGTGCATGATGCCCTCAGGTGTACCCATGGCTAATTTTGTACAGCTGTCGGAAAAGCCTGCAGCTTGCAGCTCAAACCCTTGTGGACCTGAGGCAGCCGGCACCTGCAACGAGACAAACAGTGGTTACATTTGCCGCTGTAATCAAGGCTACAGAATATCTCTCGACGGGACAGGAAACGTGACATGTATTGTAAGACAGGAAAGCGGCTGTGAGGAAAACGGGTGTGGGCCGCCAGATGCAGTACAGAGTTGCCGCCGACTAACAGGGACGGCAGGTCGACTATGTGTATGCAAGGAAAACTTTATAGCGACAATCGACGCCAGTGCCCATATCACCTGCAAGCGTGTGCCTCCCCATTATAGGAAGCCTCCCTTCGAATTTGGCAAGGGAGGTCATCCTGTGGACTCAGAACCATCGAAACGCCAGAGGGAAGATGAAGGTGAAAGTCGTGAGCCTGAAAGCGACTCAACAGAACCGGGGAGAGATCAGGAAAGAAGAACACCACTTGAGGAAAGCCAGGAACCGGAAGGAAGCACCCCGGACAGTCAGCAGAGCCGAGGTGGTTCTGGTAGCGACAGTACCGAGAGCGAGGAACAAGGAAAGGAGAGAGAGGAAGGAAGTGGACATGCTGGTGCGATCGCTGGGGGAGTTATTGGAGGCCTGTTACTTCTGAGCGCTGCCGGAGCGGGTGTTGCATACATGAGAAAGAGTGGGAGCGGTGGAGGGGAGGAGATAGAATACGAGAGGGGTATCGAGGCTGCAGAGGCCAGTGAAGTCGAAGTCCTCGTTGATTTGGATAGCAAAACATGGGATTAACACGTTCTCGGCTGAGACTTCACAATGTAGGGTGTCGCTGGCAGATCAGCTGCAATGCGAGAGGTGACGCGAGTAGTGAGCACCGCTTCTTTTAAGCGCGGACATTGTGCTCGGTCTTCTGTCACCCCCGAATCAAAACACATGTATGATAATAGTTCCTGTTGACTTCCCCTGCCGACAAAGAACTGCTGTGTCGAGGCCGGCTTCTGTGCACTCATCCCAAATGAGATGGACTGATGTTTTAGAGACACCTCATCGCCGACGGAAACCATCAGCTCCCAGAGAAACTATGCTGCGTCGTTTTTTAGGTGATCTGTTGCGTAATGCGCACCTTCATATCATCTGTGTGTTGACTGTTTGGTCGTTTTCCGTTTAGTCAAATGAATGCAGTGAAATGCAGGGAATTTAGCAGACACCGAGAACTGTCCTCTTGTTCTGTGCGCGAGTTGTTTTTAACGTATAGCGATGCGTTTGCACTTGATATTACCCTAAGCCATCAGTGGGTATTTAGAGGAGCCCACAGGTGATGGGGGTGATCCCTGTTTCTTGTCATTTGGCTTGTAGGGTTCGCTGGAACTATCTGGTGTCACGGAAGAGTGGCTTTACTGTCTGTCCCCAAACGCAAGGCATCAGTGTAACCCCGATAGGACTCTGGAGACTTCTGCTTCACTGCCGCGTTGCAATTTTCCCGCGTCATGTGGCAATAACGGTAATTCCACGTGCACGCCGCATACCGGATCTTTGCTCCCAGGCTTTCTTATGAGGTCGGCATACGTACAGCGGCGGCGTACCTCCGCTCTAGAGAAGACCGGTCCAACCGACTTTGAACAGCATGCTTGTGAATGAGTGCTTAAACACCCTGAAGTGATGGTGGAATGTAGCAGTCTGGGACGGTTGATGCGAGGATATCACCATTAGCATAGACTACCTTGCTCTTTAGCGAGGCGAGACAACTTATTTAGGTAGCCATGAAACACCTCGATAGTATCAATGACGACGTGCGGTTCACCAACTTCCGTCGCTAGCGCAGAAAACAGTCGGAAACACAACTCGGTGAGCACCTGAAGTGTCAGTACACATTCGACCGTCGGGACCCGGGATTCCGCAAGTGGCACCCGCTGGTCCAGTAGCAGGAACCTAGTTCATTCAGTATAACAGATTTGGGGCGGCAAAGAGCAATTTGCTCGACCTAACGCTTGCTGTGGGGGAGCTTACACACAAAACCGCCGCTTTAGGCACTTGCTTGCAAGCTCGCTCATCAGATCACGAGACGTCAGGAACGGGCTGACGGCTATATTCGATTTTGTCTGCAACTGAGGAACAACCGCTGACAAGATCGTGGGCGACAACAGGAAGCTCGCCCGATTGCATTTTGCTTTTGAAACGGAGCATGAGGATTAGCAAGCATAACTTAGACGTCTGCCGTACCTAGAACTGGCCGCTTGTCTTGATAGTCCGATCAGGTGTCGTTTGGAGCCAGCCTTTCACTTTCCTTCACGGGCTTCCACTCTTTCATCTGCCACAAGGGAGATAAAAAAGAAGAGCCCGGCTCTACTGCACATCGCAGAGTGACTGCTGTTAACAGCTTAGCGAAGTATGTACCCCACGCTGATGGCTGCGGAAACACTTCCTTCTTGGAACACAAAGACATCGTTGCTCCTAGAATGGCCCTCATGGACTAGGGTACCCTGGGATTACAGAAACTCTTATGGTAACTTCTACCATGTTTAGAGAATTCAAATCATACAAATCTCCTGTAGGACCGCTAAAAATGTTTCAACTGCCTACCACGACAAAACTGGCACGTGGGCATGTTCAGTAGACATCTTTAGAAACCGACAGTCGTTCTCAGCTATCACGGTGTCTGGACTGACCTCCAATTTCTCTGTTGGAACTCCACAGACCTTGATCTCGGAAATTTTTGTCTGGTCGGAGCCGTTGTTACTTTCTGTCATATTCATTTAGCAGTTCACAAACATCACACCTTGTCAGGCAATGAGTTCTGGATGATTCTCACAAAGCAGACATATTCGGAAATGGAGTGGTTTTTAACAGGGAAGCTGACAGATCTGTGGCTACCACAGGACTGCTGATGGCTCCTCTGGTAGAAAAATCACTCACTCAGGCGAACCTAGGACAGCAAAGTGGAGAGGGCACTGCCAATTCACACATGCCCCTACCAGTCAATTTTTGCTGCAGAAGGTTACCGTTCAGCAGTAGGAAACTTCCTGTGAGACGGATTCCATTGCCTAACGCTGAGGATCCACGGTTCCCCCACGAACCGCAGGAGCAGCGCGCCTGTCGACCCAGGCCACTTTCCCCCGACCACACGAAGTCAGGTTCCTCTCCTTGGCAGAGACTACTTACCCACATAAATGACGAGAGTGGAGACGGTTTGGAACTTGACGAATCTTAGAGGGACTGTACATCCGTTTTCAACTTCGTTTTCGTCGAGAGTCTGTACGCAGTTTCAGGGTCGTCAGGCAAGCCAGAGCAGCAGCGTCAGAAGTGTCGCTATCACCCTGGATCACTATGCTTCGTGGACGCTGAGTTCTCCTACTCGCAACTACCATACACAGAGGCGTACCACTTCTTGAATTGGAGGCTCGGACTCTGTAGAAACACAGGCAGAAGCACAACAAATCCCCGACCTATCACCCGGAAATAGGCGACATTGTCGCACGGCCATTTGCGATATCCACAGCACAGCCACGAAGGCCTACCAGACCTGAGATCGACAGTCAGCTGACTTGCTGGGATTTGCCAAAGCCTGCACAGCAAAAATGTGTAGCACGCGGGTCGATGACAGCACAGACACGGGACGTACCTGCTTCGGAAAACCCCATCGCAAGGTTGTTGGTGAACAGCTTAATTGTAGTGGGCACCTCTCCGGCTGCAGCGCTTCCGGGCGGTGATTTTATCATCAGAGACGACAGTTTTACAGGGCTAGTGAAGCCGAGCTGCACCAGTGGACGCACGATGACAAACGCCAGCAAGCCGTTGACATATGGACGGAAAGCACGTCTGAGAGCATCGTATGTGGCATGCCACCCAGAAGACAAACGCGATTTGCTACCCAGAGAAACAAGAACACGCTGTTGAAACACTGACCTTGATGAGCAACTGCGGGTCTTCATTTGATGAACTGAGGTAGGCGGATTTCGATGTCTGTTCGATGATGTCGCGGATGGAGTGCTGGGCATCCTCGTTGAGACACTCGACCTTCGACTTGTCAATAAGGGACATTAAGCTGGGAAACGCAGACTCACAACGGGTGCTTGTCATGTTTTGCAGTTCTAATACAGTCCGTACGGCCTACTTTTTACAGTGTCTGAGAGGCCTATTTACGCTGGCAAGGGAGTGAATGCGATACAGACGCGGACAGGGTACACCGACAGAAAAATGCGCCGTCGCCAATAATTCCCGCATCACGTATATTTGCGCTGGAAACAGAAAGAACTGCACCAAGGTGCACTTTAGCACAAAGAACACTTTCGTCACCTCTATCGGAGAGGCCTCTGTCCACCAAGAAGGCCATAAGCCGCGACGGACAGTCGATATTTCTTCAGAATAACATTTGCTTTGCATGCTTCCACACACAGCGCAGCTTACAGGCACGTTCGAGAGTGAATGGGGGAACTTGAGAGCTACGAACCCTCCTTCATACCTGGTGCCCTCCATGATGCCGATGTGAATATCCACCACTTTTTCGCGCTGCGTATCAATGCTGCCGTATCTTTTAAGTAGCCGGGCCGAAGACACACGGCGAAGCCCGTGGAAAATCAAAATTGTGTCTCCTAAGTTTCTGTTGACGGAACATGCAAAACGTTGTCTTCCACCCCAGCATGCCGTGATTGCTGAGAAGCCCCTCGAGAGACCCAGGCGGTCGAAGGCTGAATCAGCTGCCTTATTCACGTGCGAGATGAATGCAGATGAGCGTTTTATGTTGGGGACCTCGCAAAGAGACTCTCGAGAAGTTGCAAGGGAAACTCGCCACACCTGTTCCGGACACAGACGTCCTTGCGCTTCTCGAAGCCACTGCATGCACACTGCCTCTGTGTAGTATTTCTGTTGGCTCGCTGCGTGACCTGTCCCGACCACGCGCATCTGTCTCCGTATTGGGAGACACAAAAAGACAACGCCGCGACCCGCTGCGCCACTGTGCACGTCCCTTGCTTGCGACATGAAAGTCTTTTCGTTGCCTGCTTTTGCACAGGGCAGAATGTTCGTCCCCGTGACAACTCGAATCTATTTGTCCTCGATTTAATGGGTAACTTCTGAAATCCGGAGAATTCGCGACCTTCGTGGCACGTCAGGTGGAGCCGTGCTGTCGCGCACATCTGCTGCGACCAAGTTTTCGAGTGACACTAGCAGAATATCCTCTCTTCTTATTTACAAACACTTTTTTGTGTTACCGAACTATGGGGTTTTCGTCCTCAAACTGGTCCTGGGCTGGGCTCGGCTGCGGACTTCTTGCGCTTGCCATTCTCCTGCCACCCGACCCTGGACTTCGCTTCAAGCTGCCCCCCGTCCAACCTTCGTCAGAGCCAGAGGGATACACAGTGTGGGTACGTGCCGCTTGCATCAAAATACAATAGCAAATGTTCTCCTTCGAGGCTCGTTAGGTTGCTGTAGGACACATTTTCTCGCTTGTTCCGCGCAGGCACTATCGTGGTATCGAATTCGTTGCGCCTTACATGCAGAGCACTCATATTTGTTTCTCGGTGTGACGGAGTCTATCCAAATTGTATGCGAAGAACAAACGGTTTTTATGTGGCCTTCATATAAGGTTCGTGTGTGCCGCGTGAAACCTTCGAGAGAACCGGCGGTGCTGCTGCAGTGCAGAGCAGCAGCTCCGCTGCCGTTTGAATTTATTCTTTCTCTTGCGGTTATGAAGCCGTGTTCCCACTAAGGTGAAATGCTGTCCAAGAAGTGGCACTGCGATGCTCTAAGACGACCCTGCAATCTTCCGTTCATCAACGGGATCCGTTCGTTGGTCTTTTGCATTTGGCCGCGTGGCGTTGTCCTGCCCATGCACTGGTTCGATCGCGGGAAAGGAGATACAAGAGTAAACTGGCATTTGCTGAGCTTGTTATCCAGCAGAGAAAAACGGCTTCTGCGACACCTTTTCCCTCAAAAAAAAATCTTTCTGGAACCGTGTCGGGATGTGTCGTGAGTTTGCCGCGAGACACTGCCTAGTTTCTTTCACTCCAACTGCCGTTGTTGCTGATGTCCCACTTTTCAGAGATGTACTCTTCTTTATTCGTGAAGACGTGAGCCTATTCCTTTTTTGACGTGGCATGTTTTACCCTCTTCGGAAAAAATTTTGTGTTGTGTGGAGCTCGTCATTCTCCAGCGCAGAGGTTCGGACGGGACCGCCTACGGTCGGCGGACGGTGTACGTGGAGAGTGGAGGCGAAAAGCTTCACGGGTGGCTGTATCTCCCGCCTAAACCCCGTCAAAATGTCCCGATCTACGTCGTCTGCCACGGCTTTGGAGCGGTTATGGTGAGAGGACGCTAGCGATACGTCGCGGCGTTGTTGGTTTAGTGGATGCATAGAACCAGTATGGTAGCAAGGTGTCAGATAGTAGTTAACCTTCTGGCGTAGACGCTCGCGATCGGTATTCATTTGTTCCATCTGTACGGGAGACGCCGAGATCGGCGGATCGTCCATAAAGTGGTACAAACTTCACGGTAGAGAGCTACGCAGTGGTCAATCGTTCACAGGCCTCGCCACCGTGCTGCAAAGGCGCAAGAACCAAAGGGAAGACGTGCTTCCTGTTTCCGATCACTTGGGTCATCCGTATGTCGTCCGAACTGTCTACAGAACCCGGGTGTTTTCGGTGAGTCTACCCTTCGATCCCGGCACGAATTTGACGTGAGTTATGCGCATGAATGTTTCAGCCTGTTGCGGATGTCGCCTTCGCGGAGAAACTTCAAGAATACGGGATGGCCGCCATCGCCTTCGACTATAGGACTTGGGGATTTTCGGGAGGGGCACCGCGCCAGGTCGTCGACCCCCACATGCAGCTGCAAGACATCCGCGCCGTCTTGCAGCACATTGTTGATACAGGCGGATTTCAAGGCACCGTTGACGCCGCCAACATTCACTTGTTCGGCACTTCGTATGCTGGCGGCCACGTTCTAGTCACGGCGTCTCAGCTCGCCAGCGAGAAGTCCCCTTTTCTCCGCAGAGTGCGCAGCGTCACCTCCGTGGTGCCTCTCATCGACGGGCAGGCACAAACGAAGAAGGCGCTCCAGGTACGTGAAGCGGATGGAACTTTCAAAAAACTGGACGGCATGGCATTGCACGGGACGCCTAAGGGTTGACACGGCTAGGCCGGCGAGGTCCACTTCTTTTGACTTAGTGAACTGGAAGTAAGAGACCAACGCTCTGCGGTGAATTCAGATTTGGACCACACAGTACACGGTTGTGCCCTGAATAGACGCGTACCTCTACTACGTAGTCTCAAAGCGGCGCTAACACAATGGAACTTCGATCCAGAAAGCCAAGACGCTAAAGAGATCAGCCAGTAGTGGGACACACGGTCATTCGAGAAGTACTCGTATGGGTTGCTGACGTCTGCAGCTTCGCGTGCAACGGACAGATAAGTGGCATTAGCGTCAGTCTAGTGGCACCAAAGAAGCCGTGAGTCAGAAGACACCATCGTCGGTAGCTATGGTGGGTCTGGAAAATCTCCGTCTAAACCCCGCCCCCCCCCCTAACGCTCTCGAAATAGTCGGGAACGAAGTCCGTGGACTGTCTCGAAAAGGGCGGCGTACTCTCATGTGGAACACGAGTGATTGGGCGCTGCTGAAATAAAACGTAGCGAAAGGAACCACTCGAAAAAAGCCCACTGCAAATTAGATGGGTGGTTTCGTGGAAACCACACAGAGGAGATTTTCTGTGAGTGCCTTGCTCCACCCCGTCCTCACAGTTTCACCTAACATCCGGTAGCTGGTACGAGTTTCCGTTCCCAGCGCAACCTTCAGGGGCAGCCGGTATAATCTGAATATGGGCCTAGTGTGGCGAGCCCACATTAAGTGGAAACCACGAAATCCGCATTAATGACCTCTGACCTCGAAAGAAAAGGGTTGTTTTACAGCTTAATGTTTTCGGACATTCAGCAAACGACGATGTCCCTTGGCACTGTGTGCGGCTGCGTAACTCAGCAAAGATCATTTTTCCGGACGCTTCGATATGCGGCAGCAATTCTCGCGGACTTGCTCCGACATGCAGTAGGAAGCCGCCTACAGCCTGTGTATCTCCATGTTGCGGGACCTCGCGGAGCGTCAACCCTGTCGGCTTTGGAACTTCAAGGTGGCGAGTTGGAGATCTGGTCTAACCGAGTTTTGGACGGCAGTCGCACCGTAGCATGGACAAATGCGTTGGCGGCGAGGTCCATCTTCATGACATCTCAGTATCGACCGATCAGTAAGTGGTCATCCTCATATCTACCGAAGAATCTGCTGCAGACGAGGTATCTGTGCGCGATTGCAATATCGTAATTTGTTGCGAAGGACAGAAGAACACTCGCAACGTTTTGGGTACCTCGCATAAAAGGACGACCTCCACGGTGTGTGGACGGTTCGCAAACATCGTGTCGAAACACTTGCTTTGAAGTCTGCTTTGGCACACATCAGGCTCAATTTCTTGCTTGCTGGTCCAGGGTGAAGATACAAAGATAGTCAATGTTTTGCACCCGCCCCCGAGGAGCCGGGTACCCTGTTGGCGCGGCAAGGCAGCTTGCTTGTGATAGGCGCACAGTTGGAGCGAACGAGCTACCTCCAGTGGCGGCCCTCACCTGACTCGTGACGCTTGAAGGGTTCCAAAAGATGTTAATGCCTGGTGAAACCTGCTCATGGATTCTGTCTGGCTCACTTTGTTCGTATGCCTTCACAGGTTACCTCGAGAACATTCAGACCCCAACCCTCCTTGTTGAAGCCCAACACGACGACACTTGCATTCCTGAGCTCACAGAGGAAGCGCTCAAGATCATCAACTCTCGGGGTGCGAATGTCCGGGAACACCGTGGTAGCAAGAGCACTGAGAAAGGTCGACTCGCTGAGCTGTACCGAATGCCTGTCAATCACTTTGAAATATATTTATCGCCACACTTACAGGACCTCATCAATACCACGGTAGCGTTCGCGAAAAGACACGGTGCCAGTGACGAAGCATCAGTTGACAAGTTCGCTGGAGGTGACTCTCCAAAGAAGTCGTAAATCTCATGTCACCCCCTGCATCAAATGTTCTGCTGGTGTTGTCATTCATCCGCAGCAGACACACTTGTTCGTGACCACGACTTTCTACTGCCTGCGAGCTGCGAACAGACCGGGAATCATGTTTAGTTAGTCTCATGCTGAAACGCCACAGGGAAGCTCCATCTCACTGGTCGTGCCACGCTTCGCTGACTACCAAGATATCTGCATCTTAGTGAGTGCCACATGCGTTGAGAGGAAAATCGCCATTGAGAGGAGAGACATCCAGCGCATGCTGCAGCGATAGCTGGCCGATCAAAGAACCGGCCGCTAACTTGCATCGTATGCAGGACGCCCCCAGTAAGGCGTACGCATGCGGACATTCGTGGTGAACGGTGTAGCCTTTTAGGCGGACATGTCCCCTAAAAACACCTTGCATAGGATGTGTCGTACTCGAGTTGGTCTGGTGCGGAATGCCGGCTTTCTGGCATGTGATGCGTCGTGACAGACCTATGCAAATCTAGTTTGTGTAACTGTCTAGTCATCAGTTGCTAGGTCCAGCTGGGCAAAGCTTTTCAACGGCAAACTGACGCCCCAGACGAAAACGGGCCAGTCGGTGACACGCCGCCCTTGCGGCTTTCTGTGTGGCTTAGGAAGCATCAATACGTGACTTAAAACAAGGGACACAAAACCTGGACAAGGTGGAACGATATCATAACGGAATCTGTGCAGGCGTCACAGGACTGAGGGCAGACGCACGAGACCGAGCGATAGACAATCCACAGCTAGGAAGGGAACTGAACCTCTGGCGATGAGCTGGACACCACAAAGCACCACACTCAGTTTGCATGGCGGGACTTATTGCAACCACATAGCTACCGTCGTGTCGGGCTCTGCGCCGCATCGGTCTGATCCGTGAGAGTGTTTACGTGAAAAAACACGCCCTTGAGGCGCCAATGTCTCGCCTTGAGTGCCCGATTCGGTTCCTAGCGCGGCTCTCGAAGAGTGCGTGCCCACAAACTTGTCATGATGTCACCGAAGTCATTTTCCCATACGGCCTGCCGGACAGCTTTCCCACGTTCTCGCGCGCCACATGTTCCACACAAATCGTAGCTGAACGGGCACAAATTCACGCAAGGACGCTGGAGCAACAGAAATCCCCGGGCTTGAACTCCTCTCTCGACTGAATCACGGCAGAATTTCTTGCACATGAAGCAAAGCAGCTTTTGGTCAACGGATGGTAACCGGCCTAAGTGGATACTTCTTATCGGGGGGGGGTTGGAGATGTCGGATTGTCCGTCCCGATCCCGTTCCTTTACAGTTACTTTTCTTCGGTCTCTACTCTCACACTTGTTCCTCGACTCATTCCTGGAACTGTTGAAACCTCAAGAGACCACATGCTGGGGTTGTGCGCAAAAATTAGCTGTCTCCAAACACACCACACCACAATCTCGCACGTACTCGCCGTAGCCGCGTGCGAGGCGTGTCTCACCTGCGGTCCGTTTTCCTCATTTCGTTAATCTAAGTTTGGGCAATTTGCTCCAGAACGTATCACCCCTCAGAATTGCAAGCTCGACTACCGGAGCGTCGGGCGCGGGGAGGGTATTCTCCCGAACAGTCGGTTGCTCGCTGCACTGCTCTTGGGGCTGCTCAGGTCGCATCCAGGCGAAGAGCGTCTTGTCATTTGCTGAAATCGCTCGATCATGGCAGCCACAGATTGCCTGCTGGAGCGTCTCGTAGCAAGGACTCTTCTTGTCTCAGTCCCTGCCGCATCGCCGCCCGAAGACGAATCTCCGAGGCTGAGAGTCGATGCAGTCACTGGGCTGTGTTTCAAAGGACTTTTGACTGTCGCTCGCGCAGAAGAAAATGAAAGTTTCTCGCAGTTGTCCTTGGCCTTTGAAACACGAACTGTTAGGCTCGGCGCGTCCGCGCGTTCATCTTTGAGGGTGTCGTCGCTGACGAATGACCCGTCCGGTTCCGGTTCCCAGGTGCCTTCCGAGGACACCACTGCCGGCACCGTGCTCGCAGCCAGTGCGAGTGATCCGCGCGCGCAAACAATGTTTCCGCATGTCTGTGTGTCTTGTGTGTGGGTATCATCTCTCCCACTTTTCTTGGAGCTTCCCGATTTGCGAAGCTTCAAGCCCTGAAGCGGATGGTCGGTCTTCGCTCCCGCGCCCACGGCTGCAGGTTTCTTTTTCGCGTCGCCAGGCCCATCCGTTCCCTCTCTCTTAGAGTGGCCTTCGGTTCCGCATGCACGATCCGGGTGGCGCCTGCTGGGGTCCCCGGTTGCACTCGAAGAGTCGCTGTCACTGCAGCAAGAGCACGTTTCAGCACTCGTCGACCCGGAGTCGGTGCTTCGGCTGCTTGGCCTCCGTGCGCCTCTGAGATCTGCGCATCCTGTTCTGCTTTTCTCATCGACTTTGCCCTTCATCCTCTTAGTCGCTTCTGCCGTCGCGGAGGGACGAAGGTCCAGCTCAGCCCGGTTGGCTGATTGTCCAACCGCCGCGTCTGAAGCGGGAGCGTTCCCCTTGCTCGTGGAGAGGTCCTGAAACTTGCTTGCTGCCCCCTGAGCGACTGCTTCCCGGGAATCTGTCGCTTCGGTCTTTCGAGCACCCGAGGACATACCCTCGAACTCCAATGTGGTCTCGCCACCCTCGCGTCTCGACTGCACCGCGGTACTGTCGCGGCGTCTGTGGGTGCCAGTCCGCGACGCAGAGAGTTCGCGCAAGCCTGCAGCGGAACGTTCGGGGGCCTGGCCTTTGTTCTTCGCTCCCGCCTCTGAGGCACTCGCTGCCGCCACCCCGCTCCTCGCATTCTCTGGGTGCTGTTCATAGCCCCCCTTCACCTGAGTCTCTTCCCGCGAAGCCGCGCGTAGCTTGTAGGCGCTCACCGTCCGTTTCAAGGAGGCGCTTCTTTGCAGGGCGCTCGTGCGCAGAGGCGAGCCTTCCCTCGACGCAGCGCTGGCCCGGGTCTGTCGGTTCGAAGGCAGCCCCGCGCGCTGCTCCTGTTTCACGGCTGACGGTTTCAGAGTGAGACCCGAAGCACTCGAGCCGACGATCTTTGGAGCCGTCGACGCGACCTCTTCCGAGCTCTGTGCCTTCCGTGCCTGGTAGCGAAGCTGCAGTGCCCGCTCATGCAGTAAACGTCTCTCCTGCTCCTGTCTCAGGAAACGCTGATGCTCTTGCTGCATGTAGCGAAGTTTGCGCTGGTGTGCGAGTTGCTGCTGCACGCGCTGCTGTCGCTCCAGGTGAAGCTGCCGGTGGTGCTGCTGTTTCAGCAGGTGCTGCTGCTGAGCCAAAGGATCGTTTGGGAACAAGCTGTCTGCATACACAGGCGTCACGACCTTCCCGGTCATGAACGGATGTCGCAGGGCCTGGCGAATCGACAGCCGCCGGCTCGGATTTTCCTCCAGCAGCTGCACCGCGAAGTCGAGGCCGTCCACGGATAGCACGGCGCCGTTCTTCTTCCCTAGAAGTTCCAGGAGATCCGATGCGTCTTTGCTCGCCAGCAACCGCCAGTTTTCGTCGCTCGGAACCGCGCGCTGGAACAACTGGTGCTTCGTCAACAGATAGTACACCATCCACCCTAGACAGAAGCTGTCCACCTTGTACGGATCGTATCTGACAAAGACACCACATGGGGCACCTCAACGAGGATGTCCACAGCCTTTCCTGGAGCCTCTGCGCAGATTGTTTTTGCTGTAGCAACTTAACGCTGAAACGTATTCAATGGAAGGTTCAAACTCAGTGCAGGCGTCGCATTGGTCCTTCTGCACAAACGACTGAACTATCCGCTTTCTAGAAAAGCTTCATACCGGCGCGTTGCTCGCTAGAGACAACGAAGCAGCAAAACGGGTGCTGCAGCCGCCTTTCCCTGCTGTCGTACCTGCACTGTCTGTACACCTCGGGAGGCCGGAAACTCTTGCCGAAGATCTTGTCAGGAGGTAGGAGGACATGGCCGGGATCCGTCACATTTTCCGCTCGGCGGGAGTCCCCAGTGGAAGCAGAGGCCCGCGCTAGAGCTGCAGCTTGTGGGCATGCAATCACGGCCTGACCAGGATCTGTAATTTTCGGGATGATCTGTCCAGTCCTTGGGCAACGGAAAATCAACACGTTCTCCAGCGAAAGGTCTGCACCGCACCATAGTGAGCACGAAGCGTGCATACTCTAAAAGGCTTGCCAGCTCGAATTTGGGGCATCAGGCGAAAGAAAGCCGATAAACGAAAAAAGCACATAAGACGTTGTTCGCCCACGCGTATCAGTACGTTTTGTTCAGCCGCTCGTAGTTCCAAGAGCTCCTTTTATTCTACTCTTTTCTTTCGTCCTCTCTTTTCAGTTCACCGTCGGCGATTTGTGTTGCCATGGAATACCCACAAAGCAAGAGTTGTCTGTACTGTCGAATCTCCAGCAGTGTCAATATGGCTCTATTAACTTCCATGAGAGCGCACGCGCTACCTGCGAGGTACGGACGCTGACGGCATTGTTGCACGCATCTGGGATGAGTCACACGACATCAAGACTTTCCTCCTGTTACACAGTATAGACCGGGTGTCCTAGATTTCTGCAAACTGCCTTTTTCTGACAAGGATTTACTACAGGTTAGACTACTGTTTTAGACGCCGGCAGTAAGAACATACCTGTCATTGCTAGAGATTGTCAAAAAACGGTGCACTCTCTCAGACGTTCCGGCGTATGTTCTTTCATGTGTGGGCTTCTCACCTCTCATGGCGACTCCGCGTTTGTGCAGCTCATACACCGCTTCGAAAAGCTGCCTGCACATCCAGCGCACTTCACCCTCTGTAAAGGGTTGTTTCCTTTTCTTGAGAACTTCGAACAGATCTTCGTATTCAGCGAAAGGGAAAACCAGGAAGAGGAGTTGCTGGTCGCTGTCCACGTACACTCGGGACGGCGTCAAGATGTTCGGGTGGTTCTTGAGGTACGGATAAAACTTCAGCTCCGAGAGGAAGTCTGCAATATCCACGAAGCAACGATAAACACAGACGACTGTGACAGGAAGAGGAATGAAGCTGCAGTGACGACGCGCACCCACAGCCCACCGTGGCCGTAGAGCGCACCGCTCGCCTGGAAGCCCAGAGGAAACCTTTTCATTTCCTATTCTGATCAAGGGCTACAGCTGCATCCCCAAATATATATAAATATATAAAATCACACAAGAGAGTGTACGCACGTAGTTGCACACATCTGCGTATGCAAGCCTATCGCGAATTCACAGCCGTACCTGCCTGCTGTTGCACACAGGTCTGTACATGAATTTAGGTCTCTTTCTGTCTCTGTGTGGTTTCCTCCCTTCCCGCTCATGAAATGCTCCCCTCGTAGGTCCACATTTGGTGTTTCTGTTGCACTATCTGAAACGATGTGCCCCGTTTATTTTTTACCTTCTTGAAGCGATGGAGACGCGTTCAGTTGCAGCGTCAGCGACAAAACCTTTACTGCGACCACTTCTGACATCGTTTCAACCCCAATGTCGTCTCCGCTCTTCTTCCCGTCAAGCCCATCGCCGTTGAACGCAGACTTGTCCGACCGCCGCTTGGCTCGAGTCGTGTGCAGACTGGCTCTGAAGACTGCTCCGTAAATTGCGCTTTGAAGAAGCTTGTCCAGGTGCAAAGTCTCGACTGCAAGAGAAGGATGCGCGTCCCAGTCCGGATTCGTCGAGTTCAGAAACACCTGAGAAGACAACCCAGGACGCGTCGCGTCCTCCACGCCCCTGATGATCGCCTTCGTGTTGCTGTACACGACGCGTGCTTCGAGCTGCTGCGGTTGTCCTTGCTGCAAACAGATGACCGAAGAAAAAACCCGGGCATGGTCATGAAACACCACACTGGGTTAGACACCACTCAGAAAAGCAGGCTGCTACTTATATCACACGTTTTGCCAAATGTGCTCTTGGTA
This sequence comes from Toxoplasma gondii ME49, assembly GCF_000006565.2. Classification (NCBI taxonomy): domain Eukaryota; phylum Apicomplexa; class Conoidasida; order Eucoccidiorida; family Sarcocystidae; genus Toxoplasma; species Toxoplasma gondii. Next base: position 1,464,507 of record NC_031480.1, on the reverse strand, counting down.
CAGTAATGCGAGGAATTTGATGTCTGCTGCTGGTATTGGTCTCACACATCCCACGCACCCTACCAACACGGCGCTGTCTGTGCTTTCACCGGGACAAGCGTGAATGGACGCATTTCCCTGATTCATTGGAGACGTTAAGAGTCGTGACTGCTTGCCAAGTTCTCGATCGCATCGAGTTCCCAACGCTCTACACACTCCAACTTGTGACATCAGAAAACGGATTCTCCACGACCACGCGACACTTACTGTAACACACACTTGCCGTTATTCACCACTTTCGTCCTGCCACTGGGATTGCCACATATCCCCAAGCTCTCGACGCAACGCTCAAACTTCTTTTCTGTTGGTATCCGTGTAATTATGCAATGGACAAATGCCATCTCAACTACCACAAGTACCTCTCTGATGAATGCAACAATCCACCTGCTGGTTCGTTTTCGATGCCTTACCAGAACACTGGGTTGAATAGGCGCGCTGCAGCAGCAGCTGCGGACTTTGCCGTCCTCGACAGCGGCGCTTTCACAGACGACCTGATACCAAGAAGTCGCGAGGCTGGCTTTTTTTTTTGCGTCTGCATCTGCGTGTTTTGTGCCACTTCTTGAGTGGGCTGAGGATCCACTAGCCAACATCGGCGCTTTATTCCCCGTGGTCTGGTGAGACTTGCCCGACGCGCTCGAAGTTTCCGCTGGACGTGCAGATGATTTGCCGCCTGCGAGCGACGTTCGAGAAGCAACCGCCGCTATCCCTGTTCCGGTTGACGCACTCCCCGCGGCGCCAGACAAAGGCGAACGGAACTGTGGACTGCTTTGTTGGCTGGGGGACAAGCGGGCAGAGGGAAGCACGGAGGAAGGCGACCCGTTGCCGGTTCCGGCAGCTCCGGAGGAATGCGTGAAGGATTGAAAGGGGCGGCGTCCCAGCGGTGCCGGAGACTGCGGAGTGCTTGGCCTGGAGGCTGCAAAGTGCGACAAGGGCGAGTTGAGCAGAACGGAAGAGAGCGACGGGGGCGTTGCCCGGGCGGTTTGGTAAGACCCAGAGGATGCAGAAGCCCCCGTGGAACTTGAGCTCGACCCGCCGCCTCGGCTTTGGGAGCAGACCTTGAGGCCTGCAGAGTGCGCAGCCTGCGCCGCTGCCATTGCTGCGTTGTTCTGGGCGACAGAAAAGGTCGAGGACCCGTAGAGTTTCGATGTCTGGCCGCCGGGGCCACTGGAGGACAAGGGGGAAACGGGGGAGGACATCGTTTGCGTTGGTCCCAGGGGCGTCCTATAACCTTTAGGTGCACTCGCAGTGCTGTTTGTCGAAAGCAGGCCGTCAATGTGCTTTCTATTGCTCATTCAGGAGGAGTGCAGTCCTCGGGGTCTAAAGCTGTCGGGGAAACCGCCGCCGTTTTCGTGGGAACTGAACTGGGGGTGTGCGGACCCTGGGTGTGGAGAGAAGCCCGATGAAGCGGGAGTCCGCACTGCCGTCGAGCTAGCGTACGGGTTGAGGAAATAGTTTGGAGGAAGCGGATCCGAGCGATCGTGGAATGACTCCGCACGTTACGGGTAACGCGAAAATGCCATTATCCCGCCGCGGGTCGGGCGAGCAGGTATATGTCGAAGTCGGGGAGGGTCCGATTTCAAAATGGACCTCTTCCGAGACTCAGCATCTTGCACACTCCGTCGGAACCACGGCGAAAGACAAATCCGTGAAGCCTGCTTGCTGTCGTCGCTCGGGATGACCCCCGCGATACTCCACTCTCAACAGTAGAAAGTTCTGTCACCGATAACTTCGTTGGAGTGCAACGCAGGCGTTCTCCCACGCGCTCTAGAGGAAGGCGTTTCTTACTTCTGCGAACCGCGGTGCGTCTGATGTCCGGCATAAACTTGACTCGGAACGCGTCCGCGTGCCCGTAAGAATTCCGATTCACACCACGTGACAGTAGGTGAACCGGCTGCAGGTGCAAGCGCAGTGTCTATTGAAGTTTCGATGTGTACAAACCGTTACTATTTAGCTTTGCTAACTGCAGTGGTTGCTGTCGACTTTCCAAGTCGAAAAAGGGGGAAGCGACTCTGTGCTATATTACGTTGGGTAGACGGAAGGTGAGGTACGTGGCCGCGTTTGTGTCAAGAAGTCGAGGGGAAGGTGCGGCGCCGCGTTTGAGCTCCTGTGTGTAATTGTCGTCGACACTCGTTTCCTCATTGAAAGGGTCCGGACGGCGACGTTTTTGATACAAACACCCGCCGCGCTGCACTCGTCCTTGACCGACAGGCTTGCTCGCGATCTGAGTCCCTGGGGCTCGTGCCGAGCCAAAAAGCCCCGCGGTGTGTACCCGGTGGAGGCGTGTGTTAACAGGAACGATTCGTCGAAAAGGGAGGTTAGAGAAATGCGAGTCCGGCTCCGCAGCCTTCGAACTGTGGCAATTTTGGCATTTCCGAGGCGATCCCGACCCCGTGAGGTTCCGTGTCGGACTGATGGTCTCTCACTCGCGTTCGCCGTGAAAGTCAGCTGCTCGCGGCATTTGCCGCTAGGCACACCAGGCCAGCACAGCCTGAGCGCGGCGGGCCGCGAGAAAGTACGAAAGGGAAGTGACAGGTGCCGCCGCTCTCTGGAGTCACCAAAACGCGGGAACAGTTCCGGCTGAAAAATACGTCCAGGGGAGGTTTTCTACGGAAGTCACGTTTTAACAGTGATGTTTGCCAGCACCACCGCACTCAACGTCGACCCGCTGCCTCGCGTTGCCCTTGCGAGCTTACTGGCCAATCGCCAAGACCGTTGACCGCGCCGGACACGCGAGTTTCCCTGGGGAGAAGAAACGCCGCTCGAAAAAAGCCAAAGCCCGATTCTGCTCCTTTGCTAGGGAAGAAAAGAAAGGAAACTGGTGGAGGGCCGAAGAAAAGTGATGGAACGATCCAACCAACTACCCGAGCGAAAGCACGCGACATATGCCAGTCCGTCTCCTGTTCCATCTGTCACACAGCACCTCTCTCGAGCGGGAGAACGAGGCAGAGAGCTGCACCCGTCGCAACCCGCTCACCGCCGGACACGCGACACAGCCATACCAGGAGAGACCGAGTGCAGAAACACTTAGGCGGACAACCTCAACTCACTTTTTGACTGAGCTACAGGATCTTCCGTTTCTGGAACACCCGAATACAAAAGAAGCGCCGCAGCTGAGCAGCCGCGAAGCCGTGAAACCTACCGCGCGAATGTTACCACGCGACAGGGAGACTGCAGATGAACCTTTCTAACCAGCTGGTCCGCCACAGGCGGGGAACAAGCCACGCATGGACATAGAACACAGACGGACACAGAGAACCAGAGGTTTTCCTTGAGAACAAACTCGAGAGGAACCGATTAGCAAATCGGCGATCCCAAGGCAAAGTGGGCAGAGTGGGCAAAACCTCACGTGACCCGCTACAGAGCATTCCTTGACGAACCCCAGGGTTGCCAGTACGATCGTTCCCTGTACGAAAAATCTGCGTGAATTTCCGCGTTTCTCAGGTCGTGGACTCAAGCCTTACTAAATGTTCTCAGTCCTTCACAATTTCGCAGCGGGAAGGGGTCCCTCTGGTCACGCATTCTACGGTTACTTGATAATAAACTCAAGTCCGGTGGCCTACGGAAACTAGCTACACGCAAGTGGATTCAGAAACGCTTGCATCGCTCAGGCATTTTGCCTTGCTGTCAAGTCGGGTTCTTTCTGCGTCGAGAATTGACCCTCCTGATAAGCAGTTGCTCTACCAATTCCTCGCCAGGCCCTGACTGAACACGAAGTGCCACGTATTTCCAGTTTCTTCACCGAGAAGGGTATCGTGGGTCAGGTGTGTCTCCGGCGTTTCTTGGAGAGTCCGCAGGAAGAGAAAGCGGGACGGTACGATAAGGTGGGGGGTGTGAAACAGTGTTCGCCGAACTCCCATTTACCACGAAAACTGTGGAAAGGCTGCTAGAAAGGCCAACCACGTTCGCGCCCTGTAACGGGCATCAGAGCAAACAACCAGTTTGGCGCATGGTAGCTATAAGGTTGAAGTGGTGAGCGCGCGTGTTTGTGAAACAACTGGCCCACGAAGTGGGGGAGTAACACATTCCTTTCGACGCGTACCCCGTCGAGTTGGTGAGGCTAGATCTTCGAAGGAAGTCAGCAATTCAGCCTGCACGAAATTAATACCCGCATGCCGGGGTACAATACACACGAACGCTTTGAGATTATGTTATGCCTCAGGAAACGAAATGGTTCACTCATTGTTTGGACATCCGCAAAACAAAACCGTGGAACTGGACATCAACACTTGATTAGCAATAAACCTGTTCCTTCCTGAAATTTAACGGAAGTAGAAGGGGCAACGCATATATTATTTGCGCATTTGCAATCATCCCGCGAACGCAAACATGTCGAGGGATTCCAGCGGGTTTCCATTTTCGGACCTAACTACAAGAACGGAAGCAAGATCGAAGCCGTACGTGCTGGTGCCACTGTTACGTGTAAAGGACATCTTCTGTAGAAGGTATAGTCTTATACTGGCAGAGAATCAATACCTTCACTTTGCAAACACAAACATAACCCTCGTTCGTACAGTCAACCTCCCAGACCGCGTATGACGATATACATGAAATGCAGTCAAGCATTGTCCACTGGGGACCATTTGAATGGATGTGACCCCTGCTTGTATGTGCATGTCGCTGTCACGACTCGCCATGAAGTCAGAACAACACATCTCGTCTCATCGCTCCTTACCACGCGGTTGCTGCAGCCACTTTCTGCCTGCGTCATATTTCCCTGACAGCGCAGGTTAAACACTTTATCATTTGCCTATCTGGGATCTTTCACATCTGTAGACGGCGACTCGGTATTCCGAGCGACTCCGGTCGAGAGTCGAACACCGTCGTCATGGCGTTGCCACTACATGATGCAGAAATGATAGGGTAGCGATCATTTTCGCACAGATAACGTTTACAGAACGCCTCGCACTTCTTTCACGCATCGGTCATCACGGATCAACAAAGACTAACAGATGGATGTAATTAGTCCGGTCACGGTTCGTGTTCAATTGACTTCTCAGTTGAGGATTGAGCGTTTTGTTTACACCTTGTGGTGGCAGATTCAGGAGCATATCGCTGCACATTCGATTACCTTATGTTTAACATCGGTAAAACTCGAATGAAATAATCACAGACATGATACGTGATAGGATCTCGGCGGTCGAGGTGCGTTGTTTTTTCAAAAGGGAATTGCATGAGCCGGGCTGCGTCACCGATTTATACGGGCACGTGAATACTTTTTCAACGGCTTCAAGTACAGTCAGTTGCGAGATACTATTGCATCGTCACCGTTGCATTTACAGCTTACCTGTGCACGTCTTTGTACTCGCGAACGAGGTCGTGTAAGAAAAAAGGGCTGGGGAGATGCCGGGCGGGAACTGCTGCACCGGAAGGATTTCTTTACACGATTATGCCATTAACTGCCAACTTTCTTACCCTGACAGACCATTCCCTTCGTTTTGTCTGCGGGTAACGGAACATCGTGAGGATTGCTACACTGTATTCTATAACCGGAGTTGACGTGTATTTGTGATTGCCAGATTCCTCACAAGAGTGTGTGGAGGCAGCACACGCCACAGAAAAGGCTGCTTTGCGCTGCTCAACTGTCAACGCCCAGAGTGTTGCCTTTAGTGAGTTACAACTGTACAACCTCGCAGAATCCCCGAATCCGTTTTTGACTTCGACAGAAGACTTGCAACTATCCGTGAGGGAGAGCCTGTTAAGTTTTCTGCGTGGTTGCATGCTTCGGAAACACCGCCTGCAGGAATTTTTACAGTACCAGCAGAAAGTACGGAAGACACGCCGGACCTGTGAAATTGCTTCGGAATTTCCGTGTCTGCTTGTCGACCACTATCGTCCTTTGGTAGTCTCCTTTCTCTTGTTCCTCTGTACGGAATACACGGACCGGGTTCTTATAGGCCGGGGCACCTCGCGTGCTGGAAGGGCACGAGCATATTGCTGTCCAGATCATGCCACCAAGAAATGCATCAATCTCCGCGTGAGCTGGAACGTTCCAGCGGCCTGTCGGCTAAGTTGTGCAATGACAATGAGGAGGGGAACAACCGCTACTCTCGAAACGGTGTACCACACTGGGCTTGGCTGTGTTTTTGCGTGTTCCTCCGGAGTGTTCCACGACTACGTACTACGCCAGCCATCGCATCCGAATAGTTCTAGGAGTCTAATCAGCGACACAATCATTCTTTCATACGGGAAAAACACGAGAATTGCCAATGTCAAGGGAGTCAGCCACAAGACACTCAATGTCGAGTGTCCAAAGTGCAAGAAGCTGGCCTCCGCGTGCCCGAGAGCGGTTTTTTCGTTCCGCGGTTTCCAAGTTTTGTATACTTCTCTCTTGGTGGCAGAGGTTCAGAGTTTTCCGCTCTCCGGTGCACTCCCGAAGCGAATGCCTCGTTCGTGTCTCATCGCCTCGCCCCTAAAGTTCCCTCAGCTCGGCTTGCCGCTGGGCTGTTTCCTTTATTTGCTCTGCGTTGAGGCGTACGGTTTCGCTTTAGTCTCTGCCGGTGTGTCATTCGTTCAAAATTTCCAAGGCGACTGAATTTTCCATCCTCTAGATAAAAGGAGCAGCCTCTACTTCACGTGTGCACGCAAGGAAACAGCGCATCAAAAGCCGAGCGGAAGGAGACCGGAGATAGCTTGGCCTCTCGATGTGGCATTTTTTTGACACTGCATGTGTTCCGCCCGTCTCGCCGTCCATTCCGAGTGACAAAAAACCCGAGTCACAGAGACAATCTCTTCGCCGTTTTCTGGCACATGTGCGCCGGCCACGCAACGTGCCACGTATTTTTCGTTTTCCAGTGTCAGTTTACGCAAGAGTTGGACTAAGACCAGGGGGCATCCAGTACAGTCGACTTCGCGTGGCTTTCTGCTCTCACAGGCGCCGACACGGTGTGGTTTCGCCTGCTTGCTTAGGGGAAGTCGAGCATTGCACTGGCGTTTCCGAATTAGAATGTTTCTCACAGTGTGGTGGGCAAGAAGCGTGGTTTAGATGCTTGTTGTGGCGGCAGCGAAGTGAAACCTGACTACAATTTCCGCGGCTCACGCCGCCCGTGTCTCGTTGCCCTGTCGTATCCGCCTGTGTCCAGTTGAAGGCATTTTCCCGTTTTTTTTCAACACAAGTTAAGGAAAGGAGAGCCTGCCGCACCAGAGGTGCGTTTTTGAGATCTCTGTGCACATGGAGTTCGGCCTGTTACCCTCTCGTTCGCAGTCCACACCCGCAGCACGCGGGTCTTGCCCCCTGGCGGCTCTGTCCGAGAGTTGCGAGCCACCGGTTTTCGACACCGGTTTTCTGGGACCTTGGCTCTAAGAATTTTGTGCATATCTCGTGACCACATTCGAGTGTCGGGCAGGAGAGCCACCGGGGGTCCGTGTTCCTAGGCTGATCTGTGTACCAGCGCGCGACATGCTTCAGCCCTGCAAACAAGCGTGAAAAGACATCTCGAAAAACCCGCGCTCGTGTCAACGGCACAAACACTCAGAGCTTCGTTCCCCAATCTTCATCGCAGACAAAACTGTTTTGCCTCTGGGGCGTGTAGACAGCCCACACACGCTGCGTGTGCATCTTGTGCCTGGACTGCTAACCGCTTCTGTGTCGGCAGAAATACACGAAGGAGAAGCAGAGAGTTCTTTCAGTCTTTACCCGAGCTCTGCTTCACTCGGTCACGACTGGGGACAACGGGTCCATTCCCTCAGTTCCCTGCCGCGTGAACCTGCGTGTGTGTTCGGCGACCCGCGCGCCGCGGTAGAGTTCTCGGCGACTTCTGTGCGCGGCCTCGTGACACCGACCTCTTTTTTGTCGGCTTATCTCCCGTACCACAGCTGTGTCCGGCCTCTACCGATGCTTGGGAAGGCCCCAAGTCGTTTTTCGACGGAGAGTTCCATCCATCTGAACGCACCCAGCCTATAGAGTGTCGTTTCGCGGCCACTGCCGCCTCTGCCTTTCGCTCACTATGGAGCATTCTTTCCATCTTTAGCGCGCGGGCGAGTCTTGAATCCCACATGCGCTCAAATCGTTTGTGTGTGTGGGACGGACGACTCGCAAGCCGGCACCGCGGTGAACAGATCCGACGCGCGACCCTCTCAAGCGTCTCCCCGTCTTGCCTCCGCTTTTCTCCGCGGGGTCGAGGAAGATTGCGAGACCCGCCTCACGTACGACTCTGCAGACTTGGAGATACGTGCCTGCGCATCTCTCCGCAAAGATACAAACATGACACGACAGCAAGCAGTCGCGAAGATCGGCGCCCACGCGCCGGCCACAGAAGCTGGGGACTCCGCGTCGCCTGGTGTCTCAACTCAGAAAGCGGGGAGGGCTCGCGACCCTGCCCAGACAAAGCGACAGGCTGCGGCTTCCGCCGAGAGTGAGGCGGGACCGGGAGGTCGCGAAGACAGTGCAGGTTCCGAGAAACTCGGCGTCAAGCGCGACCTCGAAGCTGTCCCCTCGCCTGCCGCGCATGCAGACTCTCTGTGCACGGTCTATTCGCCGTCGTTGGACAGCAACGGAGAGCAGGCGACGCAGAGCTCCGACCACTCCCTCACTTCCCAGAGAGGATCGCCTGAGTCGCGCGAGACGGACGGACAACTCGGCCGCGAAGGACCAGATGCGTGCGAAGCTGGAGCAGTGTCGAGAGGAAACGAAGTTCTCCACGATGAGGACGAGTGCAGAGCTCGTCGGTTGCGCCGGACAGCCTCTGTGTCGAGTGGGTCCAGTGGCTGTGCGCTTTTTTCCGACGAAGCAACCGAAGGCGAAGAAGAAGATGTCTTGGCCGCCTTCGTCAGGCGAATGGGTGGCACTCACGTCATTCGCCGCATCCTCATTGCCAACAACGGGACTGCCGCTGTTAGGGTGAGTGTGTTTTTCTCATGCAGCGTGTGAGTACAGAGCCGCGAGCTTTTTTTCTGCCCAACTCTCTCTCCAAATTCCTGGAAGTCAGGGAAGTAGGGCGCCGGCACGCCCGGGGCGCGGGGAAAGGGGGAGAAAGCGGCGAGAGAAACGGGGGCGGAAGCGGGGAGCCACAAGCACAGGACTCTGCGAAAAAAACGGAGCTCTGCAGGCAAGGCGGGAGAGGAACAAGAAGGGAGGAAAGCGAAGGTTGAAGGGCGGGGCAAGAATTATGACAAGGGGACGAGAAGCTGGAGGGAGATCTGCAGCGCAAAGCTGTCGAAAACGCAATCATGTTGCCGACCCTGGAGTTTCACCTCTCCGCGCTTTCTGCAGTGCATTCGAAGCATGCGTCACTGGGCGTATGAGGCGCTCGGGAACAGCAAGGCCCTCGAATTTGTCGTGATGGCCACTGCAGCGGACATCGACGCCAACGCTGAATTTATTGCTGAAGCAGACTTCTACGTCGAAGTGCCTCCCGGGCCGAACTCGAACAACTACGCCAATCTGCATCTCATTGTACAGGTAAAAGTTACGGAACAGGCCAACCGAACGCCGGAGGAAGCGCGACAGCGGCGTCGTTCTCCATACGCCGAGAGCGTTTCCTTCCATACGCCTGTTTAGCATTTTCGGCGTTGCAGACAGAGGACCGCGCAGAACGCGGTGGCACGAACCCAGTTTCACCGCACAACGGGAGCCGTCGTCAGTGGCGGACGAACTCGAGCGTCGCTGCGCAGTCAATGTGAGGCATCCGGACGTGAGGACGCTCTGTGCGGGTGCGACTGGTCGAAAGCCGGCGATGCGTTGATTTTTCTTCTTTTCGCAGACAGCCGAGACGTACGAGTGCGACGCCGTGTGGCCAGGCTGGGGGCATGCGTCGGAAAATCACCGCCTACCTGCGATTTTGCAGACGCTGAAGAGGAAAACGATTTGGATTGGACCCAGCCCGCAAGCGATGCTCGCGCTGGGCGACAAGATCGGATCTGCCGTCATCGCTCAGTCCGTCAACGTGCCTTGTGTGCCCTGGTCAGGTGAGATCAGAAGCCCCAAGCGCGCAGACACACAGCCGCACAGCAAAACACGGCGATCGATATCTCCAACCCACTTCCACACACGAGAATCTATGCATCTGTCTATATCTGTATCTGTATATACATATATATATATATATATATATATATACGTATATATATATATATATATATATATATGCATGTTTAAATGGGTACGCCGTTTCAGAGCCGTGGCCACAGAAAGACAGGCACTTGTGGAGTTGTGCCGATGAACTATGCAAACAAGTCGTTGAACTGGCTTTTATCTCCCGCTTTCGACATCTTTATCGACTTTTGGACGTGTGACGCATCAAGAAACACACACAACCTCAAAATATATGTAAATATGTATATGTATGTATTTGTACGTATATATATATATATATATATATATATATATATATATATATATATATATATATATTTGCTTGTATATCTATGTATATGTTTGAGAGTGGTAGGACCTTCATGTGTATGTATCTAGCGGGGACTGCTAGTGTGGTTTGTGTGTGTCATGTGCGAGTTCCTTTCGGACGAAAACTGCAGTATTCTTCAGTTATCCAGTGCTTTACGAATTTGAATTGAAACACGGCAGCTAAATCAACAGGGGTCGCATGCATGTTCCCGTGAGGAAAGGTGACGTTAGTTGGTCTTTTCCTTGTGCAATGATGCGCAAGTCGATGCAACAGAGTCCAACGCTCACGATCGTGGATTCAGAGTGCAGGACTACGTGACGTTCAGGAACGCGGCCGTCTTGCAGCTTTGAAGAAAACGTGTCAAACTGAGCTGTATGCAAACTCTTGGTAAACGGTCGTGTGAAAGTTCTCTTTTCCGTAGTTCTGTTGTCTTTTCCCTCACATTTTTGCGTTTTCTGTGTTGACTTTGCCTCTTCTGCATTTCCTTCTGTTTTTTATGTTTTCAGGCATGGACGTCACTGTGGACCTGAGTCAAGTCGACCCCACCAAAGGCCTGTCGCAGCAGACACTCGCAGCTGCATGCGTGCAGTCGGCCAAGGATGTAGGCCATGCCAAAAGTTTTTTTTCCAGGAAAAGTGGATTTGTTCCGGCAATGCAAGTGAATATACGAGAGAGCGCTTCGGCCCATAGGTCGCCATCCGTTTCTCCGTCAAACCACTGTTTTCACTTCTCTCTAGGCGTTATGTGGTCTCTATATACGCATCTATCTATCAATCGTGTCTATGTTCTGGGACGCCGCCGGTTCGTCTAGAACGGCAATGCTAGCACATACGCAAGATGCCTCTGAAGGCGGCCAAGGACGTGCAGTCACTTCGTGCTCAGACCGGAGATTCATAGATGCAGATCCCCACAGAGATACACCTGCGCATGCCAAAGCACACACGCATATCTATATATAAAAATACATATAGAGAGGCCTTTCTAGACTCACATATATATATATATATATATGTAAATGCATATAAATAGATGCGCATGTTAGAAGGTCTTTTTGACGTGCCTGTGGACGCATTTCGCCTTTCCGTTACATCAGGTCTTGGACTGTTGCGCGAAAATTGGATATCCCGTGATGATTAAGGCGAGTGAAGGAGGAGGCGGCAAAGGCATTCGTCGAGTCACGAACGCAGAGGAGGTCGCCGACGCGTATCGCCAGGTGGTCAACGAAGTCAAAGGTTCTCCAGTGTTTGTCATGCGCATGGTCTCCGATTGCAGGTTCGTTATTTCCTTCTTTGTCGTTGCTCCACCTTCTCGCGTATTTGTCTTTTCCATTCGCTTAGCTGTCTCCGTTTTGTCTCCATTCCCTCCTTCTCGCTCGCGTCTCTGGTCTCATGTCGCGTGTCGCACGCTCGCCTCTGTCAAGACGCGAGTTTTTCACTCCACCTCGCGCTCGACGAGCGGCGCGAAACTCTTGAAGAGCTGAGCGGCTGTCTGGTTGAGAGAAAATACATTTTCGCGTCTCCGCGAGGCTTCCAGGCTACCAGGGGTCGGGTCGAACGAAGAGGTTCCACGTGGAAAACGAGTGCCGTCGACTGGTGGCGGTCTGTTTCGTTGTCGCCGGGGCTTCGCGTTTGCTGGGGTGGCTGCTTGCTTGGAAACTCGTCGCTAGTCGTGTGAAGTGAACACGAACGCGTTTCCATCGACCTGGGAAACAGGCGGAAACGCAAATGTGGAGATCCGCTCGAAGGTGTGAACAGACAGCACTTCCAGCGAAGAAGCAGAGAAGCAGACCTTCTTCAGTTCCGGCTCCATCGTGCTCACGCCCTCACGCTTGCCGCTGGTATACAGACACCTGGAGGTCCAGCTCTTGGCAGACAAGTCGGGGCGGTGCGTTTCGCTCGGAAGTCGGGACTGCTCAATTCAGAGAAGATGCCAAAAAATCATTGAAGAAGGCCCCGTCGTTGCAGCTCCTCCCGAGGTCGTTTCTCAAATGGAGGACGCTGCCTGCCGGATGGCCATGGCGGTGAGTGTGAGCAAATAGAGCCTCACGCAAGTTGCCGTGAGAAAACTGAATCTCTATGGGATGCCACTGTGAAGCTTCACAGGAACGCGTAAAGCTACATGCTTCTTGACGTTTTCCCTCGGACGCCAAGTGACACAAGAGTCACCCGTTACTCCGAGATGACCGCTTTACATAGAAGCATATAGTCGTATATTCAGATACGCCGTGATGCTTTGGTAGGTCCAGTTGCACCTACGTATATACACAGACGTGTATTTGCATGCGACTTTATAGTTCACATGTGTACACATCCATTAAACTATACATATATGTATATATATGTATATTTATATATATGCGTATGCATGTATACCTGCGTAGACGTGTGTGTGTGTGTGTACATGTGTGGCGAGCGGTATACACGTACACATGCATGCATGGATTGGGTTTCTGTTTTATTTTCGTTGCAGGTGGGGTATGAGAATGCGGGAACGTGTGAGTTTTTGTACGACCCCAAAACTCACCAGTTTGCGTTTTTGGAGGTGAACGCGCGCCTCCAAGTAGAGCACGTCGTCACAGAGTGCGTCGGGGACTTCAACCTCCCGGCGGCGCAGCTTCAGGTATACGCTTACGCAGCCTTCTTTAAAAAGGCGAAAAGATCGTCTCGTTTTCGCCTTGTTTACCCGGCCCACGGCCGCGTTGACACAGACTCAGTTGAACACAAATTAAAACGATACACAATTCCATATATATATATATATATATATATAATATATATATATATATCTGTATGTAGTATAGGGATATATGAAGATAACCACAAAGTACCTCTATGTATGGATACATACGTTCATGCGTTTATCTTTGTGTATGTGCATGCGAGAGTGTATCGTGCGTCTGTGTGTGTAGGCTAGGTGCGACTGTCAGTAGGTGCATGCATGATATCTAAATATATAGAGTTACATGCTTTTGCCTGCCTGCTTCTCTCTGCCCACACTTTATATCCACATATGTATATATATATATATATATATATATATGAATATGCGTGATTTTTCTCGGCGTTGTGCATGCGTCATCGGTGGATTTGGAGGGACGGGGAAAGCGATGCGCGAGTTTTTTTCTGTTTCGCTTTTCTTCGCAGGTTGCGATGGGGATCCTGATCGATGACATCCCAGATATCAAGGCCTACTTGGACTCGGCGGCCAGCAACAAGCCCGTTGGAAAACACATCATTGCAGCTCGGATAACGGCGGAGCATGCAGAAGAAGTGAGCTGTTGTTCTCCACGCACTCAGCGGAGTTGTTTTTCTGTCGTTTCGTTACCTTCGTCGCGAATCCTACATGGGCAAAACGTCCGCATACACCCCTTTCTGTGTGTTGGTGTATCTAGCAGTTTTCAGTTGTCTCTGTCCGTGCGTATCGGTTGAACTGTACGCCGTTGCATCTCCAGTCATCAACGTCGTGTCTTTCGACCTTTATCTTTCTTTTTCTCTGTTCGTGTCTGCGTCTCTACTCTACGCTTGTGTACCCTTTCCATTTCTGTTATCTGTGTCCTGGTGGATCCTCGTGTATACGCGTCGAGAGAGAGAGAGGAGTGCGGTAAACGAGTGACAAACACGGGAGGCTGGTTGCTCACTCCGTGAATGGTCTTTCACGTTTCTGAACGAGGCGCGGAATGCGTCTTTTGCACTGCATGCAACTTTCCTTCTCTCGGTGCATGCGCGCATGCAGTCCTTTCGACCGACGGTCGGCCTCGTGCACGAGCTCACGTTTCGCCCGTCGCGCTTCGTGTGGGGGTATTTTTCGATCGGCAGCAAGGTGAGGAAGCCGGAAGATTTCTTGACTTTTCCGACAGGTTTTAGGGAACCGGAAAACTGCGAGAAAGACAGCGAGACACTGTTCGCAGGGAATTCTTCGCTGGCTTCAAAGCGTCGAGCGCTTTACTCAGTGGATGGAAACCTCATTTCAGACCTAAATCCACGAGGCGCACCAGACGCAGTTTCTCTGTTTTCTCGTTGCTTCTGTGTCTGATTATCACTGCCGTCTTCGAACGCGAGTCTGTCGGCTCACCTCTCTCTGTCCCTCGCCACTTGGAGAGAGGTGAACAAGTTGTGTTGGCGTCCCAGAGGAGACTCGTGCCTGTGCCTCTACGTCTCGTCTGGTGTCTGGGCAACTGTCGGCTCTCTCAAAAAGCTTTGCTCTCCCGACGTTTCGCCTCCCCTCACAGGGAAACATCCACGCGTTCAACGACGCTCAGTTCGGACATCTCTTCGCACACGGGAAGGTAGGAAGGAAGGCAAGAACGAGGACAGAGAACGCTCCGAGAGAGACAGCTAAACGGAGACAGAGAAGGAGCGTCCAAGGCAGACACCCAGATGGCCGCGAGGAACGAGAGACAGACGAAGAGGAAGGGAGGGGCAACAGGGGAAGACCAAGGGAGGGAGAGAGGCGCAGTGCAAGAGTGACGAGGGAGAGAAGGAGAGAAACGCAGGGAGGGACGCGATGTGCAGGAAGAAAAACATTGCGTGCTGGGGATCTCAGAGAAGAGACTGACCGCATGCATGGCTGGTCGGGTGCCCGATCTTGGCTGAAAATGCGTGACGGCACACGAAGAGAGAAGAGAAGAGAAAAGAGGAGAAAATAAATGTGGACGCGTGAATGACCCTGAAGACAGGGGGACGAAAGTTCTCTTTGGCGACGTGAGAGCGAGGCTCGAAAAGGCGACCAAGAGACTCGCGACTTGACGTTTGGTCATTGTTCAATTGCAGGACAGACGCGAAGCTGTCAAACACATGGTGCTGGCGCTCAAGGACATGACAATCCGAGGGGAACTGAGAACGAATGTAGAGGCTCTGATCAAGATTCTGGAACACCCTGACTTCGTGTAAGCGTCCTTCGTCGACTCTATCCCTAGACCCACAAATTCACCAGCGCTCTGTCGATCACAGAACTCACATCCACAGTCCACATGGAAATCCCGCGCCTCTATATATATACATATATATATGTAAATATATGTATATATATATATATATATATTTGTATGTATGGCGGCACACTGTCTCTGTCAGTGTATTTGTAAGTGCATTTGCATCTCGGCGTTCCGGTCTCCAGTCGTGGGTATACGTGTAAAGTGCCTTTATAGCAGGTGAGTGTTGATCGTGTTCCGTTGAATCTGTATTTCTTCGTGGAGATCTGTGTGTGGTGACAGCTGCATGTGGTTGTATCCCCGAGAAACGCTTTTCTGCGAGTTGTGATTTACTAAGACTCCTCCTTGCTCTGGTAGAACAGCGATGTATTGTCTGAGGCGCGGTTTGAGAATGCATGTCGAAACCCATCCCGGTAAAAGGGTGACGCCTGCGTGCATTCAGTTGAAATGTTTCTTTTCTCCAGAGCCAATGAAACGCACACGACATGGCTGGAGCAGAAAGTGAACTTTTCAAGTGACAGCAACGACGTGTCTCCAGTGCTGCTTCTCGGCGTTCTCCTCGCGGCGGTTTTTGAGTCCTACACTCACTTCAGAGAGTCTGAGGAGGCCTTTGTCAAACGCGTAAGGCGTTCCCAAGTGTGGGGGAAAAGAGGAAAGGGAGAGACTGAATACAGGTTTCAAGTGTGGGCGCATTTGGCAGCCCCGTCTGCTTGTTAACAGAAGACTACGAGTTTTTACTTTTAGAACTTGCACCTTCACTATTTCAGGGACTTTCCACAGATGTTTTCCAGTTAGGAGCAGCTCTGCCCCTTTGTAGGAGGAGGAGTGGGAATTTCAGTGAAGCATCAATTGTCTTCTTTGGAACACTCAAAAACGCGATACAGTGGACGAATTCAAAACCTAACCGATGTCAACAGTAAGAACGTCACTCCAGTGTCAGCTGTGTAAACTCCTTTAGAACTCCGTACCGCCTCTATATTCATACATCTGTTGTTCTATTTCCAAATCTATATGTATCGATTTCAGTGCATTTATTAATACATATATGCATATCTTTATGTCTCTAGATGTAAATTCCACGGCTGATGAACCCACACCATTCTGGTCGCGGCGCGTGTGACGACTCCCCGCCTTCTGCGGTACGTACGTCGGAAGCTTGTTTGCGTTTCTCGCCCATAGTGGTGGCGACTGCGAGTTGTTCCTCTTTTTTGCGACTTCACAGGTTGAGCAGGGTCAGCTGCCGCCATCCATTGCGGTGTCTTACGAAAGTTGCTTGGTTTACCGGTCGACCAAGTTCACGCTGCAGTGTACGTACGGCGGACAGAACACGGTGTGTGTGGCTTTGAACGACAGCAGCACGACAGTCCACATTCGCAGAATCACTTCCGCAGGCGCAGGCGGCTCGGGCGCTGAACAGCGAGACGGCGGCTTCCTCGTCCGCGGCGGGATAGACGGGAAAAGCAGAAAGGTTTACTACAAAGAAGACAGCACTGGCCTGCGAGTTAGCTTCGACGGCACGACGTATACGTTCACCAAGGAGAGCGACCCGACGCAGGTGAGGCACAGAGAGAGAGAGAGAGGAGGAAGCGTCGTTCTGTTCTGTAGACTCCAGAGGCCTTGCGAGGCGGCAAACTCGACTTTCCTCGATTTACGTTTCCCTCAAAGCCTCCTTCGCGTCTAGAGGTGTGGAGCTGTCCACCAAAATCTTGCGTCGTGGGTGTCGGCAAGTTCCCCTCAGACTCGCTTTTCTCGCGCGGTTCCTCCGGATTTCAGGTTCGCCCTCCTGTAAGTGGAAAGCTTGTCCGGTGGCTGGTGGCGAACGAGCAGCAAGTCGTCAAGGGACAGTCGTACGCAGAAATCGAGATCATGAAGATGTACATGCAGCTCCACGTCGAGGCCAGTGGGAAGTTGATGCACGCAATGGTACGCCTGCATTCGATGCTTCGTGGTTCCTGCTGCTCTCTCTCGTCATCAGAATCAAACACGGAAAGAGAGGCTCTCTCTGTCACCTTTTTCGTCGTAGAACAGAAACGAAACGAGAGTTCATTTGGCTTTCTCTCTCGTACGCTGTGCGCCACCCCATGGAGACTTTCGTTTTCTTTGTTACTCGTCGACATGTGACACAGACAGAGAGCTGATTCTCGCTTTTCTCCCATCCGGTGGAATTCGCCTGTGCTCTTCCGCTTCGTCTTGCCGCCTTGAGGTTTCTTGTCGATAAGGCACCCCCCGCAGTTTCGCGAGCGTTTTTGGACGTCACACATTTTCTCGACTTCAATTCTCTGTGTGTTCGTCTCATTAACAGAGCGAACCCGCAGTTCAGGGCAAGAGTGCTTCCTCTTGCTCACGGGTTTTCCTTTTTTTCATCGTTCCCCGTTCTAGCGGAGGGAGTCTCTCTCACAGTTTTGTTTCCTCCTTTCTCCTTTTCTTCCTGCTTCTTCCTGTTTGTTTCCTCGTTTCGTTCTCTTCTGTTCTCTCCAAAAGCCTTCTGTTTCGCGTGCTAAATGACGAGCTCCTGCACCTGTAACGACGCCTTTGCCTTTCGTCTGCAGTCTGAGGGCGCCGTTTTCCAAGCGGGAGATCTTTTGGCCACTCTCGAACTGCCCCCCGGAGTGACGGTACCGAAGGCGACGCCGTTTCAAGGAAGGTTTCCTTCGTCCACCTTGTCTACTTGCGAGGAACATCCGCGAACAAGGAAGCTCGCGAAGCTCGCTCTGCAGCGAGAGGAGCACCAGCGGCGACAAAGGATGCTGAATCCTTTGCCGGCGTATCGGACGAGCCGCGAACAGCTTGTAAATGCTCTCGACGGCTATCAGATTCCACGAGCAGATGAAGACGAGGCCATTGCCTGCTTCTTCGAATGCATCCTCAACCCGATGCTTCCTATCTCGGAGGCCAAGGAAGTCCTCGCGGTCATAGGTCAGCCTGCACAAGAAAGACTAAGTCGTTTCTCCACGTTCGACAGAAATACATCCTCACCCGAAGTCGAGACTTCCGAGGTGATAGCGACCGCAACAGAGTACATGTGTGCACCAGGTTGTGTCAGTGAACCATTTGCAAGTAGTTCAGTATTGTCAAGACAGAGAGAAAGACCGATGTCGGTTTGACTGGAGTCGGGCGAGTTTTCTCTCTTGAACAGTTTAAGAAGGAACTGGACAGTCCTCGGTCGACAGGGCAGACGCTTGGCTTGTTTCCTTTCTCCCTGAAAGTCCCCGCGTTCTTGCGCGTCTTGTTTCTCCAGACTCGCAACTCCCTGAGCCGTTGACCAGCCGCCTCCGAAGCATCTTGGCGGACGCAGAGGCCCGCGCCGTGGCGGCGTTTGGGCTCGACGAGGAGCCTGCAGCGCGTCTGTCGACCGCGAGTATCTCCTCGCAGCCGCCGGCCGCGCCCAACGAGCGGCCACAGTCCCCGGCGCTGCCGCGCGGCGCGACGTCGGGCTCCAAGACCCACGAAGACAGCCGACAGCGGCTCAAACTCCGCAGCGACGGCTGCAGGGATACTGGGCCAAAGCTGGAGGACCAGGACACAACTCCAGGCACTCCCGACGGGGCGCCGGCGCGGTTGAAAGGAGGCAGTGAGGTCTGTGGCGCCCGACCTGTGGAGAAGGCGTCCAAGGCGAGGACTCTGTCGCTCGCGTCTCACCTTCCCCCCTTCCTCTTCTCCTTCCCTCCGTTCGCCCTCGAACTCCCTGTTGACGAATGCTTCGCAGCTGTCGAGAGACAACTCTCCCTACAGGCTGGCGAAGCCGCGACGGCCACCGAGGAGACAGAGGGTCCGCCGAAGGGAGAAGGCGGCGTGGAGACGCCCCACAGTCCGGCAGTTGTCTCCGAATACGTGGGCGTATGCGTGACTCGAGCCCAGTTGCAGCCTCTCTTTGACTGTTTGAGAAAGTACGACAGGGGTCTCATCATGGCGGCAGCGGAGGACATCGCCAGGCTCTTGGAGAAGTACCTCGAGGTGAGCTGACGGACGCTTGCAGCGCACCATGTCGCGCGTCCCAAGAAGTCTCGGAGACACGTTTGTTCTTGGTGGAAACAGGGGAGAGGTCTGCGGGCGTGAGTGCAGCCGGCAATTCTAGTTCAAAGGACAACTGCAGAAACAGCAGACTCTTCAGGGGCAGAGTTGCGCAGAGGAAACGTCGACAGCAGGAAAAGGACATGACCGCCTGTCTGAGATGGTTCTTGAAGGAAAGCAACATATCTGCTGTTGAAGACTTTAGAGAGATGCACACAACTGTCCTATTTCATTTCGCCTCTACACAAACGTTCCACTACCCACTTTCCTCTATTTACATATATATATGTATACACGTATATACATGTATATACATATATTTATATATAAACATAATTACATATGGATGTAGGCGGTGACTACACTTTCGCGTGAGTACAGAGAGGCAGCTCATAATTACTCCGATCTGATTTCGCCTTGACACGGTCTTGTCTCCAATCAGTCCTCTTCATCCAGCTGTGTCTAAATACGTCCACATGCATCGAAGCACGACTGTGTACATGAATGGGTTCCCTTTATGCGTACATGTCTGCATGCATCTACGTATGCATATGCATGTGAAGCGTGGAATGCTGTCTCGGTTTACGTGTAGCTGTTTGTGCCTGCGTGGCTACCTGTCGCGAGGTTTGGGCAGAGAACGGAGCCGCGAGTGTTTTTCTTTGGCACTTTCAGGTGGAAGAATTATTCGAAGACAGTCGCGAAGGGGCTGCGAAGAGCATTTCGATGAAGAGGACCGAAGTGGACTCGGCGGCACTGGCGTCTTTGCAGCGAAGCCACCAGGCTCTGAAGCGGAAGAATCGGCTGTTGGCGCGTCTCTTCGAGTTCATTCGCAAGTGTCCAGGTGAGGGGGGGTCCACTCCTCATTTGTGAAACCTGAGGCGTCGTGGCTGGACCTGTGACTCTTCAGAACAGCAAAGCAGCGATGAACTGGAGCGAGCTGGCGCGCCGCAAAGCACGGCTGCGGTGTCTTCGTGGGTCCTTCAGCGCGTGTCTCGGACCTCCTTCTTTGTGCGTCTTCTCTCCCACCCAGGGTGCGTCTTTTTCTTCCATGTCTGCAGTGTGGCAATCGCCCGTTTTCCTGCAACGGTACATGCGTTCTTACTCGCACTTCATGGAGTCTCTCCCGCACCTGCACGACTGTCTCCAGCGACTCTCGACGCTCGGGGGCGGGTCTCCCGAGTACTCGGCGGTGTCTCTGCCGGCGCGACAGCTGATGCTGATCAAGCGCCGAAAACCGCTCGAAGAGCAGGTTCGCCATGTGATCCACCGAATCGCGCAACTGGCGAACTGCGCCAGACTCGCTGTGAGCCCGACGTCGCCGCTGCCCTCGTCCTCGGCCGCCGCCGCCGCAGCCGCCGCTGCAGTCGCCGCGAGTGCCGCCGCCTCAGCAGCAGCCGCCGCCGCGAGTGCCGCCGCGGCAGCCGCGACCGCGGCAGGCCCTGGAGCCGGTGCGGGTGTTGTGGGCGCAGGGGCCGGTGGTGTGGGCGCAGGGGCGGGCGTTGTGGGGGGGGCAGGCGCATGCCCTGGAGCTGGGTGCTCGAGCCTGAACGCCGTGGGGGCCTGCCGGAGTCGCCTCGCCGCGGCGGCTGCGGCGGCGGCGGCGGCCACGGCTGCAGTAGCGACTTTGAGCGGCCCTTCGTCGCCAGTCTTGTTGCCGGCGCGACAGCCCCTGGGCGTCGCGACGCCTTCAGGGAGAGCGCAGCTGCTGTTTTCGGGGACGGGGGCGAGTCCTGTCGCCGGCGGCGGCTGCTTCTTCGGAAGTCTCGAGGAGTTACTCTGGGACTTCGAGGGATGCCCCGACAACGTACTCATGTGCCTCTTCCTGCATGCAAACGACGAACTCAAAAGATGTGCTCTACAGCTCTACATCAGGTAAGGGAGGGCACAGGAGGCGCGAAGGGGAAGAGGGGGGAGAGCGTGGAGGAGGTGGACCTCTGGAGGCGAGGAGAGAGAGGACGCAGCAGGGGAGAGAAGACGACGGGAAGCGAAGGGGACGAAGGTTAAGGAAGAAGGCAGAGAGAGAAGAAAGAAGAGAAACGGAGAGACAAGCGAAACAGCGAGGGGAGATGGGGGCGGCCGAGAGGATCTCAAAACGCAAGTGAGAATACCCCAGCACGCGGCGCTCTCTTCTGGACGACGCTGCCGCCCCCTTGAGTGGGAGCGACACTGATAGAAAAAGCCGAGAAAGAGTCGCGTCTGTCATAAAACAAAAACTGGAAGCTAAAGCCGAGCGTCGCGCATCCCGTGACATCCAAGCTGAGAATCAGGAAACCGGCAACTGAAACCAGAGAACATGCTTTTGTTTCGCTTGTTCTCAGTCGGCACTACGGTCGCCACGGCCTCCACGAAATGCGGATTCATACCTCAGGGGAGGTGTGGGAAGGTGCCTACGGCCTTCTCGACGAGCTGAGTCAAGAGAAGCCGGCTGGCGCTGCACTGCTGTCTTCGTCTCGGCCCTCGCCTTCGAAGATGGACGACTCCGCTCTGCCTTCGTCGTGCTCGCACCTGCCAGCCCAGCCACCGGGAGTCTCCAGTCCCGGGGAAGCGCAGACAAGCGCCCCGCTTTTTGGGTCCTTCGCGGGCGAAGCGGAGACTCCGACCTGCGCCTCCTTCGGCTCCTGGAGTCTCTGGGGCGGCCCTGAGGTGTTCGTACAGCGGGCGAACCCGCTGCTCGCTGTGTGGACGCACCACGCCGTCCTCACGCAGGAGTTCCTCACCGAGGCACTCGATCAAATCAAGCCGGCGCCGCAGACTTGCAGCTCTGCAGCCGCGAGCCCCGTACCGCCTTCCCGCCAAGTCTCCTTCAGCCACGCCGAGAAGGCGGAGCGAAAGAGTGTTGGCTTTTCGAGTGTAAGTACTGTTCGAGGGTCGAAAACCGAGCACAGGTAGAGAGGACGAGGCGAGTGTGGGGCTGGTGCTGTGGCGGGCAGCTCCCCACGCTGAGGACTTTCTTCAGGCTTCAGTCTTTCTTCACTGGAAGTGGAGGAGTCTAGGGAACCATGGGTCAAGGGCGACTAGCGGTTCGTATAGGACACCGACGTTCTTTTCTCTCGAGTCGACTCGGGTCTCTCCGAGTCGCGTGTGCTGTCTCTTCGCTTATATCGCGTTTCTCAGTTGCCTCGAAGGACTCGGTTCTTTTTTTCGCCTTTCTTTCCTTTCTCGCTTCCTCCCTTTCCCAGCTCATGCGTCGCCCTTCTCTGGAGCTCGTGTATCCCCTCTCATCTCCTTTCTTCTTTCTCCCGCGCCCGTGACGAACCTCCTGACCTCCTGCACACTGTGCTAGAGAGGACTGCGCAGGTGCGTTTTAAGTCTATCTCTCAGAAGTTTGACTTGCCGAGTTTCACGGAACCTGTTCTCTCGGCTCTTCAGGTGGGCAGCGAGGCCCGACAGCCCTCGAGTGTCTCCGAGGTCGAAGAGATGAGCCGGGAGCCAAGGGAGTTGGCTGCCACGCTGTTTCGCCGTGTCTCTTCGACCGTCGACCTCGCGTCGTCATGCCCTTCCACGTGCTCGTTCGCCAAGAAAGAGGAAGGCCGCCACACACTGTCTCCCTTCCTCTCGCACTCCTCGTCCTCGCTGTACTCGCCTGTCTCCGTCTCCGCGCCTCCCGCGGGCCTGTGGCCGGCGCCCGACGGCGCAGCGGCCGCGGGTCCGCCTCGGGCCTCTTCGGGCGAGAGCGCGACAGCAGAGACTTTGGGCGCCGCCTCCGCGGCTTCGCCTATGCGAGGCGAGGGGAGGCAGTTCGAGGACGTGGAGGTTGTCGATGGAGGCGAAGTCTGGGAAGCTCTCGGGAGCGCCAGCAAGAGTCGGCTGCGTCACATTCTCACCTGCTTTGGAGGCGGAGAAAACGACGAGACTGGACGCATCGCTCGCTCTCAACAAACCGTCGCCATGGTCTTCGACAGCATCCGTAGTCTTGAAAACGACTTCGTCGAACGCCTCGTCGGTGAGCAACGCCTGCGTGAAAAGATGGCGGCGAAAGAGACGAACGAGTGACAGAAATGGGAGAGACGGGGCATTACCTAAAAAAAGGGGGAAACGGAAAATAAAGAAGTGACAAGGGCTGAGAAGGAAAAAACACGAAAGCGAAAGGAAAAAAAGAGATTCAAGAGAGATCTGTCGCAGGTCTATCATTACGGTATACTGGAGAGATTAACAAGCTCACCGCCTTCTCTGTGGTCGTGATCATTGACACAAATTCATCTGTATGCACTCCCGTTCCTATCAGGAGCGGCCTGGCGCTTCGACCGCCAGACGGAGTGCTTTTGGAGAGGGTGAGTCTCCAAGAGGCAAGCCAACAGAAGCAAGAGGACTTTGGCCGGGGCACAGTTCCAGCTTTCAACGGGCTCTCTGAGCTCTCTCTGTTCCTGGAGCGTATTTTCTAGATCAAAAACAATCAACAAAGAAGTCGCCATTTCGGGATCCTTTTTTTCCAGGACATTTTCGAGAGCTCACTCTTCAAATTGGACTCGTCAGCATCGAGAGGAATCCAATGAAACTTAATTAAAGTGTGCACTTTGGCTGTAATTTCCTAGAACCCATGTTGAAATCTGGGCCCGTCACGATTTGGAAAAAGCTTGACTCCTCAAAAAGAGAACTTCTCAAGCTCTTCTATACAGAAAAGAACTGAAGAGTCGTGTGGTTGGTTTCTGCCCAGAGTACGGACGCATCAGTCGTGCGATGCCGCCGCCACCCCCAACTGTCGACGGCAAAATTCTTCAGCTTTTCATTCTCGATCTCGGCGGCCCAGCGAATGCGGTAAGGCGACAGATCTTGCTCATGCTATCAAACGAACCAAGGCAACGACCCTTCGTAGGAGATGGTGCTGCTCTCTCTCACCATCAGATAACTCTTTCTCTTCCTGTCGATTCATCTCTCAGACGTCGCTATCCATGTGCCTTGAACATCTTTCACATCCTTTCATCGTTTGCCGACCCTTTTCTCGCCTTTCTTCATCCATCTCCCTTGATCCATCTGTCTCAATCCCTCTCTCTTTGTCTGTCGCTGTTGTTGGCTGGTCATCCACCGGTCTCTCTCTATATATTTTTATTTATTTACATATTTATATGTATATAGACGTATTTCTGTGTATGCACATCTTTTTGTTTTAGAACGGCAAGTGTTTATGAGCATGGTGTTGTCAGATGGCGGTTTGAAGTGAAGATGAGAAAATGCTTCTTCCGTGTGACTGTGCGTGACTTTGATATCAGGCGGCGAACAAGGAGGCGCACTGCTGCACGGTGATCGGTCACTTGTTGAACGAGACCGCGTCGCTGCTGCAGAGCTGCAACCTTCACTTGGTCGCAGTCACGCTTTTGTCTTCTTCTTCGCCCCTCTCGCCGGCGATCTGCGGCTCCTCTTCTTTCCAGTTAGCCTCCGCCTCATCGACGCCCGTCTCGACCTCCAAGTCTCCGCATATTGTGGAGTCCAAGGCGCCGACGAACGGTCCCTCTGGCGGGCCTGTGGGCGCGGGGTCGGACGGGGGCCCTGTGGGGAGTCTCTCCTCGTTGCCGTCGTCCGTGTTGTCTGCGTTTCTGCGAGAGCATTTCTCGGAGAATCCGGGAGAGAGTTCCGAAGAGACAGAAACGCCGCGCTTCTTCTACTTCAGAAACAGCTACCGACTGCCCACGCCTGAGGTTCTCGCCGCACGAGCTTCGGGGAGCTCCCAGTCCGCCAGTCCGCCGAACTCGACGAGTTCCACGCCGTCGCGGGCCTCTTCGCCTGCGCCGGGGGTCCGCGAAGAGCCTCGGACCCGCGGCGGGGAGAAGGGGGCCGCGGTGCTGGTCAAAGCTCTGGCGATCGCGTCCTCGGAGAACAGTCAGGAGGCGGCGAACCGCGACCTCGACAAGGCCCCGGCACGGAGCGCATTTCCGGCGCCCGCGGCGCGGCTCGTTCGGCCCCTGCCGCCGTTGAGCTGTCCGTCGGCCGCGCAGTCCCAGTTCCTCCCCTGCTTCGTGGAAGAAGACTTAATCCGAAACACAAGTCACGCGCAGTTCAGCTTGCTCGAGCTCTCTCGCTTCCTCCCGCACTTTTACGTCCGCTTCATTCCGACCTCCGTCCCCGACGTCCACGTCTTCAAGGCAGTCCCCAAACCCAGCGGGTCGAGTGGGCCAGGAGCCCCCGCGGGGTCCCCACAGGCCCCCGAGAAGCGGCTTCCAGCCCCCGCTGCTGCCACAGGCGCCCGGACCCAGGCCGCCCCTCGCCAGAGTCGTGGAGGAGGCAGCAGGTACTTTGTCCGGATCCTCGTCTCCGTCGTCACGGGGGGCACCGCCGGCGGGCGGAGCCGCGGAAAGGAGACACCTGGCGAGGCCCGTGACCGCAACGCCGAGCAAGACGAGTTGGACGACATCCTCTCTGAGCAGGAGCGTCGCTTCGTCTGCGGGTTGAACGCACTGGAAGTTGCATGCAAGTCGGGGGACGTGGACGCGATGGCGGGCAACCACCTGCTGCTCTCAACCACCATTCTCTTCCCCGCCGCGGTCTCCGGGCCAGCGACCGCCGCTCGCCCTCACCGGCCCCGCCCCGCCTCCACGGGCTCCGTGGGCCCCGCGCCCAACCAGCTCTGCACCCCCACCGCCGTCGTCCACCGCGTCGCCCCAGGGGCGCTGGAGGCGGCTGCGCGCAAACTGATGAATCAATACGAGCGCAGACTCGCGAAAATGAACGTGAAGAAGGTGGAGTTGCGCTACATGCAACGAAGCATTGCAGGTCAGCAAGGGGCGAGAAGGGGGCGGGAGCAACTGGACTCCAGAGTTCGCGGCCCTCATCGACAGCCACAGTAATTGATCCGTTGAGGGAGCGTCAACCGTGCATATGTATTTACATGGCGGACGTCTGGGTGACACACACGGGGCAGGAGGTGCCGCTTTGTTCTGGGTTTCAGAGTCTCTCGTGGGTTCTCCACGCTGGTTTTTGTCACTCTCTCGAGTTTTTCTTTGTCATTCTCTCTCTTTGTCACCCTCTTAATTTTCCGTTCCTTTCACTAATTCCGTACTCCGTGCTTTTTCCCTCACTCCCGCTTCCTCCGCAGTCTCTTTCTTCTCCCAAACTTTCTGTTTCGCACGTTGATTCTTCGTGAGCACTCCGCATTTCATGGCTGTTCTTGTTCTAGGGAGCGAAGGGCCCTGTGTGCCGCTGCGTTTGGTGGTGGACAATCCGACGGGTCAGTCGCTGCGCATTCGCAAGTTCCTCGAAGTGACGAATCCGACGACGGGGGAACAGGTTTTCTCGGCTCTGGACAACCGCGGGGCTCTGTCTCTGAGTGGCGCATGCTCGAGTTTTTCTCTCCACTCGTCGCTCTCCATCCCGGGGGGCCCCAGGCCTGCCCGCGACGCAACCTCTCACGCGCCCCGGTGCATTTCGGTGAAACTCGGCGACGACAGTGACTTCGATGGACGACCTGTCAGCGTCCCTCACCCACTGCCCAGTGCCCTCGACGTTCGCCGCGCCCAGGCCTTCACTGTCTCCACCGTTTTCATTT
The DNA here is from genome assembly GCF_000006565.2 of Toxoplasma gondii ME49. Classification (NCBI taxonomy): domain Eukaryota; phylum Apicomplexa; class Conoidasida; order Eucoccidiorida; family Sarcocystidae; genus Toxoplasma; species Toxoplasma gondii. The sequence continues at coordinate 1,437,710 of NC_031480.1, read as the reverse complement.
ACGACTTCCTGGTGCGGACCACGGAACCAGAGAACTTGAGATCGCAACGACAGGGAGAGAAGGAGAAGGGAGAGAAAGAGAAGGCGAAGAACAGACAGAAAGAGAAGGGAGAGGAAGAGAAGGAGAAGAAGCGAGAGAAAGAGAAGGGAGAGGACGAGAAGGAGAAGAAACGACAGAAAGAGAAGGGAGAGGAAGAGAAGGAGAAGAGGGCGACTTATGTTTATTCCTTCCGCGGCTGCGTGTGAGCTGAGTCGCGTGCAGGACCTGTTCGAAGAGGCGATTCGCAAACAGTGGAGAATGTGCCCCAAATATTTCCTGCCAGCCATCGTCGAAAACACGGTGAGAACAGGAGGCAGATGAATGGACAGGCACTCTACGTTTCGAAGCACAGGCAATAAACGCTTTACTGGAAACACAGAAAGGACTCTTATCCGCAGGCATGTGCATTTCGGGGATCTGTGCGTATGCATCCAGTCGGAACTATCCATATATAAATACATATACATATGTATTTATATATATATATATATATGTATAAAGATGCAGGGCTCGATGCACATGTGTGTATCCGTACCGCCGCATGCATATCCGCTTTTGCGTATTCCTGTTGCGAAGGTCTCGGCGTTCGTCTATGTGCGAGTTTTTTCATTTATCGATCTCTCTTGTCAGCGGCGACTCCGCGGCGCTGACGTTTGACCCTAAACGACTGTCACATCCCCTCTTGGGTTAGGCTGCGTAAGCGTGTGTGTCGCTGACTTCATGGTTTCTTTTCTTTTGTCACTTCCGCGTTCGCCTGTCTCTTGTTTCCAGACGGCTCTGGGAGGCGGCCGCAGCAGCTCGGGTCACAGCGCAAACGCGGACAACAGCACAGCAAAGTCTTTTCTGCCGGAGCGAGTGAGTTTGGCGGGAAGAAGACATGTCTTCTCTCATGTCGACTGTTTCGTAGCCGAAGCTGTGTTGGTCAGGACGTATGGAAGAACGAGAAGGAGATCAAGAGACAGAGGCAGTCTTCTCTCTGTCGACGCGTTTCACTGGCATTCGTCGTTCTGGCGAAGCTCTGTGTCTAACAGCGGTCGCGTGGATGGCGCTGACTGCGACTTCCGGGGAATGCAGGAGCGGGATGCACTGACGGGGAGAAGAAGGAGGCGAAAGATGACAAGAAAAACAGAGAAAATGAGGCAGAAAGAGGAAGCCTTCACGCGTGCAGTGTTTCGCTTCTCGCGTTCTTCTTGCACTGGGGAAGGATCGGCCAGAGGATGTTTCTGCCATATTTTCTTCAGTTTGTTTTTGCTTCGCATGCACAGGTCTTTGAAGCCACAGAGCTGCGGCTGAATCGCAAGGGTGAACTCGAAGAAGTCCAGAGAGAAAAAGGCCTCAACGAGTGTGGAATGGTGGCCTGGCGCGTGACGATGCACACCCCAGAGTTCCCTAAAGGGCGTCGCGTCATTCTGATAGGTATCTTTCTCTTCGCTTCTTCGTCCTAGTCTCTTCTCTCAAGTCGCAAGTCTCGTTCTTTTCTCTCGCCTTCCCTCGATCTCCATCTCTCCTTCCTTTCTTCGCCTTCACTCTGCATGAAGCAAATGCAAGTTTTCGCTGCTTCTCCGGTTGGCAGTCGCCGCTACGTTCCTCCGGGAAGACCAAGAGACTTTGCCGGCTTGCAGGGTCTCTCCGACTCGAGGTTTTCCTTTTCTGTGTCCGATGTCTCTCTCCGCTCCTCCGCTGCTCTCCTTGCGCTTTTTACCATGCCTCTCTGTCTCTCTCCGTCACGCAGAGGCTCGTCCTGCTGTCTCGAGTCTTCGCGCGGAGTCTTGCGTTGCTTCTCCTCGCCTGGCCGTATGAGACTTCTTCTTTTGTAGTCTTCGTCTCTTTTTCTTCTCCTCCCCTCCTGGTCTGTCCTCCTCGTCTCTCTCTGCCGGCTTGTCTCGCTTCCTCCCCCTTTTGCCTCTCGGCGAGGGTGGACGTCTGCGAGGAGCTGATGCTCGTCTCCAAGGCAGAGAAAGCTAGCGGAAAGAAGGAAGACGGCTACGACTCCCCCATCCGCTTCCGGTTTCTCTGTCTCTTGCGTCCTGTGCGGCAGGCAACGACGTCACCTTTCAGATGGGAACATTCGGTGTGACGGAAGACCTGCTTTTCCAACGCGCTTCCGAGATAGCCAGAAAAGAGGTAAACTTTACCCTTGCATGGCATTCGCGTCCGCCTTTCAAACACCACTGAACACAGCATTGCGAATTCCAGTTCCACGGTCTTCAGCTCGCCTCCCTTGTCTCCATGTACCCCTCCACTCTTATTTTGCTCTCTCTCGATGTGCATATAAATATATATATATAGAGAGACATGTACATTATATACATATATATACATATATATATATATATACATATGTATTGTATGTGTAGGATGGACTGCACCAAAGGCTCGGTTCTATTTATTCATATTAAAGGTTCTTTTCCGTGTTTCTCCGTTGCACGCGCAGGGCATTCCACGGATTTACATTGCAGTGAACAGCGGCGCGCGCATGGGACTGGCGAACGAAGTTTTGAAGCTCTTCCAGGTCGAGTGGATCGACGAGACGCAGCCGCACCGTGGCTTCAAGTACCTTTACGTCACCGAAAAAGATTACCAGCAACTCATGCAAACGGATTCCATCGTTGCAGAACCTGTTCAACATCCTGTCGAGGGAACCGTACGTTCAAAGTTATCTCCACGTGTATATATATATATATATATATATATATATACGTTTACAGAGAAAGTTAGAGATATGTTTAAATATACAGATGTATATACCTTTATAGAAGGAGCTGGAGATATATATTTGTGCATATATATATATATATATATGTATGTATGAATGCGTGTATTTATGAGATGGTGGCTTGCGTGTGTGGGGTCGGTGGGCGTATGTGAAACTGTTTTCTGGGGTGCTCTTCTGAGTTGTCGCGCTTGCATTTCCGTCTACAGACCTACGTATATACACGTTTGTAACGCATAAGCATACATCACAACGTTAGGTGTGTACCACTATGTACGCATATATATATATATATATATATATTTATGTATATGACGCGTTTAAGTTACATGTGTATATATATTGAATCCGTGAGGTGTGAGTTGCATGTGTTTCAGGTGTATAAAATAACGACTATTGTCGGGGCTCAAATTGGTCTGGGGGTGGAGAATCTTTGCGGAAGTGGAGCCATCGCTGGAGAAACAGCTCGCGCATACAAAAGCACCTTCACCATCACTTTCTGCTCCGGGCGGTCGGTGGGTATCGGAGCCTACTTGACCCGTCTAGGTCAGCGAGTCATCCAGAAGTCAGGTAAACTGCGACGTCTCCACGTGAGCTGCGCGGCTCCTCTTGCAGAATGGTTTTTCAGACTTAGGCCAGGAGTGCGTAAAAGACGAAGCTGCTGGATCGGATCGCGCAGGCGGTTTTTGGTGGACTGAAGCCACCCGGCGGGGTAGCTGGGTTCTCTTCCTGTCATATCTGGAGTTGAGTCGGTTTTTTCGGAATTAAAAAGTTCGCGTTGTCCCGAACGCGTCTCAGGCGGTCTTCAAGGCTTCACATGGGGTCTCTGCGCTTTTCTCTCAGTGAACGCGCCACTCTTGCTGACAGGCTACCAAGCACTGAATCGCCTTATAGGCCGCGACGTGTATTCTTCGAACGACGAAATCGGAGGCATTGACGTCATGCACAAAAATGGCATCTCTCACCTCACTGTCAAAGGTAAAAACGCTGGGTAAAGAGAAGTATGGCACTCTTTCTCGTGTCAAGCGTCAGGCTGTAATGCCTGACGCTTGACCTAAATTAAATGCTAACGACGACCAGTGCAGACATGTATCGACATATGTATATGTACATGTATGTTCATATAAACATATATATATATATATATATATATATATATGTTTGTGTGGTTGTATTATCTTGTGGCCTGAGCACGACGAGGTATCCGTGTTTCATTTGTTTCCATTTGTTGTTGTTTTTGCCTGTGTCCGGTCTTGTCACTTTCGTGTGTTTTATCCAGATGACATTGAAGGCTGCGAGGCGATTCTCGACTGGCTCTCGTATGTCCCTGAACACCGCGAAGGACCTCTTCCCATCATGGTCGACCCCACAGATCCTGTCTCCAGGCCTGTGGCGTACAAGCCTGCGCGTGCGACGGAGGATCCGCGCCTCATGTTCACGGGTATGTGGACCGCGTTTTCAGGGTATTTTTTGTCACTTCAGTGCTCGTCTGCTTCAGCGAAAAGCGTTGGATTTTAGGCCTCAACCTCATGCAGGTGCCTGCAGAGCGCTCGCGTGCTTGAGGTGAAGAGAACGCAGTTCTTTAGGATGTCTTGACTCTGCCTCGCCACTGGAGGCTTCAGAGAGCAGTGTGTGCATGCAAAAGCTTCTTTCCTCTCTCGCGTGTCTTGACTCGTATGACTCTGGGAGTGCGTACCTGGAGTCATCTTGGCGAAGCTGCGGTTACCCCGCGAGGAGAGAGAACCGGCGATAGAAGGAAGTCCGGCGAGAAAAAGGCGGGGGACATCCAACGAAGAAAGCAGCAGAGAGCGAACGTCAAAGGCGACGCCTGATGTCCTAGGACACTGAAATTCAACGCATGTGTAGCAAAGTGTAAGAGGACACAGAGAGAGAACAAAAGAGAGAAACAAGAGACGAGGAGAGCCGACACCCCCGTCGGAGGATATGTGCCTGTGGCCGTGAAATAAGGTGCGAGCTCAAAACCTCAACTTGTTCGACTTTTACTTCTTCTTGATACTCACTCGAGAACGGTGATCATGTCGCAGTAGTCGCTCGATGGTAGGCTCGTGTGTTTTTCTCCTTGATGCATGCACGCCTTTCTTGCAGGCTGCATCGACCCTCAAGGCAACTGGCTAGGTGGCGTCTTTGACCGAGGCTCGTATCGGGAAGCGATGGCGGACTGGGCTCGCTCGGTCATCATTGGTCGAGCTCGGCTTGGCGGCATTCCTGTTGGGGTTGTCGCTGTGGAGACGCGGGTACGTTTTCTTTTCAAAGTGGTAACGTGACGAAGAAATGCCTCCACGCACACAGACGAAAGGGCCGAATCGAAGGGCAAGAGACGGACACAAACGCGAAGAAGAAGAAGCCGAAAGCGGGTCGTTTTGGGGTCGGTGGGTCTGCCATGTGAACCGTTCGGTGGTGTGAAGGAGGATCTAAAAGAGTATCTTGCCTCCTTGCAGAAAACGGAGAAAGAAAAGCGAAAACGGCTGGTGCAGGTGGTGCATCGAAACGGCGTTGACACTGACGTTTCGAATGCACAAACTGAGAAAGGGCCAGCAGGTGACGCAAGTGATCGGGAGGAAGAGAGATGCAGATATATTCAAATATATGTATATATATATATATGTATATGTATATGTATGTATAGACAGAGAGAGAGAGATGAAGGGAGAGAAGTGAAGAGGGATGGATGAGGATGAAAAGTTGGACTTTTTTTACATTCTTGAGAATCGGAAGAAGGAAACGGGAAGAACGTGTCACCCGAGTGGCACAGATAAGGCGTTCTGCTTTTTTTCGCTGGACCTACGTAGGTGACAGAGGCGAAGCAGCCGGCAGACCCAGCGATGCCTCATACTTCTGAAATTCTTCTCACTCGGGCAGGTAAGAAGAAACTTCGGAATGCTTCTCGGTGGTTCTCGAATCTCTCTTTCGCACACTTGGCGTTTTTCTCTGTCGTTCTATTCCTTCTTAGTGGAAACCTGTGGCCTCGATCCGAAGGTTCCGTCGGAGTCATTGGGAAGCGAAGCCACACACAGGTGCCGAACACCGCCATCATGCAAATCGCATGCATATCTATATACATATACATATATATATATATATATGTAAATATATACATATATATGCATTGAAAGAGGTGGAAGGAAATATCGAGATGTGTGTCCGAGTGGACATCCGTTTGTATCTATATAGAGAGAGAGCTTCGGTCGATCTAGACGCATGTGCATGCAGGCATATTCGTGTATATGTATGTATGTATGTATGTATCTTTGGTATTGATACCGTCCCCCTGGTTTATTGTCTGTCTTTCGTTTGGCGGTTTTTGTTTTTGGTTCAGCGCGTGGGGGTGACAGCCACAGTTCCTCGAAGCGCTCTGCTATGCCTTTTTTTGAAGTTCATGGGCTTCTTTTGCTTTCGTCGCGTGTACCGTTTTCTCGTGTGTACTTCCCGGGTGTCGCCGCGTTCTCTGCCCACATCTCCTTTTTTCTGCTTCCCTTTCTTGCAGGCCAAGTCTGGTTCCCTGATAGCGCGTATAAAACTGCGCAAGCGATCTGGGACTTCAACCAGGAAGAGCTTCCGCTGTTCATCTTCGCGAACTGGCGAGGCTTCTCGGGCGGCCAGAGAGACATGTTCAACGAAGTAAGAAGAAGCCATAGGCACGAAGTCAAACAGATATCACAACAAATTCCTGAAACACCGACGACTGCTTGTCATTGTGGTTTATATATATATATATATAATATATATATATATCTAGAGAGAGAGAGAGAGATACATATATGTGTATGCAAGTGCATGTATATATATATATATATATATAGGCGTGTATACTAAACCTGGGAGTACGCACGGTGTAGTTGAGGTGGAATTAAGTGTGTGGTTGAGTGTTCTTTGTTGCAGATTTTAAAGTTTGGTGCATACATCGTCGATGCCTTGGTGGACTACAAACAACCTTGCTTCGTGTACATTCCTCCCAAAGGTGAGTTCGACCGGAAGCGAGAAACTCGCGTTCTGCACAGCTGCAGAGAAATTCCTTTTTCCTGAGTGACCGTCCGTCACACGAGCTCTCACATTGTCCTGCACGTTCGTAAAATGACACAGAGTGCCGAATTCACTTTTCTATTCGCGAAGGGAGCAGACACACGCACCCCTGTAAAGACAGACAATTTTGTCGCATGTTCAGCGTGCTCATCGTTCTCTAGGTCAGCGCATGGCTGCCTGGACTTCTGTAAAAAATTGCAGATAGCGGCGTAGATATCTAGAGAGTAAGTGGATACAGCCAGAGCTGTAGACACAGTGGCATATGTAGAGACGTAAGTATAGATAGATGCATAGATACAGATACACATGCATACATTCGTAGATGTAGATAGGTCCACAGATACAGATAAGCAGATATATATATATATATATGTATTTGTATACATACACGTAACTGCCAATAGCTGCATAGGTGCAGATACACAGATTTAAATACAGAGATAGGTATACAGATGGATAGATAATTATAGACTACAAGAAAGTCCGTGGTTATTCCCCAAGTCTTTGTCACTGTATCCAGATGTATAGTATGTACGTGCGTGCATATTTATTTGTATTTCATGTCGCCCTGGTTCCTGTCTTTTTTCCTTGTTTTTCTAGGCGAGCTTCGAGGAGGGTCCTGGGTTGTGGTGGACAGTCGCCTGAACGCAGAGCACATGGAGATGTACGCAGACACGGAGAGCAGAGGAGGTGTGATGGAACCGAGCGGCACAGTCGAAATCAAATTCAGAGACAAAATGCTCATTGAAACGATGCGGCGGCTGGACCGAGTCACGAAACAACTTGAAAAGGTAAGCCCCTGGCGCTCTTCCGCATTCACACAGTTCCTCCGCAATATACCTTCAGATATATATATATATATATATATATATATATATATATATATAATATTTACATATTAATATGTTTAAACATACATGTATGCAAGAGCATCATAAAAGTATACATATATGTTTGTGTGCGTATGTGTATCCGTGCTTAGTTTGTGCATGCAGACCCGTTAAATTCTTGTATCTGTGTAAGCCCATGTCTTCTATTGATGGCTGTTGTGTGTACCCAGCGGCGACGATGTTTCATTCGCTTCGGAGTTATGCCTTATGAAGGCAGTTCGAAGTTTTTTATTTTAGTAAAATTTTTTGCAATTATGAATTTTAAAATGAAGTCTTTTTTCAGTTGAATCAAGTAGAATTTTTCATATTGTTTTTTTAAAAAGAAATTAATAAGCTAATGATAATCTGACACCTACGGTATTATAGTTTATGATGATTGCTTCCATACTGAATTTCAATTGTTAATAATTAGTAGTTAAATTAACTCAGTTTTCTTCTAAATCGTCCGTTATTGAAAGTAATTATAATTTTGAATTTAATTCGTTGGGTTCTTTTAAACTAACACGAAGAGATTCAGTTGTAGTTGAATTTTGTCATTCAGTATTTCTAAATGAAAAATACACTTCAAGAGTATTACGAGCAAAACGCCCTGGAACCAAACCAGAAGCCATGCCTTTATCAAACGCGTGCTCTACCGCTGAGCTGATGGCGTTTTTTCTTTTTCTTCAGCTCTCTTCCCTCCTCGCCTTTGGCGAAATTAGGGTGTGGGGTTGTGGAGCACTGCGACCGCATGCGGCTGTGGCCTCTGCCCGGAGGCCGCGCCTGGTGTCTCTCTTTGTTCAGCGTTTTAAACTCTGTGGTCGTTCTGCTTTTTTTAGGAGGACGCGAAGCTTGCCAGTGAGGGTCTTCCCATCGACGCGCCTCGTCGCCAAGAAATCAAGGAGAAGAAGGAGAAGCGAATTCAAGATCTCCTTCCTGTCTACAAGCAGGTACGAGGCTTCGCGTGTATAAGAGTGTTTGGTCTGTCGCGTTCCTCGAGCGTGTCGCCGCCAGGTTGCCCAACTCCTTTTTCTTTCTTCACTTTCCCTGGCTCCGTCTAGTTGTCCACGTCCGTTTTCTCGTCTTTTTCTCTATTTTTGTAGGTCGCGATCCACTTCGCAGATATGCATGACACAGCGACGCGCATGAAGAAGCGGGATGCGGTGCACGACGTAGTGATGTGGGAAAAGAGTCGAAACTATTTCTACTGGCGTCTGCGGAGACAGTTGATTCTCTTCAACTTGCGGAAAGAGATCACGATTGCAGACCCAACCTTGAGCCTTATTCAGGCCCAGAATCTGGTCTTCAAGTGGGCTGAGGAAGCCGGACACAGTAAGTGTAAACTTGGTTTTGCAAGACTTGTTCACGCGTCTGATGCAGCTTTCAATCGCCGCTCTTGACTGCGTGCGATGCGTGCAAGGGCCAAAATCGTGGAAGCCCGGACTTTATTTAGACTTGCGCAAAAACGTCTCGTTATCTTCAGCAGACAAAAGCTGTCGGGAGGCCTTCTTCGTCAGCAGCACATGCCGCTGTCTCTACAGTCGACCCCTCTCGTTGCGTTCTGTCTCTGCCTCGACAAGCGTGAGAACGCACATGCACAAACGTACCAGTGTGCGTCCATACGTATGCGTACAGATGTATACGTTCTTGTTCATCTGTGGTCTTTCGGTGGCTTATCTCTTGCGTCTGTTTCCATCGTTTTGTGCGCAGACGTTGACGGAAACTATCAATTTGTTCAGTGGGCCTGCCACAGTATTTCCTTTTTTGCGAGCAAGCTGGCGGCGTTGCATGCGGCCCATCAAATGCGGAACCTTCATGGCTTCGCGCACGACAACCCTACCGCGTTTTTGGAGATTCTCCGACGTCTCGATCCCAACTTGTATCACCGCCTCGAGTGTAAGTCCCCCGTGGTTCTGTTCTGTCCGCGAATATGCCGGGGAAGAGTCAGCCAAAGGCACTAAGAGAGACAGATTCTTTGACGGTGGGGGAGTCCAGAGGATAGGCGAGAAGCACCTGTCACATTGGGCATCCGTGTCGTTGTGCACACAGCCGTGTCGAGAAAAAATGAGCGTCACGGGGGGATTCTGTCTGGTGATTTGTGTGGCGGAGAATCGACAAGAAAAAAAACGCCGTAACATACCCCGCCTACTGTGTAGGCGACGTCTTGGTGGATCTATCCTGAGAGTCGAGGACAGCGAAAAGAATGGCTGCTTCGTGTTCAAAACTGCTGCTTGCAGTAAGGCAGACACCTCTGCGCTGTTCATAGCTTGGTCTGTATGACTGCTATACTCCACCACTCCTCTGGACTGCTTAAAACAGCTACAGGTCTTGGGTTTCAATGTGTGCTGCGACGTCAAGGTTGTACCTCTTATGGTAAGCGTCATTCATGGATTTTTGCACCACGCCTTTCTGTGGAGTGCATAACTTTTTCGCCGGTCACGGGACGTTTGTGTCGCTGTTCGTGAATTGTGCTTTGTACAGTTGTCAGCGCGGTGTCGGAACAGACGCAGAGCAGTTCAAGCACGCAAAGATCGATGGCCGCTCTGTCGTTGATCACGAAACCGAATGCGCCCGGCGACAACACTGGAGAACCAGCAGACGGTCTTCCCGCGAGTCACCTTCTTTGAGGAGTTTTCATAGGGCACGCACATGCGCACCTACGCAGACACATGTTTCTCTCTGCTTTCCGCACTCTCACTCCTGTTTTTGTTTAAGCATTTAGACATACGCATATCTACGCTGTCGCTGCGTTGCTTACTGACACACATCACTTGGAGCCATACTACACGCTTGTCGCTATGATCCTTGCGGTAGTGGTGAGCGTGGCGGGACGCCAGCGCCTGTAAACGAAGGAATGAATGTTTTGGAGTTCACGGTCGCTTTCCGGTCACACCTGGCGTCTACAGCCTTCCTCGTCGAGTGAACAGTGTTGCAGTAGTCGCAGGTGCTGTGGCACGAAACGGCGGATGCTCCTAGTTCGTGACATGTGCACTGCTTGAAACTACGTTCCCCTTTGGGAATTTCGTCCGACATTTCGGGGGACGCCGATCTCCGGGCCAGTCCATTTTATTGAAGCCTTCACAGGCGCAATGTGTGCACGTTCAAGAATAGCGCAGCCGTATTTGTATGTGCATGTGTACATCTGTCCATCCGCTTCTGGTGTTTTGGTGTGCGTCCTTGTGGGTGTCGAGAAATGAGACAAGAACGCAACTGTTTGTCCCGGTGTTTGTTTTGTGTACCATGCACACTGTAAATTCGGCGAGTGCGAGCCACGCACGCCCACCAGCGTTCAGCCGTGAGGAGATTTGGTGTGTGAAAGGACCAGGCGAATGTCTCAGCGTGCCTCGTGTACGATACACATTGCGATCCGTTTTTTCTGTTAGGGAACGCCGCACTGAATCCTTCAGAGCGGCGAGAGAAGTGGAGCGACAGCCGTCCTTGGCATTTTTTTCGTTTTTCCTGTGTCGAGGACCGGGAGAAGCTCCGTGGGGAAGGGTGTCTTCCGTGTGTAGTGTTTCCTCTTATTGGGTGGCCATCCCAGAGAATCGCTGGGGAAAAGTGTGAACAACTGCGAGTTGTTTGTTTTTCTTCGCGCCGGGTCTATTTATCCGGTGAACGTCTTGTGGACTCCGTTTGAGGGGCGTCTCATCACAGGTGTTTGTAGACGGTGGCCAGGTGCGAACAGCCGTCCCCCTAGCAGACAGACTCGTTTGTGCACCGTGTTGAACAGTGATAAATGTGTTCACTCTGCTCGCGCCCTAAGGTCGACACGGTGGAATGCTTAGTCTACGAGTGCGTTCGCGGCTGGCCTCGATCGAGGCTTCCATTTGAACATTCAGAAGCGTAGAACGTCCATCACGCCAGACACAAGAAATCTTGTCGGTGACGTTGTTCAGCGGCAGTGCTTTGAAATACTACAGCTCGAATACGAACTATAGGTGCATACAGTAACAGACTTGGCCGATATGCATTCGTCAGAAGGGAGGCAAGCATCTAATCTGTTTTTTTTTTCGGAGAAGGGAACTAGCAATGCAAAAGGAGCAAAGCGTGTAATTCAGTGAATCGATAAGAGGTCGTGGGCACGGCTCGTCGCTTGCGTTGTTTCGCCGTTTCTGTTCCAGCTCGCCCTGAGCTGAGAAGCAGGCACACCGGTCCTTTGATACCCAACTATGTAAAGTTCACAGATGCTGTTTTCTACGTTCCGATACAATACGTCGGCTGAGGAGCGGGATTCCTTGCTTTGTAAGCATTGGCTTTTGTGGCAACCCGTCCAAGAACTGATTCGCTGGTGGGTTCAGTGTCCATGACTACCTGGGGCCTATAAGCATTCCCTCTTCGGAGTGCAGCTGACGACAACTGCGTGCGCATCATGGTCGTAGGGATCAGCATAAAGCCATGTCGACGTTTGTTTTGTTTCGTTCCGTTCTAACAAGCAAGACTTCGCGACGGGGCTAGTATTCAGTTGGACTGCGACATGACTTCTTTCATGGAACGAGGACTGATTGGACACGCGACTTGGTGGCCTACTCCCACCAGGAAAAAGTGGCTCGTTCTCTGTGGTATTCTTTTAGAGTTCGATCAAAACGAAAGCGAGAACTTTAGCATTTTCAGGAGGGGAGTCTTGCTTTGATTCTCCATACAAATAGAGAGATGTGGCGTTAGGTAGCACACGAAAGCTAGCTATCTTGATTTGTACTTGATATAATTACCGCGGACAAGCATTCAGCCACTTATTGAGGAACACCCATGAGCCCAAAACCATAACTTCGGAATTTCAGTGGTTTGTGACTCCAAATCCATTATCGTTATTATAGATGGATGGACCTAAGTATTCCTGACAGATTAAAATCAGGAAAGAGACTACCAAAGGGAATGCTGTGACATTTGTACAGTTAGATGCTAGTATGATCAGTACTGTCGTTCTGGCAGTATCATCAAGATAGCCAGTGTTGTAGCCCGTAACAGAGATCCTGCCTATCCAGCTCCAGACTGGAGGTTTGACGTGGAATTCAAGCAGAGTGAAATAAAGGTAAAGTTCACAACAACGGGAAAGAACAGTCCATGTTATTACAGCGTCCAATGTCGGGTCACCCTGAACCACATCCAACTTGGAGCAACCGACCGAGTTTTCCTCCCCACGGTCTCCCTCTGTGTGGCCACGAATGTGGCAGGAAAAACTCAAGCTGTGAATAAGACCACGTGGAGAGGCTAATTGAAATCTCTAGCGAAAATGTGCACGTTTCATTTCCCAAAAGAGCGCACTACATCTGGGAACAGGAGGAGATGCAGCCGCGTGCCCAGCAACTGGAGTCGGTGATTATCCTGTCGCAGAAAGCTGTGACACAACTGCCTTCACAAAAGTGGAGTTTCGCCTAAAAGTCCGTCTCAAAACTCTGTAACTAGCATGGAGTAAAGAAGGCACCGAATGAGGGACCACCCGTCCTGACCTCAGTCAAAGAAGAGCCGATTCCGCCCTTCAGATGGCGACCGTTTCGCAGGCCAACTCTTCTCAACAGTGCATGCAAGAAAAAAAGGAATTCGACCCGCTTGTTAAATTCCGACGTGCTGGTGAAACACCGGTGAGAGCAATGCGTTTTTTCATCCATTCCGCATATGCATTTTGATAAAGAACTGCTTGCGGCTTCTGGCGTGGGGTGGCGAGAACATTTACTCGGGCTTAATTTGCGTTAGTGCGCTGGAGGCTAGACACAGTCCCATTGACTATCAAGAGGCCGGAGACGAAACGGATTCTTCCCGTTCCTCAGAGCATTGTTCATTCAGACTGTAGTCCTAGAAGAATATGTGTTTTCTACTCCCGAATCGCTGTCGAATCCCAAAGGAGCACTCTACCCCAGCGATTGTCCAAAATTTCTTGACTGAAACTGTCGCTTGCGTCGTGTTTCGTCTGGGTACGTCGTGAGCATTGATCCTCAGTTCGTCCGCCCCACACGTGGCCTACGGTCGAAATTTATTCGCTTGATGAAGAACCGAGATGTTTCCTCTCTATCCTTCTTGCAAAACGCTGTCCGAGTCACTTCTGTGACTGCATGCTTCTCTGATTGGCTCGTCAAAGAGCTCGATACTGTAGTCGCCCAATCAGTCCGTGGTTCTCGCTGGCGCGTACCGTTTTCGTGGTCACATTTTTTCATGGAGAAAAGGGATCCGTTTTGTCCTCCGTAATTTGAATCAGTCTCTAACATCCTATACTTTTGGAAGAGGTGTCGCCCCGGCCGGTTCCCACTCAACGAGAGCACTGCCCAACTGGAAAGTCCCGTTTCCTGGGCAAGCTCGCGGGTGTTTCTGTCCAGTACCGTTTTCGGTGTACATACACCCATCTCTACACAGCAAAACCCCGGCCAGTGAAATAGCGTCCGGCAATATCCGTGATTCTCGCGTTTCTTTTTACTGTTTAGCCTCCGAGCATTGTTCGCCTCACTTCTGCTGTTTCTGTTCCTTTTTCGGAAAGCTTCGGTTTTTTCCCGTGTGTCTCAAGCGGCTTGTCCCCGCCGTCCGTTCAGACTTACCAGTTGCCGTGTTTGTCCGTCCAAGCGTCGTCCCTCGGAATGGAAGGAGCGACGCGAGATCCGGCCGTGAACGAGGCCGCCGTACATTGCGAAGAAGCTCCGGCTGTTTCGGCCAGTCCGAAAGCCAGCGACAGAGACGCGTTTCCCGAGTGTGCAGACAGTTCTTCGAGTTCGCCTAACGTCCCTGACACGCAGCCAGACGCAAAGAATTTGGCCGCGCCGTTTAAGGCGGAAACCTCGCCGTCGTCTGCTCCGACACTTTGCCACTTTGCCCGAACGTTGGTTGTGGACACCGGTGCGTTTTTGCGGCTGAAACGGCTGGATGCTTTTGGCAGGAAATTCGTCGTTCCCCCAAGCGTCCTCACAGAAATCCGCGACGCACGAGCACGTGCCCACCTCTCCGGCGTCACACTGTTGCATCCCGACGCAGAGCTCCCGACTGTCATGACAGCTGGCGAGGCAGACAAGCGTTGGGCACGGAAATTCGCCGCCATGACGGGTGACCTGGGAAGTCTCAGCGACACAGATCTCGACGTGATTGCCCTGACATACATGCTCCAGAGACAAACGGGGAGGATTGAGAAACTGCGCACGAAACCGCTGGACGCCGTCGTCGTGAAAGAAGAAAAACGCACCAACTGGCAAGACCTAGACTGGGGCAACGACGACGGATGGATCGGAGGCGAGACTGACGAGGCAGACGAAGAAGAGGAAGAGGCAGACGAGGAAGAGGAAGAGGCAGACGAGGAAGAGGAAGAGACAGACGAGGAAGAGGAAGAGACAGACGAGGAAGAGGCAGAGGCAGACGAGGAAGAGGAAGAGCAGAAAGAAAAGGAGAAGCGTGAATGCCTGCTGCCCCGTGAAGAGGAAGGCGCACCTGCTTCGACAGACGCCGAGGAAAGTCCTTCATCGCCGTCTCGGAGGAGCGAGGCTTCCGGCTCCGCATCTGAGCAGAGTCCGTCGCGGCCGAGAGCGGGCGACATTCACATGAGTCAGGAAATCGTGGAAGTGGCAGCAGACGAAGACGACGGCGAAGGGACGTGGATCACTCCGGAGAATTTCCAGCGCGTGAAGCGCGGGATGGAAGGCATTCGCTCGAGCGCGAAGGAAGAAGCTCTCGTCGCATGCATGACAACCGATTACTCCATCCAAAACGTCCTTCTGCACATGGGCCTGGAAGTCGTCACGATAGACGGTTTCGCTGTACGCTCCGTCAAAACGTGGGCGCTCATTTGCCGGTGAGGATTGGCTTTCTTGACTGTCCTGCTCTGCAGAAACACAGTGCGTTGTCTTGCAGAATCGAACCACCACGGGGGTCTTTCTGTAGTTTGGACTTTGTGTCGTATCCAGAAATGTTTCATTCCTTGGCGTTGTCTTTTCAGTGTGCCCCAGGTTTCCTTGTCTTCGCGTTCCTTGTGGATGTCTTCGTCGCGCGACTCCACTCACCGCGCGTTGGTTTTATGTCTTGCTTTTCTTGTTTTGACCCCTTCCGCGTCCCGTAGTCGTGAAAAAGCCTTTTTTCCGTCGGTTCTTCCGCGCAGGGCTTGCCACTTTGTGAGCCGAGAAGTGACGCGACTCTTCTGTCCTAAATGCGGCCAGCATGCAGTTGACAGAGTCCCCGTCACGCTGGGAGAAGACGGTTTCGTCGTCCACGACAACAGAAAGAAAAAGTCTACTCGTGGAAATATTCACTCGCTGCCGAAGCCGAGGGGCGGGCGCCATGAGGTGAGGATGTGCGTTCTTTATGAATCACGGAAGCCGCTCTTTGTCTGGGGGGATCTGCGAGCGCCCGGCGTCAGGTTCGCTGTCTCGCAGGGGGAGGTGGTTTCTGCTCGTTGTGCGAAAACGGAAGCATTCTTATATCAGATGAAAGATGCCTTTGAGGGATTTGACTCAAGAGGCAGTTGCGAACTGGCGCAGGCGCGTAGACGGGACAGCACTGGGAGAGTTCAAGAAGGTTGGACTCGGAGCAAATCAGCTGAGAGTCTCAGCACATTTAGACCGGGGTGGCGCGGCCGGTGTTCGGCGACTCGTGAGATGCCAGTCTTTCTTCTTAATGTCGGCTTTGTACGGAGGGCGTGGTACATTCTCTGCACGAGTGTATATTGGCGGCTCGGAAGTCATAGAAGGGTGGCGAAAGGAGGGACTTGAAGCAACATAGTTTTTGCATTTCCCCACTCAGTGTCTCGGGCGTCACTCGAAGTGGGGTCGAGGATGCCGTGTGCCTCTTCACGAGGGAAAGTTTGTGGGGTCCTGTCTTTTCGAATGCCTTCTCGCATTGGGGTCCAAGCGCGGATCTTTGTTGAACTGTCCCGATTCTTGGCCGGTCAAAGCGTCTGGCTGTCGCCTTGTTTGTGTCTTGTCTGTGAGCAGAAACAGTTGATTCTCGCCGAAGACCAACTGATGATGGGAGGACGCGACCGTCTTCTGCGGCACCAGCAGCGTCTGTGGGAAGCAGAGAAGGCTGCCCATAATCCTTTCAGTGAGGTGCGTGTTCGCTGAGTTCTCCTGTTCGTTTTCTTTCCAAACGATTCAAATGAGAACAGATACACGGAGGGTACGTAACGTCGGTGATTCGGGAATTAGTATATCTTTTACAAGCCAGCCGCGCACTGTTTTTTTCTCGACCAGGGGAAAACGTTCAGTAGAGGTCTCTCCTGAGCCAAGCGGCACAGAGGGCATGCATTTCGGGAGAAAAGAAAGCCAGTCGATTTTGGTGTCACCTTTTGCAGTTAAGCGCACTCAGTCGAAACCCCTAGTTTAGATCTCGAATGTTTTTGTTTGGTGTATCTTAATTCTGCTGTGCCTTGAACGAAGATCTAGTGAAATGTGGTAGACATTTTGCGTCCGGGGTGGCAGTTCACTAACGCTACCTCCACTGTTCTTCGACCGGAAGGATTGCTTCTCCCTTCCCTTTTTCTCAGAGTCGCTGTCAAGCCTTGCCTGTGGTTGAGGCAACGCGTGTGGACTGTGGTGTTGTTTCCTTTTCAGGACTTTGCCTTTGACGCAGCATCGGCGTGGCACATGAGGAGTCGAACGCGAACAGGGAAGTTGGCTGCGGGAACCCATGCACCTCGCGTGGTTGTCGGACTCGGTCCCGGCAATCCGAATAGCAACCGATGGGTGAAGAGACATGGTCACTCAAAGAAAAAATAAAGATAAATTCAATGCGAAGGCACGTGTTCAGAAGATGTCGGAAGCAGAGTCTGTCTCCATATGGGTGTATTTCTCCGCGTTCTCGACGAAACTGATTGCGGAAGCTGCGACAAAGGAGGGGAGACCTTCCCATACCTTTGGATCACCACGTGCTTGACGACTACGCAGGACGAGTCTCGTTTCTTCATTCCCCTTTCGACAGTGGCAGTGTGGATAGTTTTCTTCACTTTTTAGTTTCACAGGCGCGGCAACGGAACCCTTTCTCTGCCTACAACTGTGGCGCTGTGCAGCCAGGCGGGAACGTGACCAACAGGAAAAAACAACCAAAGAGTCGACAGTTGATTCTTCATCTTTTCTGTCAGAAGAACCGCACGCAGATGTGGACGAGTCCTCTTAACAGGGTGTTGTTCTACTAGCATGTTTACGAAGCAAAGAGCTCGTACTTTGTTGCTTTGCAGCGCACTTCTTGCTTCAGTGGCAACCGACCACGCTTGCCAGTGCGACCCTCATGGACGATATCTCAGTCTAGACAGAATGTTTCTGGAGAGAAGACAACCGGACGTTTCTCTGCAAACTAATAGAGTCGCCTGCTGGCAAGACCTTCGTAAAAATACCACAGTAACGGCTCTCTCCTGTTCAGTATCACCCCGCGCTCCGCGACCACCCGGACGAAAAGTGGAAGGGAACACTGCATGCTGTTTGCCGGGTTTCTAGTTTTTTCCGTGGACTCGAAAATACTCAGGACGAAATGAATTTAGGAAACGCGGCAAAACAAATCTTTGACTTGGTTATCTGTATCTCATAACTGGAATCATATTCAGTATGCTACGTACTATAATGTCTCTGTTCATTCGATTTGGTTCACACCAAGGTGAACACGGAAAACCTAGAATTCGCATGTTTGATTGACATTTAGTCGCTTCACCTGAATGGTGTTTTGTAGCATATTATGTGTTTTGATCAGTACCCGCGCATTGGGAGCACTCATCTCTGAGACAGAATTATTCATAACGCTTTTTCTGGGGAGTATATGCTACGATTTGAACTCCTGGTTTAGACCTTGAATGCCTTTGTTTACCGGATCCAAGTTCTGCATAAGAGCTCTTTTGATCTTGATGAACGGATTTACATAAAGGATTAGCTTCGGTTTATCTTCGGTGCGAGGCGAAAGGTTGACGGTGTTCGCTTTCTGCCGCAACCTTACACTATCATTATGGCCGACAGCTGACAACTTGCGTAACACCGGAGCAGAGCTAACAATTACTCCAGAGAGCGCTGGTCCATTCCCCATCGGCGGTCGGCGTCGTTTCACAAAAGACAAAGCCTCACCAAGTGGGTTTCCACACTCTGCCTGAGTGACATAAAATATCAGCGTGCTGAGCGAGGACAGTTTTGTGCCAGCAGTAGGCGATTTTGCAGAATTTTGCCGATTTCCCAGAGTCCCCACTCCAGGGGCAGTGTGAATCTGATGTCTGTTTCTTAATTTATTTTTGAAACTCCCTCTACCACCTGGCTGAGGCCATGCGCTCCTGCCCGTTTAGCCAGGCCAGTGTCGGATGCTTGCCATACAGTTTCTATCCGTTCTAAGGTTCATGCAGCAACTTCTGAAGGCACATATTCATAGTATAGAAACCGCAGATTCTTCAGTTCTGCAAAGACGTCTGGGTGCCGGCATGGTCGCGTTGACAGGGACTTAAGAAATGCAAAGCAGAGTGGTCAGTTGTCCGAAAAAGCCGCAGCTCAACACCGTTCGTGCAGCGACCAGCCGCGAGACTTCGACAGCGGCATTCGCATATACTAGATCGGTACACTGAAATCAGCTTATGCTACTATTTGCTATTCCTCTAGTGGTATGAGCACACGCAATATACCTATACAGCGGTATTAGCATTTTCTAGTCCGGTACAGTGGTATTCGCATATTCTAGTTCGTTACAGTGGTCGTATCACAAATTCCACCAGTGCAGCGGTATTAGCGTATACTATACCGCGCATATCAGCACAGTGGTATTCGCGCATAGAATACCGTTCAAGTCGTAGTACCAGGGTCTAGTGTTGATGTACAACAGGCTCTCTTATCGTTTCCACCAGCGAATCATATTTTTGCAAGTGTAACTTCCGTACCAGTAAAACCCGTTATCGAACGCCACAGTTTTCCAGTGAAGAACCGTCCGCCAGAAACGAGGGATTGGATTTTATGATGACACCGTCTGGTGTGTAGGCCGCATGAGTCGGTGCATGGCTCGATGCCCCCGATGCCCGCACGCGGGTGCTAAGAGTAACAAGCCTCTGACAATTTGGTTTGTATTTCTCGGACATTGACGAAGCCGTTTTCTAACGTGGAAGTTTAGGAAAGAGAAACCACAAGGAACCATGACAATTTTTCCCCCGTCCCAGATCGGCGGTAACTTGCACGCTTCACAAAGAATTCATAGATGCGTTCCGTAGGGCCACTGCGTGTTTGCTTTACGCGCCAAGAGAATGTTGTTTTGTGTATTCCCAAACAACCATGGCGGCTGTGACGTGGACATTGAGAGATCGAATGAGCCCGAGCTGTGGAATCTCGATGCATGCGTCCATGAGAGCTAGCAGAGCGGCCGGCAAGCCTTCTTTTTCGGCACCCAGCACAAGAGCTGTCTTCCGATCAAATCTGGCATTCTCAAGCATTTGTGAAGATCCAGTCTGCTCCACTCCGACGACGGTGTAGCCCTGCGTCTTCAAATCCAGCAAGTACCTGGCCACGTCGTCCGCAGAAACCTGGAAGCCGCAACGCACCAGTGCGAGCTGCATTGACAGTCGAATCCCGCTGTCTTGACGAGGACGCATGCACGTCCAAGGACTAATTTGCCGGTTCCGCAGTTGACAAAGGCCAGAAGCCATGGGAGAACGCAAAGAAAGGGAACAGGTTTTCTTTTCGCTAGACCTTCGACGTCCGACGTCACTGGAATCGCGAGCCGGGCAGGCCTTGCTTTTGATGTGCCCGCCTTCCAGTCTGAGAGCACCACTTGCCCGTAAATAGCTTCCTCATCCGTGCAGAGAAATTTATGTGTATGTACACATTGTACCTAAAGATGCAATTTACTCCGTATGTCACTGACGGATGCTAAAGGTCACATTACTGAACGAAGGAGAGCCTGAATCAAAGTTCTCACTGTCTACTTTTCGTTTGCGTTGTGCCTTCCGAAACCGGAACTCTCTCTCTCTCTTTCAGCGACGGTACCTGCTCGATAGGAAGCCATCGGTGGGCAGAGACACCGATCGTGTTGAATTGTGGGTCACTGAGAATATCGAGATTGTGAATGACGAGCTTCCTGAAGGTGCGCATTCAGCGAGACAGCAGAGAAGCCGCAGTATCTAGAGAGTATGGAGAAACCACACGAAAGGAAGCGAAACAAACAACTCAATCACATGAAAGATCATCACTGGTTGAAACTGCCGCGTAGGTTCCAGTCGTCACACCCTCAGAACCCCGTCGAAAGGAACGCATGCTGAGAGGTTCAAAGGTGATTTTTGCTTCTCACTTACTTGGCGTCAAATACCTCACATGTGCGTGCCAGCCCAGCCAAGTTCGGGACTTTGTCGATCAGCGATGCGACAACAACCAGGTCGCCTCTCTGGCGCAGTTCTCGCTGAAGGGTCTCGCCCTCGCCGCCGACAAATAGCCATGAAGAGAGGAGCTCTTGGCTTCCCTTCTGTAGACAGAAAAACCACGCCCGCGCCCCGTTTCCCTCCAGTTCCGTTATCGGGAAACCAAACCCCTCTCGCGTAGAAAGAGCGCCAGCAATGGCGCATGCGAAATCCAGTGATAACAGAGAAAAACAAGGCAAGCAAGGCGCAAATCAGCAGGAAAAAGAACGGAAATGAAGAAAGCCTAAACCACATGTTTGATGAAGAACACACCTTCCCCTTGCGACGTTGAATTCAGGAACGCGGGCGTCGAGGACCCACGGACGAGAGTTTTGTGCAGGCGCAGAATCCCTCCTCGCAGAACGCAATCTAATCCACGTATTAGGTTCTTGCAAGTCTCGCTTTACCGACAAACACAAACAATTTTATCCTCAATGGAAGTCTCATCTCCCCTCCCTGCCGCGTGGAGGGAGGGTTCTGTCGCCCTTTGCACCTACGGACCTCTTCGTCGGATCGGTGGTGTTGTTGCGGCACGAACTTCCGTTGGCACACGAGGTCCTGCTTCTCGCCTTCTGTCTCCTTTTCCTCGAAACTGTCTCCTTTCTGCATGCGCGCCTTGTCGGCCTCGCCGCCCCGCTCTTTCTTCGCGGTCGCCGTCGCCGTTCTTCCGGCTTCCACGCCGTTCTCTGCAGGGGTGACAAGCGTCGCCATTTCTTTGGGCTCCTTCTCGCGACTCTTGCCGTGCCAGGCGGCGCCCATCTCCTCTTTGATGGCATCTTTGAGAGCCACAGCCAAGGCCCAGGAAGGCCTCAAATCGAAGTCCGCCAAGAGTGTTTGTGCGACTGCCGTTGCACTCGCCTCTCTTCCGTGGTCTTGGTCTGGCAGGCCAGACAGCGTCGGCGCGCTCGCAGAGACACACGGCAGGGCGGGGACAGGAACCCCAGCGAGGGCCGCTGCCGTCGCTGAGAAAAACAGCGAGAGGTGAGGAGCCAGGGAAAGAGGCAGGCTATGAGACGCGTGAAAATGACGGGGCATTGCGGAGAGGGGACTGAAGTCAAAACGAGGAAGAAGAAAACAGACACGAGATGCTAGTGAAGGCAAGGGGGGCATCAGCAGCGAGTGAACTCGCCTATGACAGGGTAGGATTGTGCGGTTTCACGAAAGATGAGAGTTAGGATCGAAATTCGCCAGCACAAGAACACCGGCCAAGTGCTCTGGTTGACGTGGAGTTGAGATTCATGATAGAATTAATGCACTCCCCACTTTCCTAGTGCAACTGGTGAACGAGCAACGCGATCGACGGCACTTGACAAGCAAAGAATATTCTGCACGGAAAACGAGGATTCGAAACACGAAACGCATTAAGGTGAGAACTGAGACAAGAACGGCTATATCTGCTCTCTCTTCGGAGCACAGCTGAAGATCACCTTCATTGACAGTATCGTCGAGGGCGTCTGCGTCTCCGTCGCGTCCGACGGCCAAGAGAGTGTCGAGGGACCCTAGGATGTGGGGTTGCCAGAGTTGAAAGACTTCCGAGCATTTTTCGCGCATTTTCTGACACTCCTTCGACTCATCGAGTTGTCGGTACAGGCCATGGAGAATGTCTTTCCCCAGGGCCGGAGAGAGGTATTGCGTCGCTGTTCTTTGTTCTTCTCTGCCAATTCCCTGTGGTGGCCTTCTTCCCGCCTCGCGCGAGCCTTCTGTCGGTTCATCTGAGCCCAAACGACCCTCCCTAGGGGCCGTTACAGCCGCACTTGAATGGTCTGTCTTCTCGTTTCCAAGGGAACTCTCGTCGCGATCAAGCGTCCCCCTGTCTGTGGTCTGAGGTTTCAAATGTTTCCTCAGGAACTCGTACACAATGTACTGCGACACACCCCTGGGGTACGCCGCATTCGAGGTGAGGTACGGGACGATGGCTGCGAAGAGGACCTGCTTTACGCGGTGTTCTTCCTCCCGGTCCTGCGGATGTCCTCTCTGCTGCGTCTCCGCCTCCATTCCACGCGACTCCGGATGAAGCAAGAAGAAGCCGGCAATCGTCAGGGCGCCTATGAGGGTCTGTGTGGGGGAGTTGAAAGTTTGCAGGATCGCGACGAGAGGTGGGCAGCTCTGCGCAGGGGCGAAGAGAAGCATTTGCACGGCCAGAAGGTCGATGTAGTGGCGGACGTCTGCAAGCTGAGGAGCCGCCACAGCTTTCCAGAGGAGCTTGTGGAGCTGGCAAAGGAAGGCGAAAGGCGCCGCGCGAAAGTAGGGCGCCAAGGAGCTCAGGGCCTGCCAGCCCCGCAAGAGAATTCTGTGGTGGCACGAGTTGGGCATCGGCAAGTAGTGACCTTGAACGGTTTCGTTCTTCGAGTACACTGGCAGCCCCTTGGTCCTTTCGCTTCCGTCTTCTCCTCTCTCCTCGGTGGCGAGTGAAGCGAACGCTGGCGCCCGCGCGACGATGTCCAGGAGGCGGGAGGACACCCGAAAGAGCAGGTCTGCTGCGAACACTCTGAAGGCCGCACATGCGCTGGGTGCGAACGGGTGCGAGCGGGGCGAGGTGGTGACGCCCGTTGGTTCCACGTCCGAACAGACAGTTTGTCCTAAAAAGTGGAAGAAGGAGAGCGCCAACAGGCGGATGAAGGCCGGCGTCTGCCGCAGACGCCGCAGCTGAGGAGGCAAGGCCAGAGGCTGGAAAGCGGGAGAGACAGAAGCAGCGGCAGACGTCGGCGAGAAGAACAACGTTGTGGGGTCGGACGAGGTCAAAACAGCGAGGGGAGTAGAAAAGTCGACAACGCTCTCGTCAGTGGAACGCGCGCCGCCCCACGGATACGCGGATCCGAACGGGTCGACTGTCATCACAGACGCGCCGTCCAGAAGGACGAACTCCCGGTGGAGAAGAATCTCCGCCAACAGATCGATGTATGGAGTCGGCAGCGGAAAGAAGCCAGCCACCGACACCGACGCCTTTTCTCTCTGAGTTTCGACAGAAGCCTGGGAACGCCCCGTCGCAGAGTGCAGACCCAGCAGCGCCAGCGAAGAGAGTAGAGGCACTGCAGTCCAACGCAAACACGGAGACAGCAAAAGCAGGTCTTCCACCTTCTACGAATTGCGAAGCAACAGATGCCAGATGGACGTTACAGAGTGGACACGGAGCGGCAGAGAGGCCGAGAACCGGGAAGGAAACACTCGCCAACAAGAGCTCGCCTTTTATCACCGAAAAGGCAAGTGGGAAGAAAGCTACGACGAACCCAGCCTCCTTGACTGCGGCTACACACAGATCCATGCAAATGCACCGGGGTCGCATTCGCTTTTCTCGACAAAGTGAAGTCCAAAGACCAGCTGTCTCTTTGGTTTCGCTTACCCACAGACGCTCGCGACACAGAAATCGTGTTGCGGCCGATTCCCAGGAGGTCTTTTGCGAAACTGAGGACAAAGGCCTTTTCGCGGTAGGCCTCCCAAACTTCCTTTTTCTCGTCTGCGGCGCCTCTCTCCGTCTCGCTGGACGCGCTTTCGTACTCTCCCTTTTTTCTCTCTTCCCGCAAACAGAGACTCTCTGTGGCGAGCATGAGGGGCGAGAGAACTGCGGCGCAGGCCTCGCGGACCGCCTGGAGAGGCAGGCCGGTTTCGGCGCGGTCCAAAATGACTCTCTTTGTCTGCTCTGTGAACTCCTCAAGCATGTCGTGGAGACACCGAAGCGCCTCTACTTTTGTATCGCTTGCCTCGTCAGTTTCGCCTCTCTCCGGCGACGTCCGAGTCTCTGTCCGCGCCTCCAGATGGTGGGGGAGAAGAAGCACCGGCAGGGCGAAGCGACGAATCACCCCAAAAAGAAAAGGGAGCGCAGCTGAGGGGCAGCCATCAATCTCGGCCAAGAGCGACAAGGCGATGCTCCGCGGCCCTGAGAGAATGGGAGAGCCCAGCCGCATGCAGTCCGCCTCCCGGGTCGCGCGCGCCATGTGGACGTCCAGAGAAGTCCGCAGTCGAGGCGAGAGGAGAGAGAGATCAACGCCCGGGAACGACGGCGCCGCGGCCTTCTCCGTCGAGAGAGACGAAAAAGCGCTCGATACTTGGCGCGACAGAGAGTCCGGCGGAAAGGCCCTCAACGGAGGCACAGCCAAACCGCTGCCCGAAAACGCTGCATGCAAAAACCTCCCAAGAAGAGACGTCGACGCCGAGAGAGACGACCCAGAAGGAGACGAAGAGAAGGAAAGAGACGCGAGCGAGTCCAGAAGCATGGCCCGAGCTCTGTGGAAGCTGCCGATGATTCCAGGCCATGTGGAGAACTCGCCGACCTCAGAGAAAGCGAACAACGCTTCAGAGGAGAAAGCTGAGCAACCGGCGACTCCTTCAGAAGGTGCGAGCGGCAGCGCAGGCGCAGGCGCCCCTCCCTGTGGAGCAGCGATCGTCGCGAGAAGAGGCAAATCTCCTGGAGGAAGAAGGCAACAGATGTGAGGAGAAC
Organism: Toxoplasma gondii ME49; assembly: GCF_000006565.2. NCBI lineage: Eukaryota > Apicomplexa > Conoidasida > Eucoccidiorida > Sarcocystidae > Toxoplasma > Toxoplasma gondii. Next base: position 1,412,307 of record NC_031480.1, on the reverse strand, counting down.
GTGAACGAGAAGACAGCAAGGAAGAAGAGACAGAAAAAGAACGCAGAGGAGGCAAAGAGAAAACAGAAAAAAGAAATCAAGCAAGTGAAGCAAGCAAGGAGAAGGCGAAACCAAGTGACGTCGCGCACAGGACAGCAACACAGAGGGGAAGATCATGTGACCGAGGCACGAAGCCTACACCGAAAGACGAAAGTAGACAGGAGACGCAGAGAGCAACGACGGTAAAGCATCCCCTTTGTTTTTCACCTCTTTGCGATCCCCTTGTGCTTCTTCCTTGTCTCTAGAGGACGTCGTTCCTCACGAGTTGATATTTCCTCTGTGCTTCCCGGCATTCCGTCAAATCACGTTTGTACTTGTGCTTCACCGCGCTTTCATTCCTTCTCCCCGTTCTCTCTCCACCTCGTTCTCAGGGTCCTCTTCGTCTGTCCTCGCCCACTCTATCTCAGTCTTCTCTCCCTTGCGCTCTTCCTCGTCTCTTCCGCGTCGTCTCCCTTCTATCCTTCTGGACTTGCTCCCTCTCGGTTTCTCTCCTCTTACTCTTCTTCGTGTGCCCTCCCTGGAATTCGTTCCTGTCTTCCTACCTTTCTCGCTGTCCTCCGTCGCGAAGAAGACAGGGGCAGCAAGGCCGCGCTGCACCGCCAGGTGTCGATTGACTTTGGACAGGAAAACGAGGAGAAAGAGGGAGGCGGCCCTCTGCGCATTTTCCTCTGTCCGGGTCGAAGCTTCGCTCTCTCCAGGCGAGACCGACGGGCAGGCAGAAGAAAAGAGAGCTGGAGCAGCCGCAGAGAGCAGAGTGAGTGCCGCGGAAACGAGGAGAAGGTGACCTAAATCGAAGAACGGAAACGGAGAAGGAGACACAGTGAGGGGGAACGCATGCGACTGAGAGTCGTGACTGGAGTCGGCATGCAAGCAATACCCATCAGACAACAAATGGCGCTGAACAAGGCGCGAATGAAGGCGCACGACCGGGAGTGAAAAAGAGAGGAAATGGTCGCACTCTCAAGTCCTCAGGCTAAAAAGAGTGTATGACTTCAAACAACGGGTGCGCTCCAACTACCTTCACGTTTAATGAAGAGAGTCCCTTGTTGAACGTTGCAGGTTCCTTCTCGTCTACGGAAAATGCAATGACTTTTATTGAGTGTGATGATCCAGCGAGACGCTTGGTGGGGACTGAAGAGCACGCAGCGTCAGTCATTTCCATTACTAGCGAAGAAGCGAAACACCCCCAGATTCATCCTTCGTCGCATGGCACTTCTTCGAGGCTCTGCATCGAAGGCGCACAGGGAAAAGGCGCCCTTTTTTGTCCCTCATGCGTTGCCGCGTTAAGAACCACAGCGCGGACATGAAAAAGATCTCTCTCACAGAAGGCAGGCGTTATCGAGGCCTCTTTGGCACGGGGCAAAGGGGCAACACAGAAGGAAACGAGGAGCAAAACGATCGCAACAACTCGCTGCCCTTGATTCCGCGAACGAAGTCCAAACTACGAGAAGAAATGCGAAGTCGGAGGGAAACACGAGAAGAGCTCGACGCAAACGTATGACGTCTCTGCCTAGTCAATGTTCATGATTCACTTCTGGGTCACGGACCATTGCTGCTGAGACAGACTCGCCTGATAATGTGATAACTGCAATCCATGGTCACCCGATATCGCGGTAGACACAGGTACACAGGCCTCCCCACGGAAACGGGCTCCTGTTCTTAAGTGTTGATACACGAATAAAAAAAAATGACGGGAGTGAAGACTACGCAAAACGCGCTTCGTTCTCTCCAGCTCACAAAGCTCGTGCAGGACTGTCCGTCCAACAACAAGCCTCTCAACTGCTACTCGTTTCGCCGCTTCCCTTTTGACTATCCCACACGCTCTGGCCATTGTCTGTCTATTCGTACCAGGTCTCGTTCTCTACATCTCGTTTCTTATCTTGTTCTCTCTACCATCCGTCGAGAGCGAGAGCTCCCCTTCGCTCTCCTGTCTTTTCCAGTTCTCTCTGGAGGGCTGTCTCCAGTTTTTTTTGTTCGTTTCCTTGTTCTCCCTTGCTCCCTCTCTGTTCTCTCTCTTGTTCTCTTCCGTGGTCGCTTTGTTGTCTCTCTTGTCTGTTTTGGCTCTCTCCCTCGGCACTCCGGTGGAGCCTTTCCCGGTCCTCCGAGGCTGCCTTTGGTCCGTTTCTTTTGTGTTCTCTGTGACTTTCTCCCGGGCGTTCGCCGGTCTTACGAGGCGACGTTTGGACCGCAGAGTCGACGCTCCAAGCGAGAAGGATTTCTTCGCATCGAGCAACCAGGGCGTTGACGGTGCCCCTCAGACAACCCGCAGCCACTAGCCGAGACAGCGCGTTCACGACAGAGGCGTAAACCGGCAGATTGACGCAGAGCGCATGCATGCTGAAAAGACATCGAGTCCACACGCAGTCGCCGACAGTGAGGGACGATGTGCCGCGAAGCGGAGAGCAGACACAGAAAGGACGCAAAGAAGCCTGACACCAGGGAAACGCGCAAGCGGCGAGGCTGCCTTGATGAGGCGCAGAGTGCGAAACGCCTCACGACCAACAGAGAGCGAACGAGAGACGCTGCAAAGTGCACGCGACATGGGAGAGAATATGAAAAGCGAGAAGTCGAAAAGGCGACATGACAGGCGAGAGGAGACCGTGATAAAGCCATGCAGTGGGTGGGAGAGGGCAGAATGGAGTCAAGGCAGTGGCGACGCCTCAGCCTCACGTGAAAGGATTTTCTTCTCGCGTATTTTCGCCTTCCTCCGTGTCACGGTTCTCCATTTCCGTTGTGCGCGCCAGTGTCGTGAGGTGACAGACGACGTAGGCGACGACCTCGCTCGCAACCGGCTGACCAAAAAGGTAAAGAAAAGACTTGCGAAAGCTGCATGCGCGAGCCGACAGAACGCGTTCGTTCTCTCAAACGCCTCAAAGGCTGCTCCCACAGAAGGCAACAAAGCAGCCGTCGGGTCGAGGGGGCACCGAAGAAGAGTCGAAAAAAAGCCATCACATTCCGGGAGGGGAAGGCGGTCAGAGTCGCACAGTGAGACGCGTTGTTTCCTCGGTAAGCACTACGCTGACAAAGTGAACCGAACTCAAAGATCCATTTGCCGTCGAGAGGCTCACAGACGCGTGAAGCCTTTCCGCGTCTCAGAGCCTCGACGCCCGCGCGAAATTTGAAGCAGCGTCGACAACAGGTTTCGCATTTCTTTCTGCAGGTTACAGTGCAGCGGCAATTTATACGTCTTGTACAAAAGACGTTCCTAACAGGATCTGTTTGAAACGTGAGAAAGTTCCTATTCTTAGCTACACTCTGCTAGCACAGTCGAACTTGGGTCCAGAGAAACCAAGATCATCAAGCTCTGAACGCGGAGTCCACCTCGCAGTTTCTGCTCCCCAGAAAAGTCTACAAATACTCCTACGAAACGACTTCCTCCGGGCGAGGGGCCCGATCACACAAACGACGTGGACATCCGGTACTTTCAGCTGCCGTGAGCCGTCCAGGGAAGAACGCGCGGAGTCTTGGCGGCTGGTCTCGACCGCTTACCGCGAGGTCCGGTGCGACACCGAAAGTCTCTGCGTCTGCTTGTGAAGGATCCGAAGAAGCGGACGAGAGGACGGATGTGCAGTGAAGGCGAAGGAAGGCTGCGAGAGCCGCGAGTTTCGATCGGACGCAGAGAGAGGGTAGGGCCGGACGCGAGTAGACCCGTAGGAGAGCAGGGGAAGAGAACAGCAGCGCAGCGATTTCCTGCAGAGAAGGAAAAAACGAAGATTTCCGAAAAGGCTGGAGTTTCACAGTTCGAGAAAGACTCAACCGCCAAGTCGAGGCGGGCAACCCAGCTGTCGACACAAGCAAGTCGAAAGAAACAGCAAAGCATGTGTACGTCGATTCGAGATCACGCCAATAGATCAGGCAACACCTGCGCGTCAAAGTGGATACTCGGTTATATCTGTCAGACGCTAACTTCCCGGCTAAACATCTCTTTTCTCTGAAACAGACTTTCCTTCTCGCAGACGTGGAACACCAAGGTCCTCTCTCCGCCTCTTGTCATGGGAAGCCCAGAAAATCGGAGTTCTCATGAACGCGTCCGTCGGTTTCAGATCTTCCGATCTCTGTCACCATGTCAATCCTGCTTGCTCCGTCTTTCGTTTCTTCCGATTTCGCATGCATTCTACAGGCCTCATCCACCTTCGTGTTGTGGTTCCTGAGAAAGACGTTCTGTCCTTCTCTTGTCCTTCTCTCCACCGTCTCCACTTCTCTCGTTGTCTGTCCTGTTTTTTCTGTCTCTTTGGTTACTGTTGCTCTCCCTTTCCCGTTGTCTCCAAAAATGCCGTTTTTCCTCCTCTTACCCTCGTCCCTTGCACGTTTTTCGTCCTCTTTCCTCTTTCGTTTGCCCTTTTTTCTCTTCTCTTGTTCGTCGTCTCGGGTCTCCGACGATCCCCTTACCTGATGGACGTGGTAGCCGCTCGGAAGGCCTTGTCCTATCTCGGACAAGCGGAGACAGCCGAGAGCAACTTTCTCACACAGAATTTCTCGGGGGAATTCGCAAGCGGACTCTGGCTTCCCCTCGCTCTCCGCATAGGTCGCTTCTTCTCTCGCGCCTCGCGAACAGCCTCTGCTTTCCTGAAAGCGAGACGCGTCGTCGCAAACGAGAAGAGAGAAGAGCGTGAGTAGCGCGCGCCTGAAGGCCGCCGGCTCTGGAAAAACGGACGCAAGAAGTTTCTGCCCGACAGACAGAGTGGAGGCGCCTGCCGTCTCCAGGGGCGATGACGGACAAGGAAGCGACAGAGAGGCCCCCGCATCCGCAAAGAGGAGCGCGAGGTCGACGGGAGCTAGCGCCGAGGGCTGTGCATGCAGAGACAAGAAGCGGAGCAGCCGCGAGAAGAGCGGTGCGCGTACTACAGCGGGAATATGCTGGAGAAGCTGCCGCAAAAGACAAACGAACGCAGAGACTCGCTCGCGAGAAACTCCTCGCCCCAGCCTGAAGGCTCTCGGGTCTCCGGACGAGTCCAGAGAGACAGGGGACGATCCCGCAGAGCCTCCAGGAGTCGAAGAGCACGAAGGACCTGAAGGCGGCGCGGTAGGCAGCGCATTAAGGGCATGCATCCAGACGCGGAAGGGTGTGTAGGTTAAGTTGCATGCACTCATGGCCGCAAGAAAGTCCCCAATGCTTCGTTCCGCAGCGCTGTCACACACGAGGCGTGGTAAGTGCTTCAAAGACGAAAACGCGTTTTCTGGAGAAGGAACAGCGAGCTGAGAAGCAGGCGAAGACGCTTCACCCTTCGCTGTCCACGGAGCCGGCGACTGACCACAGGAGCAAGCGCGGGAAGCCGTCCCCCGGGCATCGATGGACTCTGGATTCGCACTGGTGTCATACGAATTTCGCGCATGAAGGTTCCACGTGCGAATCAGATATTCTGCAATCAGACGACTCTTGATGAAGCGCTGAACAGTCTTCTCAACCATGTAGCTGTCGCTGCTCCGACTGTACAAATTCGAGGCAGCGAGGCTCGGCAGAAGCGAGTGAAGAAAGAAGTCCCAGCCGACGCAGAGAAGCTCCGGAGGCCCGCCACCCTCGGACTGTTTCCCGCTCTCAGCAGCTGCCGCCGCCCGCGCGGCCAAATTGAACGACGAGCTCCACACATTGGAACTCGAAAGCTCTTTTCCACTCCTGTCTCCACCCTCTTTGACGCCGTCTCCGAGGCTGTCTCCACTCGAGTCTCCAGCCTGCATGGCGGCAGGCCCGGTGGGCTCCGCAGCGCCCGTTGGGGTCCCGACGGTCTGGCTCTGGGATCGCATGCAGTGCGCGAGCAGAGGGTGGAGACGGATTTCTTCGACGCAGGAAGAGATGAAAACGAGGAGAAGCGAACGCGTGAGGAGTGCATTGTCATGCGAGAGAATTCGCCGCAGCACTGTCTCTACCCAGAGAGGCTGGACCACGAGTGGCGAGAGAGGTCGCACTAGGTCTCCAGGCTTCTCGACCTCGACCTCGGCGTTGCCGTCGCCTTCGCACGATCTGTCTTCTATGTCAGCGAGTGCATGCAAGGCGAAAAACGAGGGAGAGAAAACGTCGAACGAGAGAACTTGAAACGCCGTTGCTTCGGTGTCGCCCCGCGCCGGTTTTTTCCGCGAGTCGCCAGTGCTTCCAACTTCTGCATGGGACCCAGCGTCGGCCGGGGTCGAAGACAACTCGTGCTCCGGTCTCGGCCTTCCGAGCTGCAGGTGAAGAGATACGTTGGCAGTCAGGGCGCAGAGTCGCCGCATGTGACTCCACTGCTGCTTCACCAGATGCTGAGAGAAGTCTTCGAGGGCCTCGAGGAGCTGGACGAAGGCCTGCCAGCCGGTCTCCTGGGCTTCAGGAGACACCCCACATCGCTCCAGTTCCGCGGCAAAAGCTCTCAGTTCCTCTTCGCCTCTGAGGTTCGCCCCTGCATCGTCGCCACCACTCACCATTCGTCCGCTCTCTCCTCTCCCAGCTTTTCTGCGCGTCGCTCGAAGCGCCCTGAGGAAGGATTGTTGCTCGGTCGCTTGAAGCCGCTCGAGGAGAGCGCGTGCACGCTTCCGATTCAGAGGCGCGGCATCGACCAGGCCTTCAAACAGCCACCGCCACCGTTCGTCGCGTCCATGGAGAGCGCCCTGGGCAGGGGCCTGTCCTGTCGCCTTCGCTTCCCCGTTGGCAGACACACACAGCCACCGTCCCCGCCTCGACAGCGTGAAGGCGGGGAAGCAGAAGAGGTCTGGGAAGCGGAGAGCGAGGTCGAACGCATCTTCTCGCGCCGCTAGGTCGTCCTTTTTCTTCGAACGCGAAGCCTCCGGAACCGACAGCCTCACAGCCGCGGGGCTGCTTCCCGCTGGGCAAGAAGAGCCGCGGAACTGAGAGGCGGCGCCCCTGGGCTCCAAAGCCGCGACCGTCGGGGCACCGGCCCGTTGGGCTCCAACCCAGTCGGAAGCGACGAAGCAGGAAGTCGACGGTGAGAGCACGCTCGGCTCCGACGATGTCGTCGAAGAAGCGGCGGGAGACTCGAGGCTTCTCGAGAGGGGCGCTGGGTACGCCTGGGGAAGCGGAGAAGGCGACCTCGAGGCAGGAATGCAGAGACGGGGAGAGCCTTCAAGAAGCGTCGAAATCAGAGACAGAAGAAAGAGACTCGCCTGACTGGAGGAGAGACCGTGGCCGAGAACGAGCGGTAGAACGCGACTGAAAATGCTCTTCCTCACGCTCTGGAAAGTTGACGCGGTGCACAGCTCGAACAGCAGGGGCAGGAGACGCAGGGACATCCGGGAAAGCTCCTGAACAACCAGCAGGCAAGTGAATGAAATTGGACTGCCGAAATAAAAGATGGCCATACACCAGTGCGCTGAACGAGCGGCGTTCCGAGCGCGAGAACGAATGCGGCACAGACCGAAAGCAGGCGAGAGACAGAGAAGAGATAAAACGACGCGCTGTGTGTGGCATCTCTGGGAAGAAGACATCCACATTCTATAAACTCCACAAAACAGATGTTCACGGAAATCTGAAAACGAGCGACAAGCTCCCCCGAGAATCCTTAGCCCCCCCCCCCAGAACTCAATGGAAGGAACTCTGTGCCACCCAGACGACTTCCGAGGGGATTCGGAAACAGTACGCCTCGCCCTTTCATCTCCGTGTACGGCAGAGCTCGATCCTTCTGTGTTCGGTTTTCTGTCTCCCTTCTGACTCCTCCAGGGTCTGTCTTTCTTCTCTTCGTGTGGGCGGTAAGAACGAACTCACCGTCGTCTCCCCCTTTTCCTTCAACAGGACGAGCCATGCCTCAAGCAGAGACGCTGCTCCCTCGCAAGTCAAAGACATGTCGGCGAATCGAGGAAGTTCGCGATTCGTGATCAAGTTCGGAGCCTTCTCGTCTGTCTCGGCTTCACCTTGCATGCGTTCCTGCATTCGCGAGTGCACACTCTGTCCTTCCCGAGACTCGGCGTCGTCGACCGCGGCTGCTTCTCGCTTCTCTGCGCGCGCCAAGCCGAGCTCTCCATGTTGGAAATCTTCGGCGTTCTTCGTCGCATGTCGGGCGCGAGCGAGTTCGTCCAGAATCCAGAGAGATCCCTTAGAGAGGCTGCATTCACAGGGGGGGAAAACGCGAGAGAGATCGGATGCTTTGCCTGTGAACTGTTCCCTGCTTTCTTCTTCCTTCGTCGGCCGGCAGAAGCGACAGCAGGCGCTTGGGGAGGCAGAAACGAGACAGCAGGAGAGAATCCGACACACGAGCTTCGTCGCGATGGTTCGGTCTTGAAGGCTGTCTTCCTCCGCCCAGAACGGTGGCGATTTGGTGCCGTCGTGCTTTCCTCTCTCGCGCGTTCCTCGCGGGAGGGAAGCAGCCGCTTCTGAGGCTTCAGCTCCCTCTGCGAATCGTCGGCTCTGCCCGCTTTGCTCCCGCTTCTTGTTGTCTCTCTCGCGTCTCCTCTCCTTCTTCGCGGCCTTCCCTTCCCTGCGCGAGGCCCTCGAGACAGGCGAGGACGAGAGGAGAAGAAGAAGGACGCGGCAGGACTGGAGTGGGGCAGCCGGGAACAGCGCGAGGAGGGACGCGGAGGCGGCGTCTGCTTCCGGAGAAGATCGAGGAGCATCGAGGAGAAGAACGCATTCCAGAAGCAGGCGAACGACGGAAAGCGGAAGAGGGGAGAGCGCCAGGGCTACAGGAGGAGCAGGTGAGGCGTAGGACGAGGAGTTGAGAGCAGCAGAGTCTGGGGAAAGCGACTGTTTCTCAGCCTCCTCTCGGGACTTCTCCCGGTTGACAGAGGGGAAGCAAGCTTCGACAGTGCCCTTTGCTGTGATTTGAGAGACTGGAAAGGCGGCCTCTGCGTCGAGACTTGCGGTTGTCGAGTGTAGGCGCAGCTGGAAGAGAGCATTCGTCGTTAACAGATCTGAAATCTCCACTAGGAGAGCTTGTCGAGCTTCGACGCGTGAGGCGGACGCAGGAGTCGTCGACTCTTGAGAGCACGCAGAGGCGGGAGAGGAGAGCAGTTGAAGGAGAAAAGAAGAAAGAAGGGGATGAGAAGCAGCACCGGGCAGAGGCAAACGAGACAAGTCCGTACAGAAGCGGACAAGAGCGGCGAGCGAAGTAGACAAGGGCGCAGGGCAGGAAGAGAGAGGAGACGCAGAAGAAGAGAGAAGAGACACAGAAGAAGAGAGAGGAGACGCAGAAGAAGAGAGAGAAGCGAAAGGAGGCCCCATGGTGGAGAGGAAAGGGAGATGCGGAGACACCGCTTGTTCTTGTGAGCACAGTCGATGTGCCAGGCGGGAGGCGCGAGGTATCCACGGGGAAGAGACAAGAGTTTCGTCGTTGGTTCTTCTGTGAAGAGAACTTCGTTCGATCCGGACAGAAAAGCCAGTGGAGCGGAGCGAGAAAAGAGGCAGTGTGGAGCAGACGACTGAAAACGGAGATAGCGTCTGCCTGGCGAACGACCCACAGAAGAAACGCTGTGAATCGACGCGTTTGCAGCGCCTGGTTGAGACTTTGCGGGCGACCGCGCGACGCGAGAAAGACGCCTTCAGAAGCCGAGAAACCGAAGAAGACTGAGAAAAGACACAGCAGAGGAACAAGAAAGATTACGAGAAAGAAAGCCAGCAATCGTATTACTGTTCTTTTTCTGCAGCCTTGGCCCTCTGAAGGAAAGTCCCGTATCGCTCGGCAAAGAGGACGTGATCAGGTTGGACATGGCAGCATGCGGCGGGGACGCGGACTGGGAGTTCCTCAGAAAGGTGTAGTAACGGTGAAGATTAAGCTGAAGAGATTCGTTTAAAAGTGAAGGAGTTTGTTTGCCTTCTGTGGAGTGGAGGGTCGGCAAAAGAGGCGACTGGGGCTGCAACAGGAAGTGACAAAATCCTTGGAAGTTGGTAGACTCATCTGAAACCCAGTGAAATGGGTGCAAGTGACAACAAGGCTCCCTTCGTCTTGCCACAATGCCGTCTCGTAAACAACAGCTGAGCAAGCCTTCAGCAATCAGAAAAATGGAGGGTCAAAACCGCATGGAGCACAAGTTCAGTGGGGGGTGATCGAGGTAAATGAACAACGAGACAGTGGCTTATTCGGTCGCTGGAGTCCGGCGCGTGTTTGTCACGTTGTTTATGTGTCTTAAAGGACGGAGTTTCTTCCCTTGCTCGTTTCAAAGAGGTGCTCCGGTGCTTGCTCATTTGAGGTCGGTTTCGAGACTGATTTCTTCCTTTCGGGGATCTCTAAGTGAAGTGGGTAGGAAACATGTCGCTTCGCCCAGCGCTAGACACGCTTATCAGTCTTGTTGGCTCTAGAAAAACGGGAGCAGTCCAGAGGCGACCCTCTAGGAAACGGAACAACACAAGACCGGGCTCCGCCTGACAAGAAAGGCGCAGAGAAAGAGAGATTTCTTTCGTTCCATCTTGCATGAAGCGCGATCCACAGAGCTCCCGCGATTATATGCCAGTGACGCAAACAAATAGAAAGGCACGTCCGCTTTTACCGAAATGGTCCTCGATCTTATACGGGAAAGGGAATTGCGATATGGAATTGTCTTTGCTGGTGGTTATTTCGCGACCACTGAAGCGAAAAAGGGAAACGAACGTCTGAAAATCCGTGAAGACCCAGCAGTTCCTGCGTTGCGGTCCTCTCTCTTAGCGTGCGGCAGTGCATTTGCGAATAGATGTGATCTGAGTGTAACGTACGGATTTCCTTTGTTGTCATTTCTTCGGAGCCACACTCCAGTTATGAAGTGCAGACAACCAAGTTCTTTACGAGTGCTGCACACCACAACTTCACTGGATTGCTTAAGACCGGTAAAAGCGCTGGATTTCGGTCTCTTCCCACATGAAGCTTATTCCACATAGGTAAAGCATCTACATCACTGATTTTGACCCATTTACGGGATACAGACAACCAGGCTCCTTATGACATAAGGAGAATGGAAATCGTCTGAACACGACTACTCAGATGCTAGAGTGACCAGTACCATCGTACAGGGAGCCACCATCTCTGAGACAAGCATATTGATGGGCTTCTTCTGCGGTGGAATAGTCATCCTTTATCGGAGATCTTCAATGTATAAGCAGGGCCTTCCCTCACACAGCGCAGTCCAGTGTCTGCATACCCTTGGTGTCGCTTAACAGATGGGCAGCGGACGGGTTGGGAGGAATTTCTTCCTTAAGATCTTTGATTTCAGTCTTTTTCATCACCTTTCCAGATGCATTCCAGTTAACGCAAGTGAGGAAACGGGTTTATCTTCGGTGCCTTGTTAGGCGTCAACGGAAATTACATATAGGAAACATCTACGTTTCTCAATATTCATCTTTCACACCACACATATTTCGGCCGTTGCAGGCGGCCTCTCCATATATTTTCTGCTGTTGTTTTCCTTTAAACATGCTCTGTTGGCCTCACTTGTTCTGCTGACTGTGTTGTCCCTTTGTCGTCTGCAAACCAGTGGCCAGATCCTCCCTCTCAAGAAAGCTGGCGTGGTGGACGACGATTCACGTGAAACACGATATTCCTCGAGGTATTCACTGCCAAGCAGAGAATGTTAATCCCTTTTGCTCCTTTAACTGTTTACATGTGCTGCTGTAGAGACGAATAAAAGGGAACAGCACTTCTTTTGTGTATTTAGAACTCTGGCGCATTTCCCTTGATACCTTGCGTGTTCTCACAGGCTCTTCTGTTTGTCACCAACACTTCCACAACAAAGTTGTGGTCATTTGGACATCTTCAGCCTCCCCAATTTTCTTCGGAGAGGACGGAAAGTTGCTACATTGGTCGATACAGATCAGGAATGGCGAATTTTTTCATATCTAGTGGCAGAAAGTATCAACGACTGGCAGTAATGTACACAGGGAGCGACAGGCGATCTCCTATTTGCTACTAACATTAGTGAACTCTTTTGGTGTGCCTTTCCGAGTACGCAGTGAGATAAATAGATACAAAAATCTTGACAATCTCTGCTAGATTCTTAACAGCAGAAGCCATCCCGTTTTCAGATCGGCCGATACAGAACATCAATCCCAATACTAGTTAACCGAGTTGACTACTACAGGGTTGACCTGTGTCCATCACGCTCGAGCGAATTGTTCTTCTTATAAGTGGCTTTAGGTTTCTCGGGCTCCTTTCGCCACTCGTTGACTGTGTTTACCAGGGGGAAAGGGAAAAAGAACAGAATACCCAGGTGTTTGACGAGGGCTCAGCGGTGCGGAGGATTGCAGCAATTGTAAAGGACCCGGTTGTCTGTATCTCGTAATTGGAATCCTGCTCACTACCATAGGTACCATAATGTCTCTTTTATTCGAGTTGACTGTATTTGTCCAGAAACAGTAGCTCCTTGTCACGAGACGCTTATAGTACGTCGTCTAGCTACGGCCTCGATGCTCTTCGTGCTGGATTTTTACAGCGGGTATATTTTAACTTCGTTGTTCCCATCTCTATTGGTTCAGAAATGGGAACACGCACTTCGGCCTCCAACGTTTTCTCTCGAGTGCGGAGAGTAGGCGTGATTTCGCAAAAGTTGAAACTAAGTTGTCCTGTCTTGTTGGACTGCCGATCTTTGAGCAGCGTTGCTTCGCTGCTCTCCGTCAAGACTTGTGTGTCTTTTCTCTCTTTCAGTGCTTGTCACTGCTCCATCCTTCAGTCGTTCTACCTTTTTCTCAATTTCTAACTCGAACCAAAGAGCAAACAAAAACAACGGCGGGCTCTCCATCCAACCTTTTCCGCTATCCCTCTGACTCCACAGCTCTCTTTGAGGATGCCAAGCAACGTCCAAAGAACAAAGACCTTCTCTCCAGCCCTCTCTGCGGTCGATTAGAAGCGCTATGTCTAGCTCCAAACGTGATTTGTTTCGTACTGGGTTCCTCGGAAGCAGAAAGTCTTTTGAAAAGCTCCCACCTGTCCTGCTAAAAAACCACTCTCTCCAAGAAGCAGGCTCAGGCGTTGCGATCGTAGTTTCAAGTGGTTCGAACTCGTGTTCCCTTTCGGTTTCGATGTGGATCCAACCCAGCCCACGGTCTACCGCAGCACACACAGGTTTTCCCTGATTCTTGAAGCAGACTCCAGAAACGGATTCTCCTGTCGCTCGACTGTCACCGCACAAAAACTCGACTGACGAAATCCGTTTTACCCCGGGGGGTGCAGTCGCAGCATGTGCGGTAGAAGGCGATTGCGGCTCTGATTTCGTTGGACATTTCTGCATTGGTAGGTCAACCCTGTGAGTTTTACTCGACGGAAACGAAGAGGAAAGGACTAATTTGGTAAGAAAGGAAAAACGATAGAGCAGAACCACCAGCACAGGAGGCTGCTCGCAAGGCATGCCTCACAGAAGACCCTCGTCCACCCTCGCTTTTCTCGCGGTTGTCCTGACGCGCTCCCTCAGCAAAGTGGAAAAAGAGTTGAACGCATTTGATACATTTTCCTCTTTTCCGCTGTCGTTTCCCCCGTCGATTGAGTGGAGAGAGCAACTTGACTGGAGAATCTTTGCCCTTCTTTCCTGGGAAAGGACATCGTGCTTCCGCGTTTCGCTGCGTGTTTGCTCGCTGTTCAACGAGTTCAGAGAGGAGCCCAGCCACTTTTTCCCACTCAGCGGAGACACAGAAACGGCTCATGCAACCTCGAACGCGGTTACATCCTTTCTTCCGATGTGTACGCTGTTTTAAAGCCAAGAAGACTGCCCGGACGCCATTCGAGCCGCTAGATGCCGCACCCCGGGCGACTCCTCAATAATCGTTCGTCCACGCAAGAGAAATTCTCACTGCTCCTTGCATGCACGCGCCATTCTTAAGGCAGAAAAACGCTCGTTTTACCCGTGCCTCTGCGTTTTTTTTCCTCCGGGTTTGTTTCGACCTTTGGTGGACGACTGGACTCCCCAAGACTCTTCTCCACACTCAGCACCTGCCCCGTTAATCCAGCACGACCAGATATGCCGTTTGTCGCCGTGGCAGTGCCATTGCGTAGGAACGAACCGGTGGACCTTTGTTTCAAAATGCATTCGTTCACTCGAAGTCCAGGACCTCCGTTGTGGGGGTGTTCGCCGATGCCGTCGAAGCGCGCTCTCGCCATGGCGGTCACGGCAGCTTCCTCTCTAGTTCTTTCCTCTCCCGCTTGTCTCTCTCGGCTCTCGGTTTCCTCTCCCCCTTCTCTCTCTCATCTCTGTCCGCAGCGGCAAGTCTCTCTCTCAACTCGGTCGCCAACTCTGTCTGCCTCCCCGGACGCGCGGCGACGGGGCGTCGCTTTTAACGGCCAAGGCAAACAACTCTCTTCCTCGTCTCCTCCCTGCGTCCCACGAGGTTCCCCACTTGCTCCGTCTCTCTCTTCTGCACAGCGGCGATTCTCGGATGTCTCTTTTGTCGCTTCCTTCTCTCGCGACGGGGGCTTCGCTCCTGGCCTCTGGGCTGGTGCGCATGCACCTGCTGACGGTGCCTTTCTTGGCGTCTCTGGGTCTCTTTTTCTCCCTCGTTTCTCCTCTCTTCACCATCTTTCGCCTTGCCGCTCGAGCTCGAGTGCCGTAACGCGTTTTCGAGGCGCTTCGGACCTCCCGTTTATCTCCTCCACGAGCGCTAGCTGTAGGCTGCTCCTAAGCCGGAGCAGAGAGACCCACAGATCCCTCCCATCGTCGGATGCTTCTCTCGACTCTCAGCGCGAAAGCCGAACCGCGAAGAAGCCGTGTCTCCCCTTCGCCGCGTCTCTGCATGCGTTCTTTGCGTCCGAGTCTCCCTCCCCTGTCTCTTCTTCTCCTCTGTATCCTTCCCTGTTTCCCTGGCCGTCCTTCTCCTTCTCTCCACTCTTCCTCCGTTCGACGCTGCTCCTCGCCGTCGCTCCCTTCCTCGCCTATTGCTTCTCGCTGTCAGAGAAGCAGCGCATGTCCAGAGGGGGAGGCGGGCCTGCGCGGTGCGACGAGAAAACCTCCTCGCCGCAGTCTTCCTCGAGACTCGCAGACGTCTCCGCGTCCTTCTTTCGATCCTGGGGCGTTAGGCCACAGAGCGCAGAGGCGCCGTCCGCCTCTCCGCTCGGCAAAGAAGGGTGCGAAGCGGCTGCTGTTCGTGTCTCCTCAGGGCCTTCTGCGGCTTCTTTGTGGGGAAGCGGGGAAGGCGGGGGGATCTTGCGGTGGCGAGGCGGAGGTGTTGGGCGCTGGTCTGAGGCGGCGAACGCCGAAATTGAAGATCGCAGCCTTGCCGTTCTTCTGGCGATCGACGGGGAAGAAGAGCGAGAGGATGACCGGTCTGCGGAGCCGAGTGCAGACGGAGACACTCGACAAGAGACGGAAGAGGAGGCGATCCAGCTTGCATCTCTCGTCTTTCCACGCGAAGTCGCTGCTCTCCTCGGAGGCAAACGCATTTTTGAGGAAGTCAGCTGGATGCGAGAGAGGAAGGCGAAGATGAGGAGGAAACAGGGGGCGCCCAATTCAGCAGAAAGGAAAAAGAAGCCTCCCCAGCAGAAAGTCCTCCTCACAGCAGTGATCGACGGTCACGGAGGGCCGCAAGTCGGTAAGAGAGACAGAACGCCGAGGACAGGGGAGGAGTCAGCGCTCTGGAAACAGAGAGCCACAAAGACAAGCCAGAGACTTCGCTTCGTTCGGCCTTTTCTCCCCCGCATACACATTCTCCTCTTTTGTCGTCTCTGCAGTTTGCTTGCGTCTCCTGGTTCCCGCTACTGGAGGGACCGTATGTGGGGAGACTGTCGTGAGATGGGCAAATGCATTCTTCTTCTCGAAACTGTGTACTCTGCCGCGTTTGTGTGCACCTAAGGAAGCGTTCCGAGTGACGGTTGCTCCTGAGTTGCTCCTGCGTTGCCCCTGCAGCGGAGTACGTCATGCAAAATCTCCCATGGCACGTAGAGCGCGAGCTCACCGCTTTGAGGAGAGCCTTTCTGAAGAAAAGCAACATGGGCGAGAACGGCGAGGCGTCTTTGACGGACACCTCGTGGTTGACAAACGAACTGCTGACAAAAGCCATTTCTCGCGCCTTCCGTACCTTGGTAAATCTTCCACCTGAGTTGTTCACTGTGTAGGGAGCAAAGAGAACAGTGGCATCCAGCTTGTTTTCAAGTCCCTGCATGTGGAGACAAGCTGCATACCTGTCGCGGTAGTCTCTTCAGTGCAAAGCCTACGGTCTGTGCTTGGGAGACTTGCTACGGCCTTCATAAACCTTGCTCCAGTAGCGTGGATGGTATCGTGAGACGCTTCGAGTGCGTCGACACGGTTTCCGTAAAGCGCGCAGACGCTCACGCTTTCTAAAAATAGCCATTGCTTGCCAACTGCTCTTTGTAGCGCAGCAGGACTTTGTATCGAATATGAGTGTGCCCCGATACTCGCGGCTCTCAACGTGGCGGGCATGAAAAACACCGTCGAACTTGGATTCGGTGAACAGAGACCTTCAAGATCTCAACGAGTCGACGGGCGCGTCGGTTGTGCTTCCAGAAAAGGGTTTTGGTCGGACGTTTCGTTCCAACTGATCTCGATATGTGTATCTGTGTGTGTGTGTAAATGCGTCAAGTTCCTTGTCCCGATCTAGCTCACTTTGTGACCTACGACGGACGATTCTTGCAGTGTTCTGCATGCGATCCACTCCTTTCAAGGAAGCAGATTTAACTGGGAATGATGGCTCACCCTGTGGTTCACTGAACAGCCTAGGAGATGGCTCAGATCCAGCTCTTTTTTTTGCGGTGTTTCAATCGGGGTGAAGTGACGCGGCATGTCTCACCTCCTCGGATTCGAAAGTCGAATGTGTGTCTCGTCTTGAAGTAGAGTGACGGGAGCCCTGCGGCTCTGCCACTCCAATCTCACGGAGGCCTTAGCAAGACGAGAAAGGGACGTCAAAGGAAAGTGCCTTCGATTTTCAGGAGCTTTAGGCGTCTTCTCTGGCACAGACCGACGCACGAGGAGCGTTTGAACCAGGAATCGGAGCAACCTATCAAGTGTGGGCAACGCACTCGTGTCTTTTTCCGAGTCTTCTTTTCGCTGCTTGTCGAAGGATGGAGCAATCGTGTTCAAGGAGCAACACTCACATCGCTTCAGTCCTCGTTTCGTTTGTATCGCTTTTGCTCAGGACGACGAGATCTACCAGTCTGTGAGCCGGGCGTATCGCCTGGGGTTTCACAGGAGCATTCGAGTAAGAGCTGAAAAGCGAAATGGACGAAAGAAAGAGGGACAGGCGTCTGTGGAGACGAAAAAAAAACTAGTTTGCTCACTCGACACGGTGATGTCCGTCTGTGGGTCGTGTGTTTGTTGTCCTGTTTCTGGCGCTTCATCTGCTCCCCAACATCGCAGCTGTCCATATCGGAGCTCAACTGTGTGTCTCCTAGTCAATGCGGTGTCAAGAGTCAGCCGTGATGAATCTCGGATCTCTCTCAGATTCGAACAGAGAGTACCCGGCGTAGGTGCAAAGACGACCAATGCTGACGCGACGTCTCCAAACGCGCGTGTGACCGGGGACGGACTGTCTTTTCTCAGGTGGGGGCCTGCTGCACGGCGATTCTCGTCACGGATCGCAGCCTAGTAGTGGCAAACAGCGGAGACTGTAAAGCAGTTCTGTCCAGGAGGTACGGCGCAGAACTTCAGGCGCTGAACGAACAGCTGAACGCCAACTCGCCGGCGGAGCGACAACGACTGAGAGAAGAGCACCCCGACGAGGAAAACGTGGTAAGAAATTGAAAACGGAAGACAAAGAGGCGCAGCGACAGACGAAGGACAGTGAAGGGAAACAACGGCGGTGTTTGACAAACCAAGGAGGAAGAAGACTGAAGTCCAGCACTTGTAGTTGTCTTTCGCCGTCGACTTGCGTCTCCACTCTCCTGTCTTTTCACAGCCTCTCCATTCTTCTCGTCACTCTCTCCGATGTTGTTCAGGTTGTCTGCAAGCACAGCTGGCAGGAGCAGAGGAAGCCGTCGTCTGTGGTGGATATTCCTCTGTATTTTGCGGGACTCCTTGGTAAGGCTTTTTTGTCGCTTCAGAACAGCTGTTTCCGTCGCTCCTTTATAACAGACGTTCCACATGCTGGATTGGTCGCTAGGAGCTGAAACCTCGACCCAGTGCGTAGATTCCGACACAGACGACATGACTTTCGAAGAGCGCCGTGAGCGATGTGTCACTCCCCACAGCCAGCGCGGATCCTGTCTTCAAAAAGAGTCAGCATCTCTCTGTCAAGGCCTCCAGGTGTACATACAGTCGTTTTCCTCACAAGGGAAACCAACTAGATCTGCACGAGCTTGCGTGTCAACAGTGGTCACACAAGTGTTTCCCCTTGTTTGCATCCGCTTTTTTTCCTTGTCCGTCCGTGGTTACCATCGCGTTTGTGTCCATGTTTGTCTCGTGCTTTCCGCGTATTTATCCCTCCACATTTCTCTCTGTACCTGGATGCGGTCTTCGTTTATAGGTTCCTCGACATTCTACTCAGGGTGCTACGTGAAGGGTCGCCTGCAGCCGACGCGTGCGTTCGGGGATTTTCTTTTGAAGAGGTCCGAGTACGGCCACGAGCTCCAGCGGTCTCGGCGCTCCAACGGGTCCTCTCCTTCACAGCCTCTCTCGTATCCGTACTTGACCGTTGATCCTGTGGTGGCGCACTTCGACTTGCGGGGAGACGAGGACTTCGTTGTCTTGGGCAGCGACGGAGTCTGGGACTTCTTAGATGACAGTGAAACCGCTCGGGCGATTCACGCGAGTCTTCAGCGCACAAGACAGAGAGCAGCTCGTGCAATGTCGGGACAGAGTTCCTCATTTTCCGGAGGCCTCCCTGAGCAAGGAAGCGACCCATGTCAACTCGCGGCCCCCAACAGAGCAGGCGTCACCTCTCTGTTTTCTGCTGATGCAGCGCGCCTCGCTGCGGCAGAGTAGGAAAGAACAACATGTGGAAAGAAAAGAAGAAAGAGGAGCGAAGGGAAAATTAGACAGAGAGGAAGTGCAAGCAAGCGAGGGAACTAGAAGGTCCACATAGAGGGGGGAAAATAGCGGAGGTTCACAGAGGAAGAGAGACCGGATGAGGCGGAATAGGAGCGAAGGCAGCAACACAGGTTGACCAGGAAGGCCTCCGGGTTTCAATTTGTGACAAGTGGAACACGAAAATTAAGGAGAAACATACCAAACAGCGTGGTGAATGTAAACGGAGGCAGAAAAATCTGCATAATTTGTAAAACCTTTTCCGCAGTGCACCCGAGTCCTGATATATATATATATATATATATATATGTCGAACTATCTGTGTGTGCACCTATATATCCATATGCCTATCTATCTATTTGTATATGTATTTATCTGTTTATGTGTCTGCGTAAGTATGTATCTCCATCTATCTATCTATCTTTCTATCTATCTGTCTTTCTATCTATCTTTACGTATCTTTATGTCGATATATGCGTGGGTAAAACGAGTTTACCAATAGTAACGGTAACTCGTTCTTAACGGTGCGATGGTTTCTTTCACTCTGCTGCACTTTAGATGGAGGCCCTGTTTGAAAGGGTGGTCACAAAGCGATTGACTTTCCCCACCGTGAGAGCCGCTATTGGCTGTGTTCTTTGCGTCTGTCTTGGCAGCTTGGTGAAGACGGTTCTGCAAAGAGCCGCTGACGAGCGGGCGATTTCAGTGGATGAAATGAGAGCTCAAGAGCCGAAGCAGAGAAGAAGAACTTATGACGACACGACAGCGGTGGTCGTGCTGCTGGGCCAGGACTGGAGACCGAGGCCAGCTGCCACGAAGGAGCGTCGGTGACGATGCGGCAGTGAAACCTGCTCTCTCGATTCTTCGTCCTACGAAGTCTAACTCTGAGTAAATGTAGAAGCGGCTGACGCGGAGGTGCTTCCACAATCCGAGGACCAGCATTCCCAATAATCGCGTCTGACCTGTTTTCTCAGGCGTACCTTCAGGCATCATGTGAGGCGCCCATACTAGGTAACTTGGAATAGAAATGCAACCCCTCGCGAAAATCGTCGACCGACCGCCGACGACCGCCAGTGAAAACTGTTGGCGCAAAACGGGTTTCCATTTTGCTAATCTCTAAAGATACAACATAGTCAGCGGCTCAATCTCTTGAACAACCGTAGGGGCGTAAAGCAAACTCCCAGTCGACCACGAAACGAAGAAGTTGTTTGTGAACACGTGCAACCGCTCAATGTTTTCCTGAGATGTCTGCTTACGTTTTCGATGGACTATTGTTTGAAAGAAGTGAACTGCTTGTGAATTCGAACATATTTTCAGCGAGTTCGCTTCGCGGATGAAATAGTCTGGAGACACTAGGCATGATATGTGCCTCTGACAAGCTCCGCGCATGTACGCTGGTTTGCCTCCCGCAGCCTGTCAGCTGTTTTTCTGGCACGCAGAAGTACAAAGCCCTTCAAAGTGGAGAGGGACGACAGCAACCCTCGCAGCGGCCGCCAGGTCAAACGAAAAGATATAGGAAAGAACGCTCCCGGTACCGGAGCTCCACTCTGACTCCGGAGCCACACTCGTTCCACAAGCGGAATTGACGCCGTGACAGTATCCAGCATCTAGTCTCCACACTCACCCACCTCATATAGGAATCAATAATTTCACACAACTGAAGCCTGGCATTAGAACCTGTTGGGCACGTCTTGTAGCGCGGGTTTCACCCCTCTAATGTGTACGTATAGTGTGGGCCACATCGAAACGCTACATACACCACCAGTCGTCTCGACAGGACACAGAGAAGTGTACGGTTAAAATATGGGCAAAAAACGATCTGACGTGTTGGTGCGCAATTGAAGATGGCAAACACCATATGATTGAGAACTCCTACCCGGTAAGAGGCTACCTCATGTGTGTGAAGGAGACCTTGCAAAATGGAACTGCAGCAACTATCCACTTAGGACACACGCAAAACCAGAGCGGACCAGTAACCGGCAACCTGACCACAGAAATAGGTTAATACACCGAATATTTATCTGCAAATGACATGCAAATGTGACGATGATGACACTGGAGGTCAGCCTCGGTGACGCGACCAATCTTCCCAAGTCGTCCTGTTATCGCCCCGGAAAGTTGGCAGGCGATATGAAAGAAAACTAGCATAGCAATTGAATGCCAAGGAAAGTTTTATACTATTGACGAACGTGAAACAACCTGCGGGAACTAGTAAGTACGGTGGCGGTCATATCCCGGCTCCCATTTGAAGAAACCTTTATCCTGTGTACAGGCTCCTTTACAGTTAGGGGTACGGCCACCGCTTTTTGGTACTATGAGCTAATACGCCGGCCTCACTAAACTCTCCCTGTAACATAGGCAAAAACTGACTGTTGCTGTTGTACTGAAGCCATCAGACACTCTATAGTCTTCTTGTGTTGGCAGCCGCTGAGACAAACCTCTGCCGCCAACACGGACGCGCCCGGCGTGACACGGCACTGCCTAAGTTTTGTTAAAGACGACGGCGTTCCGCGTTGACCTTCGACTTGAAGCTTCTCTTTGCATGGGACGGGACGGAAGTATCCGACACTTCCGAGAGACTTCCCGCGATTGAGACAAGTTGTGAAACGCAGAATCCTCGCTAGACGCTGATCACTGTTTTGCACGAACATGCCGCCTTGCACGCCGTAGGGCTGTCTACTGTTGCCGGTCCCCGTTAAAGCGGTACGGCGCACCTTGTTCGTCCCGAACCGAATGCTGCGTCGTTTTTGCCAAAAACCTGCAAAAAGACCCGGATCGTTTCCTGTTTGAAGCGTCGAGACGCGAACCTCGATGAGGACGCCAAGCGGACACGAGCATTCCCGGCACCCAACCACCTTTGCGATGCGCTTGCGCACTTCTGGTGGTTCTGAGGGGCGTGACACCTCCACCACGAAAGGGTGCTGCTGCGGTCAGTTCGCTCGTTGGGAGCCACCCGGAAAAGATTCACAACAGACATTCTGCAAGTTACGCACTGACAGTTGAGTGGCGGGTCGTGGAATTTAGCTTTTTCACCCGCCATCCGGACAGGCACCGGACATTTCGGTTCCGCTGTTCGCGCAACGGTTTAGGCGTGATTCGCTTTTAGGGGTCGCTTTAGTTCCCTAGTGCACTCGCCGGGTGACAGTTTTGTACTTCACGGGTGTCACTTTCTGGGATAGAGCGCTACCTCTGTTGTCAGGAGCTTCGTTTAGCACTGGCAGTTCTCGTCGCAGAGTTCCCGATATTTTGCTCGGTGTTGCCGTTGGGCACGAGTCCACTTGGTAACACTGCCCCACCTCCAGCACTGGGATTACGCGACTTATGCGAATTCACTTTCTCTGCGCCACAGTTTTTTATTTTGCGCTCGTGAAGGCGTTTGCCAATTCGTTAGTATGCGAGACCGGGCGTAAAAGTCCGAGTAGTGCAGCATGATGACAGTCGTCGCACGTAGCAGCGCCGACCAGGCGCGTCTTTGCCTGTTGCCTCGCGTCGCACTACGTTTTGCAGATGGCCGCGCTTCCCCGGCGCTGAGTGTTTTATAGTATTCAGCCTTAAGCCGGAGGGCTGTATGCGGGCAGTTTTATCGTGTTGTTGGTCTCAGTCATAGCCGGACGCGAGAGTCTTCGTCGAGCCGTTCCTCGCTAAGGCGTTTCGAGCGGGAAGTGGACCGGGCATAGGTAAGTCTGCCACGTTTTTCCCGAGGTTTTGCTGTGTCATCACGGGCGGGTGTCTGTCTACTTTTTGTTTCGTCCGCACATAAAGTTCCATGGTACTTTCCCTGTGGTTCTGTTGAGCAGTGTACTCGATGCATGATTTTGGTGGAAGGTCCATCAGTTGTGTGTCTGTTTCAGGCCAAAAAGCTTTCTGTCGAGCAGTGTACTGAATGCGAAGCTGCTCTGTAGGGTTCATGAAGTGGTGTCTGTGCGTCAAGCTAAAAAGCTTGCAACTCGTCTCCCGGGGTGCGCGGTGTTTGGTGCGTTTTCTGTTTACAGGTATCACTTTTACTTCGTTTCAGCGCAGCACTGCCCGGCTTCACGACTCCTGGCGTATCGTCCCGCAGCAGATACACCAGTTGCATTGTTGCCGTTGGCTGTACTCTAGGCGAAGTTATTGGTGACAAGTTTTCTTCCATGTCGAGTAGCGGGATTTGCCACGTGGTTCGAGGTCTGCAGTGTCAGGCTAGTCATTCAAGGCTCTCCAACTAGGCATCGGGAATGGCGGGGTGTACGTACACCAGGACACGTCGCGACGCGCTGCACGATTTCGAGACGGCCCTCGAAGGCAGGAAAGTGTCAGCCCATTGGACGGTCACGCAGTCGTCTTCCAGCCGTGAATTTGCATGAAAGCACGCAAACGAGGGCGCAAAACGGCGAAAAAAGGGAACGTGCGACGACGCGACGGCCCCACGCGCGTCTGTCGACGGCGACTTCCTCGCATTTTGTTACAAGTACACGCGTGGCACTCTTGGCTGCTTGTCACGGCTACGAAACACAATACGGGCGGAACGGCGGACCTGCATGTCTTCCGACGCTTCGTTTTTGCGTGGCGGAAGCCGCGACCACTTGGAAGCGACACGGAAAATTTCGTAGGCGGTACGTTGCTCGTTGACACGTTACGTTCGCAGACTGGAACTTTGCCAGGCGCGAGTCCCTACGTATACACGTAGTCCACAGGAAGTGGTTGCTTCCGGACGCCGCTCCTGTTGGTTTCACCGTGCTTGTGCACCAAGCAGGCACTTTTTTTTCAGCAGCGCCCCTGCTCGTTCAGGGAGGATTCCCCGCGTTGCCGCTAGGGGCACCGGGATGACTCAGCAGCGCCCCTGTGACTTGCAACTTGCTTGCGGCCAGGGTGACCTCTTTTTGTGCACGTCTGCTGTTTCAGATTCCCCCGTTTCTCTCTCGAAGAGGACGGGTGCGGGATCTGGCAGCTTCCACGTCGCAACTTCTTTCCGGGCGAGACTGCCTGCCAACAGCGCCCCTGCGTTCCACGCTCCCGCTTCGTGCGAGGCTCGCGCCGGAACAGGGAGGAACTTTCTCTGTGTCTTTGCGCCTTGAGCGTCCGCCTGTCCCTTTCTTTTCTTCAGAAGCGGAGAGCAACAGGAAGTCACCGTTCACGACACAGTTGGCTCGGGGAACGACACGCGATCGACAGTCGACATCGCACCGGTGGCCGGCCACTGGCGTCTCCGTGAGACCCAGTGCGCTGAGTCCCTCTCGCCAGAAAACGGGACATTTGGGCGACACACGCGTGGTAGAGAGAGAGGTGCAGATGTTCCTGCGGCAACGCACGACAGAATACGGACAGGCGAGAAAATCGCGACAGAGCATGCTCGCACTTCTTGGAGACCCTACTTTTTGCGTACGGGAGGAGTCCAGAAGACAGGAGCAAGTGTAGAGAGAGGCAGAAACTCCGAATTCCTAGGATCGCCGTTCGCGTAGATATCAGGGATCTGACGCGTCCAACCCCGCCGGGCTGGGCGCCCGAGGCCACACACTGCTTTGCCAACGCCGTGTGTTTCCCTGAAGCTGCAGCGTCAGACTACGGCTCACCTTCCGGGGTGCAGAGACCGGCGCACACACAAAGGGCGTGAGGCGGCTCCCGTAAACCCGCTCTCTTCGGTATCGCGACCTGCGTAGTACGTCGTTGCTCAACAGGCAAGCCGTAGCTGTCGCAGAGCGTGTAGAGGCGCGAAGAAAACGGCTAGACGCGTTTCAGCCACAAACATGGCGGGGTTGACATCTTCCACGGACGTAGGTCCCGTTGGCGGGACTCTATTTGGTACCCTTCACACCTGTTTACGCCATTTAAGTTGAGCAGTCACCTCTGAGGCGTCAACAAAAAGGGAAACGCTTAGGCCACGTCGCTCTTCCACACTTCTCTTGAAGTGTCGGAACAGGCTAGCAAGAAACGCTGGGTACATTGTCGACAGCGGAGGCGGAGTGGCGCGCGACGAATGTAGAGGTAAGCATTAAAGGGCTTTCGCGATTTTGGTACTAGAGGAACTGGATCGGGAGGCTTTGTAATCCTTGTATAGGACAGATGGATTTCCCGTGCTCACGAAGAACTGGGAGATATATATAAGTCGGGTCTCTCGACGTAGTATGTCTACGTCCAAGTGAGAAACAGCTTCTGCCATGTCATCTGTGTCTATGTTCAACATTTATTCTTTCTTTGTCTTCGAATATGCAGTGAAAAAGGGCAAAGGCTCTCTGCGTGCGTTTCCTTCATGTGGCGGCACATCGGTCGCTTGTTTGTTCGACGTGGTGCCCCTGCCCCGCGTGTGCCCCATTGTTGAAGTATCTGGAAGAACTGTGGCGTTTGTTTTTCTGTGTCTTTGTAGGTGGTCGCTGCGCCGGATCGTGGTCCTTCACAGATTGGTACGCGGACTCTTAGGGAAGAAGAGCGTAACTTCGCTACGGAAGGTGTAGAGGGCGTACATGCCTCGAGACCAGTGTGTAGGGCGTTTGCCTCGGTAGAGCGAGGAGGCCTTGAGAGCGTGGCACGTACGTTCATCTGGATTGTGGTAAAAGGCGCATACCCGGCTTGGAAGCTGAGCAGGGGGTTGCATGTCCGCACTCTTGTTTCTGGCCCTCGCGGGCGTCTTCACCACTGCCTCGGGCAGTCTGCTCGTGTCTTCCGGCTGTTGATATGGAGGCTGAAGTTATGAGCCGCAGATGGTAGGACAACGGACGCCGCGGGAGAGAGGAGCACCGGGCCTCGTGTCTCTCCGGCTCTGCGCCTCCGCTTTTTCCCTGAACCGTTCCCCAGGAGACGTTTCCGAGGCAAGCTGACGGTCGAAGTGGGCATGACAGTGTAGCTAGCGAGAGCACGCAATCAGCGATACGGCATTTGTCGACCGCAGATTTCCCGCAAAAGACACGTCTGGACTCTGGACAGCAGCACTGGAGCTTGCTCAAGCACTCCGTTGCATTTTGCGCTCTCTCGCCGCTTCCACACCTGTGCACAATTGGAGCGCGTTTTCTGGCCGTTTCCTCCGTGGCCGCTTTCGTTCCGCGTGGCTCATGCCCACCCTCATTTGAGCTGGGAGGCCCTCCCGCTGTCGCGTTTCCCCGCTGTGCGCTCTGTGTGTCGCTCTCTGCACTTGTAGAGAGAAGGCTCTTCGCCGCTGCTTCTGTTTTCGCACCAAACGGCGGTGCAAAGAGGTGCGTTTCCGAGAGGTCCAGCCCTCCAAAAACTGCTGTGTCTTTTTTCCAAGGCTCTCGAAGGAGGGACGACGCTTCGGTGTATGTCCACCTGTCCTGGGCGTCGCGGTCGACTGCCGCGTTGGCCTCTCTTTTCCCGCGTTTTTTGGCGGCTCTTTTTTGTGTGCCCGGCGCAGCCCCTTTGTGTGTGTGTGTGTTTTCCTCTTTTTGCTTTTTCCTGCTTTCTGCCTGGAAGGTAGCCTGTAGGTGTTTCTGTGTCGTCGGCTCGTGGCTGCTCGGCGCGCATGGAGTGCAGAGAAAAGATGGCGCCGTGTGCGTTATTCTTGGCCTCTCCTCTACGCGGCTGGAGCGGGAAACTCCGGTTGGAAGGGTCGCCTGTGGACGCGACGAGACGTTCCTTTTGGTTCGTCTCAATCGTCGTCGCACACGGGACTCGTGTCCGAGGGGAGGGTGATATCTGCCCTGGTCAGCTGTGCATCGCGACGAGACCGACCGCTTCGTTTACCTTTCCTTTTTTCTCGGCAGTTTTGAGTTCTGCGGTGTTTCTCGGTCTTTTTTTAAGCCGAGAAACACGCAGCGACTCTCTACTCGGAGAGATAAGGGGAAGGTAGGCGAAGCGGTCGAGCTTTCGCGCGCGCCTCCGTACTCGGAGGTCCGTCACGTTGTCGAGTTACGCGTTTCTTGAGGAGAGGGGTTGAGCCTTGCGTCGCGATGGCGACCTGCAGAGAGTCGTCGCCCTTGAGGCTTGTACTGGCGCTGCAGGTCGCCGACGTACGAGGGAGGACAACCTTTCTCCTCGAAACGGTTTCTTCCTGCTGAGAGCAGCGGGCGCCGTCCGCAGTCTGGTGTCAGTGTTGTGCAGTTTTTTTGTCCTCAGAGACGGCATGCTTCTGAGCCGTAATTCCTGTCTGCTGTGCTTTTGGTCTCGCGTCTGCGGCTCTCTCGACAGTCGAAGGTGGTGTCGCGTTCGTTTCTCCACACGCGCTTGTGGAGAGAAGCCGCTTCATCTCCTGTCAGAGAGTGCAGCGAGAGAGTCGGGACTGAAGAAAAACTGCGGTAGAAGTGTGCGGCGACCTCAGCCCTTCCATAGGCTCTCTCGGAGATGTCACGGAGAGAGACGGAGAGACAGGAAGGTACATCGGCGTCATTCGCCGCGTGCGTCTTTCTGTGGCGCGGCTCCGCGAGTTGCTTCTCACTGTCTCTCTACCAGTTCACGCTCGAGCAAGTCCAGGCGGCACGCGACCACACGCGCATGTGGTGTCGAAAAGAGAAGCGAAAACTTTCAAGATTCGTCGCGACGAGGCTCGTTCTCTGCTTGCTTGTGTCGTGTCGTGTGCATGCGCGGACGGCGGACTCGTGACGGGGCTGACACTACTGGGAGGTCGACCCTCACTGAGAGAGGCGGGGCAGGAGCCTCTCTCACCGGAGTTTTTAGTGAAACTTTTTACACGCCTTTGAGGCTTTTTCCTGAGGATCTCCCCTCCCCAATTTCGGCCGAAGTGTGCGAGGTGAACGCGAGAGACACTGTACCACGCGTACACGCAGGAGCAGGTAAGTCGAGCACAGACCCGTGTGTGTGAGGGTCTCGGCACAGGCTTGTGGTTGAGTATGTGTCGTCACAGAAGTTCGAGGAAGGAACGAGTTTCAAGATTTTCAACAAAGCAACCTGGTCGTTGACCATCAAGAAACTGCAGTCGGACGGGATGTGTCGAGCAGGGTCGACAGCCTTTTGGTTTCTTCAGAGAAGTGGAAGCACAGACAGGCAGAGGAATCCCAGGGTTTTCCATCTCTGATTCGGAAGCCTCACTGAAGGTTTTTCCAAGGTTCTACGCACTTTTGATCGCGTTTTGAACGTAGCATTGCGTTGATGTGTGTGGTTCCGTTTTGAAGAGACTTGGTTTATCATAAACAGAGAATAGACGATACAAACTAATAAAACCTCGAATTTTTTCGCGGAAATCTCTGAGATGCCACATTCCTTTGGTGCGAGAGTTCGCTGCCAGGAGGCCGAAAAAAATATGTTTTGCCCTGGTGCGACTCCACCAACTAACCTAGCGACCAACTTGCAATGCACCGAGGAAACAGTCTCTTAGAGTCGCGCTGAGAAGGTGCCGACCCCCGATGGTAATGTTCTAATCGTGATTCAAGAGAATATATGACTTCTCTTTGCACATGTTTGTACCGTTTGATTGTGTGTTTTTGCCACTCTTTTTTGGTACACGCCTTTACATTCCTTCATCGCTGCATTTTTACACACACAGCGTAGGCGTATCGATCTACATTTTGGTGTCAACGTAGAGTGACAAATAGAAAAGGGACTATTCGTTGTTGCTGGTCCTCTCGCACGAAGTCTGGGCTTTCCCAACACAGTCGAAATCCTTGTCGGGTGCGTGTCGTCTTGCACCAAAGATGATTCGACTCTTCGGTTGTTGATTTGAGCCTTCTTCGAGCAGATTTATCTGTGAAGATAAGTTTTAGGTGCCCCGTATATTGGACTCGGTGCACCTTACATGCGGTAAATATTTGACTATAGAGCCCTGGATTGTAAACTTGATTAGCTACGTGAAGTTCAGGGACCTGCCTGTCAAATTATCAAGGGTTGCCGCTGCACCGTGGCAGGCCTGAAGACGGAAATTTCGCTTGCACAAGAACTTTCGCATTTCAGCGTTACATTGGTTCCTGCGTGCGACAGACTGAAATCGGGGTTTCTGATGGGCTCAAGCCGTTTCTCACGAAGACACACACGTTGAACGCATTGAAATCGAAACGGGTGACAGACAAACACCACGAAGACTCTCGGGCACAAGAGGATGTCCTGGGTTCACATGGAGACTGATTTAGGTTAACCAGAAAACGGAAAGAAACCTAGAAGATAGCACTCAAGGAGAGGCGGCGCTGGCCCAGATGGCAGGGACAGAAGATCGTCGGCAACAAAAAAGCGAAAAGGAGGTCGGCGCAGCATAAGATGCCGCTGGCAGGGGCTGGCAAATGGTTAAAGGTAAAGACAGACTAGCAATAAATAATGGCAACGGTAAACCACAGAAACAGACAGAGATAGAAGATGCGGGAGAGGAACAGAGACAACCTGCCCACGTAGCGACAGCGGGTGCAAACTTGGCTTCTTGATTTTTCGGAAATTTCAAGGCAGAGCGAATGCCAGCGGAAGACAGCCGAAAAAGATAACATATTTTTAGAAACAACGTTGAGACGGGGGGAATTACTCAGTTGGAAAAGCTAGAAAGTCACTTTCTTCTCTTGTTTCCCTCATCCTTGGTTGCTGAGGAGAAATTGAACTCTGCTCTTCAGATATTCATCCTGCAGACAGTCACACACCACACGGTACGGATAAGGTCCTGAGAAGAAAAAGTCAATGCGACGAATGGGCGCACTGTCAAAAAAAGATTTGTCACTCAGAATAGATCTTCAGTGCCTGTCTCCACTCCTACAGCTAGCTCTATAGATGACGTGAGCAACCTCTTTTGAAATATACACATATGTATATGCACATATACACTGAATCAGCAACCGGTCCTCCGACATATTGAAGGAGAGTGTATAGAAAAGAGAATCTCTGATCGTTGAAAGAAACTCAGATGCTCTGGTTACCTCAAGGTTTTCATTGTCTTGTTCGGACCGACGTTGGCGCTTCCTTCGTCGTCGAGAGTCAGCGTGCGATTTTATGCGTTTGGGGTAGATGCGTGACTGAAAGAAAGACAAGAACCGTGGATTCTCGTTCGCAAGTGTGAAGCCAGCTGCACTCTCTGCTTGGAAACAACCTTGGGGCATCCCGCAGTTCTCCAGAAAACCGAGGGCCGGAGATTCGTTTTCGCAGGAAGCTGCTGGGGAAAGCCGAGACAGAGATTCGAAAGTTCTTCAGCAGTCACCAGCCTGACCGTCGAAAACTCGAAACTCGAAACACCCAGAGAACTCCTGCGTTTTGTCTGACACTGACGAAAATACAGACGAGAGGTCGGGGTGCACAAATGTCACCTCCATGGCAGAAACTCGACACCTGCTTCTCCTTCCACGGCCGACGGAAGTGACTCCACACTTAAAACGGAACAGAAGATATAGACGCTAGACCCTGTTGCTCGACAAAGACGGGAAGATAGTGAAGACATCTGCTGTTCCTCTGTTCGTGAGACGACACCCACCTCGTCAGTTTCACCTTCCTCATCAAAGACGAGAATTTCGTCCCCAGCGGACGCCTCGTCGTCTTCTCGGTTTTTCTTCCTCTTCTTGGCTTCCTTCGGACGCTTGCTCTCGTTCACGGAAGCTCTCGAGAGCTTCTTCTGTCCTTCGCTGCTCTGCTCGGGCACCTTGTTCTTCTCTCTTGGCTTTTCTCTTCCTACGCCGTGCAGCGAAGTCTGAGGATCAGTCACGCCGGCCACAGCGAGGCGCGCCTGGCGGCGGCGCTCGCGTTGTCGCTTGCCTGCGAGACAGAGAACCACGACGAAAAGAAAGAGACGTTTACTGCAGCGCATGTCCACCTGTTTAGGAAATTCAAAGGAAAGACAAGCGGAAAGCAACGAGAAGCCAGATGCCGACAGAGAGTGAGAAACCGTTGCCAAAACTCGGGGACAGGAAGCGTCCGTAGAGGCACACGGCTTCTCCGAACACTGAAAGAGAAACTGGCAGACGAGAATGCAAGATTGAGACAACGAGAGGAAAAGGCAAAGAAAGATAAAACGGGCAAGTCGATCGCCTCCTACCTCGACTGTAAGTTTTCAGTTTCTTTGGAAGCGATGCCTTTCCCGACCCGGGCTGTTCATCGCCTTCCTCTCCTCCTTGGTTCTTCTTCTTCTGTCTCTCGAGCATCTGCACATAAGCTCGACTCTTTTCCTCCTGGCGAACGACGAGGAAAACACGAACAGCAGGCTCCTAGCCAGCTCGGAAAAAGAGGCCGTGCTCTTGAGCAAAGAACATCTCATCTGTTTCACTCTCGAGTCATGCCAGTATACACACACACGTCGAACTCTAGACAGACGTCAGTAAAACTATACATTCACGGACACCGAAGAGGAGACAAGACCTTCGATACTCGGTTCGTCTCCTTCCCGACGTCAGGTGTACTGAATACATGCGTTGATCTATCTCCGTTGACGATAATGGATGCGGAAAAATGAGCTGGCACGACTAGGCCGTGGTCGAACGCGTTGAACAGACCTACACATGCGAATACACGTACCTACTCCTGTATAAGCAGAAACGCGCAATCCCTTTTCTCGAAGCGAACATGTCTAACACATATCAACCATCCTCACAGAGATAAAGTACATGTGCGTTTATGCGTCCAAAACGTATCTCTGTATATCTCTATCTATCTATACACATACCCCAACATGAATACGTAACCCATTAGAGGCTTCAGAAGACCCGACCAGGGACTGACATCCATATCCAAAGTCTCCAAAAGATCTGCAAGCGCGTTCAAGAGAGCATTTTTCGTGTTCTTCCTGCCGTCTGTGTCTCGCAGAAAACAGGTCGTCTTCTGCTTCAAGAGGTTCAGAGAATGTCACCACCGAGGTTTTGACAGTTCATCAACAACCACGAGTACGACCCCGTGAACGAACCTTGAGTTTTACTTTCCGTGCGTCCTCCATTGCATACTCCACCATCAGTCGCCTCCACATGGTGCGGCCGTGGCGAGGCGTCTCCTCTTCGGTTTCTCCACCCTGCTTCTGCGCTGCGAGGTTCTCCGGCAAGAAGTCATCACTGGTGCACATGCCAAGGAAATTCAGCAAAAGCTTCGCTACCTCTGCGTGCGAACAGTCCACAAACGCAAAGCCGAGGGAACGCTTCTCCTTCGTTGTCGAGCCATTCTCTTGCGACGACGTAGCCCGGCGCCGTTCCTTGTCGCGAATGATGCGAACCTGAGAAGAAAAAACCAAGAGAAACAAATGCAGAAGGCAACACACACTGCAGCCGCCGCGCCGACAACCGGCATTGAACGACAAAGAGGCGGAAGAAATGTGACAGAAAGCGCGAAGAAGAAAGGCGACACTCAATCCACCACTGTAGAGCGGGATGAGCGTTTAGGATGCTGCATGCTCGAACGACCTCGTTAATTCGCCTTGTGTTGCAGCTGGATTCGCCTGCTTCGAGGACTGGAAAAACACAGTGGACGGGTCTCGTTGAGGAACCGTTTTTAAGCAACCATTTCGTTGTGGGGTGGATCACGTGGACGCGAAGACAACTCGAGGCCTTTACCACCGTTTCTTGCCGCGCGTTGCTCCTCAGTGTTGGTGGCGCCAGCTTGGAAACACAGGCCATCAAGAGAGTCTCTCACTGCTGCACACCGCTCCGCAATGGACGGCAAAGACACACAGCAGAAACTGTGTTTCGTCTCGGATCACTCCGCTTGTACCTTCAGGATCGCCTGCTCAGCGAGGCGTCTCTGCTGCTTGGGGTGGAGAAGCGAGAAGTCCGTGACGCGAGGATTCTGGCCTTCTCCCTGTGTCGATTTCTCTGCACCTGCGGTGTTCGCTTCTCGCCGTTTTCTCGCCTCTCGCTCGGCTTCTCTCTGCGCGAGGCGAGAAGACTCAAACTCTGCAAACGCTGGCGACTTGAGGAGGAAGTGAGACATCGTCTCCCGCAGTTCATTGGCACTCGTCGAAGTCGGCAAATTCCGCACACTGAGGCCTGCAACGACGCAGACAGAGAATTCGTTTCTAAATGCCGAAAGAACGTAGGGACAAGAAAGTCTCTGTTGAAATCGCATACCTTGAGCACACTGCCTACACGTCCACAGCGGTAACTGGCAGGTGGAAAACCGAGTCGGAAGGCACCGGAACGACTAGACAGCTCACACACACCAGGCCTCTCGGCCCGAGGCGCCTGTTACAAAGAGGAGATCAAAGGCGAAAAGGACTGGGCGCCTCGGAGCGCGAAAAGGCGAGATCGAGAGACAAGCCAACGACAGACAGGTGAGAGGAGGAAACAGAGTGGAGACAAAACGCGAAGGAAGCAGAAAGAGCCGGCAGGTTGTAGACCGCCAGAAGTTCAGAACTCTCCTGGAGTCGGTCTTCGCTCTTCTGGGCTCGGCGCACGGTTTCCGTTGCATGCGCCACAGCGGGACTGTCTGGGTTTCTTCAGTTGTCAGCAGAGAGGAAAAGAGAAAAGACGAAGAACGAAGTGTGCCACAGACAAACGCAAAACTCTCCAGAGTTCTCGGTCAAGCGCCTTGACGCGTGCTCGCGCGCAGGAGCCTCACAGACGCATCTCCAGCGTTTCTTGAAAGAGCGTTTCTCAAGAAATCCGGGGCGCGCAGACGGCTCCGAAACCGGACTCCGAAACCGGACTCCGAAACCTGACTCACGCCTCCAGAGGGTGGAGCTTTGGACACCGAGTGAGCGACAGCAAGAGGCAGGTAAAGGCATACGTACGGGTGACCCAAACACGACAGCGGCGAGAAGGAAGCTCAGCCATCCGAGTTCTTCGACGGCGGCTTATCCGGCTGCTAGCGGGGAACATCTCGCCAGAGAACAGCCTGCGGAGAAGTCGCCGACGACGAGAACCGTGAACTTGCTTTGTCCCCCCCCGACATAAATCGAGGAAGACGAGTCAGTGTTTCGGAAGCAGCCTTGTCTCGCGTTCCACCTGTGACGATTTCTTACGAGTGGGGTTAACGAAGTAGTTCGGATTTTTCATTTTCTCCTTTTTTTCCCGCCACGCCTGGAGGCGCCTGCGCTGCTCCGCGGGGGGCAACGCCTCAAACGCTGCACTCTTGGGAGAAATCATTCCCTCGAATGCGAGGTTCAGGTGTCTCCGCGAAGCACTGTCTTCCTTCCTGAAGAAATGGGGAAGAAGTAAACTGCAGCGCTGCTCGACTCGCGCGTTTCGAAAGATTGGGGCATCCGGGCCAAGGCCAGCGGCACACGCGAATCTTGCGCTCTCCGCGAAACAGGTTTGTCAACCACACAGACATCTCCATGCAGTTAACATGCATTTGCACAAATATGTATTTATATATATATATATATATATATATATGTATGCTCATATCTGCAGACCTCCCTCTCCGAATTAACACCTACATATATATATATATATATATATCTAACTACGCCAGCATCTATCTGTACATTTATACCTATATTTGCGCATATAATACATGTATACATATATATATATATATATGGGTGTATATCTATACCGCTCTCTCTATCTCCATCTGCCATTCTGTCTCCTTGAATCCCCATTTGTCTCTCGGTAGGTACACAAGGTGTCCTGTCTTTCCGAGACTTTAACTGGTTCGTTTTCTGTTTTCTTTCCGCCATTCCGAAGAGACATTTGTTTCGCCGTTCCTTACCGCGTCCACCCGCTCTGTCCCTTGAGTTTTCCGGCTTCTTCTCGAGAAAGGACCGGCCGGACGAGGAGGGGTTGGCCGCGAAGAAGAACCTCTTGTCGTGCGGTCGGGGTCACCGCCTCCCTTCTTTCCGCTTCGTTCGCCTTCTTCCACGAGACGCCCAGCGCCTCTGCCGCGAAAACAGACATTCCTGGAGGGAGCGCAGAGCTCGCGGAGAAGCGAGTTCCTTCTCCCTTCTCAGAACTTCTCCCTGCTGCGCTCTGGGTGCCCTGGAAAGGCGCAGCAGAATAGGCTGTCAGCGCCTGCTGTGCCGAAGCCTGAGGGAAGAACACAAAGCGTAGAAGAGAACAGTTGTGAAAACGAGAAGAAGATGTGGAGGCATATGGGCGGAGGAGAGTGAAGACGCAAGCGAGGGAACAGTAGAGAGCAGAAGTTGTGAAGACAAATGCAGCGAAGCATGAAGACGAACTCAGCCAGACAACCTCCTCTCTTCACTTCACACGCATAGAGAGTTGCATATATAGAGTTACAGAGACACACGAACGTATGCAAATATGCGTATGGATGTATCTGTGTATGTTTTCTTTAGGAGACTGTTTTTTTTTGAGTTGACGGAGAGCCCAACGTGGAGAACGGACTTCATCTTTGAAGATGACGAAGGCCGACCGAGTGATGCCTTTTCCTTCTTTGCTGCGGTCGTCTGCAGCTGAGCCGACGAGTTTGATCGTTGCGAGGGAGCCGAAAGATCGGAAGAGCTCATCCAGCTCTTCCCGCGAAGCATCGGGAGGGAGATTGGAAACGAAGACACTCCTTTTTCTCTCGGCTGCTCGTTCTTCTTCAGTCTTGGGAGCTCCGTAGCCGCGCTCTCGCCGACTGTTGTCGCCGACTGCAACTGCGCGTCTCTCTCCGTCTCGCCCTCCGTTCTTTCTGTAGAAGCTCGAGCTGCTGCCTCGAGGCCTCGACGCCTCGGTCTCTGCGGAGGAACCGGGGATTGTCTTCCCCCTGGGGTCCGTCCTCCGAAAGCGGCGTTTCTCCCCTCCTCGCTCTCTCTGCACAGAGGAGCGACCTGCGGCAGAGGCGCGCGACGCCGCAGAAACCTTAGCACCTTCGCTCCTTGAGAGCGCGTGACTGTCGCTCTGCTTTCCTCCTTCGCGACTCCGCAGTCCAGAACGCGGCCGGCCGCTCTTGCCTCCAGACCTCTTTGGCGTCTGCTTCGCGGCCTCGCCGACGGTCTCCGAAGAGCGCGCAGCGACGCCTTTGGACGTCAGGCTCTTCATTTTCGCCGAGATCTTCACGAGGTGTGCAACGCAGAGGAGGCCTCTTCCTCGTGCTCAGACGACCTGACTCTCTGGAGAAGAGGAAACGCCTTTTTCGCTCGCTGCTTCTTTTCCATCACATAGCGACAGGCGTTTCCATCCACTGGGGCAAACACAGTTTGGACCGACACAGAGAGAAAAACGAGAGATAGAAGAAGCAGAGAAGAGGATAGAGGTGGAGAAGTAGGGAAAGACGGCGAAGACGCGACAGGAATCCACTGGAGAGAGGAAAGGAGAGGCCGGCTTTGCCCGTCAAGAAGTCAAGAGCGGAGAGAAGGAGGAGAAGGAGAAGAAGGAGGAGAAAGAGAAGAAGGAGAAGAAGGAACGAGAGGAGAAGGAAAGAACTTAAAGCACCGGAATTCAACGCCCTGAAAGCGAGACCTGCGACGAAGAGAAGGCCTTGCCGAGAAGCGAGTGTCTCCTCGTTTTGAGGACAGGGGAGACGAGGGTGAGAAGCGAGGAACGCCGCAGAGAGCGAAGAACAAACGGAACCTGACTAGGGGAAGAGAAAAAGAGGTCGGCCAAGGGAGAAAGAAGTTTGTTTCAAGGACGGCTGCCGGTTTTGCGAGGGGAGAAAAGAGGCCGCTCGCCTTGAGTGCGGGGGAAGCGAGGTGTGTCACGACCCGGGCGGTCCAAGTCGGGAAGCAGAAAAACGCAGAAGCGATAACGAGAAAGTTGAGTCTTCAAAAGGCAACGAAAGAGAGAGCCGCGTTTCCTGCGTTTGGAGAGGTCGCGAGACACTGTCGCTTGCTTGTCGAAACCGAGAAGATCAACGGAAAAAGCTGCGAAAAAAACAGCTCGAGAATCGATGCATGCTTCTCTCCGCGCCGCGCGTGTGTCTCTGCCCCTCAAACGCGCAAAGCTGTGCTGAGGCTCACTGAGAAAAAGTCTCGACTTTTTTTTTCTGCAGAGAAGGACCAAAGCAGGGAAGCTCGACTTCTGCCACGAAGACGAAAGCGCGCGCGCTCGAGATCTCTCTGTCTCCTTCATTTCCCTCGCTTCGGCGCTCTGCCCCCCCCGTTCTGCTTCTTTCATCCGAGTCTCGGTCGATTTCCTCCTCTTCTCGCTATCGTTTTTTCTCTATCTTCTCTCCCAAGCGAGAAACAAACGGTATCAAGGAGTTCTCGCCGCCTGGGCGCGCGCTCTGCCTTTTTCAATCTGCGTTTCTCTCGTCAGTCTCCTTCCCGAGAGACTCGGAGGGGAAGAGGCTCGAGCGGCTGCTTCTTCGCTCCTCTTTCTCCTTCTTCCCGTCTGTCTCCTGTCTCCTCCCCAGAACTCTCCCTTTCCTCTTCTTCTTTTCCTTTCTTCTTTTCTTCTTCTTCCTCTTCTTTTCTTCTTCTTTTCCTCTTTTTCTTCGTTTGTCGCCTTTTCGAGTTGAGTGAAGAGTTCTCCTCTGCGTCTGCAAGATGAGGAAGCGCGTGGATCCCCGCGTTCGGACGCTGGTGGAGAACTGCATTCAGCTGGGGCAGCGTTCGTTCTTCGTGATCATCGGAGACAGAGGATCGGAGCAGGTCGTCAACTTGCACTACCTCCTGCACCGTTACTTCCCGGCGCAGAAACCGAGCGTCTTGTGGTGCTACAAGAAGGATTTGGGTTTCTCCTCTCATCGTCGGAAACGCGCAAAGCAGGTCAAGAAGAAGATCCAGCGTGGACTCTACGATCCCAACATCGACGACCCGTTTGAACTCTTCATGTCGTCCACCAATGTGCGCTTCTGCTACTACAAAGACTCCCATACGGTCCTCGGGATGACGACAGGAATGTGTGTTCTCCAGGACTTCGAGGCCATCACGCCCAACATCCTTTGCCGGACGGTCGAGACCGTCCAGGGCGGAGGCATCATCTGTCTCCTCCTCAGGTCCTTCGCCTCGCTCCAGCAGCTCTACGACCTCAGCATGGACATCCACGGCAGGTGAGAGAGCGACGCAGAGGGAGCGAGGAGCGAGAACAGGAGAGAGCGGAAGAGAGAAGAACACCAGGGAGAAGACGAGGGAACTCTCACCCCGGTGCGAGAACAAGAGGGAGAACGCGAGAGTTTGAAGGCAGAGGTTAAACGGCTGGCCACCCGAGAAACAAGGCGAAGAGACGCAGGCAACTCCCGTCCCCCATCCCCCACCCCCATCCCCCCCCATCCCTCCCCCCCCACCGGCACTCGCTGTCGCAGTTTTTATGAGTTCTGGTTCACGGGCTGTCTCCGGGTGTTTTCTGCTGTCGCTGCAGGTTCAAGACCGAGCGCTTCAGCCAGGTCAAGCCGCGGTTCAACGAACGCTTCATCCTCTCTCTGGCTCGATGTCGGAACTGTCTGATGGTTGACGATGAGTTGAACGTTCTGCCACTCACGTCTTTCTCTCAGACCCTGCGTTCGCTGAAGCCGGGGATGCAGAGCGAAGCAGCTGAAGGCGCCTCGGCAGGTCTGCCGCCAGGCCTGCCGCCAGACGCCGCCGAGGCTCTGGCTGAGAAGAAGAAGCGGACGGAAGAACTTGAGGCGCTGAAGCGCGACTTTCAGGAGACGCCTCCTGCGGGGCCTCTGGTCAACCTCTGTCTCTCTGTCGACCAGGCGAAGGCTGTGCTGGCCTTTGTCGATTGCCTGGCTGCTCAGGCCAGCGGGAAGAAGGACGCCGCAAACTGCGCGGCGGCCGACACTCGTGGAAACGGACTCAGCGCTCTGACGCACTTGGGTCAAGTCGCCCACCAAACGTTCGCGCTCACGGCTGCGCGAGGTCGCGGCAAGAGTGCAGCGCTCGGCCTCGCTGTCGCTGCAGCAGTCGCCTACGACTACACCAACATCTTTGTCTCTGCGCCGTCGCCGGAAAATGTCAAAACTCTCTTCGAGTTTGTCGTCAAAGTGAGCCACAGGCCGCTGTATGAGAGATGGGGGAGACCTCGGACGGTGCGTGTGTTTCTGCGTGACTTGCGCGTCGAGTTTCCGAAGGAGGGTGGGGGGCTCTGTGGGTTCTTTTCGCTCTTAGGCGTCCCCATCGGATTCTCCGCACTCGTCGTTTTCTGTTCACTTCCCCTCTCCCCGTCTCCTGTATCTTGTACCTCTTCGTTCCCTGTGTCTTCTTCATCTCTGGATGGTCTCCTTCGTTTCCGCGTCTGCAGGGTGTCGCGCCTCTTCTCTCTCTCCCCTTGCGTCTCCCGTCCTTTCCTCGTCTCCGTTCGGTTTTTTCTCTCTGGGCTTGGCGTTCACACGCATTCTTCGTCTCGTCTGCTTCGTCTGCTTTGCGGCGCAGGGACTCACGGCTCTCGGACTGAAAGAGCACCTTGACTTCAGTGTGAGTCGCGAAGACCCAGGCCTGGCGGCTGCGGCTCACGCGTCGCACAGCAGCGGTGTGTCTTCGTCGGAGAACAACAGCAGTCGTGGAGGCGCCAGTCGCCTCATCACCGGAGTTGAGGTTCACAGAAGCCACAAACAAAAAGTGACGTTCGTCTCGCCACACGAACGAGAAGGTCTCGGACATGCAGACTTGCTCGTCATCGACGAAGCAGCTTCCATTCCTCTCCCCATTGTCAAGTCCCTGTTTGGTACGCGTCCTGCAGCGCTCTTTCGCTTTCGCGCCTTCTCGCCCGGTGGCTCTTGGTTCCTCTTGGCGCGCTCTTTCGCTGTCGCTTCTCCGCGGATGCCTTTCCCTCGCGCCTTTTTTCTCTGCGTGTCTGTCGTCGCCTGGAAGAGAGGCTTCGCCGGATTCAAGGCAACAAGAGATTGAGTCTGTGCTTGTCGGTGGTGGAGGGCCTCGCCGGGTGGTGTCATCGCGCGTTCGTCCGCTGTCTCCGCTTCACACTTGTGCAGGTCCGTACGTCGTTCTTCTCTCGTCCACCATCCACGGATACGAGGGAACAGGGCGCGCACTCTCCCTCAAGTTGATTCAAGACTTAAAGCAGAATAAGTTGTCGTCGTTGAGCAACAATCCCAAAGGCGGTTTCCTCGCCAGGACTCTGAAGCAACTGACGCTGACAACTCCCATTCGTTACTCCGTGGGCGACGGCGTCGAAGCCTGGCTTCACGACCTTCTCTGTCTCGACGCCACTGATCCGCCGAAGCTGTCGGATGTAAGGCACCAGCGTCGCGAGAGATTTCCTTCATCTTCACCCGTTTCGTGACTTCTCTCCACATTTTCCTTGGCACTCCTCCACCCGTTCCTTGACATCGCTCTTCCACCCTTTGTGGCGGTCTCTGTCTCTGCCGTTTCTGGTTTCTCAGTCTCGTCTTTATGCGTCGCGCCCATGTCTCGTCCACTGTCGTTTCGCACCTTTCTCGTTGAATCTTGTCTCTGTTCCCCTTTTTCTTTTTTTTCTCTGCAGGCTGCACTGCCGCCTGCGTCGAAGTGTGACCTGTACTTGGTCGACCGCGATGCCCTCTTCTCGTTTCACGAGGCCTCTGAGGCTTTCCTCCACAATCTCCTGTCACTCTTTGTCTCCTCTCACTACAAAAACAGTCCGAACGACTTGATGCTGATGGCCGACGCACCGGCGCATCTCCTGTTTGCTCTTCTGCCGCCTGTTGACGAAAGAACAGCCACCGTCCCCGACATCTACTGCGCAGTTCAGGTAGAAATCCTTCTCTGCAAGTCGCGAACGCTGCAGTGAAGCGGCTTCTGCACACCGCGAACGTCTACACGAAGGACCTCACTGCCCCTCGCTTCGCGCGCAACCACTCGCTTTCGCTCCCCGATGGAAACGCCTGTCCTTCTTCCGACTCATCCAACCCTACTTTGGGACTATATATATATATATATATATATATATATATATATATATATATATGTATTGTTGGCATGTATCAAGATATATATATATATATATATATTGACTTGCAGGTTCATACACATATATATATATATATATATATATATATATGTATATATATAGACTTATAGATGCATATACATATGTGTATGCGATGCAGTCGTAGGTGGCTGTGTGACTTTTGCTTTGATGCTATTGTTTTCGAACGTTTAGGTTTCCATCGAGGGACATTTGTCGAAACAAGCAATTCAGCAGGCTCTGGGTCGAGGCCTGCGACCGTCTGGGGACCTCATCCCGTGGACGTTGGCACAGCAGTTCGCCGACGAAGACTTCGGCGCTCTGACAGGAGTGAGCACTGCATACAGAGGTCACAGCGCGTGCAGCACCGCGTCACTTTCATGAAAGCGACATTTTCTTTTGCAGATGCCCAACACGGTCATCCAGTCAGCTACATCCCCTCTGCAGGCGTATGTGCGATGAGCAACGCCCTAACATGTACTCAAACGCATAAACGTACACCTGCATATATATATATATATATACATATTCGTGTATGTGGATCGAGCGAGAACATTCACCTATGAGTACAAATACATATGTATGTGCACCTTTAGCGAGCGAACGCATTCAAGTGAATATATATATATATATATATGTATATATATATGTATATATATATGTGTATATTTGCAGAAAATGTGTGTAGATATTATGTGCACGTGTGGCAGTAGCGGGGCGAGTGGATAAATCGCAACGTGGATAGGATGTCGAGGTGTGGGGCGCTGAAGAAGGAAGCCGCGAAGCGTGAGGACTGGATTTGCAGATGGCAAAGAGTCCCTTTGGAGGCCTCGGAGTTCGCTCACAAAGAAGGCTGCGTTTTCTTTTTTCAGGCTCGCATCGTCCGAATCGCATGTCACCCGTCGCTTCAGCGACTCGGCTACGGTAC
This sequence comes from Toxoplasma gondii ME49, assembly GCF_000006565.2. NCBI lineage: Eukaryota > Apicomplexa > Conoidasida > Eucoccidiorida > Sarcocystidae > Toxoplasma > Toxoplasma gondii. Next base: position 1,371,009 of record NC_031480.1, on the reverse strand, counting down.
GGCCGCGATGCAGCAACTGATCGACTTCTTCGAGATGAAAGGAGTTTCTCTGAAAACCGAAGGGAAGAACGCACTGTCGAACTCTCTCCTCTCTTCCTCGCAAGGCGGAGACGAAGAGGACGACGAAGACGAAGAGGACGACGAAGACGAAGAGGATGAAGAGGACGGGGAAGGGGGCACTCCAGCGAAGGGTAAGAAGAAGGGTGACAAGCAGGCTGAGGAGGAACAGGTACGTGACGCGTCTTCTGCTGCCGCATCGGCGTCGCATGCCTCCTCTCCAGAGGCCGCAAAGGTTTGGACGAAAAAAGCCTTCAAACCGCGGCCGGCGCCGCCGCTTCTGTCGCCCTGTCGCTCGACGCGCCCAGACTTCAGCATCGACTACTTCGGTGTTGCCTTTGGTCTCTCTTCGTCTCTCTTTCGCTTCTGGACGCGGAGGAACTTCGTCCCCGTCTACGTGCGTCAAACAGTGACAGACGTCACAGGCGAGTTCAGCTGCATTCTCTTGCGCCCCGCGGAAGTCGAGGGTAGCCTGTGGCCGGGTGAAAGTGACAAGACCGGCGCGGCGGACGACCGGGGAGGCGACGAGGATCTGCGGAGAAAGAATCGGTGGCAGGGCATCGAAACCGGCCGCGCTGCGAATGAGGTGAGCACGGGGGGACGGGAGGCCGGCGCGAGATTCCAGACAGGAAGGAACGAAGCAAAAATGGTGAAGGGAACACAGCATAGGAAGGCAAACACAGAGACAGAAAGCAAGGTGCATCGCGACCTCGCGGCTACGGCTAGAAACGACAGGAGTTGCTGTTCCTTTGCTTCGCAGTGGGTGGAGTTTGCGTTTTCGGCTGGTCTCCGTTCGACGCGGCCACTGAAGGCGAGAAGGAACGTAGATAGGATTTGAAGTGAGCATCCCTTTTTAAGAGAGCTGATCGTCACAGGATTCGCGATCGCGCCCTGTCGAAGATGTCCAATCAAAAGGCAAAGAAACACTGGGAGATACCGAAGGCGCTGAAGTCGTCTCCGAAAGGCTCAGCGTCTCTCCCCCGGAGAGACTGTACCACTGTCCCCTCGCTGCTGTCACGAGAAGCTCCCAAACGAGGGAACGTAGACGAGACACACAATCCATGGCTGGACGATTTCTGTTCCCTTTCGTGATTCGCGAATCCCCGTTGACGCATCCTCTCCGCTTACAGTTACTTGGACAGTAGCGAGACGTTTTGTTGTCTGCGATGCATCGACGCAGACGGGGACGTCGTAAAACCGTGTATGGCGTACGCCCTCTACCTTAATCCCGTCGGAGCGTTTTTAGGAAAGCTGAGATCTTTTCTGGAAGCTGTTGCGCTGCGGCTTTCTTTCCTTCTGGGGTGTTCCCTGCTGTCTGCAGCTCGTCGGCCGCCGCGGCGGGATCTGGCTGTCGGCGTTTGCAAGCGATTTCCGAGCTCGATTTCTGCAACTTCTTGGAGGCGCGTTCCGACGACTTCCCGCGTCGCTCGCCCTCTGTCTCGTCACGTGCTCGTCCAAGCCACGAGACAATTCTGAGGCTCCAGGCTCCAAAGAAACGTCGATCTTTCCTCCTCTTTCTCTCGCAAATGTAGGCACTCCGGCGAGGCCTCGGTGAAGAGCGAACGCGAAACTAGGGAAGATCAAGCGGGGAGGGCGGTGAAAACAGAGAGAAAGAAGATCAAGCGGGGAGGGGGGTGAAAGCAGAGAGAAAGAAGGTCAAGCGGGGAGGGGGGTGAAAGCAGAGAGAAAGAAGGTCAAGCGGGGAGGGGGGTGAAAGCAGAGAGAAAGAAGATCAAGCGGGGAGGGGGGTGAAAGCGGGGAGAAAGAACAAGGAATAGAGGAAAGAAGGCGCCGATTGTGATTTGCTTGTCGACATCTTTTCGGATGTGTGTCTGTTTCGTTCCTGCAGCTGCCGAATTTCTTCTCGAGCCACGACCTTTCGCGCCTGCGAAAATACGCGCAGCAACTCGCAGACTTGCCGCTGATTTTGGATCTTCTGCCCACTCTCGCGGCTCTCTTCTTTAACGACAGATTCCCCCCTCTTGCCGCCTCCTCAGTGACTCTATCTCACCTCCAACAAGTCGTTCTCCTGGCCGTCGGCCTTCAACGGAAAACGCGTAAGAAAGGAGAAGGAAACAACGAAGAGGCAGAAGAGAGAGCAGAGAAGGAAAAGGGAGCACAGAGATGTGCCATGCATGCAGGAAAAGGAGAGTTGAGAATAGGACGAAAAGAAAGCGATTTGAAGAAATGTGTGAGTGGTGTTCTCAGCCGACGACGTCTCGACGGAGTTCAACATTCCTCCAAACCAGACCTTGGCACTCCTCAACAAGACAGTCCATAAATTTGTTGGTTTTTTCCAGGTGAGTTAGCGATTTCGTTTTCGCACGGTCTTGTCCCGAACCTCTCGGTTTCCCCCTCTCTTTCGTCTCCACAGCAGGGTCCGTCTGGAGAATGTGACGCCTCCCTGCTTCGCATTCTCCAGCCAGGTGCCATTGCTCGAACTCGTCGTTCTCTCTCTCGGTGACGCTCTTTCTCGTTGTGTTTCTTCTCCGCTGTCGAGTGCCTCTCTGGCTTCCTCCCGATGCCTGTGGGCGTCCCTTTCGTCACCTGCGTTGACCGCCTCACATCGAACGTGCGGTTCCTGACACCTGGAGACGCTTCGTCAACAGTCTCTGTCTCCACTTTCATCGGTCTCGTTTCCGACCTCCCGGCGCGTTCTGAAGACGACTCCAGTTTTCCTGTCCGTGAACAGTCGAACCTGAAGCACAGACGACTCCCTTGGAACTGCAGGTTTAAAAACTTCCAGGAGTCGCTCTTGCGTCGAGAGTCACTTTCCTAGGTTTCTTGCACACGACGCGCGTTCAACATGGAGTTCGAGAAGTCTGAACAGGGTGGGAGTCGAGGTTGCTGCAACAGTTGTGTGTTTTCTCTCCGCTGCTTGCGATCTCTGCGTCTCTCTGCCTCTTGCGTTCGAGCGGCGCGCCGCCGCCGCTCCGGGAGCTCAGCCGGAGTCGCGCGTTGTGTGTTTGGACTTGGCGAGGCTTCGTCGCGCCTCCAGAGAGCCGTTCTGTGCGTTCCTGCGCGTCCTCAGAAATTGCAAGAAGCGCAGGTCGAGGCAGAAGTCGACTCTCAGTGGGGCGTCCGCAGTGCCGCGTCGCGGCGGCTCGTCGTCGAAGGCGGCGGAGCTTTGCTCGGAGAACTGCCATCGCAGAGTTTCACCGAAGAGCTTGCAGATGAAGCCAAGAAAGTGAAGCGGCAACAGAAAGTCGAGTTGAAGAACCTGCTCGAGGCTCTCGGAGGCGAAGAAGCCATGAAGGTGAGCGAGAAGAGAGACAGAAGTCTCGAATTCGGGTGACCTCTCCACGGGGCTGCAACTGCCACTCGAGCGTTTAGACATCTTCGTCCGAAGCGTCGTCTGCACGTATGGTGTCTCTCCCAGTCTCGGCTAGTTGTATGTCCGTCGTCTTGCCTTGCATGCGTAGTAGCATAGACCTCAAGACTTCGAGGCTGACCCAACGCGGTCGCGACAGAGACGAAGATATCGAAGCTTCGCTTTCTAGATCCGCCGTACAGCGTGTTCCGCCCCGGGCAAATGAAGGCTGGTTCTCTCTCCTTTTTTACGCATGTTGACCTAAATGTCCGACCTCACGCATCTCCCTGTAACTCGAAAGTCCACACCCCATTCAGTCTGCAGGGACTGAAAAGCGGCCACTGGATTCGCGCGCGTGCAGGCCGCGTTGAGTTTTCGCAGACGCTGCCTGTGGAAACGCAGAGGACTGCTTGCAAGTGAAACGAAAACTTGGTCAACGTTCCTCTTCTTGTCTTCCTTTCGTTGAGGCAGTGGGAGGAACATGTTCTACGGTGTGAATGTTGCGCTTTTGCGAATCTGAACCGTTCCACGACATCTCGGGGTCGCGCGACACGAGCGCTCCACCCGTCTCCGTTTTCGCCGCTTTTGCCTGCAAAGCGAATGTCGATTTGTCTGTAAAAGCGAGCCGAAAAAAGAACTGTTTCCCTCAAGCGACCTTGCGGCCAGCGCAAACGCTGACGAGGTGCCGATGCAGTCCGAGAATCCGAACGCGGAGTCTCATCCCCAGCGTTCTCGACGATGGCCATATACTGTGGAGATAGTCTGTGACGGGGATTGGTCATCACAGAGCTCTCGAACTCTTGTCATTGTCTTCAGCAACTTTGGGGGGGATGGTGGTTTGTAGCAGCCTTAGGGAGAATGTGGGCGTCTTTCTAGGGTGTGTCAGATCCTGCGCCCTCGACTTTGGGTTCACATCTCGAAGGTCCTTGCTCTCCGAATCGAAGCTCTCTTGTTCTTTTCATTGTTCTCGTGTGTTTCATTGCGTCAAGGGCATAGTGGCATCGTGTCTCTGCCAAACCGACACTGGAATGCGAGCTGTCCAGCAATCGCGTAAATTTCTCCTTGGCTCCATCCTCGCCAAAAACTTCCAAAGCCTCTCACACAACGGCCTTCGAGCCTCCAGAAGGGGGTGTTAGATCTTTGCATTTTCTCCAACCGAACGGGAACTGTGCCTGTACGATTGTTCGAAGAGCATGAAGAAGCGTCCACCGTAGCGAGGTTCGTTGACTCTGCGTTTTAACGCGTCCGTGCTCATACGTCTTCAGGAGCTTATCCAATTTCGGTCTTCCTTTCACCTTTTTACTGGCTTACTTTTAACTGTGATGTACTGCATTTCGCATGCGCATGCGTCGCTGCAAAAGCGCGTTTCCCCGATGCGTTTTCAGTTGCGCGCTTGTCTCCTTGTCGCATTTCCAGGAACACTCGATGGACGCCTACACCGAAGAAGACTTCAACGAGGCTGTCGGCGCCGCGAGGCCAGGTTCCCTTCAGGCCAGCACAGGTGAGAAAACGAGTGAAGTGACATTTCGCTGGAATCGAGACACAGAAGATGGCGAAAAGACTCAGACTGCGGAGAAGCAGAGGCGAGCGAACCTTTCAGGGACAGAGAGAGATAATGCAGAGTTTCAAACGTACCAGTCATTCTTCCTTTATGCTTCTCCCCACGGTGAGGAACCGGTCGCGGAGTCTACATTGTAAGTCTTTAGACGTCTGAGTCTGTAACTCCTTGATGTTCAAGAACTGTGACTACAGCTTCCGCGGCTCTGATCGTTCACCGTGTCAAGCAACTGATTCGTCTTAGAGTGGCTGCGGTGCGATAGCTGTTCCCAGGAAGCATGTCCGCGTATCTAAGTATTCGAGACCGGCAGTCATCGTGCAATATGCTCGAGCGAGATTTGGAAGTTTTTGGCGACTTCAGGTTTTCAGTTCGGAGCTTGAGAGGTGGAAGCGCGCAAGAGAGAAACGTAGGAGGACCGAGTGTTTTATCTGTTTCTGTTGAATACGAGTGACACCCGGACTCACACTCTTGCTGTCTTCATGGGAGCGAAGAGTGACGCTATATGGATCTATATAAAACGGCTTCCACACAAGGTTCTTCGTGCTCTGCCTTCAGTTCTTCGCGTTCACTCGCCTTTACGCAACTCGTTTTGTGTCTCTGCCGGGATGTTCTGTTACGCCTTACTGCAGCTTCTCGGGTCTTCTCATTGAAGCGTAAGAATCCGAACAAAGGACAGAAGAACGGAGGGACAGGAGAAAAGACCGGCGACGGAGGCGAGAAGAAGAAACAGAAACGCGACTTTGGATCCTTCAACAAAAACAAAAACAAGCACAAAGTCTACGCGAATCGATAAAAAACGTCGCCGGACGAGCATAGCCGCGAAAACCAGTGCAGCGTTTGACAGCCGGAGGACCGATGTCCGAAGCTTTGTGTGTGCGTGGAGTTCGGTTTCTCGATTTTGCGACTTGGCGTGTCATGTTTGTCAAAGCAAATCCTCGATATCTCTTTTCTATTCCACGGGTCCTCGTGGTCGCGCTTCTCTAACCTGCAAATCCTAGCTACCTAGTGAGAACGAAACGTCTCTCTACCTATATGCATATGCATACTTATATAATCTAGGTACATGTGCATAGGGAGATCGAAAGACTGATAGAGATGCCGACGTGGAGAGAGCTCGATAGATACAGGCCTACGCAGAAATCGATAGTAGATAAGTCTGCATAAGAGAGCGATCGACCGACAGGAAATCGTAGAAGGCTGCCGATAGATAGGTTTGCATATAGAGATACATTTGCGTGCGAAAGCAAAGAACCGCAACCGCCTTCTTCTACTGTCCCTTTTAAAAGGGATTGCCTCTTCTCTCGCGTCTGACATAGAGGCAGGAATCACTCAATACGCCTCTCAAAAGTTCGCTCTCTTTTCCTTGAAGAAGCGTCTTCGCTGTTTTCGGGAATGCGCAAGAGACCGCTGTCGTAAACATAAGGCTTTTCTTCTGATAACGAAGAGAAGGCAATCCGCTTCCACTCTCTCTCACTCGACCCTCAGCTGCCCATATGTTTCCGAATTCCCATATATATATATATATATATATATATATATATATATAGTATTAATAAATATATATATATATATATATTATATTATATGATACATACATTATATATTATATATTATATGGTTACAATACGTTTATATATATATATATATATATATTTATACACAACATTATATTATATATCTATATATGTATACATGTATGTGCATATGTACGTATATATGTATATGTATGCACACGTTTATGTTTCGTACAAGTGTGGGTAGCCATCTATGACGGCTGGACTCTATCGCTGCGGAGTTTGCGTGGGCTGAAGAGAGAGAAGGAATCTCAGGTTTTTCCGCAACGCCTCATGGACCGAGGAAGGCCATCAGACACGCAAATATGAATCTTTACACACGAAGATGTAGACAAATCGTTGTAGATACAGTGCCTTTCTCAGCACGCACAGGTGTAGAAACAATAAAGACTCTAGGGTGATTAATGTCCGTAGCGACGCCATTTGACTCGGTGCGGCGACAGTCTTGTGGACCCAGACGCGAGGAAACGCACAGAAACAGGCCCATTGCACTTTGTTTTCGTTTTTCGAAGCAAGGCGTAAGTTGGGAGTCTCCGACTCCAGCAAACCTGCGTCAAGAAATTGCTCTTTTTTCAATCCAAAGGCGTGGATCGCCCACAAGTGACCGTCCTGAAGACACGCGTTTTCTGCAGCTGCTGCAGAAAAGGAAAAGACCTGTGTTCTCGAAGACGCGAAATCGCCTCATTCTCGGAGCGCGAGGAACGAAGACCTGCCTTTCTTCCTTTAGGCAACAAAACCAAGTTCCGCGTGAGGGGGGCTGGCATGGGCAGAGCGACCCGCAGTGCCAGGCATGCCGAAGGAAGCTCCGACGAGAGCGGCGAAAGGAAAAAGGCTCGAATCTTGAAATGCGTTTAGTCGTGGCGCATATACGCGACGAACTCGTCCCAGTCGATCTGCAAAGAAGAACGGAGAAGACACCAGGCCGTTGCGTTTTCTTCAGCAACTCGGAAAACGAGAAAAAGGAGACGCCACACACGGTTCAGGCGGATGTTCGAGTCCGAGACAGACAGGCAAATGACGCCGCAGAAGCTTAGCAAATCGTTGTCTTTCTTCGTTTTTCTTTTCACAACGCCTTGCCTATTTAGTCTTCCACTGCTCTCTCATCGTGCGTCCCCGACAGCCCCTCTGCGTTGAGAAGTCGATGCGCTGTGGGTTTGAGCAATTTTCCTCACCCGGCAGGAACTGCGGAAACCTTTTCTCACCTGGCCGTCGCCGTCTCTGTCCATCTGCGCCACCATCGCTCGCAACTCTTCCTCGGGGATGAGCTTGTTGTCGCGGCCGAGCACCAAGTCGCAAAATTCTCGAACAGAAATCCGCCCATCTCCATCCTGGAAAGCATACCAAACGAAGGACAAGAACCACAATCTGCAATGCACAGAGGAGAGAAGGAGGTAGGGGAAGACGAAGGAAAGCACGAATGCTTGGACGCGAGAGAAGCCAGCACAAAAAATCCGTCAGCCGGGTGGAGAAACGAGAGGGAAGTCCTCGAAACTCAGCAGCCTCCTGAAAGTTAAATGCGTGAAGCGCGAAAATTTCCTTCGATTTGCACCCACGCCTGCACCATGAAACGCTGAACCAAAATGCGAGGGAACGGGGAAACGCCACAGAAACAGAGGAACGTCCCTGCAGGAGACTCGAGAGGCGAGACGCAGGGGCGACGGACACAGCAACCCCAAGCGATTGAACAACATGAAAAAACAGAAACTCCGGTGAGGCGTTTTCGCCGACAGGGTGAAAGCGAAAAGCCCACTATTGCGCCTCGCCTCGAAACAGAGGGAGTGCCGGCTTCCCTTTGCCCTTTTTTTGCTCGCAGTTGGATATACGAGCCGTGACACAGCGCGAACGCAAGCTTCAGGCAAGGCCTACTTTGTCGATCTTTTGAAAGGCTGTCCAGACAACGTTCAGCTCTGTCTCTTGCCAACAGTAGCATGCAGCGAGAAATTCTGTGTAGGAAACGTTGCCAGAGTCGTCTACGTCGATCGATTGAAGAATACGGTTGATGTCCCACTGCGGAACGCCCGCCTCCGCCAACCCTACAAAAACAAAGCACACGCCAAAACGCATGCTGACACCTTTGTACGCATATATATATATATATACATATATATACATATACATATATATACATATACATATATATATATATATATATTATATGTGTATGAGTGTATGGAGAGAGGGCTTCTCCTCCTGTATCTTTTCTCAGGTGTAGACACGGATATGTGTGTCGGTGTTTACATGGATCTCTATGCCCTTAGATCCCAACGATTCTTCACGATATTCAACGTAAATGCATGCATATGTTTATAATGTAGATGCGACGCGAAGGCTGACGGGCGTCGTCTTTAACTCGAAGGGGAGAAGACGAAGAGAAAACGAATCATTTTTACTGTCGCACCTTCTGTGAGTTCCTGATGAGAAAGGAGTCCATCGCCGTTCTTGTCAAGTTGTCGGAAAATCTGATTAATGTGGCGAATCTGCTGGCCCGTCACATTCAGCTGGTGTGCCATTAAATTCACCAGAGCGTTCTTCAAGTGACTCTGCCGCATGTATCGCTGAAAGCCAGTGGAAAAAGAACGAAAAACCGAAACGTGGACGGTACGCCAATTCTTAAAAGTTGCGAAAAAAATGTACTGGACAAATACGAGTTCTTGACCCGTAATTTAGAACTTCCTCAAAATTCGCATGACCCACAATCTCTAAAAGCTGAAACAAATTTCTCACACAAAAGTTGAACATGGACAGCAGCACGCGCACAACTCTGTGCAGCATATATATATATATATATATATATATATGTAGACACCTGTGTTGGTGTATCTGTAGATCTGGGTATCTAGATGTTTATGCCTTTCCAGATGCGATTACACAGAATGTCTTTCGAAAGTACAACAGCTCTGCAGTCCTCTGCTGTGTCCCTGTGTTTTGAGCGTTTCATGGAAAGTATGTGGACCACCCTGTGAGAAGGACCCATCACCCTACAAGCGAAACAGAAAGACCTCCATAACTGTTTTTGTAGACAGGCATTTGTCTCGATGCCTATGCATGAATGGGGGTGTCCTTGTTTTCGCCTTTTGCGGTTTAAGAACTTCGAAGCACCCCGGTTGGAGAAGAACGCGCGCGCAGCGAGGCCATTCGCTTTGAGTTGCTTTGCATGCGCGCAGGTCCATCGTGGCGCTTGAACCACCGTCAAGCTGCGGGTTCGACTCCATTTGCCTCACCTTCATGTTTTCGCAGATGATGGGCGAGATGGGCAGAGCTGCTGTGTTGGCCTGTTTGAACCATTCGTGGTGAAGAACTTGTGCTGCCGAGGGTCTTCGCTCGGGATCTTTCGTCAGCATTTGCTTGAGCAGATCAACAGCCTGCGGCGTCAACGGGCGACACTCCACTGCGTAGTTCGGCTCTTCTGCACAAGACACAAGGCGCACACAGAGCGCGGCGCATGGACGGCGGCAAGAAACTTCATAAGAGCTCAGAGTGCGTCTTTCCTTCTCTTCTCCTTCTTCGCGTTTCATGTTCCGCGCTTCGCGAAACCCAGCAGGTATACTCTCTTGTTGGATCTCTCGGCACCCTTCGGGCCATCTCTTCTTTCCGCCGCTTCTCTTCCTCGCTCCTCTGCGGCTCTTGCACGGCTCTCTCCCGCTGCGAGGAGTTCTTCCTTTCTGTGACCGCGTCAGTCGGTTTCGAGCCATCGAAAGAATCCTTCGACGCCATTCAGCAGAGACGCCTGAACACCCACCCCCCTCTGAGTACTGAGTTCCCGCTCTGCAGAGGAACTCTCTCCTGACCGCGGCGGCCCAGAGAGAACGAGAGAGCTGGAAAGGCACACACCGTTGCGCAGGCCATGCGATCCCCAGTCAACACAGTTGCATCTGTCTTGTGTGTGTCTGCGTTAAACAGGAACTCGCGGATCGAGCGCTGCCAGATGGACGCGGAGGTCGAGAGACTGAGAGGAGACGCGAGCAGCCGCATGCAGAGATCAGTCAACACCCTTTCCTTTTGGACAGAGCGACGACGTTGTTCCTGAGCAGCTTACTGTACGTCGCTTTCTGCTGCACTTCTTCCAGGCTCGTCCCAGTGAACGGCAGGCAGCCAGTGAGAAGGAAGTACATCACCACTCCTGGAAGAAAGGCAAAGGAAATGAGGCAAATCGACACAGAGAGACAGAGAATGGAGGAGCGCACAGGACGTCCGAAGTTGTCGGGAGGAAACCCAATGTGAAATGCATCTTTTTCTCTAGGGAGAAAGCAAGCACATCCAACGCATATATCGAAGGAAAACAATATGCGAAAGACGAAACCAAAGGCGAGAGATGGAACGACGCACCCAGAGCCTGCCAGGTCTCGGTCTGTCTGACACTCAACGAAGACACCGGTTTACGAAGCGCGCGAAAGCGCACACAAGAAACAAACCTCGAGAATCCGACAGCAGAGACAGAAGAGAAAGCAACCGACGAGGAGAAGAAAGCAGAACGGCAAAGAAGAGAAAAGGAGCAGAACAGAGACAAGACGAAGCGAAACACACCGGAAGGAACGGCGAAGAAGACAGAGCACACGAAACAAACAAACAGACCAAAAGAAGCAGCAGAGAGGAAAACGAAGAGACGAAAAACACAAGCGTCTCACCTGCAGACCAGATGTCGCATTTGAAAGTTACATCTCGCTTGAAGACTTCCGGTGCCATGTATAAGGCAGTGCCAGCCGCATTAGTGCTGTGTTCGTCGCTCTTGAAAAGTTCTGCGAGACCTACAAAAAAGAGAATGAACACAAAAACGAAAGGGCAACTCAACGCTCATTCGAAAGACACAAACGAAATCAACGGCGAAACAGTCGCCGCGGTACCCTGTACATATACACATATGCATCATCAACAACTAATGTACAATTCGGTATAAATATGCAGTCAATCATGTACAGGTTTATGCAGATCTAACAAAGCTGCACAGAGACGTACATACTCGAGTGTGCATACGAGCAGCGTTACGAGCATGACGAGATCTACAACGATCCGTAGTGCAGTATTTTCTATGTATGTACATGTAGAGATATGTTCTGTACATAAACACACATGCAGAGATATATATAGGGATATATATATATATATATATATATATATTGTTCATGTGCAGCATATGCCGCTTCATTTGTACAGCGGCAGACAGATATACATGCCTGTTCTGTCCATGCATATATATATTTATATATATCTTCATCTACCTACGGATATACGTCTCCAAACATACCTACGGCTTCAGGTAAATATATGGATTCATACAGATACAGACTACAATTACATGTTTGAATATGTACGCAGGTGGCCAAGGTATCGACTTGCTGCGGATGCAGACAAATGTGTAGTGGAAATGCACATTTTCATGGGTGTGGGTTTCAGTTTCCTCAAAGAAGAAACTTCCACCCACGGCGTTTCCTTTGAAAAGACAAAGACAAAGATGGCGTACCGAAGTCGATAATTTTAATCGGAGAGTGAGGCGAAGTGTCTTGAAAGAGAATGTTTTCCGGCTTGAGGTCTCTGAGGCAGAAACGCGACATGCAGATGGAACGGCGAACGCCTTTGAACCCAAACGAATCGCGAAGCTCCAGTGAACTGGACAAGCAAATTTGCAGGCCTGCAATCGCACAGGCGAAACCACGGCCTGTCACCCCCACACTCACAGGCACTTCAAGCAAACATCTGTTTGCCGCAAGCGAGCAATAGAGAGACCGAGTGAAAGAGAAGAGAAAGAGAGAACAGGAAGAAGCAAAGGGAGATCCAGAAGGAGCAGGCTGCAAAAGAGAGAGAAGAGCGAGAACAAGCAAGAGAGAGATAACAGACGCGAAAGAAGAGAGAAAGGAGAAAAATAGACAGATCAGGAGATACAGACCGGGAAAGGAAAAAACGAAAAGAAAACGAAAGTCGCAGATGCACTGCTCTGATACTCAGACGCTTCCTCCGCGACACAGTTGATGGTCGCCTATGTCGACCTCTATCGAAGATAATAAAGGCCCTGCGTTTACAGATGCCGTTACACATCTACAGAGATACAGAAAGCTGTGTGAACAGATTCGAAAAGGAATTCTGAACGCACAGATGGTTGTGAAGAGAGGAGGATAGACAGTGACAGGTATGCACATGGACCATGGCAGGTGGAAATCCACCAGACGAATCCGACGAGGTCGAGAAAACGACAGGAAACTCGAACGTGTCTCTCACGCGATGGAGAGAACTGACAACTCATGGCAAGGAAAGAAAACGCGTACTTGTGAACAACATGTTGGGAATGGAAGTAGGCGAGCGCGTTCATCATTTGCTTCATCAACTCAGCAACCTGAAATAAAAAAAATGAAACCAATTACGAGACTTGAGAAGAGACGGACGACGAAATCAAGCACTAGAGCGGCATGAACACACACTCGGGAGCAGTCTGTCTCTGCACATCTGTATGTATCAGCCAATGTATTTATCGCCTTCCATCTATGCCTACCTACCTACTTCTATCTAGGGATACGGAGTGACATTTGAACTTTCATGGCTACATATGTTTATTGATATCGATGGGCGGCGAGACGCATCTTCGTTTGAAAAGGTGCCTGCGTGGATGAATGAGCAAAGACTACGTTTCATAGTTGCATGGCAGCCCCCCAGAAACTATACGCGTTTATAGAACCAAGGACATGCATATATTTAGATTGTGTATATGCATATATATGTTCGGTAGCGAGCGTGTAAGACCGCATGCATGGAGACGTGAGGCGCGTAAGCTTGTCAACGTTCCTGCACTCACGTAGCCTTCGCTGAGAGCTTTGCCTCGCGCTTGTGCAGAGACAATGCGCTCAAGCAATTCTCCTCCCTCGCAGGTTCTGAAGAAGAAAAACAAAAGCACTACACGAATTCAAAGAGTGACACTATCCTAGTTTTCATGACCAGTCCACTGTCCACCATGTCGCATCCCCTTTTTAGCCACACACATTATGCGTGCATTACACCCAATTACATATGTATGCATATATATATATATATATATATATATATATATGCACATGCTCACTGAAATGCGCTGAACGCGAGAGGATCCCGAGAGTCACATTGGTGTGTAAATTCTGGCGTGAGCCGTGAATGGCGAAGGCCATTTCTCAACGTTTGTTCCGTTACTTCCTGGACCGTGAGCGGCCGCTTACTCCATGACGATGTACATATTGTGGTAGTCTTCGAAAACTTCAAAGATTTTGATGATGTTCGGATGGTCGAGACTCTTCAGAACTTCAATCTCGGCCTCGATCTGCTCCATCGGCACTTGGCTTCTGTCCTTGTTGATGGTTTTGATTACACGCTCCAGACCACTACTGAAAACGAACCAGCATGCAAACACATTTACACACAAATGCACGCATTACCACACCATACATTTATATATGTATATACATACATACATGCATATATACAATATACGACGCTATTTAGGTCGACACAGATAAGACGCCTACATCAGGTTAGGCCTACACAAATGCACACGTCTGTAAAAAAACAAAAATACATTATATATATATATATATGTAAGTAATTGTAGATCCGTATGCAGGTGCGCGTGATTTACATACATAACTATACATACACATGAACAATGCTACACCATTACGTTGCTAAGGTGATTGGCATTGAAACAATCACTTGCGTATATGTTGAACAAATACAGATGCACCAATAAGCATCTATACATAAATAAATACATATATATATATATATATATATATATATATGCCTAGGTAGTTGTATATGGCTTTAGAAGCGCGAAATGCAAGTGTGGTTGAACGCACCTCCTTTCCTCAACAAGGTGGACATCCCCGAATGCGCCGGACCCGAGTTTCCTTTTGAAGATGAAGAGGTCTGCGTCGAAGACATTGCACCAAAACGATGTTCTCCAACTGGACTTATCCAGAAGATCTCTAGATGCACATAGGAGGAGTGAAAAGCGGATGCACTCCACCGGAAAAAAGCAACTGCGACAACGAAACTCGACATGGAGAGCGCATGACTGTTGACTGCGACTTGAGCTCCTCGTGCTCATTTGAGAGATTTTCTCCTCGCAAGATGCATCTCACTGTGTTGCTCATCTCGTACATTTTACCCTGGTTTATGCCGTCGGACTAAGCATCTAGTAACTCCTTTTCTTCTGTGTTGTTTCCGTGAACGAAGATACCATCGCACCAGCGACTTAACGGTGATTTCCACGCTATTGTGCGGTGCTGGACGAAGGTCCTTTCTCGGCGTTGCGACGTTGAAAAATGGCACTTCCTGGTCTATTACCCAGTGGTGAAAGACTGTATTTTCTGGCATGATGCCAGGTGTGTCAGGCGCTTCCATCCAAGACCCCTGCGTCCAGCTTCTCTTCTCACCATCGATCGTTTTCTTGGATTCGCCCAAGTTTCGTCTGCCGACAAAGACCGAGCGTCGAACGAGCATCTTTTTGACCGGGTAGAATTTGTCTCGAATTCTTCCCAAGAGCTCCCAGTACAGCCGAGAGAAGTCTGCCACATCAAGTTTGTCCTTTTTTTCAGAGTCAAAGGCACGAAAAATGACTCGCAAAACCTCGTCGTCCACGGGAGGCAGTTGCAGGTTCCGACACAGACGCGCTATCAACAGGCGCAGATCTTCGAATGCCAGCAAGCCGTCGCCATCGCGGTCGAATTGCCTGAGAAAAAACGAAAACGAAGGGGATATGTGTTGTAGAAAAGGAACCAGGTGAACATCAGGTATTAAGGGAACAAAGGCGGTTGGGTGGAGAGAAGCAGACAAATCAGAGACAATTTTAAAAAAGTGAATAGAGAAATGAGCCCACAGCTACAAGGTGCTCTCTCGACGTCGCAAAGAAGACTTGAGGGTCGAAGCCCACTTCCAATACACTGACTGTGTTTAGAGCAACATCGAATTTCCAATGTCGAACGTCTAAATTTCTTCATACGCCTATCTTTCGCACTCTTTGTGTTCTCCTTCGCGCATTCCCTTTCTCTCTTCGGAATGAGCGAAGCTCCGAGCAGCGTCACGCAGAGAGCATCTGCCCTTTCTCTCTCGCATCTCATGCTCTCTTCACTTCTGCACAAGCCGTACGGTAGCGCGAAAACTGCGTAACGATGGCCCTCTCGCTCCTCGCGTGACCAAGAGACCAACGATGCGTGGACCTACTTGAAAGAGGCTCTCGCGCTTTTTCGGAAGTTCGCAGGATCGTCCATCACCTTGTGAAGCTTCGCTCGAATCAGCTCTGGAGGCGGTCCTGCGATGGGATGCCGGTGTGTCTTTTCGCGCTCGGGGCCTCGCCCTCGCTGGCGGCTTCCATGCGGATCCTCCGCTTTCATCGCGCCTGCCTGCTGCCAAGGCGGTCCGTCGCGCTTCATCGACACGCGGTTCATTGTGCCAAAAATGGGTGCATGCACCGGCGAAGCGGTCAGAGGCGTTGGAGGAACAGAAGAGACGAAGAGCTGTGGAGCGGACCTGGGGAGCGTTGCAGCGTGAGGAGCAGAGTCTGGGGGCTGAGCAACTCTGAGGCGAGGCGTCTGGCCGCGAGGCGAAGAAGAAGAGATTTCGCTCGGTTCAGACTTGCCTCTTGGAGTCGAGGCAGAAGACTCCGTGGGCGAGACAGGATACTGAGAATTCTCTCTCGTCGAAGAAGGGAGAGCCGTGGGGACAGAAGACTGCGGAAGAGGAGGGAGAGGAATGTAGTAGTGCGGTTTCCCTGAAGACTTGCGGGAGTCCGACCTCTCGCTGCTCGACGCGGCCGTGACAACGGGAGACTCACTTGCAGACAGAGGGAGCCGGCCTCTGCGAGAAGAAGACGAAGACGAGGAAGAAGTGGAGCTCGAGGAAGAGGGGCAGCTGACAGGGCGTGGAGACAAAGAGAGACACTTCGGACACGGTGCAGGGCTCGGGAGGCACGCAAAGGAGACAGTCTCCTGTTGGAGCAAAGAAGCAGGTGCAGACCCCCGAGGCTCGACAGCAGAGACCCGAGACTGAGGGGAAGCACAGGCTTCACCTTGCGCCTGCTGACGAGGACCTGGAGGAAGCAGAGAGTCGCGAAACCGTGGAGGAGCAGAGGGGAGGTATCTGCCGTTGACGTTGTACGGCGAAGGCGGTGGGTTGCCTGGTAAAAGTGCATGCGTCAACACAGGAGAAGAAACGCGAGATTCGACGCCTAGCGGGCGTCTGGGGCAACTCCAGGGAGACTGGCGCGTCGTTCCCTGAGAGTGTGGAGAAGAGGACGGAGCTGCCAGTCCCTCGCGGCCTCCGTCGGCAACCGGAGAAGGAGACATAGGCGCGACGCCTACGAGATCTGCCTCTCTAGGATAAACGCTCGCAACCGGAACGGTCCGGCTCGCAGACACCGGCGAACCTGACGCAACACCCTCTCCCACACAAGAAGGAAGAGGAGAAGGAGAAGAAGGAGAAGAAGAAGACGGAGAAGCAGCAGGAGACGAAGAAGGAGAAGACGAAGGAGAAGGAGAGGAAGAAGGATAGGAGGACTCGGGGAGGGGATAGAAAATGTAGCGACGCGGAGGCGGAAGAAACGGGGGGGAAGGCCGTCGAGCAGCAGCGACTAGGTCACGCAGGAGGAAATGCCAAAAGAAAGCGGACGAATCGAAGAATGGTCCAGGCTTGTGGAGCAGCGGCCGATCCAGCTTCAAGTTTCGGAAATCCCAGTCTTCCAGCCCCTCTGGCACGTACGTTCGAGGCGGCTCGCCAGGTGCCGGCGCACACCACAAAAACTCGTAGAAAGGTCGTGAGGAGTTGAGTGGAAAACTCCCGAAAAACGAAGCCAGAGCCACTCCGGTCGGCGATGAAGCGAAGGCGTGAGAATGCGAAGGAGAAGGAGGAGTAGAGCGGTACAAATCGAGAGGAGTCTTCTCTTGGCAAGACGGGATGTTAACAGTTCCGGGCAGTAGACCTCGAGTCGAAGAACAGACTGTCTCGTCTCTTTCTTTCCAGCATGTCTTCGTGTCGGACCTTGGATGCTGTGCTGCCTTTCCCGCCGCTTCTTCGGACGCAAGCGTCAACCCGAGCTTCGATCCACCGCGCTTCCTGTGTAGCGCACTGCTGAGAGTGGCTCGACTTTTCCCTGTCTCTCTTCTCGTGTGGGTGCGTTCCGGACGACGACCGAAAAGAATGAGTTCCCTGAGATCCCAAGCCTCTGTGGAAGCCTTCTGCTCTTTTCCCTGTGGCTTCCTGGTCTTGCCAGCCCCCTCTTCTGTGTGTCCGTCCTCTCGATTCTTTCCACCGACGCTGTCTCTGCGTCCCTTGCGAATCGGTCGTTCTCTGTCTCCGCTCGCGACTCCGACTCCCTTGAAGCGTGAGGCCTGTTTGGCCTTCGCTGAGGTCGAAGGCGACTGTCCCCCTGAGGCAGAAGCGTCCTCGCTGTCTCCTCCCGTGTCTCCGCGCTCCCTCTTCTCGCCTACCTCCCCTCTGTCGAGCGCACCGCCAGAGGCCCGACAAAGAGAGCCTAGCGGAGAGACCAGACAAGAAGCGGCGGCGGTGAGAGAAGCAGAAAGCACGGAGGCAGAAGGAAGTCCCGAGGCGCGGGATAGAGAAAGAGTCGAATCTGTGTGTGGAAGAGAAAGGGCAAGCGTGTTGGAGGGGTCGACAGGAAAAGGGGAAAAGGTGGAAGAAAGTGGATGCAGAGAACGCGACAGAGAGCGAGGCGACGCGAACCGGGGAGGCGACGAGATAGGAAGAGCCAGAGACGTCGCGCGGACTCCTGGTGTGTGACGAGACACTGATACCCGCGCAACAGCTGGGAAACACGAACTTGTACAGGAGGAAGCACACCCTGTAAATGTTAATTCGGGCCACCCTCCACGCAAAGAACTGGCGGGTCGTGGAGAGCAAATGTCAAATTTTGAGAGAAAGAACAGCGCGGTGGATGGCTCGCCGAAATACAGCCTTCGGCCTGCGGAGATGAAACGGCCCCCAATCCACGCACTCGATATACCAGCACTATGCATGAAAAGGCTGGAAAAAGCAAACGAGTCTCTCTGCGTCTCTTTCTCTCGCCTTTGCAAACTTCAAGCTGGGGGCACCAAGCTAAGGGTCACAATATCTACGAGGAAGGGGGAAAGTGACGTTGAGGGAACGTCCGTAACTGCCCCTCCAAGACACCCAGGCGTGTTAACAAATCCTTGCAGTGTGGACTTCTCTAGAGGTGGGAACGTCTGTTAAGTTCGGCGCTTCCGCATCGCCCTTTCGCGCCACAAGTTGCCGCTCCGCTATTTCCTGTCAAAGACCGACGCAAAAAGCCAAGCGCATAGAGAAGCGTGACCGACATAAAAATGCTTGACAAAGTACGCTGGATACCAAGAGACTTGATACACTTAACGCGATGACCACAAAAAGCACAGGAGAACTTGGACCCAGAAAACAGACGCCTTCCAGATCGAAACCAGATGTTCAACGCACAGGACATATGCTCTCCGGAAAAATGTGCGGCTTGTGAAAGCCGGAGTGCAGGAAACGGAAAAATACGTAAACAACCCGGAGAAAGAGCAGCAGCGACATGACGGGGAAATGTAGCGGGGAGTCACCATACCAAAAGCACGAGGTGAAAAATAACGGCAAATGGAAACGTGAGAGGCAAAAGGGAAAAAAAGCGGAAAGACGATTTACACAGTAGCAAAGGGTGAGTCTAGAACAAGGCGCTTGGTGAGCAAGTCACAAGACTAACAAAAATCGAGTGGGAGAATCCCTGGAGTGTTCAAACCGGCAAAGTCATTTCAAGAGTCAGAACGGAAGCGAAACAGGAGAAAGAGAAGGCAAGCGCATGTTTCATGTGTTTGTGTCTCTTGGCACCTGCGCTGAGGCCGAAAACGTATCAAGCATAACTGTGTAAAACCCGTAAGCAAGAAAAGAGTCTGCAGGTGTATCACGCGAAACGCGGATTCGAAAATGGCCGCTGCCCGTAACTCAGCTGGTAAAACGAGCTCAGTAGTTGCTTTCGATCGAATCTCCGCAACCAAGGACACACACATGAACAGAGCTTCGGCAAGAACGAAAGTGGAAGCATATGGATCCTCGATGTGTACAGCGTATCGATACGAGTTGCACATATGCTATTTGCTCGTGTCTACATGCGTGCGCCAAACTATGTCGTTATCCAACGTAGAAATCTTTTTACGCCTGGTATGTATGGATAATACTCGACTCTTCTATAGTTTAACCGCTACTGCTGGGACATGTTAAGTGCATTTAGTATAGTGGTATTAGTGGTATCCAGCGTATATTTGAAAAATCAACATTTATATACAAGCTTACAATTGCTCAAGAGAACTCCCCTATTATGCAAACTCATCTGAAGATGGACGTGTCACAAGTCGCCTGTATCTCCAAGCAAAGAGGAAAGAGATTCCTCCTTTACACATTGAAACTCGACGATCTAATTCGCGCGCGCATGCATGCTCACCAAGTGCCTTCACTTTCAGCACCTTCTGTCGGCTAGATGAGTGCAATAACAGACTCTTTCAAAGGCTGCTTCGCGTTTTTTCCTTGTCCCTCACCACGAGCAGCCTCCCGCTGTTGAGTGGAAGCCATGAGGAAAACAGAACGGTGACATGCGGAGAGAAAACTCAGACAGAAACTGAGGATCGACGCACCCGTGGCTACTTGAGTCTGCTGCTCCTCACCCAGCGAGAACCGTCCGCTACTCCGAAAGACCAGGCACGCGGGAAGCGATACACTTTCACCCGTACATCGGATTTTTCTGTGGTCGCTTGCGAGGAGAAAGGCAAGAATCATCGAGAGAAAAAATCCGTCGAAACGAACTCGAGGAGAAGCGAGAATCGCGCAAAAAGCTCCTCAGCTGCCCGTGACAAGAGACCTCGGCTGGCGCGACACAGCAGCGGACCCATAACCAAAACGCGTAAGAACGCAAATCGATGAACTCACCTGAGGAGGAGCCACGAAGGAAAAACCGAGGAAGCGATAAATCCCTAGTTCGGCCGGAAGACGAAAGGAGGAACGACTGGGAGAAGCGCAAAAGGGAGAGTCCGAAGTATGAAACACACGTTTCACCCTAAGCGCACACGCGCCCTCGCGAGGAGCAGGTCACAGCGTATAAAGCCGATGGACAACCGACCCCCTGTGACGGCCTCGAGCACAACACAACCCACAGCAGAAATAAGGGGCTTTCTCCGCACTTTTCCACGAAGGCTCGAAGAACCAATGCGAAAATGCTGACGGAGAAAAATCCGGATAGACGAAAAGAAGGAACGATCGTCCACTGCCTTCCCAGAAAAGCCGGGGCTTCCGTTCCTCAAGGGCCCGACGGTTCGTGCATTACAAGAATTCCGTCACGTGGTAAACTTTTTTAGCAGGAAACAGATTTGCAAAAGAGTGCATGAATCAAACCAGGTGTACAGCAGAAGGCAGAGAGATAAGGCCGCGGTAGTAGAGGTACAAAGAGAGGTATCTATCCAGTTGCGGTTGGCCACGACGAGGACTGCTAAAACCGAGAACAAAAAGCTCGAATCCAAAAAAACTAACCTTGTTTCCACAAACGTATCAGGGCAACGTTGATACCTCTGTGGCTAAAAAGACATGTAATCCCACAGATAGACAAATGGAGCTACACTGCCGACCTAGAAATCCTGCGACGCCGTTAAACCACGTTCAACACCTGATGGTCCATTGGTTAAACGAAGACGGGAGCAAAAAGAGCAAAACTGTTAAACGTCGAAAGAAGAGCCACATATCTCTTCAGAAAAATGCGAGGCACATGCACTGTACCCATAGATATGTGCATTTGCACGCATACGCCCGTTTATATATATATATATATATATATATATCTTTTTCATTTGCCGGCGTGCGGTCCTGCTGTCCCCTCAAGACTCAAAGCATAATTGCAGTCACACGGAACAAAATGCTGGTGACGTGACAACTGAAGCTCGACTCTCTGTCCTATCTGCGTCTAAGCCGATGTGCGGTTGATCAGTTTTGACGCCAACTTCCAGGAGAAACGCTGACACGCCGTTCAATGTGTCCTATTTCCGCAAGGGTCACCACGTTAACTATGTTTTGCTACCAAAACGTGGTTTGGAGCCCGTAAGCTTTCACTGAAGTCCCCTGGCAGCGTTATGGAAGAGAAATCATTCGCTTCTTTCTCTCCCCCACACAGAGCCTTTTAGCACCAACAAGGAAGCGTTTCTCGTTGAAGTCGATTGCAACAGCGAAAAAGCGCGATCCGCATAACCGGAGAGGCGGCCCCGGCGTTTCCAAGCGTTTCTACAGGGCTTCTTTAATTAAAAACGATGAAACAGAGGATATGTTCACGGTGTGGAAGGACGAGATGACGACGACGATAGTTGACGACAGGCATATGCACTCGACACATTCGGGCATGAAAAGTCAGTTGCCATCATAGTCGAAGAAAGAGGGTTGATGAAAACACATATTGTTTTTAGCGGGTGCTCGAGACCGTTATAGACGTTAAGGGAGAGAGTTGCTTCCTTGAACCAGCAGCCGCATCAAGTGCAACTTAGCGTTGGGTTCAGCGGAAAAAATCATCCGAGAGAAGATTGTGATCTTCGTGGACCTTGCAGACAAATAATTCTTGCAACGGTAGCGACGGGGCATCGGAAGCAGGCGCCTCTTAGGCACGGATTCGAGCCTCGCTTCCCGATAATTTTTGCAAGCCCTGCCAAAACAGATTCGTTGGAAGGGTCAATCGGGAGCGTGCTAGAAAAACGTGGAAAAAAGTTAGATGCATTCGATCTGAGGCAGCTGAAATCGATAAGCATTTTCCAACATGGATGGTAACAAATGTCACATAAATGAATCAAGCTGGCACACCCAAAGAATGTCGCTCGACCGAAGCGCGGAATGCGACGAACAGTTTGCCAAGTACGGTCGATGCAGAAGCCTTCTGAGTCATGCACAAACGTGTCTGCTACAACGATTACACGCAAATTTCTGCATCTACGCAAATGTATGCCTACCTGTTTTTTTGATAGATGTATCCACACAATCAGATCAACACAAGGATAGGTTCTACCGTTGTTGCTCCACAGCCGTTCTGTGAGCGCAGACAGTCTGTGCAGTGTATGCTTTCAGCATTTCGACTTCGTAGCGGACGCCCAGTTAGAGAAAAGATATCTGTAGCCTTGGCTTCGAGAAACGAGCGTACACATGCCAGAGCCGTCCGAATTTTGCTCTCAGCACAGCCTAGAATTTGTTTTGTGTATGACAGCGGAAAACTGTGTATACAACGGGCAAGTGTTTAGAACAAGCGACACTCGTGAGATGGGAAAGAATGAATGCAGATCAAAAGAGCATGCCACCCTAGCAAACACTTGCCAAACATCTCGCTGCTACACTATATGCGACCACACTCACATGTGTTGAACACGGTTTTCTGCGAGTATTCGCCTGCTTGTAGAAGCGCAGGGGCGCTGCCGTCGGTGTTTGCTCGATCACTAGAAGAACAGACTGTTGCAAATTACTCGCTCTCTCGAGACGATTTCTGCTGCCATATGATGCAGTTTCTACTGCTGTGCTACACCGGGTCGACACTCGGCAATAAAGATGTTGGGTCGATGAACAGCAGCGATAATGGAAATACAGAAAAGGCACCGTAAACAGACGTTAGTCCAGAACTGTGATACACTAGCTAGAAGAAGTCCTTCATATTTATTCGTAACCACTGACACTGTTGTCGGCAACTCCAATGCTAACTATTTGTCTCTGATGTCGCAGCTGTCAAAGGATACGCTGGATATTTCGTTTCGTCATCTGGGCATGTCTGTTCAGTGGGGATCGCTTCTGGAGGTGAGGTATCTCGACAGAAGACAGTGAAGGCCGTGAAATAGAACAAGCGTGAGGGGAGCACGCGCTAGCGCTTCACCTCATTCACATCAGACGTGCGCGAAAGTCTGTTTAAAAGCCACATCGACTGCGCCATTTTGGCATATCAGAAGTGTGTGGTCTACCATTCTGGCTCACGGAACCGATTCCCCTTTTGTTCACCTTCACGCCATGGACAGATGATGTGCGCACTGCGAAACCGAGATGACCTTCGAAACAATCCTGCCTTGCTTACGTACTTCGCTCGATCAAACACAGTTATGCCCCTCCGCACCAAAGGCACACATATGCAAATATCCATCTACACACGTATTTGACCGTGCATGTAGGACCATTTCCGTGTACTCACAGACAGATACCGACATGCGTACAAGTGTCTCTTTTTCTGAGCACCGTAGAGAGTCTATTCCTGCCTGTCGCCCGTAAGGCGTCTCCCCTGCAGTATCCGAGTCTGACAGCTTCGTTCTTGTCTTACTCTGAAGCGACTGAGACGTTCTGTAGATTTTCAAAGACGTCCTCTATCTCCCTGATCCTCCCTCACGTTCGTCGAAGCATAAGCATTTCTCGGAACCTGTTTCCACTCTCTTCGCTTTTCCCTGGTGTCGCCTTCCCCTCACTGCCCCAGGTCAAAGAGTCTACGAAGATGTACTCAAGTGCACCAAGCCTACATTCAAGTGTACAGACACCTCAGTGTCTACGGTGACACAAGCATTTCCGCACAGGCATGTTTAGACCTGTACACGTAATTGAAACCCGACGGTGTTCGTGCGTGTACCTACCGGCATGCTCGTTTATTCTGCAGTGTCGGCATGTGGGTTTCGCTGCGTTCGTTCGAAACTAGTGCGCGTGCCTGGCGCCTGCGACAAAAATGCACGGCGCTCCCTGGTGCACATTTCGTTCAAAAGAGTCCTCTTTTGAGCTGTGCGGCCCTCTCCGAACTTGTCCAGTCGCTTGCATCGGGGAGTGTTTCCTCGCTCAGCGAGTCTCTAGTTCGTCTTTCATTCTTGAGTCAGTTTCTTCCCGTCCTTCCTCGAGCATCAAAGGCGAAAAAGGCGGAACGCCTACCCCGGTTGTTTGCGTCTCGTCTTGGCGAGAATCGCCGTGCTTCTCTTGTCTCTCGTCTCCTCCGTTTCTGGTTGTCTGTCCCCCTGCTGCCACCTGCTGTGTCCCTGAAGATCGAGGAGACATCGTGACCGCCACCGTCGACGAAGTCGTGAGAGAGTGGGATCGCACAGACTGGAGAAGCTCCCGCGAGGTCTCCGTGCGAGCTCGCATAAACTCACTTCGCACAAAGTTTTGAGCGGGGTAGGAGTTGAGGCAGCTCTCCGGAAACTGTCCAGAGAGCCTCTTTTCCGGGGACCCGCGGGAGGGCGACTTTTGCAGAATCCTCGCCTCCATGCCGTAAGACGCCTGGTACATGCTGGCTTTGTCGGCGAAGTCGGCGCAGGCGGCCGGAGGCGCCGAGGACGACGCGAGCGGCGCCGAGAGCGCATTCAGCATCATCATGATGCCGTAGATGATAGACCAGACGAGTCCGACAACCAACAGCGTTAACAGGAGCTGCAAAATGCCCGTGTTAATCAACTGATTATCGCGCAAGCAACAACCCGCGACAATCGAGCCCACGCCGCAAGGCAACAAAATATTTAGCACGCCTCCGCAAAGCAAAATACGACGCTCCGCCCGCGTCTTTGGGTACGGGACCTGCAGACACAGAGTGGAAACAGGGAAACGCCCACGCAAACACGCATGCAGCGAGAGAGGAGAACAAAGACGCTGACACGGCGAAAGCCGGCGCCAGGGGAAGAAATTAGAACAGAAAACTACGTTGCAAAAAATTCCGCTGTCTACTGCAGGCAAGGCGATAGAGAGCTGCGACGGACGGAGAGAGTGACGAGGTCGACAGCATCATTATACATGGATAGCCACGATCATAAAGTTGAAGAGGTGATTCAAGTAAACAGCAGGCAGCTGTCTGCAGGGTAACATACTTTTCCGTGCGGCATGTACTGCTTGTGGCCAACATCACCATCAAACGTGAAATCCACGACACCGAAGAGAAAATGCTTGTACAGTCGCGAATCAACAGACGAATTGAGAGATGTTTAAATACGTTTGTGTTACACGTATATCCAAGGCTTCCGTTTTTATTTATCTATGAATAGAACCTTTACTTTGGTGACACTGCCGCGGATATCACCTGCAAACAGCGACGCAGTCGCTTACCGAGCAACAGCAGACGGCCCCGGCAACAACATTTGCTGCCATGAGGGAAACGGAGAGAAAGAATTCGGCGGCACTGAAAACGGAGATAGCCACAAGATGGCGCTTTAGACAGACAGAAGAGACAGAAAGAAGGAACAGGACGCGGACACAGACAGAAGGTAGACGAACGCTGTGAAGGAAACAAGAGCGTCAAGGGAAGCGCTGCAGAACGGAAGGAACTACACAGAGCCACGGGAAGGCGAGAAATGTAACACGTGCACTGGACAGAGAAAGAAAGAAAAGGAATGAGGAGCAAGTCGCGAACAGCAGAAACACCAATGATAAGAGAGGTAGTGACGCCTTAAATAGAAAAAGGAGAGTGAGGAGCAACCACTAGATGTAAGAGAGGTAGCTCGACGAGGTTCGCGGAAAAGGAGGAAGGCAACGCCTATCAAAGGACAGAGCACGGAAAGGATGACGCAAGAGGACGCCGGGACATGCGAACATTTGTTCCCCCGTTAGTTCCGGCGGGAAGAAAAATTTTGGTGTTTCTTCAGAATGAAACAACCAAAGCAGGGGACTGAATGTGGCAATATACTCAGGACACAAGGGGCAGAGCATAGAACGGTAAAAGGACCGAGGCAACTTTCCTTGCCGGGAAATTTAGCTCCGTGCTACGACATGCGATACGTCAACTTCTAAGGCGCACGGAAGACTCCGGTTGGACATGCATTTCCGAAGGGTCTTGCCGACGACGCGAGCGATGAATTGGGAAGAGATGCACAGGAAGAGCCTGGGCACATCAGAGAAAGAAAGTCGTGATTCTCATCAAAAAAGTCTGAGAAACTCTGGAAAGGACGCTACGACTCAGTGTTTCTCTCCGGACTAGCCGTCGTCTTTCTCCCAAGATGGAAGGAACCCGAGCTGTGCCAGCGAGTCACCTTTTTCATCGTGCAGACATATAGCAATTCAATGCGACTTTCCGTCTTTTTCCCCCTCCTATCCCGTACCTTCCTTGATTGCTCTGTCAAACTGCAGGACGTCAGCGGTACGGAGTGACCTCATCGTCGGTTGAGACTTTGACTGCCAAAACTACGAGGGAACGTAACCAGCAGCAAGGGTTCGCCGCCGCGTGGAATAGCTGGCGCCAGTGCAGAGCACAGCGAAAATTTCGTCGGGCAAAGAAATGGGATACAGACGGGAAAATGAGCATGTGCAAGGGTGTAGGCGCGTTCGGGTGGCATGCTTTCGCACCATGACTCTCGTGAACACTCTAGAGGGAACCGGGGCAATGAATACTGACGAGTGAAGCGGAAAGAACGCGACGAGTTAACTTTTTTCCGTCAGGAAGGGGCTGGAAAACTCTCCAGAAAGTGGTAAGATGGTGTTGCAAAAAAGACGAATCCAAGATGACTTCCGCGCTAACTGACCAGGGATTTGCATGAGGTCACGTCCAGTTGGCCCCCGCTCCTCTGTAGCTGTCGCGAACAGCGCACACGAATGCCACGGTTGCTGCAGACGCGCGAAAAGTGACGGATGCTGAAATACAATCGCCAGACACTGATCTTCGTGTAAAGGAGGCAATGAACACGCAAAGAACGCAGCTAAGGCGGAGCCTGGATTTTCTCCGAGCAAGAAAACTGCTCACAAACATATTAGTTGCCTGGCCAGCTTGTGCCCTGGCGCATCGCGTCTCTTCCGCCCGCGGGTCAGTGTGTGACCTTATTTACTGAGGTGTACGAAGAGACAATTTGTGAGACCCTGAGGGAGAAAGCGTTGCCTCATTTCGGCAAGTTCCGCCCAAATATCTCGTTTCCTGTCATATGTCAGGCAGAGAGCGTTTCCATTACAACAAACGTTTTCCTTCCCGATGCTGCAAGCTCTTTCGTAGCATCCCATTCTGTGACTAATTATGTTGTAGGAAGCCGCGCTTCCCGTTAAGCAACTCCGATTTTTGCTCCGGGGCGTTAGACAGGGTCACGCTAGTTCCGTGGGAGGAACATTGTGTCACTACATCGTTGTTCGTGGCCGGGCGAAGCACAGAGGGAATAACTGAAACCCTCCCTCTTCTGTTTGCCGTCCAGCAACCTGTGTCTAGACAGGTCAACGGTTCAAAGACAACACGTGTTCCCTGGTCCAGAGCCGAGGAGGCACAGGAGTGAGGCCCTCTTCTTCATCAACGGCACGTCAAATAACGTTCCTTATCTGTAGTCCATGTAGTGCAGGGTAGCCAGAAAAAAAGTCCGGGACTGTGAATGCGGCTCATGCGGAAAGATATGGGATGGTCGGTCGGAGGCAAGCCGCTCGAGATCTTCAGCGCTTCTACGTTTATACAACAGAAACTTTCCATCTCCATGCATGAGACGAGATTCTTTTGGGCGAACAACTACGCACCTGTGAATCTCTTCGGCCTCCTGTATTAACGCAAAACGATCTGCACAGCTCTGATATTGCCACCACAATGGCTGCAACTTCTTCACACTCACACCCTGTCCCCTGTCCTTGTGGATATGTGTCTAAATGACCTTTCACGTTGTGCCATCATTGCACTGAGTCCTCGAACGGCGCGTTTGCAGACTCGCGTCCAGAAGACTTCTGACCGAACGGTAAACACTCGCGACCCGTCGCACTGTTCTGTCACAGTGGTTGCTGGAACACACAAATGTGGTACACATGATGAACAACGGAATATCCAGTTACCGGAGCAGCGGTCGGTTGAATTGAACCCCACACTCTTGATTGCTGCCTGCTACAACCGGGAAGGGGTTCACTCTGAAGCTTGAAACCACCGTATAGACTTCTTGAGAAATGCGCATCCAGTGGGCACACAGGAAAATAACATCCCTTCGGGGCATACTGAACTAGACAGTTTCATCAGACATGGGGCCCTCGTCTGCACAAGAATCGCTTTCACACACGTCTCACATTCACACAGGAACATTGTATAGAGCACGTTCGAATATCTCAGCCAAAAATGTGTACGTTCAGGGAAGCTGGGTTTTCAAGCATCAATGAAGATCTGCTGTTCCGATGCAACAGATCATTCAGGCGACGGGAGGAGGGGAGGGATGATTTACAGAGATTTGTGCTTGGAAAATATTAAGTTTGGGCTCGATGCCTTGACTCTGGAAGGTGTTTTCTGGCTCAGACGAAGCCCTTTCCTCTCGCACATCCGTCACTTAATTGAACCAAGCTGCGGCGCAGAGGAGGGCCAAGGGGAGACGCTTGGAAAAGCCACCCTCCGAAGAGGCGGCAACAGGCGATTGGCTTACCTTCACCGGCCCTGAATAATATCGAATCCTATATGAGAACCATGACGTATCTGTCAGAGATCAGGAATCATCAACTGAAATGACCATGCAGGATGCCGGGCATCAGTAGTTGACCGATCCGTCAGTGCCGTGCATGCCAGTGATAACGAAAACTGCGACATCTACGGAGTCAGCAAATGTGCCGGCCGCTTTACCGTGATGTTGCCTCAAATATCTCTTGCGGCAGAAAATCAGCGTGTAACATAAAAGGTATGCTGAAGCTAAGCAAGTACCGAGCAAAATGTTAAGAGTAACTGCGAGCGGAGCCTCACGCGTCTTACGCGCGAACGACGTGCATAAGCGGACGGCGCGACGACACGGTCTACAGATCAGAAGCGAATTGACTTCTAGAATTGCTGTCTGCGGCAGTTATGCGAAAAATTCCAAATGTGTGCGACCAAATGTGTGTGCGATACAAGCAAGGTGGTTCTGCTCTGGAGCAGGCTTGTACAGTGGCAGGGAAAACGTGACTTGTTACCATGCTCACAATTTGAAAATATTACCAGACACATCGTGACTGCACGTACGCGTGCGCTGATTGGTGTAAATTTCTTGTCATAACAATCATCATATTTTCCAGGTAGCTTTCTGCAGCTTCACAGGCAGTTTACGAATCGAATATTTCAAGCGCCATTCAGGCCCATCTATAAGGGAGTGACCGCGCGGCGAGCCGTCAGCACGCGGCGTACGCGTCTCTACGTCGCTGGAGTTAATTCGTCTTGCGCTAGGATGTTTGTTAAAGCTGCCATTGATTAGTCATCGTACTATGCGTTGTCAAGCTTGAATATGCACTGCCTGTTGTACTGCGTAGATTATGAGTTACCCTATGCGTGGACTTGGACTGCGCAGTCCTAGAAACAAATGATACCCGGATGCTGAACTGAACGTGTTCGCCTATCAAAATGATATTTGCATGACAGACACTAAAACTCAGCTAAATGTGATCCTTGGTTCGTCGTTTTGTTTTGTTCCCTATGGGGTATCGACAAAGCGCTTGACGAAACGCAGGGCCGAATGCCCTGATTTGAACCCTCTGAGCTTGATCTGGCCCTCAACAAACATGAGGTGCTGAGAAGGCTTTTGAGCGCTGTGTCCTGCCTTCATGGTGGATTGTTGATTATCAAAATGATGTTCAAATATCTGTGGTCGAAGCCTGCAGGTGGGGGGCCTGCACCTCTGATCAGCAATCCTGTCAAGCACTGGATGGTAACGCTCGTAGCGCTACATCTCTTCTTGTTCGCTGCTTCATGCTTCACCCTTGCGTTTCCCAGCATTACCGACATGTCCTGTCAAATGCTCATGGTCAACTCAGCGTACTGCGCAGCATGTGGAGGTATGTCGAATAGTAGATTGGTAAAGACCGTCCGGCATCCCTCTGGCGTTTTGCAGTTGTAGAAAAGACACAGATACTGCCGCAGTTTTGGGGCCTACGCTAGCATATCTTTTTAGGCTGTGTTTCGGCGTCCCAGGCTACGGTGGTTTCTGATTGTTTCCGTTTTTATTTCATATGAGTGTGTCTGCTCTCATATGTCTTCCATGTGGCAACACACAAAGTAGCGGTACTCTGCGGCAGTCACATGGGCTACGTCAGTCACTTGTATTACACATGCCTTCACACAACTACTCTTCCATTCTGCGTATGCCTTTGCTTCCCTTCATATCTGTGATGCTTGCGCGCAGGTGTTGCTTTCATTATGTTGTTCTACTTCTCCGTCCTCTCTTGTCAGACATGGGGAACAGAGCAGTATTGGACGATTGCAGCAGTCGTCACCCTCAGCATGGCGTTCGTTGACATTGTCGCTGCCGGCTGGGGAATCTATGTTTTTATCGAGGCCACCACAAACCTCCACGAAGTCGATCAGGAGACGCAAGTGGGATGCCAAAACTGGAAAGCAGTCTCATTCTATTATTGTACGGCTTGTGTCATCATCCTGCACGTTATCATTGCCTTACTGTGCGGGGCCGTTTCATTCCGTCTGGCCGGCCGAATTTCGTCACAACTTGACGAGATTCGCCGGCTTGTTTAAACCACGCTTTACAGTCTCTTAACGACATGCAGCACTATCTGGACCTTTCCACTTTCCCTGTATCCTTAATTCTGTCCGTCAACATCCACCTGAAACGCCGTCTGCTGTATGCACCAGTGACGTGACTGGTTCACTTTCTACGTAGCGATGGGGTGGGGGGGGGGGGTCGGGGTAAGAATTTCCAAGGTACGCAGACACTGTTTCTCCATGGTTTCTCTTATTGAAAGTGTGTTTTCGTTTTGTATTTGGATATAAAACTTGTTTCCATGTTTTCCTTCTGCAGGTCGTTTGAACTGCGTTATGAGCGTACACCAGTACATATACGTGGTTCACCGCTGTGATGTTTTCCGAGGACCATCAGTCGCTCCGCGAGATGTTAAAAGGGATAAAATGCAGTGGTATATGCTTCCGGTTGGTGAAGATCTAAACGCTAGAGTGACATCTGTAATTATTTGGAGTACAAAGGTCAATGCAACTAAGAAACTAAAATTATAAGATGAATTTAGATTTAGAGCATACCGATAAAAGACAAGGTGTGCCCGGAATAAACAAATAGATATACTGAGGGTTCTAGAAACCATGCTAACACAATAGAACTTGGATCCGGTAAACAAAGTGCTTCAAGGTCTAAACCAGTAGTCCAACTCGTAGTATATACTCCCCAGAGAAAGCTTATGAGTAATCCTGTCTCAGAGATGATTACACAATCAATCTCGCTGAAATTCCAGTTGTTCGTGTCACCGTGCAAGGGAGTAGTGGACGAAAGCCGAATGCTGCTCACGACTGGATGGTGGCTGTGTGTTGCATCTGTGTCACGGCGGGCATGTATTGCTTCTTCCTCATATTCGTGGGTAGGTCCTGATGGCGACCGCTTTCTGAAAACGCGCGATGATCACTCAGACACGATGCTCCAGTGGCTGACTTGCTTAAACATCCAGACGACGTCACGGACGTGCGCACAGCTTACGCAGTCAAACAAACTACACCGCCGGACAGTATTGGTTGCGTCAAGAAATGGCCACCTTCACTGGTCGCATGTCCCCTACAGAGACATTTTGTACTATGGAACCGCATAGTATAGCTTAGTGGAGTTTTCTGGGTGGACTTGACGGAGGGAAACAGCGCACTGCAGGTGAATCCAATCTTCATCACAGATCTGCCTCATTAACGACGTTTGATTACCTGTTTTCTCTGCTGTTTCAAATGCGGGGCACAACTGCGCCGCACAACGCTGCATACGAGAAGAAACTAGAGCTGGCACAGCGATTGAGGTGTTCAGTCTGCAGCGGCAAGGTTACCGTTAATGCAGTCTCAACCGTCACACGTGGCGTGTCCAAGAGCCGTCTCATCGTGATATTGAACGATATAGAGGACTTGTGAGAGGTACGTGAGGAATTTAATGTTGTAAGAAATCGCGCGTGACGACTGACTTGCGCGAAGTGGCGTTGTGGTCATGCTGCTATGTTTCACTTGCGGCCTAATCATCAGAAATCTACAGGCAATGCAGGTAGCCTGATTACATCCGGGAAACGAATGCCTACTGCTCATAGGTGACCGTTTCGTCGAATCGGAGAGAGTGCCAGCGAACCCGCATGGAGTTTCGGGGAAAGTCTGTAGCGCCAAAAAAAACAACTTAGTGTGCCTGAATGGCACCAATGTGACCGAGACTCTTGAGCATTGCCCGGTTGTGGTCACGATCGGGTATTGATATTCTTTAATGCCATTGCACAAGTCTAGGATGCTCGAAGAGGTGTCAACTATTCACGTGAAGCCATTCTGAGCTGAGCGTGTAGCTATTCAGGCATCTGCAAGCCCACTCAATAGTGTCTTCTTTGATATGAAGTCAAAAGGGACGGTTTCGAACTGGTTGCAAGGCGCCTACGCAACTGCAAGCAAGAATATTTTGTGCATCCGGCAGACGAAGTTAAAACAAAAAATTCCTCTTACGAGGAGGTGCCTCTGCCAGCTGCCGCGTTGTAAAACGTGCGAGCAGGAACAGCCACGCAGAGAATGGACCCCATCAGGTAGCTGCCATATCTAGCCGAATTATGCTTTCTTCGGCCCACTGCTTCGCCGTCGGATGTTGAAGTAGTCTCTCCGAGGTTACCGCTGGTGGCGTTCTACGAGTGAGAAAAAGCGTCATTACAGGTGTCGACGTTCAGTTGGAAGTAACTGCCGTCAACAACTTCACTGGTTCACAACGAAGTGGCCAGAACATGCTTCATGCCTCAGAAGCCTCGACGTTTCTCCATGATACTGGAGAGATAACAGGGTACATCCACCTGGTGGTTTCCGTTTTCCCACCATTCGCAGACGTTTGACTGGTGATCCTCAATTGGATTTTTAGGCTCCCTGACCGGAGATCCAGAGGATGAGCACCCCTCATACCAAGTGTGGGCCTACGGGTCTGAGCAGCTGCGACAAAACGCAGAAGCTGCCGGTGAGGCTACGCTGCGACCCTCCGTTCATAAGCATCTGGACAGGCAAAGCGCTCGTTGTGTTTCCTTCGGCTTCCACGACTCTGCCGCAACTCGACCCTGGGAATAGCTCAAGCGCCAGTGGACCCACCTCGACCGGATGTGTTTCCTTGGTTTCCTCCTCTGTTTCCCTAGAAGAGAAACACTCCATAGACGCCAATTTGTCGAGCCACAGCGCCGTGGATCGTTCGTTTCTTCCTCCGTTTGCTCCGGTTGATGCCCTGTTCAACCGTATGTGTTCATGGCAGTCCGAACATGACTGTAAGGGGAATGACGCGATTTCGTGGGAGCAGTTTTTTGAAGGCAGCATTAATGGAACCATTTCAAACACTGAGCCATCGCCACAATTACCTGTCATCCTTGAACACTCCCGAGATAATTTTTGTGAAATTGCGGCGAGACCAGCCACGAATGGAATTGGAAACCCGACGACCGTAGTGTCTGATCTTCTTTCACCCCAGTCGCCTGGCCGTCTGCAGAAGAATAATGCAATCAATGTTGCTGTTCCAGCCTCTGTCGAGTCACTGGTAATCGGGGGACCTTTGGGCAGTGGTAAAACATTTATTCGTGCTCACGCAATGAAATACGCGGTATGGAAGTACTACGAAACTGTCCGATTGCGAAGGCCTCCCACTGCAGGCAACACATCTTTGAGATCTGTGAAATCACCTGCAGAACGAACCGGTTCTGAGTTAAATGAGGAATTGCAGAAGGAAATTGTAGGAGCATGCAATCAGCTTGCTGCTCTAAACATCCTGATCCGGGCCTTTTTCCACGCACCTGTCCCCAGCAACTCATCTTCAACGAGATGCTGCCTCATGATGGAAATGCGCATGCCCTGCATCTCGACG
Organism: Toxoplasma gondii ME49; assembly: GCF_000006565.2. Taxonomy (NCBI): domain Eukaryota; phylum Apicomplexa; class Conoidasida; order Eucoccidiorida; family Sarcocystidae; genus Toxoplasma; species Toxoplasma gondii. The sequence continues at coordinate 1,336,806 of NC_031480.1, read as the reverse complement.
GTGGGTCCATTACATGTTTCTGGTGACTTTCGAGATGACAGAGAGAAGATTCGCTGGCGGCTGTATCCGGTGCTCTTTGCACCAGGAAGTTTAGCGAGGCCGCTTGCTGGAGAACGGAAAAGCTTCCACATCTTCGAATTACTGTCCCACATCATGGAAAGTCAGAAAAAAGGAGCAGAGTCAGACAGGGGAGCTGGAGGGGCCGCCGGACCTGTTGTCTCTGACTCAACAACGCCACTTTTGGTCGATGAAGTAAGGCAAGTGAACTGGTTGAGGAAAGTTCTGCTCGACAGCTTGGGAGGCCTTTCTCCGCTAACTACCTCTGACACCGTGGTCGGTGACAGAAATAATTCACTAGACAGTGAAGATGACCAATGGACAACTGAAACAAGAAGTGGCTCAGCAATGGTTCAGTGGGCTCTCCAAACTGTCGGCTTCACGCAGGAGGAAATGTCCTACGTGTTCAGACTCCTTCAGGTCATTCAAACGTTAGAGGATCTTGATTTCTGCGACAGCCTTGCCACACGCCCTGATTCGCATGCCAAGACCCATCGCTTGCAAGAGTCCGCCGAACGCATGCATCTCCTCAGGAAGCCTCATGTGCGCTGCGAAGTAAGTGTGGAGAAAATAGTGGCTGCACCTGAGATCACAGATTTTGCCACTCCTTACCATCGCTCTGACACTTCCACAATGATGATTCACAAAGAATATGGGTTATCCTGTCAACACTGTCTTTTGCGTTACAGTTCGCATCGCCCCCCTAATGAGAGTGTGTGTACTGCGCTGAACGTTCGTCAGGGATATCGTCTGATATCTACTGGTGCATCCCTTTGTCGATTACAGAATATGTCCAACATCAAGGCTACCGGTTTGTGTCCCTCCGTGCACCACAGGTCTTTCCTTTTCAGAGTCTTGACCAAGCTGCAGCTCTCCTGGAGGTACCTGCTTCTGTGCTTGAAGACAGCTTGACAAGTCTCCCTTTCCTCAGCCTATCTCGCCCTTTTCAAGCTGCCGAAGCACGCCAGCACTTGGAGGCTTTGCGAGTTTCTATGTACAGCGCTGTCGTTGCGTTCCTGTCCTTAGTCATTAATTCACCTACTCAGGAAACTGATCCACTGGACGAACACTCAGTGGTTGCTGCGGTTCGATCAGAAGTCCCGCCTGCTGAACCACAGGTCTGTCCTCCTTTTTCTGAGCACCCTGCTCTCTGTAGTGATCCTCTTCAACCAAGAAAAGGAATCAAGTGCCACAGTAGCTGCAACGCGGAGGGTCGTCTTGCGTTTCCACCACATTGCTGCAGAAGCATCCTCTTCGTTGAGGCATTCGGACATCAAACCAATTCTGGTAAAGACGACAAAGCTGGAGATCTGGAGCAGCTCTGTACCAACTACGCAGCAGATAAAATGCAGCAACTTATGGAAGAGATTCTGCTACATCGGTATTTGGATGCACTACAGAGTGAAGGCCTTTTCGTCTCTGTTTTGCCCTGGACTTGGGATTCAGCCGTTCCCGAGAGCCATAATCTTCCGCCAGAGACACACCAGCGGACAGCCACTGACACCGGCTCTCGTATACGCAGAATCTGCCCGACAACATGGGGTGTAGCGAGCTTACCCCCGGAGATGACGAGGCTAGTTTCTGCGATTCGTCTTTTGGAGGGGACCCAAAGAAAACCGATAATAGTCGTTCCGCCCCAAATATCATGCAGCCATCGGTTTAGCAAAACGCTTTCTCAAGATACTCCAGCAACCACATTCAATATTTTTTCGAAAAAACGCGTTAATGAAGGGCTCACCACGTCAAAGTGTATTGCTGAGCGGAGGACGTCCTCCTGTGCGGTGTTGCCGTCAGTTCGAGATGGCCCCGAGTGCCAGGTAAGAAGCGGAATATTACAAGGGAATACCAAGAGGTTCTCTGCTGAGCTGTCTGGAGTTACAGCTGAATCCTGCCCACATCTTCCAGGACTGTTTGCCATTATGCAAGATGTGGCCTTGGTACCCGTCCAGCAGGAAGACCAAAGGAACACCCTGTTGGTGGAACGCGTTAGAGCTCTCCAACAGCTTCATCTTCAGAGGCAACAATTCATGTCAGAAGCTGTCAGTCCCAAGACGCTTGCTGTGGTGGGATTTCAACCACCGAAACAGCGAGCGGCGGTGCGGGCTTCCCAGTTGCGTCACCAGCTCACTTCCCCGACTGCAGCTACAGCCCACAGAAAAACACCGCAGAGGGTTCAGAGACATGCGGCAAAACCCGTAGGGGAAACCAATCTTACATGCGGTGTGGATGAGTCTTGTTGTGCCACTTCATCCCATACCGAAGCATCTCCGGTTGCGTTGGGCAGCGTTTCGCCTCACGGACGCACTACCGGCACCTCGACACGGAGCGGCAACCCAGGATTCGCTTTCTTGGTTCAACATGCTGGCGGTCGTGTTGCTAGTTACAATGCGCACGCATTCTTCTGCCTCAACACCAAGCACAGACTTCGCGCGGCTAGGACGCTTGAAAGACTGCGTCCGCATCTGGCGCCAGTTCTACAGCGATTGATCTCCGCCGAACGGGTGATACCAGAAAGTCTGGGGAAGACACTGGCAGGCCTCGGGATAGGTTCAAGGGTGTGTAGGCCTCCCAACGGTGGCGAGGAGAACGCAGCGGGGATACTCGTTGGGTGTAAACGGCGTCTACCACAGGCTTCACAGAATACAACTGTGGAGAAAGCACCAAGTTGCCGCCACACCGCGAGCTCTGCAACGATGCCCTTCGGCGAAATGTCGAACGGCCCCCATATTGCCGTCCGTTCTTGCTGCAGTACGGCAGCAGCTGTGGATAAGTGTGCGTCTCAGATGGCTGTCTGTAAGTGGCCTACAGCTCCGAGCACGATTGCCTCAGTCTGTAGCTTGACAACGTTTTTGGCCTCGGACATATGCCGTCCGACGTTCATCTGCTGTCTTCCCCTCCCAGAGCTGCCACCGAGTGAATCAAGGAAGATAGATACTGACTGGTCGACGCTTCTCTTGCAGCACGTTTGCTACCTCCAGCCTGCCTTATACAGGCACGTTGAACTAGAAGCAATGCTTCCACCTATCCATATCCCCCTTCGCGCACTTTTATTGGCGTGTGCTTTGCTTCTTCGGCCTGCTGACGGTTCTGATAGGGGTCGCGCTGACGGCGGGAAATCGTGTCCAGAATCAAGCCATGTGGGTCGTGCTCAAACGAATGTTTCCTTGCTATCTGCGCTGCCGAAGTCAGTTTCCATCCTGGCAATGCTGTACTGCGCGGAAACAGTTCGGCGAGTAGCAATAGCGAAACAAGGTCAGAGTCAACCGCTCCCGCTAGCTGATGCAGGGTATGCTCTCGAAGCCACAGACTCAAGGAATTCTTCAGTTCGAGTTTTCCGATCTCTTTTTGTGGTTGGCAAACACACCGTTTTTTTCAAAAGGGAAGCGAAGCCTTTGCTTACTCTAATCCAACAAAAATTACGTCAGATTTCTAGGACAGGCCATACGGTACCAGAGAGTCAAACGCAGAAAACCATGACTGGCCCACCATTGGACGATCCTGTTTTAGATGGCTTCCCTGCGGACGTAATTTGGGTGGCCACGCAAAAAGTCCTAGCGTGGTTCAAATTGAGGCGCTGCTGCTTGGTAATCTTTGCCTTATCAAGACTGAGAACTGCAGCGAGGCGCCGACTATTGGCGGCCTCCATACTGCAGCGCTGGTGGCGCACCGTGGGACAGCAGACAATGCTGAAGCCTCACAAAAAAATTGCGCAAAAGATGGATCCAGGGTTGCCAGCATACAAGAGGAAAAGCGAAAGTGCAACCCAAGACACTTACGTGTACCGTGAGATCCTGACGTCCGACAGCATCAAAGAGGCCCGAACAAAGTGGGAGCAGCGAGTGACTGGTCACATGCCCGTCAGCGGAATAACTCCTGGTTGTGAGAATAACCAACGTCAGCAAATTTCAAGTACGAGCTGCTGTCATAGCGGAGGCACTGACAGTCTTCCCTTATATGCGCAGACGGCGCGTGAGTGCGTGACAGAAGACGAAGGCATGCTATATGACGTTCGGTCCGAAGTTGTCGCCGATCCGGCAGGGGAAACGAAACAGTGCTCGACACAGAAGACACACGATACGGGTAAAATGCATAACAGTGGCCCAGTCGAGAACTTCAGGGCAGGCGAATCGGAAGGAACGTCTGAAACAGAAGGTGATAGCGAAACCGATGGAGAGGAAGAGAGCGGACGCAGGGACAGACACCCCCAACGCTGCGTAGCACAGGAGATCTACAGTGAACGTCGAACCACTAACCCAGAGCGTACAACGTGTTCCTTGCAGAGTTCTATGAAGCTTGCATCAGTTGAAAAGGCCACAGAAACGGCAGCCATATACTCGTCCTTTAGTACTAAGCGATCCACCGTTACGTCTTTGTCTTTGGGAAGATCTCCTGCCTCACCAAGAGCCTCTCCGAGCTCTCCCATACAGACTGTCTCTCTGAAGAACTCCAACGGCAGCATGCGGCTGGTAGACACCGGAAATCAGAATGAACTCAACAACACTGAGTTGACAGGGACGAAAGGTGCGGAGCTGAATGAGGGTACCGAAACACAGCGCCCGAAGAGGCGCAGTCGAAAAAGGCGGCGCAGAAGAAGAAGACGCCGTCGTAACTCCACTTTAAATTCCCAGCAAGGTGACCCAAGACTGCTGCATTTTCCTGCACCTTCTTTCCCTCACCTTTTTGCTTTCCCTCCTCCGCCTCCCCCCTGTCCTCCACCACCTCCGCCTCCGCCTCCTCCTCCCCCTCCTGGGGTAGCTGACGGTGATGCATTTGTCGAACTTCACGCTACCACACAAGGTGCGGATCCTGGTGAGTCGATGGCTGCATTCTTTGCCTCTTCTGCCTCATCTTTCCCCCTCCATTATTACTCAATGGCGGAGCAACCACGCCACACTCGACAGGAGCACTCTATCCCTGAAGGCAGGACAGTTTCTCCGTCGCTCCGCACAGATGAAGAATCTGTGCACGAACATTGTCCTGCCGCTTCAAGCACTTCGGAAAGGTTTCTTAGTTGGGTGTGCTCCTGTGCCAGCTGCGGCACTGACGAATCTGCTTCCTTGGGACAAACAGCATGCCCTTTCCAGACATCCAACCCCGCAAGCCAAGCCTGGAGCAACTTCGACTACGGCGACGATGGTAATGGACAGCATCACACGATATGTGACGATACAAACCTTCAGTGGGCTACGCCGCTTCTCCCTGGTCCTCCACTTGTCAGTTTGGACGAGTGCCCTACTAATCATTTTCCACCCTCTTCATCAGCAGGGTCTTTTCTTCTACCAGGAGGCGCTCGTGGCGGTCTTGGTGAATTCTGGCCTGATTTTTCAGCAGGCGCTGCCCTATACGAGTGGCCTGGAAGCGGTGGATCGGCCGAGCATCTACGATGCTATCCGAATCTGCCGTGGTCTACAGACGCGGCTTCTCTGTATGGGTGGTGTGGAAACACCATCGACGCGGCGGTGTCTGCGGCAGCTGCAGCAGGGCTGCTTCCGTCCCCTGGTCTGTTGCCAGTGCATTCTCCACTAGAAAATAGTCACCTGTACCAAACATCAGCGCTCGCAGCGTCCATTGACGCATACAGTAGCTCCCCTCTGGGATGGTCATCGGGAACGACAGACAGAACCAACAATAAGAACTCTACGTTTTCCCATGGTGACAATTTAGACGGCGTCCACTATCAGAGAATTCCTGAGCCTACTCCCAACACAAATCCCCTTTTACCGAGTCCATGGAGAGGACGCGACCAAAACATCACGCGTGGCGGCGCATCTGGTCAACCTGCCCGTGCGGATGATCTATGACGAGAGTCGGAAGCCAGTTAAAATGCACAATCCTGAGGAGCATACGTCGAAAACGCAGGCGACGATGCCTGCAGAGGAGAGCGGGTGACTGCCGCGTGCAGTTTGGTGCTTCGATAGGGACACAATCCTTGTAAGGTTTGTCTTGCTGAAATAGAGAAGTGTCTTAAAGTACTTATGGCCTGCAAACTTCGACCACCTCCCGCAGCGTCCAATCATCAACGCACGGGGTCTGCTGGCGGATATGTTATTCGCATGGGGACTGAGGGCAGGCTTAGATAGGATCAGGAAACAATATTATTGGTCATACGTGTACTCGGAGGCAGACAGACGTCAGCCTCGCAGGGTCGGTGGTTTCATGCAGGAAATGTGTTTCGCATACGTATCATCGCTGAGGGAGTTAAGGGAATGACAATCGGGAAAAGAAACGCTTCTGCTGATAATGCCTGTTGAATGCCGCTTGCGGCAGATGGCGCTGCCACCGCAACGAGGTAGGCTGTCGTCAGCTTTCAGGAGTGGATTTCAGTGATGAAGGAAGCAGAAACATCACAACGAGATGACCAAGGAGAGGACCCGGGAAAACTGTGCCTAGAGTTACTTTAGTCCATCGTGTAGATATCTCGTGATTCAAAGACGGATCACTTTTTCCATCCGGATCGTTATTACCGTGGTACGCGTTCCGTGATTTACACTTTAGCACGGTCTCCATTCAGTGCCATGCAACATATTCCAGATGAGGCCTCTTAAAAGAGAGACTATCCCTTTCTTTTCGGCTTCTAGCTCACCCTTCGTTGAGAGGCTAGAAAAAGACGAGCAACGACTCGGTAGAAAAACGTGGACAATCCTTGCAGGGGGTGGGGCATGAAGGAACAGTGTGCCGGACAAGCGAAGTTTCTCAACAACCATCCATCGGTTTGTCTGTCACAGCTGACGACTGACCTGAAATTTTGAACCTGAAAAAGGTTTACGACTACGGTTCTTGCGCTTGAGGCGCTCGCTAGCAAGTGGCCCTTACTTCCAGCCTCTAACGCTTCCGTTTTTCCTGTGCGTGTGAAACAAGGGTTTTTTTCGGTGCATGCCTCTATCGCCCACCGAAACGTCTACGGCAACTAAAGCCGTGAACTACGAAACAGTGTCCCGAAAAGAGAGACTTCCCCGTAGGGATATTGGCCAAATATTTCTCTCCACCATGATGTGGTACGTTTTTTTGCATCCTGGATTTTTCGTACTCGGTCCGCTGTGTGTTGGCACGCATTGAAGTAAGAGAGTGTGTGTTTACCGGCTTCAGGAAGAAAAATGTTTTGGAACCGGCAGAAGGCGCTTACCATGCTAGTCACGACTGCATATACCAACCGCACTCGGCTGCTTTGACATTTGTACCGAACACATGTGATAACACAGCACAAACCAACAGGAGGCGCATGTTTGTGTTCTTCCTCGATTTGAACAGACGAAGTTCTTGTGTAATTTTAAGACATCGTATTGCCTTTTGCAGACAGGGGTTCCCTGATCCAGCTGCGTTTCTTTGAACGAGGAACACCTCGTTCTAGCCATTCTTATTCAGAACAAACATCACCTAGCCCCGCGCCGGCAACAAAAACTCCGAGTTAAGTCACATAGCTAAACAACTCGAATTACTCTTTGTCCGTCCACAATTACCTGTGTTTTGCCAGGTGAAATCGATCCCAAGCTGAAAGCGTGCAGCTGTGGCGACGCAGCTCGAGAGTCGAACACGGAAACCCGGTTTTTTCTCCCGCCTCAAACATCTGAAGGGAAGGAAATCTCGTTCGGCCCCATGTCACGGAGGGTGAATAAATTGCCAGCCGCGCACCCGGAATGTCATTCTTCTTCTGTTCATCACTAGCAAGAGCTCTTGAAACCCTTCTGTGTGCGGTAGTTTGTGACAAGAGACGACTGGCCGCCATGATGGTGTGTTGCCAAGCTTCCATTTCCTGAGGGCTTGAAGCCAACCACCGGTTGAACTGATACCACATGAAGGATGTTTGTAGTGACAGGGACGCTACACCGCATCTGAGAAATTCCTCAGTTGAAAACACTCGTGTAAAAGTCGATTTGTTCATAGTGTCCGATTTTCCGGCCCGGCCCAGTCTCTCAGCCGTTTATGCCTTGCGAAGATAGACGAGCGAAACCGATCCACAAAAATTCCTTCTGACGCTCAGAAACCTGGTATCTGTTGAATGGATTTGCTTTCCCGGGCGCCGTTTTTCGATGCGAGACGAGGCCGCGCCTCAAGACAGGGCAAGCAGCGGAGTTGAAAAGAGAAAACCAGACGGACTCGCGCTGCAAACATCCGGGAAAGACGTCGAGAAAAACATAATGCAAGAGCGAAGGGGAAGCAGTCAGCAACGAGCGAAACACGAACAGACAGAAAAAGCGATAACGCCTGCTGCAGTTTTTAGGCCGACCGTGTACTGAAGCTCTCGATTGGTGTTTTTCCTCTTGCTGTTTTTCAAGAAAACTGAAGGGAGTGTCTACGACACTTGCATTTCCTTTTCCGCCTGCAAAACACACTGACTCCTTTTCTTTTCTTTGGTAGTTTTTAAACCCGTTCGCCTCGTCTACTGCGTTTCTCTTCGCCGAAACGGATGCCTCCAAAAACAGAGTGACACGGCGAAAGAGGTCCGGAAATCGGGAGCGCTCTTCCCGATGTCTCAAGACTCTACTTTTCTCTTTCGTTTCTTGTTTTCTCGCAAAAATCAAGGAACTCAAAGCAGATCCCTTTCTAGCGCCTCCCGTGTGTCTGCTTTCCCCGGGTGCTGCCAGGGAGTGCGCTTTGTCCGATCCGACTCTCAGCACTTGGACCATCTGTCCATCGAAAACCAAGAACTGCGCGAAAAAAACAAGACAACGTGCGCCACCCCACCCTCAACTTCCAAACCTCGTTCTCAGTGTCTAAACGCTGTTTCCTCCGTTCTCCTCCACTTTGGCTCTGCTTGATTTCAATCGGACGCACCTCGCTGAAGCCGCAACGAAGCGACACACTATAAATGAGATTCCTAGGTTTATCGACACTCTTTTGTCTGAACGGTATATACCACGAGTTGGGCTTCTGGTTTCGATTTGGTAGGTGTTTGGTCTCCCTATGCAAGTTCCACTATTCTTTTTTTCGTGACCATCATGTCACGCGCATGAAGTACAGGGGTGTCGAGCGCCCGGACCGTGTCTTTCCTTCTTCTCTTCAACTGTATCCCGAAACGACCTTGTTTCCTCTCTCAAAGCTGAAAGCCTCTATTCCGATTACCACACAAACGCAAACACACACACACCCACGCAAAGCCTTGATCTTCGCTCCTTCCCCCCATGCTTATGACCCAGACAAGCAGACAGACTCCTCATCTAGATCGTCCTTCCGTTGTTTCTCAGGACTGGAAGTCCTGGATGTCCACACTCTACGAAATTGGATCGTTCCACACTGGTTATGTCCTCGCCTCAACATTGCACAGATGGTTCCCTGTTATCCTGTTGACACTCGTAGAAACAGCGAGAGCACGGACTTCTCAGATGGTCTGCGGCCCTAAGAGAGGTCGACTTCTCCGTCGTCCCCAATGCCCACGTGGTCGCCTCCTTCGTCTCCGTGCATCAGGCGCCTTTTTGCTTTCAGGAGAAAGTGAATTTTCCAGGGATCAAGTTTGCTGATTCTGTCGAAATCGTCCAGCGCTGCAGTGAAGGCTTCTGCATCCCCTTCCTGCATCGCCGCCACCAATGCAGTTGCCAAGCGTCCTTCGCGACTCCCCTCGAACCGCGGATCTCTTGCCACGTAGCGTTCTAAGGCAATCTGCGCCGAAACAGCGTCGCCGGAAGAAAGCAGCAACACGAGGGCCTTCAAGTAGAAATCTTTCGCACCTGAGGGTTCAGGGAAACACACAACGCCCAGAGGGTGGCTGTGCTTCGTCTGCCAGGCTCCACCTGTCGAGACAGGTACGTCTTCTGCACTCTTGTGCATACAAGTTCACAGACAACCTCGCGGTCTCACACGCGTGAGAACGAAATGGCTCGCGCGACTTCAAGCCAGTCGGAACACACGAGAAAGATGTCAAGAAACGGTTCGGATGAAGCAGCAAGCGAAGCAGAGAGGACGTCTCTGCCGACAGCAAAGAAACCGTTAAAACACTCAGGAAACTGCGGGTCTTCTGCCGACTCTTTCTGCTACCAGTCGGAGTGCTCGTTTCGACCTCAACTGCCTTCGTCCGCGAAAACCAGCGTGAGAATATTCGAGAGAAAGGCGAACACACCCGATTTACGGCTCAGAAAAAACGCGTCCCCGCAAACCACACACGGTCTCACATTCAGAAAACTATGCAAAACATATATATATATATATATATATATCAGTACGCATAGGCATGCATGCATCCATGCAAGTATATATGTATGCTTGTCTGTATGTATCTGCGTAGTTGCTGACTCTGGCCTCTTTCACTACATGCAGATGCGCAGACGCGGGAAGGAGAAGAGACTCACAGACAGAATGCTTCCTCGAATGCAAGTGCTTGCTCCATCCAAAGCAGATGCGCAATACCTGTAGATATCTATGTTTATGAATGCGAGTGAATGGCCAAATGCTTATCTGGAGAAAGTGAGATATGCGCGCATGAAACGATCATATTGTGCCCTTGAACGCAAATGCTTGTTACAAATACATACATGCCGACAACGTATATGCATGCATATACATATATATATATATATATATGTACAGATGCTTGGAGAACGTGAGAGATTCATGTGTATGCCGTCACGGATCAACGACCAGTGTGTGCACTAAGCAGACACCAGCGTTCCCTGAAGGGTTTTCCTCGCATCTCACTGAACTGGAGAAGGTTGTTTCGAGTAGCTTTGTCTCCCTCTTGCTCGAAGATTTGGATGGCGTCGTGAATCGTGTCTTCGCTCTTCGCCGCATATTCAGCGAATTTGCAGCGACACTGAGAGAACGCGCTCTTTCCGTACTCATCCAGCTCGTAGGTGTCTGCAGCCTTTTTGTAGAAAGTCATCACTTTGCTCACACACTTGCCGTCGTTCCCCAGTCCTGAAAGCGCCTCCCCTTCTTCGTACATTTCCGCCACGCTGCGGTACAGCTTCCCCGCCTGGCTCCAACGCCCCTGCTGTATGTACACTGCAGCCGCCGCGACCAGCTGCTCTTCTGCGTCGCTCGTACTCACGCGCTTCAAGACGTTTCCTGCCTCTGCAAGCATTTGTGCCTCTGGGAAAGAAGAGAGTGCAGTTTTGAGAACGCAAAACAGTGCCATGAACTTTCGAGGAAAACATACAGCGGTGCATCGAGCTTGAGCGTAGAACAGAGACACAAACGCTCTTTACAGAAACAGTGCCTTGCCTCGAAGCAGCTCCTCTCTCCTGTCTTCCCCTTCGTTTCGGTGGGGTGACAGGCACCGAATGGTCATTCACACAGTTCTTCGGACTGACATCTCTCCTCGAGTTTCTCCCTCCCGTCACGCGTTCACGATTCGACTGTGCCTCGCTTTCTGCCCTCATTCAGTCTCTTCTTTCTTGTGCCTCCCTTCTTCTTTCCTTGTTCCAACCTCCTTTTTCCTCTTCCTTCGCCGACGCTCTTTACCCTTTTTCGTTTCTCTTCCTCACGAGTGCTCGTGTCTTCTCCGCGCTCGGCCGCCAGCGACGCTCGGACGTAGCAGTCTGCTGCGTCGTTCCACTGTCGAGCAAGCTTGTATCGCTGCAGCGACGTCGACAAACCAAGGAAAAAAGAAACGGCCCCAGTCTGCTTCTCTCGCCTCCAGGACGGCGCAGGAACACAAGAGGAAGGGAAAGCGAAAGAACGAGAAAGCCAGGAGGAAATGGAGACACAAAAAAGAGGAAGAGAAGAAGGAAACCCAGAGAAAGCGACAGACGACCCGAAGTGGAGACACAGAACAAGGACGATGCACGAAGCTGAGGAACGAGGGAGGAAAAAGCGCAAAAAACTCCTCAGACCCTGCCTTTTTTTCCAACAGAAACCTAGAGAAGAACACACCAATTTCGTTTCCTAGGCATCGAAGTATATCTCCATCTCGTCTCCATCTCTTCTCTCTTTGGTCTCCTTTTTCGTGTCTCCTTTTCACTGCACACTTCCCCTTGCTGCCATGCTTGTTTGATCTATGAACTCGGGGGCTTTCCCCCAAAAAAGCGATGAGGGATCGCGACAAGCAGACTTCAACTGTACGCTGGCCTAGCAGCGATTTCTTGGATGCCCTGTCTTCCAAAACGAAGAGAAAGAAACGCGTAACTCGCCGCATCGCTGCGAAAATTGTCCAGCCTCTCTCGATCTCTGCCTCCGATTTCCTTATCTTCCTGGCTGATTGCCTGCAGTTTCGCGTTTTTTCTGCTTCTATTTTGTCTCCATTGGCGCGTTCCTCTGTCCTGCCGATGTTTTTTTCTGCCTCTGCTTTCCTCCTCACTTGAGCGCACTGCATGTAGATCGAGAGGGCAGCGTCCGGGTCACTTCCTCTGCCGAGGAGAGAGCTGAAGAAGCCTGCAGGCTTCATCAAAGCGTCTGCCTTTTTGAGCAACTCGGGGATGTCTGAGAGCTGCGCCGCCGAGGCGTCCGCGCCAGCCCCGCTGTCTCCGCGGAGCATCTTGGCACACAGTCGAGAGAGACACACACAGAGAGGAGAACCGACGCGCAAGAGTTGTGGAGCAGAAGAGAGGCAGAAGTCCGAAGAGGAAGGAAGAACGAGGAAGAAGAACGAGGAAGGAAGAACGAGGAAGGAAGAACGAGGAAGAAGAACGAGGAAGAAGAACGAGGAAGAAGAATGAGGAAGAAGAATGAGGAAGAAGAATGAGGAAGAAGAACGAGGAAGAAGAACGAGGAAGAAGAGCAACGCACCGCGAGAGGGAGAGGAAGAAGACGGAGGCGAAGCTCGGTACAGAAACCTACGAAGGATGAGAACGAAGAAGGCGGAAAACGTTCAAAACTCTTTTCTCTCTGCACAGACTCTTCAACGCCCACTTCCAAACAAGGAGGAAAACTCTCCCGCAGAAATACTGTGACAAAGCATGGCAAGCCCCCTCTCTCCCCCGAACCGGAGAGCCGAACAAGCTTCCCAGCGCAAAGGCAGACGACTCGGCAAGCGTTTTACACGCGTTAGAGGAACGGAGAGAACCCACTGAAAAGTGGATGCGCAGGGAACATGCCGAGACCGAGAAAGAGAGGTGGAGGAACTCGCGAGACTTCGAGGAACAAGAAGGAGGACGGAACGGCGGCGATAGTGCAGAGGTGACCGTGGAAAGTTCCCGAAACGAGGTTCGTCCTCATTCGAGTGAAGAGCGAGGGCAGTCCAGAGTGAGGCAACGAACTGCTTCACGTACCCTTCTCCTCCAGAGAGGAGGCATGTCGAGAGTAAAGAGCGAGACAGAAGAAAGACAGAAAGAAAGAGATCCTCGCTAGCCGGAAAGCCGTCGCTGGGCGTTTGCGGCGCATGCACTCTTCGTGGACGCCGACCGGTCGCTGCATGCTCAGAAAACGCGCAAAAACGCGAGTGTAGACGAGAACAGAGAATCGCATTTCCTTTCTTTTCCCTCCGGAACCGCATGGCCTTTTCTCTGCGTCTTCTCTGCGTTTTTATCGCCTCGGACGTTCCGCAAAAACCTTCTCCGGACTCAAGATACGCTGTTGGGAGTCCAGCTGTACATACACACCTCTCGACGCTAGCGGCCCGCAGCATCGAGACCGTTGCGAGGAAACCTTTTTTTCCGTAGAAGTTTAGTCCGTCGTGCCTAGAAACAAACGCCTGAGTTTCTCCCTCTCATGCTCTTTGATCTCCTTCGCTCTCCTGCGCTCTCCTTCTCCCCGCCTCTTTCTCTCTCTTCTCGCTGTCTCTCTCCCGGACCTGCCGCCTTCCCTCGCGCCGCGACCAGGTGGACGCCGTACAGCACAGGGAGGCCGGCTGGGTCCTCCCGCGACGCGCTGGAACTCTGCGTGACGCGAAAGAGGGAAAAGAGCCGACCTTTTAGGAGGCCTGTCCTCGCGATTCATCACGAAGCAAACCGAAGAACGAGAAAACCGAGCAGCAGGCGACAACAGAGATGCCTCAGTTGTAGGTCGTCTCCCCGACCGTGTTCTTCGTGGAGAGATGCAGGACGGAAGAGCAGAGAGTCGCTTGCTGGCATTCTCAGCCGGCGGCCGGAGGTCGCATGCACGGAGGGACTCGAGGAACTTTGCTGTCCTGTCAGCCGTCTGCTTGGAGAAGCGAGTTCCCTCGTCTTCTTCTCCCTCTCTCTGCGCCTCTCCGTCTCGCTACGAACAACTCGTGACCGCCTTCAAGGCGAGACACACAGACAAAAGAGACAACAAGAAGAAAAAAATCTCGGAAGGTCAGCTCACAGACACTCCTGTCGCAGAGATTCAGAGACATAGAGAGACTCAAATTCAAATGCAAACACACATACGCAGCTTCGTCGAGCGGTGCATGCTCGCGCCTTGACGAACGGGGGCTGTCCCCGACGCGTCTGTGTCTAAACAGAGAGACAGATGCAGAGACAGATGTGAATCCCCTTGCATACAGACGCTCATGCATTCATTTTCCTATCATCTATACGGACCTAAGTCCATAAAGTTTCAGACAAAGAAGTATATATACATATATATATGTATACATATGTATAAATATATATATATATATATACATATATATGTATATAGATGTATATATGTGTGTGTAGCCATCATGAGATTCATGTGCGAATCGTGTAGTGTTTGGCTGGAGGTGTGAATGAGGTTGTGGCTCGCGCATGCAGACGCGTAGAGATTGCTGTGTCACACGATGCTTTTACATTGACGTTTCTGTATTCGTTTCTCTATGTCTGTCTCTCTGTCTAGGATGGAGAGGCATGTGTACTTTCATTTACACAATGCTCGTGGAGTCATCGACGTCTTTGTCACACGAGAAACAGTAGGTCTGCGCATGCATTGTTCTCTTGATTTTCAAGTTTGTTTCTCCCCTTCGACGAATCTGTTCTCCAGGCGTCCTGCTCTCTCTTGCGGCAGTGACTCACGGCGGAACTGCTGGGATCAGTCGGTTGCTTCTTGCCCCCTTCGACCAAGTAAAAATTCTTCGACAAATCACGCCTCTTCCTCCGTCTTCTTCTGTTTCTTCTTCATCTTCTTCTCCTTCATCTTCTTCTCCTTCATCTTCTTCTCCTTCATCCTCTCCTCCGTCTGCCTGTTCTTCTCCTTCGTCTCCTATGTCTTCGTCTCCTGTGCCTTCTCGTAGCTTCGCCAGTTCCTCTCAAAGCGCCCCGCCGGCGCCTTCTTCAGTGGGCGGCGTAGCCATCCCTGCTTCCGTTCAGTCTGAGCGTAAGTGTTCGTCTTCTCCGTCCTCTCGTTGCGTCTCTTCTTCTTTTTCTTCATCCTCGTCTCCTCCTTCTGCTCCTTCCTCTTCGTCGAGCGCAGGCTCTGCGGCTCTCAAGTCTTCGCCAGGAGTCAATTTGGGTTCGAGCCTGTCTGCCTCTTCTTCACCTTCATCGTCTTCTTTCTGTGTCGCTTCCTCCTCTCCACGCACTTCCTCTTCTCTGTCAACCGCCTCGAGATCCACTGGCTCGGGAACTTCGGGTGTAACGACAGGCCCGTCCTCTGCAGGCGTTACGGTTTCTCGCTTTCTGTTCGTCTCTTCTTTTTGGTGGGGATCCAGCGCAGCCGTCTACGCCTCCATCGCGGCTTCCTCCATTCGGCTCGCCCTCTATCAAAGAGCTAGGTGCGTTTTTTCACTATAGGTGCCGACCAGTTTTTCTCCAACTTTCGTCGTTGTAAAAGAATTCACACAGAGCTGTAGACACGCGGATTGACTGTGCCTTCTCTCTCTCCAGAGCTACCTGTCTCGCCGTCTATATATCTATTCATTTGTATTTCTGCTTGTCTTTCTGTCTGCCTGTTTTTTTGCATGTATGTCTTTATCTATATTTAGAGTTCGTTGTGCAGGTAGATCTCTCTCTATATTGTCCTGTAGGAATGTAATCTTTTCAGTGTTGAGGAGGCTATGAACAGAGACCCGCGCATAGACTGCTTCGTCTGTCAAGTGCTGTGATGCCCTGTATGTTTACCTTCCCGATATTTCACAGATCGCTTCGTTTAAAAAGAAGCTTCTCGACGCTTCTCCAGTTTCGTCGCTGCAGGGGGAATCCGGTTCTTTGCCTGTGCTTTTTTGGAGAAGGCCCTGGGTGTGGAGTGAATCGCTTTTTCATCGCGACGTACTCTGTAGGGAAATGCCTATTCATGTGAGAGTGAATTCGGTCGCCTTATGCGGCTTGTTCTCAGTGGCGAAGAAGCTTGTGGCAATCTGTAGAGACACAGAACTGCGTTTTTTGCGTTCTTAGTGATGCGAATGAAGAGGCCTGCCCTGAGTACGTAAGGAAAAGGAACGGCTCCTCGCTGGAGGTGGATGTTCTTCTGTAGAAAGGTCTGCTTAGATGTATACACGCAATCGATTCCATGGCGTCGCACTGGGAGCAGTCATCTCTGCCACAGGGTCATTTACATGGTGTGTGGCTATCAGGAGATCTGCAGAAGTTTATTTCGACGCAAGTCTCCCGTGACGGGTCTCATTTGATGTGCCTTTTTCTGCGCGATTTGCGGTGTCTGTACACAGGCTCGTCTTTTTCAGTGCAGGCGACGACAACTACACAGGCGCTCAGAGCTGGTTACGCCATGTAAGAAAAGATGAGTCCCTGTGTTCTGCAGCATCAGCTCTTGCTGTCTTTTGACCTCTGTTGTGTTTTCCTATGTATCTGGCCTCAGAACGTTTTCCGCTTGTGCTCCTTTCTTGGGTGTATGTACACTCAGGTCGGGTGTATGTCTGTCTGCGCCTTCGCCGCGCTCGCCGTCTGCTACCCTCTCGACGTCGCCCACACAGCCATGTGTGTTTTAGGTAGGCAAAATCTCGGTTTGTCTTTGGGGAGACAGTCATGCGGCCTGTCTTTACTCGCTTCGTTTTACGTTTTCTTTGCTCTGTAGCCTGCCCCATGTTTCATGTATTCACTGTTTTATGGTTCTCCTCGTTTCTCTTTGTCGACGTATCTTTCTTGAATTCTGTCTGTTCACTCTTTTTGATTTCTTTCCCTTTCCTTTCGGGAGTTTTCCCCCTGATGCTTCGCTTCGAACACCTGCTTTCGGATTCGCTTCTCCTGCGTCTTCTCTTTGATTCTGTCTGCTGTCTTGCGCGTCGCTGCAGAATGCATTCCACGCGTATACGAAGTCAACAGATTGTTTGATCCCCCCTTCCGATCTTTTCCTGTGATTTCTCCCGCGGTGTCCTTGTGGTTCTTGTCAGCTGCGTCTTCTCGGCGCTCTAGCCAAGTCGCCTCGTCGCTTCAGCAGTGGCCATCGCTGAATGCCTTCGCCTCCGGACAGGCCTCCGCCGGAAGAGAGAAAGGCGGGAGCTGCGGGGTCTTCAGGCCGTTCTCTTCGGAGACGCCTGCGAACGGTCAGCATGCGGCGATGCCGCGCCAGGCAGCACAAGAAAGACGCACATTTCTCTGTGGCAACGCAACAGAAAGGAAAAACGCGAGAAGCCGACGCCGCATTCGCCCTCTGCGCCTCACATGGCAACTGTACAGACTAGGCGGTAAGACGACGAAGTGCAGAGACATCTGACAAGCTGGAAGAAGGCCAGAGAAGGAGAGGGAAGAAGAGAGGAGAAAGAGAAGGGTAAACGAAAGGAGAAGACAAGAGAAAAAGACGAGAGGAAAGGATAAGGAGGACGAGGAGTCCACCTAGAAACAAAAGAAAGAACAGGCGAGATGGAGGGAGAGAAGAGGGGAGATGAGATAGAAGAGAAGAGAGGACTAGAAATGGAGGACGACTGAACTCGACTACAGCGTCGCAAGGCGAAAGACTGACTCTGAATTTCGTCGTTCTTTCGCTCCGTGTCTCTCTTCGAGAATAAGTTTTTCACCGTCTCGGCTGTCTCTTTTTGACAGGCTTGTTGGAGGATAGAGGGAAGAAGCGCATGAAACAGAGAGAAAAGCAGTCAAGAAACACCTCTCACAGCGCATGCAGTCTCCTCGTTCCTGGGTTGTTCTCGGTCTTTCAGCCGGTTCCCTGTGCGCGCTTTTCGTTTGCATTTCCTGCCACTGGCAGTCTGTGCTGCCTCGTCGTTTCCTCGAGTCTTCAGCTCTCCTCGTTTTTTTCTTCTCTTGTGCCTTTTCCACTGCTTTTCTTCCCTGAAGCGTTCTGTTCTTCTCGCTCTGTTTCGCCGCTCGCTTTCAGGCTTCCGCCTCCTTTACAGCGGATTCGGCTTATGTGCGGCCACCGTCCTCCCGTTCACGTTGATCAGCGGACTTCTCCACACCAAGTTCTACGCACTGCTGCTGTCTGTACACTGCAACGCGGGCGAGACCGCGCAAGCGAAGGTGGACGCGCCGAGCGACGGAGAAGGCAGTGGACCGCGACAAGGAGACCGCGAAGTGACAACGGAGAAAGAGGAAAGCAGAGAGAGAGCAGAGAGGGGAGAGGACGCAGGGAGAAGAGAGAGAGAAGAATGGGGAAGGGCAGGCAGAGAAGAAACAAGAGAGACGGTGACTGGAGAGATGAAAGGGAGAAGAGAAGCGTTTGGAAAACCTTGCGAGGCGGAAGGAGAGAAAGAGGAGACGCCCAAGGCGCCGAGATGGAGAGAAGCGGCGACGGCAGCGTTCGCCGCGGGGCTCTGCGCGCAGCTTGCGACTTATCCTCTCGACACGATCAGGTGAGGAACAAAGGGAAACAGCAAAGGAAGAGAGAGACAACGAGGAGGCAAAGCGACGCCTGCTGCCTCGGAGCCGATCTGGTCAGGCATCGAGAAGGCAAGACAAAAGAAAGAAGCAAGCCTGACGAAAATGGAGACTCGGAAAGGGGAAACGAAATTGGCGAAGGGAGTTAGGCGCGAAAGAGGAGAAAAGCGAAGCCCGAACGGAGCCGTTTTACGAAGAGGCAGACGAGCATTCGCAGGCAAGAAGAGTGAACGTTTACGAGAAGAGGAGGAAAAAAACGACAGACTAATGGCGGTAACGAAGAGACACGAAAAAGAGCGGTGAAAGAAAGAAGAGAATGCATCTCTTGTGTGCGCCGCGCAAATGTCTGTTTCTGCAACGCAGGCGTAGACAGCAGTATGCTGCCATCTGCAGGGCGCTTTCTCCTCCGTCGACCTCTTCCGCCTCTCCCTCGTGTGGGGCGTCTGTACACCCGCCGAAGCGCGCCTCGCGCGTCTGTCGGCTTTTAGGATTCCCCCATCTTTCTCGTTTCTTTCCGAAGCCTTCAGCAGGTTTGTGGCGCGGAGTCGGTGTGGTGCTCGCGCGCGCAGGACCTGAATGCGCCATCTCCGTCTCGGTTTACTCTTTCCTCATGGGGAATCTTCCCTCCCTCGCCTACCACTAAGAGAAACTGACGAGAGCGAAGGACGACGCAAGCAATCAGATCACAGCGGGAGCAACGAAGGGGAGAAATCAGGGAGGAGAAGGAGAGGAGACAGACAGAGGAGAGGTGAACCGGTTGAGTCCGGGGCAAGGAGAGAGAGAAAGAAGAGGAATGAGGGCGAGAGAACGAAGGAGCAAGAGACATCGCGGAGACGAAACGAATCGAGAAACCAAGACGAGGGAGCGACGGAGAACGAGACGAGAGCAGAAGGAGGGAATGCAAGGCACGGCCTGCTTCGTTTCTTCTCTGTTTGCCGGGTGTCTTTCTGCGCACTAACTTGGAAGCAACGCGAAGGCAACAGAGCACAGTAGGGAGAGAAATTGAAGTCTGAACAGCGACAGAGTGACAGCTCTAAGACAGAGTAGGCAGAGGATTGAAACAGATGCAAGAATGAGAGAAGCAAGTTAGAAAAAGGAAGTTGCGAGGAGTAGGACAGACAGCACGCGACGGAGGACGAGAGAGAAAGCAAACACTGTCAAACGCAACTCCAAAGAAGGACTGCAAGATGGTCGAGGTTCATCTTTTCGTCTCTGGATTTTCTTTCGTTTTCTCTTCACGATTTTGCAACTCCACTCTTTCCTGCCTAGGATAGCAACGAGAGAGCACTCTCTTCTGTCCTCAGCTGTTTGCTTTTCAGAAAGAACCACGAGACAGTCGCACTCGCGAGGTTTCGTTTCTGGCATCGAAGCGAATTGTTCGCTCAAATGCATCGGTGGAAGCAGAACGGAATGCTTCTGTTCGCTTTCTCTGTTCTCTCCACCGTTCTCTCCAATAGGTTTTCTCCTTGTGAATCTGTACAAACATATATATATATATATATATAGATTCACCTACGTCCGCGCATGGGTGCATGTACACAGATACCTGAATTTATGAATAAACATTTATAAATATCTGTAGAAAGAGAGTAGACGGGAGCATTTGAGATGTCTCTGTTTGGATACTGTTCAAATATAAAAACTTCATGTGGCAATGTAGCTGCGTAATTGTATGCCTTTCGAAGCATTTTTGACTATTCTTTGTCAGGTAAATAGGCGTATATTCATTGAAACATATATAAAACAGATGGTGGTTTTCAGGTCTTAATTTCTTTCTGTGGTCTCCAATTTTCTTCCGTGAGCGAAGAAATTCGGGGAAGAGGTCGCACAGCGCGGCACAGCGCTCGGCAGAAAAGGACGCATTTTCTCTTTTTTCTGAAACGGCACACTTGCTCTCTTGTCTCTCCAAAAACGCGTTTTCTCTCTTGTATCTTCCTTCGAGGCCGGAAAGTGGCTTTTCCTCTTAAAACCGTGGTAAACATTCACTGCATGCACGAAAAAGAAACTCCATGCTTTTTCTTCATCTCTAGAGAGGCAGTCTCTCTGAAGGAAAGTGGACTCTGAATCTTTTCAAAGTCAGAAAACTGAATGAGCGGCACAACGCCGAGAGAGCACACAAATAACTTGCTGAAAACTTAAAAATCCATTTTATAGATATAGTCTATCCCACCGGTTTAGCATAATTTCCTATGCTCAGCACAAAAGTCGTCTTGTTTGGTGTAAAGCATACCGTACGTATCATAGAGCCACGAATGCACATACTCATTATATATATATATATATATATATACATACATGTGTACCGAATTCTACATGATAGTTGGACACACCATATACATCCCATTCCAATAGATACGTTCGGTATTCCTCCACCTTTCCACCGCTCTTCGAATCGAGAACTACAATTTGTGTATGTGTGTATACATGTGATTGTACATATATATATATATATATATATATATATATATGGTTCTGTTCATTTCTGCGCATGTGACCGTAAGCGTATACTTTGTGTAGATAACAGGATTATCCACGCGTCACGGAAAAACCACGCAGTGAGAACGGTAAGGTGCTGCATATCCGTGCAGGTGAAAGCATTTCTGTCTCTTTGCCAGTTTGACTTTTTGCTTCGGTTCCAGAGAGAAGGAAGTGTCTCTACAGAAGCCTTTCTTAGATTCTTCTCTGGCGCCCGGGCCTCCCTCATCTTCGTGGCTTCCTCCTGCTTGTCCAGTCGGGAGGAAACATCGTCGAATCATCTTTCTTCCTTCTAAAACGTTTGATTTTTCTCTCAACCTTCGTTTTGTGTCGAAATCGTTGGTTCTCCACTAAACCGTTTGTTTTCTCTAAACGTATTGTTCCCTCCAGAACGTTCGTTTCTCTCTCTAGACTTTTTTTCTCACAACCTTCCACGTCTTCTGAACCAGCTGCTTTCTCTCAAGCTGTGGTCTTGTCTCTGCCTGACTCTGCAGCTCGCAAATCGATCTACGCCGATCGTCTGTCGATCTTTCCTGAATTCGCAGCGAAGCCGGCGCGCTGATGTGCGGCAGGTGCTGTTCGAGAAAACGAGGCAAACGACAAGCGGTAGTGTTCTGTTTATTTCCTTGATTTCCCGGTTTCTCCACTCGATCTTCAACTTCGGTGAATTTCAGGGGCGTGTGACGAAACTCGGATTTCCTACGCTCCTTAACATCTCCGCAATTCTCCCTCCCACCGGCAGAAGTGATGCTGCCTGGGAAGTTGTGCTTTTAACCGAGTTCGGTCCTCACAAGCGAAGCGTTATGGTCCGGTAGTCACTTGCATCAGAGAGGAGATGGTCTGCCATGTAAGAGGCATGTTGCTGGTGGAGAAAAAGGCACTGCCTATAACTACCGAGGAGACTCGACACGGTCTCAGGTGTCTTGCGAGCACGGGACAGGCTTTTCTGCAGATCACCTTTTTGGTGCGCTGCTGTCTCCGGAAGACGTTTTCCTTTTCCACATTCGTGCCAGCCACCAGTTTCCGACTGTCGTTGCTTTGGCTCTCAGTGCGTTTCGTCTTGTCCTCCTTCGCGTTTCGTTCCTTCGATCTTCCTCTCCCCCCACCTCGCTGTCCCTGTGTCGCTTCCTTCTCTCTGTGTCTCCTCCCGTCTCGTTTGTGTGTGCGTCTCTTCTCTTTCTCCAGGTGTCTCCTTTCTCCTTGCTTTTCCGTTGTCTCGCTCTCGGCTGTGTCTGTCTCCTTTGCTTTCCTTCGTTTTCTTGCGTCCGACCCCTCACAAACTCTGCCGGTGTCTGTCGAAGTTCTGCCGCCTGTTTCCTCTCTGCGTGTCTCATGGTTCCCTTTCTCGACAGCTGCTCTTGAATGCAAGACGCTGACACACGTCGACCTTTCTGCCTTTCCCTTTCCTGACTCGCTGATTCCTCCCGCATCTGCTCTTTTTTTCTGCCACTTTCTCAAGTCCTTTTTGCGCGGGCGCAATTCCTTCCAAGATGGAGGAGGCGGACCTCTCGAGTCTCGCGGCGACGGAGCGCCAACAAGTCCTTCCTTTCGGTCGTGTTGTCAACTTTGCACCTGGTTCGTTTCTGCGCATTCTTGTCAAGATATCTCAACAATTATAAATTCATCGTCGTATCTCTTTCTATCTGGATACGCTTTTTCGTTTTCTTTCCTCCGTTTTCCAGTCGATCTGCTATGTGCAGCGTCCTGTATTCCTTCAGTTTCCACTTTTTTTTCGCATATTGGACGCGTCTCACTAACTTTGAGTTACACTGCACGCCTTCTCTTCTCGAAACGAAACTATCGACGTCTGTCTCGATGACACTAATAACTCCTGGACAATAAGAGTATTCCGACATTTCCTTTCTCTGAACACCGGGATACTTTTGTCTTTTCATCTCTGAGGCACCCGAAAAGCTACACATTGCGCCTTGCATGTCGTCGCGTGTTGCATACCTATTGGGGATGGAATGCATCCGTTAACTAGCAAGGAGTCCAGCACTGGATTACCTCTGGAGAAGCAAAGCTGCAGACCCAGTCTCACATGTGTCTCTGTGCCCACTGGGGTGTAGAGACAATGTGGAACAGTCGAACGCCCGTGAAATATCTAGTTTTCCTCACTTCACCACAGCACCCTGTTCTCTACACAGTCTCCTCAATCAATGCTTACCGTTATGCAAGAACGCCACGCATACACTGTAGACAGACATACAGAGGTACAAGCATATGGAGATAAAGCATATACGGATATATGTGTGTATGTAACCGAAAGTATACGGATATAAATAGATAGACAATGCGTATTTATATGTAGAGCGATACGCATAACTAGACTGCAATATACATACATGTATATATATATATATATATATATATATATATATATATATATTTATATATAAGTGAGGCCCTTAAATTTAGAGATAGAAACAAACGTATCTATGCACATGCGCAAAGATAAAAGGATAGAGATGTGCGTCAAATGCTCACACTGCGTCAGAGTTTGGATGTGTGGTTTTTTGTTGACTCGTGTCTTTTAGGTCCAGCGTGTTTGCCAGTTGAAGTTTTGCTGGAGACTCAGCGCGACTTGCTGAACTGGCGCGGTTGTGGGATGAGCGTTTTGGAGATGGTGAGGAGCGGTCCTGTCTCTTCTGTTTTTTTTTGTTCTTATCTGATTCACTGTTTCGTGTTCCTCCACTCTTCTTTTCCTCCGGCCTTCCTGAGCTCCCTCATTCCTGTACACAGAATCATCGAAACACACCCACAAGTACAGTTCTCCACATGCATGCCACTTTGTCTGTCCATGTCTGCAAAGTGATTTACCTGATTAGGCGGTAGTGCACATGCCTTCGTTTCTTTCCTTATGCATATATGCCGATGTATATATATATATATATATGCAGGTGTACACTTCGGCGGCACGAGGGTGTATAGGTAGCTACTCTTTTGGAGGTGGTTGCGTTTCGATCTCCCCACAAGCTCTTCCTCGAAGTGGAAGTTCATTAGAGCGCGTCTGTTGTTTCCCCACACATGTACACAAGGGAAGATGCTACATGAGCGTAGAGGTTTTTGGAGAACTTTATTCATCTTTATAAATGTGCAGAACGAAGCGACGCGCATCAGGTTTCGCTCTTGAGAAGAAAGCTGTTTTTCTTTACGTGTCTGGTCTCTGTGTGTAGAGTCACAGGGGTCGGTATTACCGGAAGATGATGGAGGAGACAAAAGGAAACCTTTCTTCTCTCCTCGAATTGCCATCCTCTCATCATCTTCTTTTCATGCAAGGCGGCGCGACACTGCAGTTCGCCGCTCAGCCTCTTAACATGCTCCGTTTTTTCAAGGATACGGCAGACTACGTCATCACAGGGTAGACGACTGCGACACTTTTTCACTAGAAATTCGGAAACAACTCAGGCCGTCTTCTCTCTCTCTCACTCTGAAGTCCACAGAGGCAGTTGAGCGTGTCTACAAGGTGGCTGTCGAGTGTTTGAAGTCAAACGTCTTCGAGTAGAGAGGATTTTCTTTTGCTTTGAAATCCAGCGAAATCACCTCTTTGAGAAAAGGCCTTTCCAAACGAAAAGACTGTTTCTCGCGGACGCAGTGCTGGAACCCCGGCTAACAAGCGCCTTTGGGATTTTAGAAATCCACGTTTTTTAAAAAACCATTTCTCGAATAGAGCATCTCTACGTAGTAAGGCAGGGAGTGTGTGTTCCTGGGGTTCAGTGCTTGTTTTCCTTGCTGGCACTGCACCACGTCCACAATTTAGCTCCTGCAGCTCGGCAGGCATTGGTATCCCACCGTTTCCTTCTCGGGTGTTTGATTATCTTGAAAAAGAGGAGACATGCAACCTGAAAAAGAATGAAGTGCGACACGAGGCCGAGCCTCCGTGCCGGGGGGCTGGCTGCCTTCTGTCAGTCTCTGTGTCTGATGGAAACGCGGAGAAAACGGAGAGACGAGGAGGCGCTCAAGTTGCTCTAAACAGTTTGTGTAAAGACCAACGAAAGAGAACAGAAGTGACCTGAAGCATGGACGTGGAACAGTTGTGGTTGTGCGCCAGTCTTCGGAGAAAATCACAATCAGAAAGCATGTCTCGCTTCACTCTAAGGGTGCACGCACCGCCTGCACCTTCAGTGGATGGATGAGAGAATAAAACCGAATACCGCAATGCTTCCAGTATTTATCTCATAGATTTCTCGTCCCTCTTCGCCTGCTACCACGGAAATATCGTGCGTAGAAGTCGGATCCTGAAGAATTACGTATTTGCATGGCTTCAAAAACATGCACCGAGCCGCACATGGAGGAGCTGTATGGGGTTGCTGCCGTCTCCCATGGTTGCACATATTTAGCTCAACGTGTAAATCTGTTGGGTCGTATGTTTGCATGTCGCATGCGTTCTGAATCGAGGTTTCCACCTGAATCAACCTCCTCACCAGCTGTTTTGGACTCTGTGGCCGAGCGCTTTCACGTGGAGTTTCAGCAGTTAGTCTACTGAAAAACATTTTCTGGATCGCTTTTGCTTCTTTCCGCCACAGGAATTGGAGCGCATACGCCTTTAAAGAGGCAGGGAAATACGGCAACATGCGTGTGGCAGCTGACACGAAAGCGAATGGCTTCGTTGATCTTCCTCCTGTCAGTGAATGGACACTGAATCCCAACGTACGTGAAGAAATGAACAATTCACATATCGTTTGCATCTGTAAAAATATATGTATATATATATGTGTGTGTAACATACTCGAGAAACTACTTTATATACATGTGTACAAAAATGTGGAAATACTTACATATTATATATGTATATGTGTGCACACAAATCTGAGATCTATGCATCGCGTCTTGTGCCGTTGACTGGCCCTCGTGATTTCGCTCCTCGTCCTTCTCGTGATTTGGTTTCCTTTCTTCTGCTCTGTCTCATGCTCCGTTCGCACTCGCGCAGGCGGCGTACGTGCACTACTGCGACAACGAGACTGTGTACGGAGTGGAGTTTCCCCGAACGCCTAATCTCTCCGAGGCTCAGCTCTTGTCTCCCGAAGAAGTGCCTCTCTTCTCTTCTCCGTCTTCTCTGGGTAGTTTGTCTGCAAATGGCCACAAGGAAGGAGGGAGACACGGAGACGGAGACGCTTCGTTTGGCGGAGATTCCAATACCAAGCTGAGACTCACCAGCGACATGTCCTCGAACTTCTGCAGTCGCCCGATCGACATCGACGCGCATGCACTCATTGTGGGTGAGAGAGGAACGGCATTGCTTAGCGAACACAACAGACGACAAAGACAGTGTTACAAATTTACCCTTCGACGTAAGAGAAGTCCCTGTGCATTCCCCGCGTACGGCTCGTTCTCCACGTTAACCGACGCACTTTGTGGGCACCAAGGGGAATCTAATAAAAGAAACCTGGTTTTTGTCGCTGAATATCTTCAAGCGCCAGAGAACTTGATTCTGCATGTCAGATGGTGTTAACGAAGTGGAACGGCTTTAGTCAAGATTTAGATTCACATGCAAAAATATATATTTTTAAAATGCAGCTGGCGCCCAGAAGAACATCGGCCCTGCTGGAGTCACCATTGTCATTGCTCGGGACGACATTCTTGGTAAGAAACACAACATCCTTCCCGGACATGCGTCCACATCGACTCATAGTATTTGTTGGCATCCTTCGAGGCGCTGCAAAAGCTCTTACATGAATTACTATCTTCGCTTTACTGAATGAACTGAATAGCGGGTGTTTCAAACTCGGCAGATAAACAAACCACTCTACCTCCCTACACGCAGACGTGTATATGTATTTCCGTATCTTTGTGTCTTCATGCATTGGTGAATGCAACTATGGATAAATGCATATAAATGTGTACAATTATATGCATATATATATGTATATATCTGTAGGAGAGACAAACTGTGTCGGATACTCACATCGGAGGACCAAACGTCAAATATGAACGTATGCATGTATGTATTTGTGTGCAATTGAAGGTATTTAGCTGTGGTTGTGTGTTCGTGCATGTCTCTTCACCTTTGTGTCGGTTTGCTAGATTATACGCATGGGTCTCGGTCTGGCTGGCGTTTGTGTTTGCTGATCTTTTTTCGCGTTTCGTCCTTTTCTGTTTTGAATCGGGAGCTTTTCCCCTGCCGTTGGGTTTCCTTTTTTCAGGCAAGGAACTGGATGTTTGCCCGTCCATGTGCAGCTACGCCCTGTGCAAGAACGCAGACAGCGCGCTGAATACCCCACCAGTGTTTAGCATGTACATGGTAGGCTTGATGGCCAAGTATCTTCGGAAGCAGGGCGGCTTGGCTGCCTGGAGCGAAGTGTGCGAAGCGAAGGCGAAGAAAATCTACGACGCCATCGAAGAGAGCGACTTCTTTGTGTGCCCTGTGGCGAGAGACGCCCGCTCAAGAATCAACGTTCGCTTCTCCGTCGTCGGACCCTCCCTCGGAGAAGAATACGAGCGAGAAGAAGAGGGAGGCGAACAAGCGGGAGGAGCGAAGAAGGAGAAGAACCGTGCAGAGGACGTCGAGCTGGCGAAGAAGTTCCTCCGAGAAGCGGAGGAAAGAGGACTGTATCACTTGGTAAAATGAGAGTGGAAGAAGGACAGAAAAAAGCAAAGGGAACGAACGAGGAGCACAGAACAGCGAACAGAAGACCACAAGAGAGAGGGGGCAGAAGACTGGAAAGAGAAGAGAACGCCAAGAGAAGCAAGAGGAAGGAGAGAAGGAAGAACGCGGACGAGCGGAGAACGAGGGAAGACAGAAACAAGTCGCCAAAATGGAGAAACAGAGACACAAAGCGGGAGTGAAGTGAAGAAGAAAGCGAACAAGGGACAAGAGAGTGTGGAGAGAATGCAGACGAAAATCAACATCCAAGAAGACGACCCAACAAGAGACAACGAGACACATTCAATTCGGTCGTCGATTGCCTTCGATTATGACCTTGTCTTTCTTCTGTTGCTAAAGGAAGGACACCGCACACTGGGTGGCTGTCGCGTCTCCCTCTACACGGGGATGCCCATGGAAGGCGTCGAAGCTCTCGTTCAGTTTATGAAGGTAAGCCTCCACAGGAACTATCGTTCCCTGGATCCAGCGAAGTTTCTGGTCTCGACATATGGCTCTCTGCTGTATGGTTCGCGGGCATGGGAGGAGACACTCGCCCCGCTGCGTCTTCAACACAGTGCGCGGACGGCTCTTGGACGCATCTCGTGAGGCTATCAAGACTGGTGTGAAACGTCTGTGTCTCTGCGTTTCAGGAATTCGCGGAAGAAAATGGAGATGCGTACGCTTGCACTTGAAGTCAGGCACTTTTCAGAGGCCACAACAGTCGAGGAGAAGGAAAGAACAGAGACAAGCGAGTGAAAGTGGAGCAGTTCAGACAGCCTGTCAGCGAGGAGACAGCGACACAACGACTGCCTTCTTTTTCCAAGTCGCGCATGCCTGAATGTCACGATTTTTGTGTTTCGCAGATCCCCTGAAGCGAAGAAACCGCGACGAGAGCAGCGTGAACCGGCGAAAAGTGGAAACGCGCAAGAGCAAAGTTGAGAAAGAAGTCACTCCGGAACAAAGTCCCTGGAAAGCAAACAACTTTCGACACCTTTACTTCTCTTCTCTCCCCACTACCTAACAAAATAAAATACCCCCCCCCCCATATACATATATATACATATACATATATATGTATATATATATATATATGGAAAAAACTACATGCATTTACATAATGATAGAAGTACATGGTCGATGTGCGCGGGCTTGTACTATATGGTTGCAGACAGATACTCGAAAAAATCCATTTATAGTTGTGCGTCCACTTGTGTTCACGCGCGCGAAAGAAAAGAACTCAGAGAAGGCGCCGATGTTTCCCTGGTTGACAGAGGGCTTCAGCGGCGCCTGTTCGCTTCTTCTTGCACTCCTGCGTTGCTCGATGCTACCGCGACAAGCGTCTTTTCCTTCCTGGGTCTTCTGGCTCTTTCGACATGCATGGAGACGCAACTCGCTCTTGAAACTCACAGAGGAGGCTCTGTCTTCCTGCTTTCAAAAGGAGGAAGGAACCATTCCAGCTTCTGCCAGCAGGGTCTCTTCGTCGAGCGCAGACACTCGGCCGTACCCGAGAGGCCTCATCTGAAAGTGTGCTTGGCCTGAGAAAAAACGAACAGCATTCAGCTTCCCTACTCTCCCATCTTTTTCTCCACAAATGAACAGACGCCGACCATTCCTTTGAATGCATGTGCATATAAATTCATATACATACAAACGCCTATATATACGCATATAAATCTATACATACATGTATGCAGATATAAACACGCATATTGAAGCAGCCATATGCATGCATGTCTCTCCATGTAAACATAACCAGATATTCATATATATAGAGAGATATATATAGATATATCAAAACAACTGAGACAATATATAAATAAATATATATATATATACATGGACAAACACGCAGTTGTCCCAGCGTTGAGGAAGCGAGGTAGCTCTGTGCGACTGGGCATGACAAATGGTTCGCAAGGCACGGTGTGCGTTTGCCTCTTTTATATTCTGACGGAGACACATGAAATTTTTCAAATTAATCGTTCGCATTTTCTCCCCCTTCCACCTCTCCACAAGCTCTCCCTGAGGCGCCAGCAGCCAATGGCCCCCGGGGAGCTTGGACGGAAATCCGGACGCGACTCTTTCTTCGCCGCCAATCCGAAGTCCTCACCAAAGTTGAGGAAGCGCACTGCTCGACAGATTCTTGTTCCTCTCCCAAGACAGACTTCATGACACCCGACATCTCCTCCCTCGATTGCCTACCGTGAGAAAGCGCGCGAAGCACCGACGAGTAGCTCTCCATGCACCTGAGGGGGACCTGCAGCCGAGCGAGGCGAGAAAAAATACTTTCGATTTCTTTGAGTTACATTCTGTTTGCCTTTTTCTTTGCTCCTCTTTTTCGTCTTTTCGAGCTCAGCAGAAGAGACACGCGACCTTTGATACCCGGACAGATCGTCGGCAAAGGCATAGCCTGTACTTGCTGTTTTTTATGAAGCACCTTCATCAAGAACTTTTGATTTTTTATAGACCTTTGTCCAGCGTTTAATCTTTCAAAACACACACTTATAAAGCTGCAGGGGAAGTAGGATACGGAAGAAGTCCGTAGCGAACTGACGGTCTGTGCGCAGCTCAAGTTCCACCTGCAGAGAGGTCTGTCTGTCTCTAACAGAGCGTGGACAAGTCCCCGAACAAACTTCTGTTTTCTCCGAACCTCCCTTTCTGGCCATGAGTATGCTGTCACAGCGCCAGTACTCACTTGGTTTCTACAAGACGACAAGACCCAGGACTGCTGGTGTCTCCCCACCCTCTCGACGAAGGCCTGAGAGTGCCTTTCTTGGTTCAGTCTCCGTGCATTACCCCAGGCTAAAATTTAATTCACTGAAAACCTTTTGTTACACTTGAAAAAGTAAGATTTTTTTCTGAGGTCTCCACTACCAGCTGAGAGCACACCTTCGTTTCCGTTTTTGCTTCGTCCTTGACACAATCCGCCCACTCTAATTTATTGAAGATCTTATTTTGGCACTTTTTCGAGATCTCGAAGAAACCGTGAACATGCATTTCTTCGTTCTCTCTTGGTCCTTACCACTGCATGCAGTTCCATCATGGCACTGTCTTCCTCTCCGCTTATCTGGAACTGTCGCCAGTCTTTTGCGTCCTCGTGAGACTCCTCGCCTGTCGCGCTCTCCTTGCCGGCGGCCGCGATCGAGACGATCGAGGCTCTTCTCTGCTGGGTGAGGTCTCTCATTAGAGGTCCCAGACTCTGCGAAGGCGAACAGATTTCCATGTGCATCACCGGCTCCAGCATCGCGACGCGGTCGCGCAGAGCCTCTGGGTCTCCGGACGCGTCCTGGAAACTCTCTGTCTCTTCGCCTTGCGCCTGCCGCAGAGACTGTCCCCGTCCAGTCCTGAGAAGCAGACGCAGCAGCTGCGCAGAGGCCGCAGAGAGCGACGAAGGCGAGAGCTGCGCCGAACCGTCTCGCACAGCAACAGACTCCAAACGAATGTGAAGGAAGTCCAAGGGATACGACAACAGAGGTCCGGCTCCCGACGCATGATACGCTGCCTCTTGAATGGCCCTCAACAACACACTTTCAGACAACAGCGAAGAAGACGGAGAAGGCGCCGAATGCGTGGAAGAAGAAAGCGAAGCGATTCGAGGCGTTTTTCCAGGACATTTGGCGCGACGCGCGTTCTTTTGCGCATCTTCGAGGGTCTGCAGTTGGTCAGCGGCTTCTGGAGAGAGGGAGAACAAAAGGTGAGTCTGGTGAGTGAGAGAAGACGAGAGAGAAGGAAAAGGAATGGCCTCAACTTCTTCGGCTGCGCGACAGAGCGCGACGAAGCCTGGGTCTTCCCGGCTCGAAAGCAGAGCAGAGAGCCGCTGCTCTGGAGGCGTCAGTGGCAGAGGAAGCAGAGAGAAGGCAATGTCGAAGGCTGAAGAAGACGAAGGAGAATACGTGAGCGATCCCCGAACGGGATGCAGCAGTAGCTCTCGATACGCGACTTCAAGAGGTCCGAATTCCACCGAGAGACCTGAGAAAAAGAAGTAGAAACAACGCTATCAAAAGAGGTGCACTCGCGTTGACGAAGCGGTCTCTTCACCTTCGAGATACAGTCTTCCAGTTTCTTGTTCCTCTCATGTGGACTTTACGTTTTTCCGCGGCGCTCACAGACAGCGATCACAGAAAGGTCCGGTCGCGGTGCACGAACGTTTTTCGAGCCATGTTCTGCCTGACGCCTACAAATACGAATCCGTTTTGCCTCTAAAAGCAGATCGACCGCCCGCCGAACCATTCACGAGCAAACTCTGCTCCCGCGTCTCTTTCGTTCCGTTCCTCCACCGTCTTCTTCAGAAAGCGTGAGGAGCGAAATGTCGGTTTGGCCTTTCGAACCTAGCGCCTGTCGCGGTCTCCGATGTGACGCGACGGGTGGCGAGAGGATCTCGTTTGCCTCCTCAGTCTCTGCAGCAACTCGTTTCTTGCTCTCACCGAATTCGTCTCTCAGCCGCGCCTGGATCACTTGCAGGTGGAGCTCCCCCAAGCCCCACAAAACGAATTTGCCGGCTTCGTCTTTCTCGAACTTCAACGCGACGTCGGAGAGGCTCGCAGCTGCCAAAGCCTCTGCCATCTCTGTCTCTTCTCGCGCGTTTCTGCATGCAACGCTCGTGAAACACACAGGACTCAGACTGTGCAAGGCTGACGAGAAAGGCGCAGACGACCGAACCGAGAAAGGCGGAGAGAAAGGCGCAGACGGAGAGAAAGGCGACGCGGCGGATGTGTGACCTGGAGTCTCGGGAGGGGGGAAAAGCGGCGAGGCAGCGTTTGTAGACGAGCAGAGAGAAGGCCGATGAAAGGGGGAGAGAAGAGGCAGAACAAAAGAAGGAGCCGACGCGAGGTGGAGAACGTCGCCGGCCGTGACGGCGGAGAGACCGCGGATGGCTCCAATGTCTCCGCTCGACAGAGCGGCAACGGAGTGATAAGCGTCAGCCTTCACTCGAAAGAGTTGCAGAAGAGAAGAAGAAGACTCTAAACAGTTCTTCGTGGAGTTGAAGAGAGATGTGCGGGGTGTGATTCGGCCTGAAGGAAACGCGGAGGAGAAAAGATGAATCCGAAGGACAGTGCCCGAAAGGAAGACGACCGGAGGGACATCAGCGCAGAAAGAAACTCCAGACACCGATGATACACGCCTGCCGTCACGCACCCAGACGCAGCGGAAGCAGAAGAACAAGAAAATGGAAAGGAAGAAGGAAGAAGGAAGGAGGAAGGAAGGAGGCTAAGGACATCACAAGTTGGAAGTCTGTGCAATCTGTAGAGAGAAACGAGACCAAGAAGCGAGGGGGAACAGAGGGGGAAGAGCGGAGGCCGCCGCGAGTCAAGGAAGAGAATGAGGACTTAAGGGAGTTCGCGGTTTTTTTACGCGTACACGGCGACGACTGCAAGGCGCGCGGCCGAACTGCGTCGAGTCGAGGAAACCTCCTGGGGTGTTTCTCTGAATCGCGGCTGAGCCACAAGCGAAAAACGCGCGACCGTCGCTTCGGCAGCGAAGAATTGACCTCTCGTCGTTAATCCCGATGCAGAAGGAAGAAGCGTGACGCGAACAGACGAAAGCAAACCTTCCAGTGCATCCCCGCTGTTGCTCACCTGCGAGGACGCGAACAAAAGCAATTCTTCCGCCTTTGCCGTCGGGGTAAACTTTGAACGCGACGCAGGCGGCTGCCGCCTGGCGGTCCGGCGACAGAAATCTCCCGCAAGAAGAGAAGCACGACGGACGCTGAGCGAAGTGGAAGGAAAGAGGAAGGACACAAAACGCGTGGAGAGACGGACGCGGTCCGGAGAGATGCGGCGGCGAGACGAGACGGAAAAGAGACAGAAGGAGGAAAATGAAGACATGTGGACACAGACAGAGAGAGAGACAGAGAGAGGGGACGCCGCTCGCGACGCCCAGCCGACAAAGAAGTCCTCAGACATTCCCCTCATTCAAAAACTCCGTTGAGTTCATTTCGCGAACAGCAGCCGCGTCACGTTGTGGGCATTGACACACATCTACACTCTGGAAAAACCTACAGGCAGATTCAAAAAACATCTCTGTCCGTCTAGGCAGAGGCATGCAGGCACGCACTCTGACACGCCTCGACGTCCATTCGTGTACACAAATCAACATGGAAACAAACGTCAGCCGAGACAAATCCATGGACAGAATAAGCTGGTGAAATGTGCGCGTATGTGTGTAAAAACCGCAGGAGAAAGACTCCACCTACGAATCAATGTCTAATAGACACGCACCTATATTTATATACGTATATACATATACACATATATATAAATATACATATATATACATATATATGTATATATACATATATATATGTATATATACATATATATATGTATATATATATATATATATGTATATATATATGTATATGTATATCTAGATACAGATGTAAGAATGTGCACACTCTGTATTGATTTGTAGATACGAAAAGAAGTCGCGTTGAGCGATTCAGATGCTGCGTCGTTGGAATCAGACTTTCTTTGATGCGGACCTGACTGCGGTGTGGTTGAAAAGGTTTTGGATGGTCTGTGCTGCCTGCTGGTCCTGCGTTTGTCTCTCCAGATCTCGGTTCTGCTTCACTGCGTGTTCTTTTCGTTCCACTTACCGAGGGCGGCGTCGGAGCCTTTCGGGTGCTCGCGACAAGCGGCAAAGGCGGCCGGTCCAGGGGAGACGGGAGGAACGCGGAAATTCCATCCAAGAGCTGCGTGACGCCTCGGCTGAAGAACGAGGATCCGAAGAGCACGGGGACCGCTGCACGCAAGCACCGCGTCCAGTCGTAAACCGGGAGGAAATCAGTGGAGGGCGGAGAGGGAAAGGAGAGAAATGCACGGCGCAGAAGGCGAGGAAGAGCAAGTTGGAGGAGAGAGAGAGAAGAGTGGAACGGGGAGCAGTGACACAACCCAACAGAAATCCTTTTCCGAGGACAGGAGCCAAGTCGGGGCAGCGACCGTGTCACAGACGAGAGAGAAGGGGAGCATTCTTTTCTGTTTTTTTATCATGACACCCTGGAGAAGTGGAGACGCCTTTCCTCTCAACACTTGAGTTTCTATCTCCTGCCTATACTCTTTAGGACTTGAAAGGAAAACGCAGTTCCAAAAACGAACGAAGAAGCTGTTCCGCCCAACCTCGAAAGACTTCTCGCTTCCTGCCTTCACCCTCCTTCGTCGTGCACTGTCTCCTCTTCGTCTCTGACTGCTTGACGCCTTCGCCTTCTTTCGATTCTTCGTTTCGTTGTCTCCTATGTGTTTGCCCTCTCTGACTTTCTTTTAGTTTCCTCTTAGCCACCTAAGTTCTGGAGCGCAGTTCGTCGCAGAGCCGCCCGCATCTCGTCTCTGAACGCCAGCAACTCCGAAGCAGTCGCCTCTGTCTCTCCTCGCTCTCCTCGCTCTCCTCGCTGTGCCTGCGCGTCACGGGGGTCCGGAAGGCTTCCGCATGCTGCGCTCTGCATGCAACTCGCGGTGCCTGCGGCGACACACTGCTCGAAGGCGTCGTCCAGGAGAGACAAATCCTCCACGAGCCTCTCGCGCCGATTCTTCACATCCGCCGAAATCCGCGGGTCGTTCCACCACGCCCAAGTAGGAGACGAAGGAGGAGAAGAAGGAAACACAGAAGGAGAAGACGAAGGAGAAGACGAAGGAGCAGAAGAGAGGAGAGAGGCGAGTACGTGAGGAGGAGGTGAGTAGAAGACGGGGAGAGACGACGCGTCGAGGAAACTGGAGACGGGAGGGTAGAGCGCAGTGCAGAAGTCCGTCAAGTCGATGATCGCCTGTGGAGCGACAGAGTGCGTTTTTCTCTTCTCGCGCGAGTTTGAGTTGCTCCATACTGCTCGCGGAACTTGGTAGACTGCGTTCACCTGCAACGGCCACGCGTTCAGACGCTGGCGCACTGCCTCGAGGCATGCATCCTACACCAAGCAATTCAGAGAACACGGTGGGCAATCCGTCTCCAGGAGAAAACATTGAAAGAGGAAGCCCAAGGTGAAAACGCAGTCGAGAAGACACCCAGCGGCGGCAAAGAGAGGAGACACGAGAAACGAGAGAGGAGTCGCGAAGGGAAGGGACGACGGCTGAGAGTGAGCGTTCAGAGAGGCTTATGGCAGGCGGGTGACAGGTGGAACCTTGACGCGTTCCTTTTTGAAACACACACGGTAGAGACATGCACATACACTTCTGTATTTGAATGCGTACGCGATGGGCAAATCGATGCACGAAGGTCGAGGCCTTTACACAGATCTGATGCAGTCCTACATCTCGTTATTTGAGGAGAGACAAACGCGCACAGTAACGCATATTTCTGCCTGTGGACGAGTACGTCGATGGCGGACTGAAGCACCGCGCAGCCACGGAGTGTTTTCGTGAGTGCGAGTGAAGCGTTACCATGTCGACTCCGTCGCGGTCCATTTTGTTGACGAAAATGATTTTCGCCGTTTGACTGTGGGTAGTCAGAGCCTTCCAAATGGCGCGCGTCTGCGCCTCGACCCCCCGCGAGGCGTCGAGCAGCACACAGGCCCCGTCGACTGCGCAGAGTGCGAGCTGAACTTCAGCAGAGAAGTCCACGTGCCTGGAAAAAAAACACAAAAACGAGCCGGCAGGGGGGAAACAGGAGAAAAAGAGGAGAAAAAGAGGAGAAAGAAGGAGAAAGAAGGAGAGCTGGAGAAACGCAACGAAGGAGAAACGCCTCGAAGGGCAGATGGTGCCCGGGAGACGCGCAGCCCGGCGCAAGAATGTGAAGCGAAGACTGAGGCAGAGAAGCTGTGGAGCAAAGGACGCAAGCGAGAGAGCAAAAAAAGAGAGATGAGGAGAGAAGGAGAAGGCTGAGGAACAGGCGGGCAAAGAGAGACGAAGACGGTCGAGAGAGAGGCAAGGAGGAGAAGGAACGAAACGGCTCCGAAAGCTGGGTACCCTGGGGTGTCGATGAGCTGGAAGAACTCTTCTCTCCAAGGGAAGCAAGTGGCAGCAGACTGAATCGTGATGCCGCGCTCGCGCTCCTGGAACAAACAGCGCGAGAGACACAGTCCGAGGAACAGCAGTCAAAACGAGGAGACACCCGAGAGACGAACGCGAAGAGAGAGAAGAAAGAGGAGAACGAGAAGGAAGCGTGGAGCACAACTGGCAACAAGCAACAAGTGTGATGATGGCAGTCGAGAGACAAGGAGCAAGAGACCGCGCCGTGTCTTTCTCGTCGCTCTTGTGCATGGCACGCATCGCTCCGAGAGCGAACAAAAGCCTCTCGACCCTCCCCTCCACACCCCACCGCCGTTCACATGCTCAAATCGTCTTCCCCATGTTTTCCCCGCAGCTGTCTCTGCCAACAGAGAGACAGGGGAGGCGAGAGGCGCTTTCACTTGTCTAGCAGACTGTCTGCGCAGCGACACGGAGACCAGTCGTCGCGTTGTTTGGCTGCAAACAGGAGGCATCGAACTGGTCTGAGGCAGAAACCAGGAACTTCCCAGACAGCAACAAACACGCTGCATGGTAAAAAAAAACTCGCGCGCCTCTGGCACATTTCTACTGGATTGCCTCCACGGTGACCGTGGACGCCTTCTCTGCGCAGCGACAGTTCTGCGCCCATCTCTCCTCTTGCTCCCAAAAGCCAGCCGCCGCGAGACCAGCCTACAGCTGCAAAAGAGACAGTCTGCCTTGGACGACTTCGCCTGCTCGGCAACGGAGAGCGGAGCTTCGCCGCCTGGTCAGTCTCCAGTCCAGTTACCTGCGCCATGAAGTCCATCGTCGTTGTTCCGTCGTCGATGCTGCCCTTCCTCGCGATCTGCCCGGCCTCCAAGAGGAAGGCCTCCGTGGTCGTCGTCTTCCCTGCGTCTATGTGCGCGAAAATTCCGAACGTCCTCAACTTTTCCATTTCTTCTCGACCTCCCGCCTCGTCTGGACGCGTCGGCGACGACGCAGGAAATGACGAGGAAGGAGCAGAAGACGAAGAACGAGAAGAAGAAGAAGAAGAAGGCCTGCTGGATTCATGCCATTTGTGCGGCCTGGAAGAGAAGAAGCGGGCAGAAGCGGCGGGAGAGGAAAAGGCGAAAAGGCTGGAGGAAGACACGGGAGACTGAGAGAGAGGAGAATACTCGAGACAGTCCGAAAAAGAGACAGGAGAACCGAGATCGACATTCGAGTCTGAGACGCGAGGGTGAAGACAGAGTCGACAAGTCTTCTCTCGGTGAAGCCAGCTGAGGAAAACGCGACGCATCGCGAGTCTCCAGCCGTGACCGGCCCAACAGAAAGGCCTCGGGGGTGGTGAAAGGAACCTCATTTTCGCCTTCTGTCTCCCTTGCAGAAAAGACAACGGCGAGAAAAAGAAGACTTCTTGGATCAGACCTTCACAAACTTTTCACGGACTTGAAACTATATATATATATATATATATATATATATATTTGACATATGGATGTATAGATATGGAACTGTAAATATAGAACTGTAAATATAGAATTGTAAGGGCAGAGTTTGTGGAATAACATCTGCTCTGTGGAGTTTTTTTTAAGTACGCTGCAGATGGGGTGTACGTCCAGTTGGTGGTGTCCATACACTGGATGGGCGCGGGAAGCCACGAGGAGGAAGTCGACCGCATGAGAGGCAGTGAAGGAAAGAGTTGGGAATAAGAGGAGGAGGAAGAGAATCAAGAAAGAACAGAAGGCCGTTCTTCATTTGCGTCGAGCTAGCTGAGCTGTGAGCGTTTTCCTCGTACTTTTTCCGCTGGAGCCTCAGCGCCTGGCTCTGGGGAAGAGTGACCAGAGTCCAGCCTTCGCGCTCCTTTCTAGTCCTTTGTGACAAGAGTCGAACAAGATTTTTCCTCTGTTCCAGCACTCGCCTTTCTGCCTCAGAGATCCCGATTTTCTCGACTCGGCCGCGTGTCTCTGTTGTCTCCTTGCGCCCCTCGACTCGCGTTGCCGTCGGTGCGGCGTCGGCCTGCAGTCGCTGGAAAACGGGGAAAATCGATTCCTTCTTTTTCGCGCGCAGCGGAGAAGGCAAACAGGCGGTCTGTAGCTTCGCCTCGCCTTCCATTCGTTCATTGCCTGAGAAAGAACCGTTTGACGCTCGCGGGCAGCGCATGCAGCTCAAGCCCCCGTGGGTCGTCCACTTTGCGATGGCGAAAAGAAGGCGCTGCAGTTCCTCCACCTCGATAAAAATCCCGCTGCTAACTTCTGACAGATTGCCTAGCTTCCTTGTTTCCTGATTGGCGCCGCTTCTCGCCTTCTGACCCTGTCTGCAGCTTCCCAGAGTCCAACTCCTCGCACTCAATCGGAGATCTCCGCGTGGACGCAGCCGGACAGCCGCGCTCGACGACGCCTTGTTCGGACACTGCAGAAAAGCGGTGCAGCTCTGAGGTTTACATTCAGAGGAAGCAGGCGTCTCCTTCTCCCGCTTCTCCCCGTCGTTCTGTGGCGGCCGCCTCTCATCGGAGACCTGCCGATGAGGACGCACTTTCGCGCGAAAGAAAGAAAGAGGCGCTTGTGCATCCAAAGAGAGCAGAGGAAAGCGAAAAGAACACAAAGAGGAGGAGACGAACGCCTTCGTTCGAAGACTTTCAGTGGGCGAACTGCCACCAAGGCTCTCGTCGACTTGACGCTTCAATCCATCTACAAATCCTCAGAATCTGTGCATCTGCATGTCTGTCTTTACATGTGTACCCATTTACATGCAAATCTACCATATATATATATATATATATATATTATATCATATTATGTATATATGAATTATATATTATATGAGTATACATGTTAGCGTATGTGTGTTTGTTTATGTGCGTCTTCGTAGAAAAGCTTCTGCGTGTAGGGATGCAGAGGTAGCATTCTCTCTGTCGTCGGGTGGATCGTCTGCCTCGTCCTGTGTTCCTGGGCCGAACGCAGAGCGGTCTCCCCTCTCGCGTTTCTTTCTTCTTCCTTGCAACCTCTCGCCATGGCGGAGTTCCACCTCGCCGCCTCGCAGGTGGCGGAAATGTCGGTGGAGGAACTCCACGAGCAGCTTCAGCGACTGCCTCGACAGGACTGGCCTCGCGCGGTCGCTCGACTTCCAGTCGAGAAGAAGAGGGAACTGTGTCGCCTCCTCTCGCGGAGACACACTGAGAAATCGAGAGCTTCTCCCTCGTCTCCCACCGCTTCTTCCTCTTCTTCCTCCTCTGCCTCTTCTCTCGCTTCGTCTCCGAAGGCGCTCCACACCTCTGAGGCTGCGAGCGAAGGTGTCTGTACACCTGAGCCGTCTGACTCGGCGGCACAGGGGTCTCGAGCTCGCGAACCGCCCTCTGCTTCGGCGGGAGACTCCCAGGCGACATGTCGCGCGTCCGGACGCCTCCAGCCAGCTGTCGCTGCGCGGGAGAGGAGACCGGAGAGTGTGGAGCCGCGAGGCCGAAATTTCGTTAAGAGCGAGCGGCAACTCTCTCCCTCGGCTGGCAACAAAGCGTCTTCGAGTGACCCCGCCTCCAGGCTCGCCCCTCGCTCCGGTGTATGTACAGTTCACAGCGAGAAGAAGCGGAAGACGCATCCGTACGGACTTCCGTCGCTGCCTCTCTCAGGTTTCCTCGTAAGTCAAACAGTGCCATGACAGGCGCGCTCGAAGGTATCTGCCGACCTCTCAGCTTCCTTTGTAGGTGTCTGCATCACCTTCGGCGTTCCTTCAACTCTTTCTGACTGCTGGAATCTCTCCTCTTGCTCTGCCGCCCTCGAGGTCGCCTCTCTCATATCTTGTCGAGACGCGCGCAGAGAGCAGAGAGGAGTCACACTCCCCCGTTTAGTCTTCGTGTAGGTCGGGGGTCTCACAATCAATTCTCGGACATGTCTGCAGTTCCCTGTTCGCGCCAGGTGCGAGACGCAGACAGACGTCTGTGTCTTGCGTTTCTCTGTGGAACGCGTTTTTCGAATGACCGCCTGGAACGAAAGCCACGAATGGCAGGTTCCCGAGGCGCAGCAACATGGACTCTTTCTCATGTCTGCATCTTTCCTGCAGCCTCTGCTCTGTCCCCCTGCCTGGGGCTTTGACCTCTGTCGTTCCGCGCCAGCAGCGTCCTCCACTCTCACGCCCCCTTCTGCTTCTTGTTCGTCTTCCTCCTCTTCTTCCTCGTCTTCTGCGTCTCTGTGTGGGCGTCGAGGAGAGGAGGGAGACTCAGAGAGATTCGTCACGTTTCGACGACAGCTGTTTGCGGGGCTTCTGCAGCCGTCGTCTCCGACCGCGACTTTGTTTCGACCTCTGGAGGAACTGGCCTTTGTCTCGGGACTCATCGAACGGCTGCGAGAAGAGAGTCAGGACCCTCTGCCTTCGCGCAGCATCCCGCCTCCCGCCCTGGCGACGCGCGTTCTCGCGGTGTATCTACACTGCTGGCTCGCTGCGTTTCTCCATGCGTTCCACGCCGACACCGTCTTCGCCTACTGCACCTGTCCGGCGAGCGAAGTTGAGGATCGAGACGGCTCTCTCGGTTGCTCCTCTCGCGCTGGAGGCGACGCGAAGGGCAAGCTTGCGTTCTCCGACAACGACGACGAGGCGACGCGCGAGCCAAGAAGGAGAGCACTCTCTGGGGACTTCTTCCGCGCGCCGTCCAAGTGTCGCGGGTGTCTCGCCGTCACCAAGAGGCTGCATGGAACGGCCAACTGGCGGCGGTTCCTCGAAAGGTGAGAAGAACTGGAACTGAGAAAATGAAAGGACGACTCGAAGAAAAGGGGAGGAGAGACACGCGGGTTGATTCTCAGCTTCGCTCTGGGGACCCTGGACAAGTGGTTGACCTGGACAGACGAGAGAAAAGAGTGAAACAAGCGGCGCGCCTCTCTCATCAGTGACTCCTCGACGCTTCTTGTGTAGACGAAACGGAGGAGCAAGAGCGAAGAACAATTTGGAGATTCGAGGATCTTTCTGAAGGACGACCAAGAAGGCGCAAGCCTGGGGTCATTCAACTTTTGAGACAGAGCGCTTGTGTAGATACCTGGGGAATTACGCCCTCCCCCTCCCCGTGATGGATGCAAATGCAAGTCATAGTTTAAGCAACACCAATTTCATTTGTTTGTCGCAAGCATTCAAGAGACTCCGCCGTTGTTCGTTCGGATCCCTTGATCGCTTATGGCTTTCTTCTTTGATTTTCGTTGTCGTTCTGTCACCGCCACTGCCCGCTTCTTCTCTCTTGGCCTCTCAGATACTTTCCTGTTGAAGTGGCGCGCTTCGCCTCCGTCGCCTCCGCCCATCAATCTGCAGCGCGAGCCTTGGCGTCAAATTCCTCTTCTCTCGCTTCTTCGTTTTTCTCTTCGTCTTCCTCTTCTCTCTCTTCTTCTTCCTCTTCTCTCTCTTCCTCTTCCTCTTCCCTCTCTTCCGCTACCTCTTCCCTCGCTTCTTCTTCGTTTTCTCTGCTGCCTCTTCCACTGCGTCCGCAGTACGTATGTGTGGAGCAGCCGTCGGCGTCCGAACTTTCCTCCGCAACCGCAGACCTCAGTCCTGCGGAGAGAGGCCTCAGAGCGGCGGAGGCGGCCCAGCGGCTGCTGCATCCCGAGAGGCGATTCGAGGAGCGCCTGGAGCTGCTGCATGTTCGAAGTCGCAGCCTGGGTGCTCCTGCGTACAGACGCTTCGCAGAGGCGCGCTCGAGGCAACTGCTCAGAAAGACGCTCCAGGCTCTGCCGTTCCGCACTGCCTTTGCGCAGCTCGCGACGCATGTCTGGGCGCTTCCAGCGAAGCCGCCGCCTGTCGACGCAGTCCGCGGGGAGGCCGAGAACGAAGCGACGAAGAAGCCAAGGACCTCTGCCGCAGAAATCCCAACATCCGGAGCCAAGGAACGTGAGGAGGACGCGAGAGAAGGCGGAGAAGACGAAGGCAGAGGACGGGTGGCAGGCGTCGTGCCAGCCGGGCAAATCACTCAACTCTTTCTCTTCATCGTCAACGACCGCCTACAGACCTGCGCCGAGCTCGCGCTGAGGTGTATGTACACCTGGCGAGAGCAGGCCCAAGGGAGGAGCGACGAGGCGAGAGTCGCGGGGGATGCACAGGAGACGAATGCGTTGTTTTCCAGTGCAGACTTTAGGCAGGTAATGACAGCAATGCAGGGAGTTCAGAGTCGTCTTCGATTCGAGAGGGCGACGCTGAGACGTTTTCACTCCCTTTCAGCGACTTCATTCTGCGTCGCCTCTCGTTTCGTTCTTGCCGGGGCGGTGTGTGTCCGAGCTTAAGCTTCTCATGCACCTGTTTTCACTTGCTAGCCGCGCTGCTTCTCTCTCGTGATTTCCCTGCCCCTCTAACTCTTCACTCTCGGTTTTCTCCTTTTGTGTCTGATCGCTCCAGGCAGCTCACTTTTTTCTCGCATGCATGTGCATCCTCTTTGAGGGCATCACCGTCGCCGTTCGTTGTTCTTATCTTCCGCTCCTGTCGCTGATTTCTTCTCCGGCGTTTTTTCCTTGCTCTCTTTCTCTGCGTGGCTGTAAACGCATGCAGGCATCGATCGACACGCAGGTTCCCTCCGTTCTTTTTCTCTTTCTCTCTGGTATCTTTCCTTGTCTTTCTTCTCCTCTTTTCCTGTCGTCGTTTCTCTTCGCTCAGGCTTCGGTGGTTGTTCTGCCTTTGTCTTTCTTGCACAGCTCCCTTGACGCTCCCTTCCCTCCCCGTTCTTCCCTTTCACGCCGCATTTGCTCTTATCTCTCTTGTGCGTTTCTCTCTTGTCTTCTGTCCTTGCGTTGCTCTCTTCTACATGGACTCCTCTTTCTTGCTTTCTCTTTGATTTCCTCGATTTTCAGAGTCCAGAGAGGCAGAGGGCCTTGCTGTCTCTCGGCGCGGTCGCGCGGGGCTGGGGGCTGGCGGAGCCACTTGAGGCAGGAGACGGCGAAGCGCCCAGGAACGCGACGCGAGACAAGCGAGACGAAGAACAGGGAGCCGCTGTGGCAGCAGCGGCTAACCTTCTTTTTCACTGCGTCGATCAGCCTCTGTTCAACATTCTTGTGAGTCGAGAAGAGACAAGAAGTCCAGGAAGTTCCTGGGTTTCCACTTGCCTTTTCTCCACCTAAAAGCCCGTTCGGCCCCGTCTTGCCTCACGGACAAACGGACGGCGTCTCGGGGGACAAGAGGAAAGCGAACAGTTGAACATGAGTTGGACAGGGACTGTGCAATGATCGTGACGCGCCTTCTGTCAGAAACGTGGATCTTCTTTCGAAATGTTTGAAGCAATCAAGCTTTACACTCTCGGACCTGAGTGGAAGAAACAGACACATCTGCAGTCAAAGTGTGTCACAGATGAATCGTGGAGGCCCTGCTGTCTCTTTGGACCGACGGAGTCTCTGTGAATTCGATCTGCGGTCGTAGAGCTCCAGCTCTTCTCGCGCGTTTGTGTTGCCGAGACGAAACACAGAGGAACCTCAGTGGGTTATTCACCAAACCACAAGTGAAAAGAGTCTTTTTTCTGCAAGGCGGGTGAATGACGGTGACGGCTGAAGTGTACGCCCGCCTAGGGCGAGCGGGAGACGAAGTTCCGTCTCTTTTTTGGATTTCTTTTTCAAAAATGGACACCCAACTACCAGTTGCTTGCCCGGAAAGGAGAAAGAAAAAAGCGACTGAACGCGTGAACGGACGCGGACGAGATCTGCGTGATGGTAGCAAGGAGAGAAGAAACCCACTACGACTTAAAAGATTCTGCAGAGAGACGCCGGTGGCAAAAAGACATGAGGCGAACGAAATCTCAACGAGTGCATCTCACCTATCTTATTTCTCCTCGCTGTCTTCTCTCTCTTTCTGGCCTCGCTTCTCGTCCTCTCCCCTTTTGTGTGGAGCCGTCTCTCTGGCACTCCACTTCTTCCTCACCCTGTTCACTCTCCGTCGCTCTCTTCCTTTCTCCTTTTCTCTCTCCCCTGGT
Organism: Toxoplasma gondii ME49; assembly: GCF_000006565.2. NCBI lineage: Eukaryota > Apicomplexa > Conoidasida > Eucoccidiorida > Sarcocystidae > Toxoplasma > Toxoplasma gondii. Next base: position 1,292,355 of record NC_031480.1, on the reverse strand, counting down.
CTATCCCTCCACCTCTTTCGTTTCCTGCTGTCTTCTCTCAGGGCTCGTTTCCTCTCTTCTCGTCTGCCTGCGCGGTCGTCGACGTCAGTTCGAAGAAGAAAAAGCGCCGTCCGTCTTATTCGCCTTCCTCATCGCCTTCTTCCGCGTCTTCTTCCTCCTCGTCGTCTTCTGTTTCTCCCGCTTCTTCCTCTTCCTCGTCTCCTTCGTCGCGTTCTTCCTCGTCCTCTCCACAGGAGCAGAACCGAGAACATATGCGTTCTGCTTGGTTCTCTTCTGTGAAAGTGGAAGCGACAGGCGCCGCGAAGGAGAGAGAAATGGGTCTCCGCGAGTCGCAGCAGGCAGAGGGAGGACGTGACTCGCGGCGGAACGAAGATGAGTTCGTCGGTCCGTCTCGCCCGCTGGTGAGTTTCCCCGTCTGATTTCTTGGATAAATTTTCTCTCATGCAACAAACACAAAGAAAGTCTGTTCTCCCCGTTGCTTGGTGCATTCGCGCTTGGCTCCAGGTTTTTCTTTCTTCTCTTGGTTTTTCGTCTTCTCCTCTCTTCTTTTCTCGTGCTCCCTTGTCCCCGCCGCCTCCGTCTTCACGTCAGAGGCCTCGCTCCGATGTTCGCATCTTTCCGCATTTTCTCTCGCATCTTTGCTTTTTCTGCCGCCTCCCTGCGATTCCATGTCGCTTCTCTCATCCCCCTACCTTCCTCGATTCTGTCTTGGTTTTTAGTCGGACTCCCTCGTCCCTGCCAACGCAGAGGAAACAGAAGGATCTGCTCGCTGGTCGGCCCTCATCGACGCGGCAATAGATTTCTGCGTCCGCAGAGAAGAGGAAACGTCACCTGCTTCTTCGCCTTCTTCTCCTTCTTCCTCTTCTTCCTCTTCTTCCTCTTCTTCTCCCGCGTCCTCTTCGTCGCGCCAGGGAGAGACTGGGGGAAGGAAAGGACGCGGGTGCAAGCGTCGACGCAGTCGGAGTGACGAAGAAGGGAGCGAGGAGAGAGACGCAGAGAAGGAACAGAACGAAAAGAAAGCAGAGAAAGGAAAGAAAGAAGAGAAAGAAGGCGACAAGTGGAGGCTGCCAGGAATCGATTTGTGTGGAGCGTTTGTCGCTGTGCGCGTGCAGCAGCTCTGGACGGCAAGTCAGGGCCAAGGGGATTGCCGAGAGGTGAGAACGAAGTCGCGCAAAGTTTTAAGAGAAAAAGGGAACATAGAGGGAGCGAAAGAAGGGGAGGAAACGAAGAGGAGAGACGGCGCGAACGGCAGAAGAAACGACAGACGAAAGAGGAGAGAATGAGAGGACAAGGGAGAGAAGAAAGGACGAATCCACTCTCGAGGTCGAGCCTCGTCTATGATTGGTGATTTCCTTAGTTTTACTTCGTTCCGTTGTCTTCTTGTTTTACTCTGTTGCTCACCAGTTTTTCTTCGTGTTTCGTCTCCTCAGCCGTAGTGTCTCCTTGTCGTGACTCTGTTCCTTCTCCGTCTTCAGATGATCAACCAGGCTCTGCGAGAGTGGCGCACTGCAGGCGCTGCCTTGGCCTCCGGCAGTTTGCCAGACGAGGGGAAAAGCGAAGATGGACGAGGAGAAGTCTGCGAAATCCAGGAAGAAAGTGACGCATGCACTCAGTCTGTCAAACTCCTCCTCTCCCTCCATAAGCAGCTACGTCAGGTACTCTCAACACACAGCTCTCTCCTCTTTTTTCACCCAAGCGCGCATGCATATACTTGTAGGCAGATAAATGGTCGTGTGAGTGTACTTGCGAATATATATGCATAAATATGCATATTTTTGGCTTCGTTGCGACGTCGTTATGTTATTTTTTCGTGTTTTCTGCGGTGTAAGAAAACATGAATATGTGCATGTTCGTGTATCTGCATGCGAAGAGAGTCGCGTAGCCGCAGGCAGCAAGAGAGTAGTAGCGATAGATAGGCAAAGGTGGAGGCGGCTCGACGGATCGTTGGCTGGAGAGAGATAGATGTGCAGTCGTAGAACGAGGTAGAAAGATTGATCTAGATGGATATTTGAGACTTCCAAGATTGGCTTCTGCAGTTTTGTTTTTACGTCCCATGACATGTCGTGATCTCCTGTCTCTTCTCTTGTAGACAAAGCATCCTCGTGATTGTTTGCATGTGGACATGCGTTTTTCCTTTTCTTGCATCTGTATTGTTTGTCCTTTCGTTCTGTTTCCTTGCGTGCTTTTCCCTCCTCTTCTGTCTTTTGTCTCGTTCTCCCTCTTCTCTGTTTTCGTTGTTTTTTATCTCTTTTTTCTGCGTTTCCTTGCATGCGCACAGATGTACGAACACATGGCGGCCGCGAGCAGGATGGCTGCTTTGCTGTCGCTTCTGCGGTCCTCTTCGCCCCGTGTTCAGCAGCCGCGGTTTCTCAGTATGCGCGAGCTTCTGGATGTGAACTGCCTCTTGCAAGCGCAGGCTTCGCTCCTCTCTCGGAACGCCTCGCGCTTCCTCTCACGCACCCGCAAAGCCTCAAAAAGGACGGCGAAAAAAGAAGAAGAGGGAGAAGAAGGAGAGCGAGAAGAGGCAGACTAGGGCGTGGAAGCAGAAACCGGAGAAGCAGAGGGAGCGAAAGGTGAAGTGACGCAGAGACAGTGAAACGCGTGCAATGGGGAGGACGGGAGACGAAGCAGAGGCCGGTTAGAAGATATGCCAAGAGAAGAGCTGAGGGAGAGAAGAGCTGAGGGAGGAAAAACGACGGGAGAAAAGAGAGGACGAGGAATAAGATAGGGGCGACAACACTCAAAAGCGAGAGAACGCATGCAACCAAGAGATGAAGGAACCGTACAAACAGCGACAAGTGGAAGGAGAGAAGACCTAAGTGAAAGGGCAAGAGGAAAGAAGCAACGGAGAAGAGAAAAATCCGGAACCTTTCTCTGTACGTGAGATTTGTTTTCGTCCTCGCCCAGGTCGGCATATGAGCTCACCGTCACGCTTCTTTGCGTCTGTCTCTCGTTCGTCTCTCTGCCGATGCTTGAGAATTTTTGCTTCTCGTCTTCTTTGTGTTCCTCTCTCTTTTCGCGTTTGCCGTCTCTTCCTCCTCTCTGTTCCTACCTCTCTTGATTCTTTTGTCGCTGCTCGTTTTATTCACCGTTGTGGCCCGAGCGCATGTTTTCTTCTGGGATGCTGAGGAGAGCTCGAAGAATCAAACATCGAAATGTCTTCACAGCGCAGGCGCCTTGGCGTCTGCGCATTCCGCGGGGGAACAGCGTGGAGTCTCCAGAGCACGGAAAGAAACAGAGTTTTGAAAGAAAAACCGACTGCGCATAGGTTAGAGACGGACGCCGATTTTACTGGAGAGCAGAGAATCAAAGACACATTTTTAGAGGTTGAAAAGAACAACTTCACGAGAGCCCTCGAAGAAGACGCGCATCGCCCAGGCACCGAAAAAAGAATAGATCTATTCGGGAGCGCGAAATGCCAAGCAGATCTGCAGGGTGGCCGACTCATAGCCACATCTGCCATATTGTCCGAATTTGGATTTCCCAGTGCGAGGAACGTCAGAAAAAAAGAAAAACTGCGTCCCCAAGTGTCAGAAGAGTTTCGCGGTCTCTACTGCCCGTGGTGCTCTCTCTTTACATATCCACGTGTATATATATATATATATATATATATATATACTTTTATTTATACATATACATTTGTATGTCTAGTATTAATATAGGCATATGCATGTATATAGCTGTATGCCATTTTATATTTAGATGCATATGCGTGAAACGATGAGGAAAGCTCTCGAGTCTATCGCGGACACAGAGGTCTGAGGGTAGCGTCTATTTTCTGTTTGAATGCCAAGACCGAGCTTCGACGTTTCCGGAGCGTAAGCAGTCACCTGTCGAAGCGAAAAAGGTCTGTACGTCCGTCAAAGAAATATGTTGAATCATGGAACGCACAAGAGAACTCACAGTCGGTAATACACAAACACGACGGCCGCCTGACAGTCGAACCCGCTGTAAGTACAACCCAGAAAAGGGCATTTGCATCAGCGACAACACAGTCCGTTTCAACGCTCGCTTGCTTAACTCTCTGCCGCATTGAGTTGCGACAGAATCCTTCCCTTCGTGGCGTTTGCGTCCTGCATCCAAGTCCTTTTCATAGTGGCAGACATCTCCTTCCTGTGGTCTCAGTGCTACTCGACTGTCTCCTGGAGAGGCGAGTTCCCCGAAAACGAACGCGAGGGAACCGAATGAAGCGTAGAGACACGAAATGTCAGCCAAATCCCGAAACAAGAAAAGCTTTGTCTCTTTTACACAGCGAGAAGAAGGGAAGCCAGAGTCACTGGAAACGCGCGTTTGATGCTCAGCCTGCCGCAGCCGAGGCGAGGAGAGATCCACAGAGCAGACGAGAAAGCGACTGAGAAAGTTTCACAGATGAAGGCCGAGAACCCCGAGAGAAAGGAGCAAAACAAAGGCTGAGGCAGAAGCAGAGACTACGAAACTATAGTGAGAGACAAAGAAGTCAGAAGAACATCTGGAAACGAACGACGAAAAAAGGAGAGACAGGTTCGCGATACACGACAGATGAGGACAGAGGGAAGCAGAGACCAGTTGCTCGCCAGAGCGTCCGAGAGAGAGACACGGAAAGAGAGAACACGGGAGAAGAAAACATTCCCCGTCTCTATCGTTTTTTTAAAAAAAATTTAAAACTTTCTTTATTAGAAAGTTCTTTAACATAATTTCTTTCAAAGAGAAGGTTATATGAACCTAACTATTTGCCTGTTGAAGAAGGAACCGATTCGTTATGGAGGAAGGCCTATAAAGGCAAGTTTTAATAAAGGATTAAAAGCTTATGAATATTTTAGTTCATGTTATGGGTTCCTCTTTCGATTCTCACGCCTCACTCTCCTCTCTTCCATTTAGTGTATCGGCCCTCTTGGTTTTGATCTCCTGTTTCTCTTCATTCTTCCCCTCTCCCGTTGTAGCATGTGCAGTGAGACAGGCAGAAGAAGGCGGAGAAGAGTTGTGCGCCTCCTGGGCGACCGCATCTCTTGAAGACCCTTTAGGCGGCAGTTTTCTTTCTTTGATTTTCGGGAGCTGCGCTTGCGTGGAGTCCACAAGGATCGTCACCGGTCCGTCGTTGACTAGTTCGACGCCTGATTTAAAGCAACAAAAGGCAAAACAGCAAAAAACAAGTAAAACCCAAAAAATTTTAAAGAGCGAAAAGCAGTTCCGACAGCCTCTGTGGCGCGGCCCGGAAATCGTGAACGCTGACCATCGAAAAATCCAAAGACATGACCTTCCTGCAACTCTCTTGTGTGAACCACGACGCACTGTAGACCCCGGCAAATGCTCAAGTGACGACTCCTCGACAAAGACTCAGTTATGTCTACATTCAAGTACATAAACGTAACTACATGAATGTATACCCATAAACATATATATATATATATATATATATATATATATATATATATATGCACACGCTCGTTTGCAGATGGGAGAGAACTGAGGAAGAAATCACAGACAGGAAGCAACAGACGAAAGACGTAGAAACTGATTCGGAAACGTCCACACTTCCTGGCAAGCACAACAAGCATACCAAGACGGCGCATGTAACTCCTCCACGTCTACCTATATATATACATATATATATATATAGTATACATCTATATGCGAATACATGTTGATGCAAATATATGTATCTACATATAAAAAACATACATGTATATATGCAGTTATATGCATATACCGAGACATATGTATATATATATATATATATATATATATATATATATATATATGCAGGCCTGCATTTAAAGCCTGAGCACAGGAAACGATTGGAACGGTAATAGAAAGATATATAAAGCAAGTATGGGTCGAGAGTGCAGAACGGCCCACTGGCAAAGAACCTACGCATGTAGTTTTGGAATTTCCCAGTTTGAATTTTTTCTGGTTTGTATTGTCGCCTCATCTCCGCCACGACCTTCTCGAACAGGCTACGAGCTTGGTCAGGACTCATGGCTGAAGTGACCGCGCAGACGCAAGCGCAAAAACATTGAAGAAATAGTTTCAAAGTGCAGGAAACAAATACATAAACAGGTGAATTGTACCTGAAGAAGATACAGAGATGGAAAAATATAAGCGGCAAAAATTCAGAGTGTATGGACGAAGGCAGAAATACACACACGAAAGTAAATTTATACAGGTGAAAGTACACAGAAACGCTTCTCGTGGATTGAGTGTACCTACACGTGTTGATCCTTTCACAGCCACATTCGGAAACATGCTTTCTACAAATACAAATTGCTAACACATACGAATCATTGATCGCATTAGTTATACAGAGAAGAACAGACATACACGAACCTGTATATCCATGGACGGAGAGATGTAGAGGTCTGTATTTTTTACATCTATATGCATATATACGTACATGCGTAGAGAGAAAAAGAACGAGAGAGTGAGAGGGGAAAGAGAGAAAGTTGAAGGTACGTAGAGAGAGACAACCTGCTGGATAACTAATGAAATCGACAGAAACGAGAAAAGCTAGTCTCTTCATAAACCAAGACGGATATATATATATATATATATATACGTATATATGTATATGTATTTATGTATTTACATACAGATGCATTTGAAGGGATGAGCATGCGCGTCGAGAACGACGACGCACAGAGAAAGGACAAGACCCTTGGTAGACGCAGGGGCGGGAGGAAGAGAAAGAATGAACGAAGACAAGAAACGTTGAGGTGGAAGGACAAGCACAGCAAATCAAGAAGAGAATGGACTGAAGGGAGGAAGAAAGAAGGAAAAGACCCGACAGCAAAGAAACGGAGGGCCAGCGAGGACCTGTGGAAAGCCAGGAGGCAGCCAAAAAGGCTGGAACACTCACCTGCATGGAAATCAGGTTTGTTCCCTTTTTTCAGATGCCCCATAAGGGTAAACTGAGAAACGACGAGCACCTCTGTATAGACAGCATAACGTGAGTGGGAAGAACGTAAACCGCGAGCTAGAAAATCCATTGTCGCACGCACTACGCATATTTGCATCTACAAGTATATACCTTTCTACCAATTTACACAGTCTACATAGACAGAGAGACACAGAGATAGAGAGATAGAAAGAGAGACAGATAGATAGACAGATAGATAGATAGGGAGACAGATAGAGAGAGAGAGAGATAGGCAGAGAGAGACACAGAGAGGGAGAGATGCACAGAGAGATACAGAGATAGATACAAGGCTCGATACATGCATTCACGCATTCGAAGAAAGCACGGAGAACAGCAGGACCGAAATGGATACCAATGGAAAAAGAGCGTCAACACATCCATTGCAGTCGATATGAGAATACGCAGACGTAAGAATGCTGCGCTCGACCGAAAAAAAAGGAAACGAAAAAGGAAACGGAGACGGGGGCGCAAGCAAGGAGGGGAATTCGAGGCATCTTCGTTTTTCGAAAGGGAAGAGCTTTTCTTTCTCTGGATCCAAGCGAAGAGGACAGGCGCTCTTGAGACACAGCAAAGGACGGAAGCAAATGGTGAAAAGACAGGGAAACGCGACTCGACGCAGAGGAAGCTGAGGAGACACCTACGCGAGAAGATGTGAGAGGGAAAGGGGGCAAAGAGTCAAAGGTGAGAAGGCGAGACAGAGCATGAAGTGACAGTGAGAGGCGTTTGAAAAGAGAACAGAGACAAGAAACGCAACTAGCAAAAGCTCGAGCGTACCGTAATCTCTGTCGACGACGCAAGAGGCCCAGCTTTTGGAGGGGTCCTTCACATCTGCAAAAAAGATGAACCTCGCCAGAACAAAAGCACAATGCAGAACGCGAGACAGCGAAGGAAAGCTTAACATGCGCAGCTCCTCGCATCCGGCATCTGTCGCGAACACGCGTCACCGGGTGAAGTGAATGCACAACGAAAAGAGGGAAGGAGCAAGAGAAGAGACAGGCCAAACGAAAGAAGGGCGCAGAGGAGAAAGAAGAAGGAACCGGAGGACACCCTTCACCAAGAGAGAAACGACAACTCTGGAGGCAGCCAGGAACCTGGGATGAAAGAGAAGCAGGATGTCCAGCGAGGAAAAGAGAAAACGGAGAAGGAACAGCATGCGAAACGTGCAGAGATGCGAGATAGAAAACCGGAACGAAGACCGCGACACCAGAGAGAACAGACAAGCGAGAGAGGAGGCTCTTTCGACGCCTGTCAAGAACCCTGGACAAGAGATCCCCTTTTCTTTGATCAAAGATGGGAGACTCTCCCGTTCTTCTCTCACCGTCCCAGAGTCTCGACTTCAAGCACTTTCGAATGCAGTAGTCGGCATCCTCCCTATCGAGAACAGAAGACACCGCATTGAAGACCACAAACAAGCAGCGAAAATAAGCCATTCACACTGCAACGGTTTGTTTCGCCTCCTGCGCATCACCCGACTGTCTCCAGAAACAAATGCTTTGTCTGGATGGAGAAAAGGCAACATGTGACTGTATTTTCAGGAGAGGGTGTTTATGTAGAATGCGCATATGTAGCGGAGCGTAGACGCGTGTTGCGGGAACGTCTCAGTTCCAAAATAGACACAGAAGAGTTGAGCTTTGTGGGTGAGTGGATTTGTGGGAGAAACGGACGTGGGGAGGGCTGTACGACGAGTTTTACGAGATATTCTGTAGAGAAGGCGACGCCGGATGTCGAATCAGATGAGTAAACGCTGAATGACGTGCAAGGTTGCGACGGCCACTTGAAGATTAGGAATGTGAAACCTCTACAGAACGTCTTACAAAAAGCTGGGGAAAATGTGCCATGAAAAGAAGAAACATACCACTTGTCTTCGCCGCTGATCCCGAGGAGACAGACAATGCCGCGACCGATCTTCCCCGCAAGTTCGCCTGTTTCGACCACCTGCACGCAGGCGCTCTCGACTCGCTGCAAGACCATCCGCATTTTTCCGCGCAGTTTGAAGCATCTGAAGAAACTCCTCCGTCGCCGAAAGACCAAAGTGAAGGGTGAAAACTCTGAAACGCTTCCGACAAGTCGCGTGTCTTGTTCTGCAGCCGCCACCCGTGCGCCGTCTCCGGTCTAGTGACAGCCGCTCTGAGGATAAACGAACTTTAGAAAGGAGCTAGACACAACCGAATGACAAGGCGAGGCTGCCCGGTCATACCTGAATGAATTAGCGTTTTTCTAAGCGGAAACAATTCTGTTTCTTGTGCGTTCTCAGGCTTCGGTGACGCTTCTTAGACGGTTGACAAAACGCGCGTGCATGCGTGCACCTCAAATCGATGCCAGACAACCTTGAGAGGAAAGGTACCTTGGTAAAAGGCATCCTCCCCAGACACCTAATGGCATGCACGAGTGTGTGTGGTCTCGACAAACTCTCGGTGTGGGCAGAAGAGATAAGAAGCGCTTTGCCGTCGTGGGTGGAACGCGGTGACACACCGCGCAAAGAAAGTCCAGCTTCGAGGGTGCCGGCGGGTCAAGACCGAGGGTGCCGGTCTGCGTTGTGTTGGCGGTAGCAAAGTAGGGATATAAGGACTTCCTCAGGGTCCACGAATCGGACGTGCAGAAAGAAAGGATGCCTCCTTCTGGACAGTAACAATCAGTGGTTTCTCGAGCTTGCTTCAGCCTCTGGGTTTGAGGGGTTTTGAAGAGTGACATGAGCATCAGCACCAGCGATGTCTTGTGTAAAAAGACTTTCTGCACAGGTCATGAGATGCGCTTCAGACAACAAGAGACTATTCGTTTGGCGACTAGCTCCATGCTCAAAGAAGAACGCCGGTGGCTGCAAGAGTCTGAGTTGGCGCACATGCTTATGCTTGCCGTGCCACGTCCCAGTGCCTTCTTGCCGTCTCATCTCGATACAGAAACCAAAGCGTCGTTACCCAACCTCAGAATTCTGGGAGTCTGCAGCCTCCAACTGGCATAGCGAGTTCCATGGAGAAGACTCTGCAGATAACGAACTGTCATCCTGGCCCCTGAAACTGTGTGCCCTGGCGAAAGGGAGGAACAGGTGTTATGATAAGCAGCAGTGTAATTCAACAGAACGACGGTGATCACAAACCGTCAGATCACAAAGAAACGAGTCAAGGATACCTCTAGTCTCTGCGGCATGGCTCTTTCCTCATTTCATCTCTTGATGAGGTCAGCTCCATGTGCCGAAAACTGACCCGTAAACATCAGCAGCCTTCCCGCAACAGTGTAGGCGCGCAGAGTCTTTCCGGACGGGGACTTTCGAGGGAACCTGCATGTTCGAAAGGCGTCTCATTCAATCGGCTGAGTGTTTTTTTCACCGGCAACAAGCGCAAGAGGAGAAAGCGGTGTTTCCCGCTCGACAGGAATTTTGTTTCTGTTCAACAGTAGCCGCTTGAGACGTCGTTGAAGACTGATGGCGTACCATCAACAGGCGAACAGCCCAGCATTTCGCTTGAGAGAAAGTAGGCGCTTGTGACCCACGTAACTGGCAGACGCGGGCGTTCTGCGAAATAAGCATTCGCAGCGGTATGTACAACTGGCCACCGGACATCCACAGCACCCTCAGTCCCCGTCAGCGCGCTGCGGTTTCAGCGACAACCCCGAGAGTCCCGCACCAGACGACATCCTCGCAGCAAAACCCTACGCGGGACTAGTGGACGAAGTCGAGCTGTGCCGGTTGCAGGGACGACAGCAGAGGCCGTTAAAGTCAGACACGCATCTTCTGGAGCCGTCCGTGGACATGGCCAACCGATGCTGTTGGAAATTGGTGCCAAGAAATTAACACTCACCGAATGTTCCACCATAACAATGTGTAACTGTGTGAGTCACTGGCGAAGTGACGGCTGTGAGCAGCCTGCTAGGTGTATGTACACCTGGCTTCCCTTGCATCAAACTGCCTCTCCTGCTCCCGAAAGGGTTCTGTTACTGGCGGGTACCACCATGTAGCTCCTACAGAATACGGGCTATCGTGTCTACTGCAAAGGTGCTCTAAGCAAAAGATGTGTCAGGAGGCGTGTAACGCTTGTGCAACTACGATCTGTTAGAGGCAGTCCTGGGGACGCCACATTTGGAAGCGCAGGTCAGGATATTATTGGCAGAGCGTTCCAGTAACGGAGTGCCACTAGAAGATGAACAGAAGCGGGTGGCCAAAATAATTTCTGGCCGAACAGTTCAAGCTAGAAAGACGAAAAACGGTAACTCACATGTGCAAGGAACGCGAACGAACGCAGGCATTAGGGCCAGCGGCAATCCCCGAGACCACGAAACACAGTGACACCGGCACTTTTTCGCATGCTCGAGTCGATTTGGCGAGCTTCACTGACTAGTCCCTCTCGGTTCTGGCGAACTCGAAATATCGACAAGTACTTGAAAACGACACGGAAACTGCAGCGACTTCCCGTACAAAAAGACTTCCACTTTCCTTACCATCGACATCTGGTTGCCAGCGACACGTGTAGCTTAGTTGCATGACCGCCTCATCACCGATATTGTTGGAACGGTGCATGTCAGGGAAAACACACATGCACATACAAGGCACGACATCGATGCGTCCTAGCCCCTTTTCAAGTTCATCGTAGAGACATCCATTCCGCGGCGAATTTTCGGCCTTTCTACACATGTGTGTGCGCGGTTTCCGCCTTGTTGCCCAGTGTGATTGCCTTTTCGTGGGAGGGAGACTCGTCAGTCAGTGGTCGTTCTCTTTGTGTCAGCTCGAAAAACGGTTCGCGCGCCCAGCGGAAAACAGCGAAAAGCTCAGGCAGCGACGGCGTTGGCCGTAGGCGACTTCTCCATCAAAGCTGCCTCCTTGTCCTTCTTGATTTGCTCCGCAAACTCGGGCGTCTTGGTGCAGACAATGGTAATCTTGGGGACCATCTTGAGTGCAGTGCGGGTGGACGAGAAATAAGACGTCTCGACTTTTGTGATGGTTGCCGAATTGTCCCGCTGAAGAAGCGACGCGGCACCAATTGCGGTCTTTGTCGCCATGCCCAGACCTGTTTCACAAGAGAGAAGCGGCGCAAAAATTTGAAGTCAGAGCCTGCGCTACGACTGCACTACAAACAGCTTGCCAGAACACTCCCCACTTTCACAACCACCAAACTGGATAAAACTCCGGACGCAACACGAGATCGTACCAACCACCCCAGCCCGCTGAACTCCTTTCTGCGCCCACCAGATTTCACATCCAGCCATTCTCATCCCCATAGCACTTCCGAAAAGCAGAAAAATCCACAGTACGTTCGCCTGATCCGCGAAAATCGTTTGTACACACAACCACTGCCCCACCGTGGTCTGCCCAAAGAATCATAACCTCACCAACAGGTGGATAATGCAGTACAGGGACTCCGCTTCAGCGAATGAGAAACACAGTCACGTCTTCATTCTTTTACACACATGATCACAAACTTCTTCGTCTGTGTCCGGCATTCACACGTGAGTGCAGTGGAAATTTCAGCGCAGATCCGACTTCCCGCCTAACCACATACATTGCAGATATTTGGACGTAAGAATACGACCTGCAAAAGCACAGTTGTTGCCACTACGTTACAGACCCCCTTTCACCTTTAACACGAGTATACGAGTACTTTGGCGGTCGTTAACGGGGGCTCAGACCCGACACTATTCGTGGCTTGCTTCCACCAGGATCCCATTTACCACACCGAAAACCGCAGTCTCAGCCACAACAGGGAAAAGACACTTGAATAACGCACCTGTGATGATGACTTCATCGCAAGCGGGCTTGTCGTCACGGCCGACAAGCATTCTCTTGCCGATGCGGGCATAGAAGCCTGGGATCTTATCCATGGAAACCTGTGAAACGCAATGCACAACACCGTCACATCCGAGTGAGTCCGATTCGTGGCTTCCATCGTGAAACGCATGCAGCACGCGAGGCACGAGTGAAAGGATCTGCCACTCGTGCGAATCTCTGCCACTGCTTCGACCGGTAAGCAGCACATTCGACATGTTTGTTACCGGCCGCATCCCAGTGACCCACGGTGCGCTACGGAACACTTGCTCGCTATGGCGGAAGTGCGGCACAAAAAAAATCTGTGGCCCTTGTCCAACAGCTCCACAACAGACCGTCGCTATCATTTGGGAAGAAATCTTTTCCGGGATGCTTTCCATCCCAAGGAAAACAGGAGACGAACCCCACCCTTGCGCAGGTGTCGGTGCGTCTGCGGTTTGAGCGACCGGCCACGCGACGCCTTGCAGCGCAGATCACGAAATCGGATTGGTTTTCAGGACACAAAACGCCCCTTCCTTGGTAAGAACAGTTTACACGTTTGAAAAGGCACGAAGAAAGAGCAAGTGCACATTTGAGTGGGGGGAGCAGCGGCCCTGCCTGCTGGGTCCGCCTGCACGCGTTGTCTACGGTAGGAGCGCTCGGGCGTCCGGTTGCAGGAAGGCACTCCAATCTTTGTCGCAGTACGGAGTGGAAAACTCACCAGAATCGAGTTATCAGGGCGCGCACTGCCTGCAGCCGCGTCTCCTTCCGTTGAGTTCGCAGCTTGCGAGGTGGCATTGGGAGCCGGGGCGGCGGCGACGTCTGCCATTGTGTTGGGAAAGTCAGGAAAGTTTTGAGGGAATCCACAAGAACGGTTTCGAGAGACACAAATGTTTCAAGGAATCAGAGTGATTTGTGCAGCCGATTCTCTGCAAAAATGTCCAAACCTAGGGGGATGCCACACAGGAGTTCACAATCGGCGCTATCCCCTTTTGAACCAGGCTTTTTGGAGCAATCCAGCGAGGCACGCAACATGCATGAACGCGTGACCCGCACAGTGCGCTTCTACGCTTATTCGTCCAGGTCCGCCCCGAACGACCTGGAATCCCTTGAGTACACAAAACTCTCCACGCTACTGCATATTCTATGAATGCGCGTACCAGAAGGCTCACTTTTTGCTCTATTCAGCGTGACCAGAACTTTTTCCGAGTGACCCGCAGATGCCGTGAAACCTTCATCAAATAACCCGATACAAACCCCACCGTTCTTTGACGAGAACTCCCCCCTGTATCACACCCCTTGCGGTGCATGCCTGAACCGCCTTTCCTGCCAGCTGCTGTCAGGTTCGAGTCCAAAGGTAGAAAACTCCATTCCACACTGAAACTTACTTGCCTTTCCTGATGCCTCCCCAGCACATCACAGTCCCCCTTGGACCGCCTCACGCAACACCCCCGACAGTGGTCTCGCACTTCACTCTCGTCTCAACTTTTCTTTGCCACGTTTTGGATTCCCCGATATTGAAAAAAAGGCGGTTCGTTCGCTGAGAGTCCACCCTAGTCAGGTCTAACGTGACAGAGAAATCGAGAGTTCTGGTATTGCTTCTCTGCATCTTCCGTCTGCTCGGAAAGCGCGGGTTTCGCTTGCCGCGGGGAACGCTTATGTGTTCTTGCTTTTGAGGACTTCACACGAGTCACACACAGGGATACTTATATACAATCACGCTCTTTTCTAGGAAACCCCGTAAGATTTGGCGAAGCACGTCAACTCTGACAGAATCAAAGCTGGAAAACCATGCGGGGCCTTGCAGCAGGAAGCCCGTTCGATTGGTCATTCGATAGGCTACGCAGGCGCCGGCTTCGCGCTCCGAGGGCGCCCTGTCTTGAAGACTGAAGACTCTTCCTCGGGTAAATCAGTCATTAAAGTGAAAGAGAGCTGCAGCAGAAGAGCTGTCGGATATTTGCTAGAGTGTGCGCAGCAAATGAAACTCTGTTTTCATGGCATAACCGTGTGACGATAGAGAGCTGGGTCGAGTCTCAATGGCAAGGGCTATCCAGTAAAAGTCGAGGTTATCTGTGAACATTTTCCTCTCTAATGTATATCCAACGAAACAGTCTGGGATTGAACGCCTGAAAACGCTATAGTTCGCAGATTTTGACATCATACGACCATTCATTGAATTCTCAAACCTGCTTGGGCTTCCCCTGAAGGCGTTACTGCGCGCTGCTACCCTCGAGTGCGCTGCCAGACAGCCGCAGTGTTGCGCCCTACGTCGACTTCTTGGGGCTTTCTCGGCGAACTTGTCGACACGGGGGTGAACAGGACAGTAGAAAATCTCCTTCCGCAAACATTGGTGGCTTTAGTCCAGAGACGTTGGTTTCTCTTACGATGCCTCCCCAGACACATGCTGCAACGGCTGTCGATCTTCTGCGCACGCGCTCCTCGCGTGGTAAACATAGCCGCCGTCGTTCGCATCTGCAACACTACATCTTTCTAGTTTTTTTCGCGCTGTGTGCAAATGAGTAGGCGTCTGTTTGTGCATGTGTGACGATCTCCTCGTGGAAACGAAGTTGAGTCTCTCTGGGGCATTTTCCAAGAGGGTGTGCACGCGTACAGTATTGTGCAGTTGCGGTTCTCTGCGGTCCTCGGCCACACGGCGGAAAGAAGGCTTCCGAGGTCGGCACACAAAAAGTCCAGCTTGGTAAAAAAACGAATGGCACGGCAGAAAGCGGCAGAAGAAGTGGAGAAAGTTCAAAGTTTCCACATTTCAAAGCTGGTTTTCTCTGTGTTCATCCGGCAGACAACCTTCCCCAAGCGATCGAGGCGTCGGTCGCCGGCGGCGCGAGCCCCACGCTGGCGTGGCATAGTTCTTCCCCTAAGTCGAGCACGAAGAAGAAGAGAGACGAAATTTGAAGTTGAATGAGCAAGGAAAAACTGTATCTCTCCTCCCTTGGCGGATTTCTTGTTGCCAGAAACCGGAGCGCGTGCCTGCATGCGTTCCGTGCGGTTTTCTCTCGCTCTCATCGTCTGCAGCGGCAGGCCGACGGAGGGAAAGGAACGGATGATATCCATCTCCTCGTCCTCGGCCTCCCTAAATGCCTGAGGAGAGCCTTTTTCTCTTCACCTTCGTTTCAGACTCTGAGCAAACATCGCGGAACGAGTATCGCAGCGGTGTGGCTTTGCCGGTTTCACTTTCCAGTTGCTCTCTACCACGATGGCGACCCGAGCGACTCTTCCTCCCTCGTGCTCCTCTTCTTCCCCTTCTGCTTCCTCTTCTCCTTCCGCTTGTCCATTTTCTTCATCTGCTGTTTCTGCTTGCGATGTTCCTGTTGCGCTGGGTCCGTTGCTGCCGCTCCTCCGCAGCGCGTCGCCGCGAGAGAAATTCCAGGGTTTGCTTCGCTGCGCCTCTCTGTTCTCGAGCCCCTCGACTTCTCCGTCCTTGCCATCCAACCCTGCCGCGTCTGTGCATGCAGTCGCCGTCGTGTTGAGAGCCATCCGTCCTTCCTTTATCCGACAAGTGCTCCTGGCGTCCCCTGCGTACAGTCAGTTCGCCCTCAGTCTCCTCCAAGTCTTCACGCAAGTCGACGCTTGCCTCACTGCCCGTCTGCTCCGTTCCTGCTTTCCAACGCTGTGCTTTCTGATCCTGCGCGAGGCCCAGCTCCACGAACTCTCGCCTGCCGCCAGCGGCCCGGGTGTAGGTACACCTGAACCTGCGAAGCGCGAGGCGCCAGACCACCCTGGCGACTTCGACGCGAACCCGGCGGGACCGCTGGAGGGGATGCATGCGGATGTCGACGAGGCAAATGGTGAGCAGGTCGGGCAGGAGAGAGGAGAACTTTTGGGGAAGGAGGAATGGAAGAAGGACCAAGAGAGCAGTGAGGAGGCATCCGCGCTCGCCGAGGCGTTCGAAGTCACTTGGAGATTCGCAGCTGTCTTGGGGAGACGCGCCTTCACGCGCGCTCTGAGAGACGCGGCAGAGGAGCTGGAGCGCGGCGACGAAGAAGAAGAACAAGAGCAGCGGTTTCACCGTCAGTTCGAGGCGGCCCTGGACGAAATGGACGCTGAACTGGACAAGCTGCACGCCGAGAACGCAGGTCTTCATGCACTGGAGGGTGACTGCCCACAGTCCGAGAGTGGCGAGACAAGCCGCAAACAGGAAGCCGAGGCAGACGACGAAGAAGAACTCGAGGAAGACGGCCTCCAGCTCAGTCGCGAGTGGGAGAAAAGGGAGTTCGGCGCGGTGTCCGCGTCGTGCAGCAGCGACGAAGAGACCGATGAAAGCGAAGGCGAAGACTCAGAACCGGTACAGGGTCTCTTTCTTCGTGCTGTCGCGAACGCAGTCGCCCAAGACCAGCAGACCCTGCGCCTCGCGTCTGAGAAGCGGAGCAAGCGGTCAAGTGGAGAGGGCGGAAACCACAAGGAAAACACAGAGAAAAACGACAAGAGAGACACCACTGACGAACGTGAGAAGATAGGCAGGAAGTCCAGCGCGTCTGCGGCGCATGCAGACAAAACAGAAGAGAGGAGTGAACGCGTCAACCTCAGCGAAGCGGCCTTCAGCTTAGCAGACATTCTGCTTCCCTCTCTAGAAAAGGTAAGGTCGAAGGCCGAGACTTCAGACCGCACTGGCGATAGATAAGTATATAATTTGGATCTATATTAGCGGCTAGACATTCATATATATATATTTATTTATTTATAGCTAAATGCAGAGAATCACACATTGACGTGCTACGTATTCACGTTTATATGCATATAACCCTAGGTGATGTATATAGGATGGCGCGACGAAACTTGGACCGAATCTGCGGTCGCTACCTGTTTCTTGGACGAGTATGTTGTCGCGGCCAATTGTCAATCGAATGTGCAAATTTAGCACTTTCGCGAACTCTGTATGGACGGCTGGGGACATGAACAGACAACGAACAAGAGGAGCGAAAGGAAGGGAGGAAACACGAGAGAGAGGAGGTGAGGATAGAGAACTCGAGTTCGAGTCTCAGCTCTCCGAGATGATCGACGCACAGGTGATGGAATCGGAAACATCCCCCCCCCAGAGGAGGACCCATGAAACCCCATCACGTTCTGTGTGTCTTGTCGCGTCCCCCTGACACGTTCGAGACAAGAAAGTGAATGACGAAAGACGAGAGACAAACGGTGTCTCGCTCTTCCCCGTCGCCTGAGTCTCCGCTGTCGGCTAGCAGCTCGTGAGAGGAGCGAGACGGGTCCTGCCTTTCGTTTTTGAAGCATTCGCGTCGTAAGCCTTTCCAGGAAACGTCCGGGAGGCGACCCACCTTCCACGCGCGACGGTGGCGACGCGAGAAGGCTCTTCGTGCTGCCGTCGTCGGCCGCACAGAGAGGAGGAGCCAGCAATGGAGTGCGCGGCGAAGAAAAGTCGTCGAGTCTGTGTTTTTTTCTGCCTGCTCTCTCAGGCGCCGAGAGAGGCCTACGTGAGTCTGCTCGTGAAGGTCGCGACGACCGAAAGCAACGCCCTCACTCTTCTCTCTCTTCGGCATCTGAGCCACTGGCTGGAGGCGACGGCGCAGGCAGCAGAGGCAGAGGGAGCTATCCAACTGTCGCCTTCTGTCTCCTCTAAACGCGAAGGCAGAGAACAGCGGCGAGGTGCCGGCGCCTCCCTAGAGCGGTTCCAGAAGGAAAACGCGGAGGTAGGACACCCTTTCTTCTCGAACTGAGCTGCTTCCTTGTTCTCTTCTTTCCACTTCTGGCTGCGTTCCCTTCATCCACCAGTCTCCGTCCTGCTCTGCGGATCGTTCCGCTTGTCTCTGTTCTCCGGTCGCCTTCACGGCCCATGCCTCCCTTGTGTCTGTCTTCTTTGCTGGTTTGCTGGTCCTCGCGCGCTTCCGCGCGTTGCGGTACGTCTTTCTGTCTCGCCGGTTTGCGTTTCGTCTCGCATCTTCTCGCTTACCTTCCCCGCCGGCTCCCCCTCTGTGCCTCCGCCCGTGAGTCGCTCTGCGCCCCGTCGTTTGCAGGCTTCGACTTTCACTTTGTTCCAAATGGTTTTCCTGCAGCTCCTCGCGGCGAGAGTGGCGGAAATCCTCTCCGGCAAACTTCCTTGGAAGGCACGAGCGGATGCGCTCGATGTCGCGCGGGTCTTCCTGCGTCTTTGGGGACTCGCCTGGGCAGTGCCGACAAGTGAGAATGTCTTGACCAGCGGTGGTGGCAAGCAGGCACAGCGCGGGGAAATTGGGCCGGAGCAGTTAGAAAACGAAGTCGAAGGTGAAGCTGAATCTAGAACAGATTTGCGAAACCCATTCTAGGAAAATTCCGTGGAAAAGAGAACAACTCACCGCTGATCGACAGCAAGCGTGAAGGAACTCAATCTAAGCACTCCTCAACACATCTACGGAAATCAAATATGAAGAAAAGATGAGTAAAATAAATGTAGATTGGCCGCCGCAAGATGCACGCGTGTGACGTGAGTCTAGACAGATTAAAATACGGAGACCTATGGATTTCGAAAACGCGAGACAATGACATCAGTTTAACCTGGACTGCTGTCGCAATGCCGGACTTGGGTCCAAACACTTTAGCGGCAGTCCTCGACAGGGAGACTTCCATGCGATTGACTCCACAGTCGCAGGTTTTGATGTTGTCTCGAGGTCTGCCTTGTTTTACGGTGCAGAGAGCAGACAGCTCCTACGCGTTTCCACGCGCCTGAGTGCCGTTGAAATTCGCCTCTACTTCGACGATGTCCTCAACGCCCTTGAAGACAAAAACGCATCCCTTTCTTCTTCCTCTTCTTCGTCCTCTTCTCCTTCCTCTTCTTCTTCCTCTTCTTCTTCCTCTTCTTCTTCCTCTTCTTCGTCCTCTTCTTCTTCCTCTTCTTCGTCCTCTTCTTCGTCCTCTTCTCCTTCCTCTTCTTCGTCTTCCTCTTTTTCTTCCTCTTCGTCTTCCTCTTCTTCCTCTTCTCCCTCTTGTTCTCCGTGGTTTTTGAGTCAGGACGGACGAGAGGATCGCGCTCGGCTAGTCACCGCTGCATGCGCGTTCATGGACGTCGCGATGAAGGTCTTCTCTCAGGAAGTGGATTTCCTCGAAGAACACATGCCCCGAGAGGTGGTGAGAATCGCGAAGTACTCCTCCACGGTGCCCGATAAAACAGCGCGACGTTCTCCTGACTCAAACCAGTTAAATGGATGCATGTCCGCACGTACTCGCAGCTCTATCCGAACAATGTTGTGTGTATATAGATGGCCGTATAGTTGTATATATAAGCGCATGTGCATACAACGCTCTATCTCTGTCTGTTCCACAGAAGTGAGTTTTGTGCCTTACGCTACGTGCCGGCGTATATAACTGTATATGCATATATATATGCATATATATATATATATATATATATTTGCGTACATCGCATTCAGAAGCATCTGCATCTCTCCTCCTGTTTCCTTTTATATGTGTTTATCTATTTGTATTTGTGGGCGCATCTTCTCAAGAGAGCTGTTGAGTGTAAAACTGCATGCGCGGTCTTGGCGCAGAGTGCGGGTGTTCCCGTCTGTCCAATAAACAATGGAGACGAGCGCCATACCGTGTGTGTTCACCTCTCTTCGACTTGGATGTCCGTTTAGTCTTCTGCCGTGACTGCCGTTTCTGTGTGGCTCTCTTCTCCTTCCGTATGTCTCTTGTTTCTGCTCCCTTTTATCTCTTTTTACTCTCTTCCTTCATTCTTGCCTGTAATGCTGCGTTTTTCCTCAGCATGGCTTGGTCGAGTCTGTGCACGAGGCCATGGAGGCGGTTTTCGACTTTGTGGAGGAGATTAGGGGACGGCCGTTCCTAGCGTGAGTGGCTCTTTGCTTCTGCCGGCGTCTTCTTCGATTCCTTGTTTTCGTGTTTTGTGTTTTTGTCTGTTCCGTGCCTGCGAACTCCCCAACTCGCCGTCGTTCAGTGTTTTTCCTTGCTCTCGCGAGCCGCGTCTCAACCGCAGGGGGCGTTGCTCTTCTTCACCTTCGTTGGGTCTCCGTTCGTGTCTCGCCTCCCTTTGCGTCTCTCCGTTTGTCTTCTCCTCTCTCGCCTCGTCGCCCGTTGTCTTCTCGTTTGCTTTCCTTTCCTTTCTCTCTTCGGTCCGCTTGCTGCTTTGGGTTTCTTTTTGGACTCTCGAAATCGCTTCTCCTCTTCTTCTCTGGCTTCTTCTCTCCTCTCGCCACCGTATGCGTTCCCCCGGAGTTCCGTCTTTGTCTCGCTGGTCGTCCCTCTATCTCCACTCTCCTTTCACAGTGGCTGGTTTTCGGCTCTTTTCATGTCTCTCCGCGTTCTTCAGCAATCGCATGCAGGCGGAGCTCGCGGCCTCGGCGCGGCTCTGCGGGGCCTGGCTAGCTGGCGAGCCGTCCAAGTTTGGAGACACCGTGAGGCGCCTCGGAGACGAGAACGAGTTGGGGGAATGTGGGCGTTGAATCCTCAGTTTTTGTCTCGAGCGTCTCCTATCCTTCTTGCCACCTTGTGTCTTTCTGTCATAACACAAGAAGATCCACGAAACATCGGGGAAATTACACTGAACAAAGTGCCAGGCTTCCTAGCAACTCCAAGAAAGTGTGATGGCTCGAAGAAATAGTTCTTCATCGCATGCACTTTGCCATTTCAAACGTCTTTTGAAGCGAATGGTGCCGTCCCCTTGAAGACGCGCAAGTAGGCTCAGAGCTGATAGTGAGAAAGGACCGGTCTAAGATAGGTTTTCTATCCCTGAAAAAGTGAAGGTTTCCGTGGCGTCGGTGTTTCTTTTCTTTACAAAAGTCTGGTTTACTCGTGAAACAGGGAGTTCCTCTTTCCAGGAGGGCGGCTGATCTGTGAATGAAATCGGCGTCCTTGGCGCATCCCTTTGTTGTTTGTCCTGCTTCCGTTTCTGCAGTTCCTCCGACTTCTCCCCGTCTTCTGCAAACACCTGCCTCCTGCACTTGCGGCGCCATTCCTTCCTGCCCTTCTCGCCTTTCCTAGGTGGGCGAAGCCACCCCAACTCCAAATGAAAAACGACAAGTGGAATGGACAAACACGCGGCCACCATCACACCCTAGGAAGCATATACGATGGTCTAGGTCTGAAGCCTCTGCATGCAGAAACGTCACCGACTCTCTCCGTCCCGAATAGTAGTCATGGAGTCTCTGCATGCAGAAAAGGCGTAGACAAGGCCAGGGAAGGGTGGGGGCTTCCGTGTGTAATGGGATGAAGCCACGCTTGCTGAGAGCTGAAACGTTTTTTTTCGTTTCGTGTTCAGAGAAGACCTTCAACTGTCGAAAGAAGTTTTTCTGTGCTTTTTTTAAATTTTCTCAGCTCCGACTGGGCCGTGTCAACAGGCGCGGCCGAACTGTTGAGCAGTCTCTTCCTCTTCCCTCAAGTGACTGAGCCTGAGCAAAAGAAAGGCAAGTGTTTTAAGTTTCTTTCCGGGATTTCCTTTGTCTCTTCGTTTCTGTGGTTGTCATTCTCTGCGTCGATACCTCGCCTGCTGCCTTCCTCGATCACTTTTCCCGGTTCTCAATCTCTCTGTATTTGTGTCTTTAACCCTTCCTATAACGTTTCTTTCCGCTCTTTCTTCTCTCTGTGTTTCTCCCGCCTTTTTCTCTCTTTTTTCTGTCTTCGCGCAGCTCTTGGCAACTTAAAGAGTGTCTGTTCCATACGAGAAAGGGGTCACTTTCGGCTGTCACGCGTCTCTGCGTCTTCGCCACTGTATCAGGTGTGTCTTCCTTTATCGGTGAATCTCCGCGCCCTTGAGTTGTCCTCTTCTTTCCCTCCCCTTTTTACCGTCTTCTTCATCTGCTCCGTCCTCAAGGACCATGTCTTGTTTTTCAGCTTTTTTCCAGATCCACACTCTTGTCTCTTCGCTGCTGGCTTCCGCTGCGCTTGATCCGCTCGTCCCGCCTCTGGAGAGGAAGGAAGGAAACGCAGAAATTCTTCGATCGCTCGCAGCTTGGCACGCTTCCCTCCAGCCCGCTGTCGACGCCCAGGTGCAGCTTCAGTGAAAAACATAACCTCCAGCACATCACATCCAGCAGCTGTGCCAGATGAAGACACAGTGATAAAGAGCTTCAAAAAGCAACAATACAAAGACAACGTGATATACAGATGTACATGTAATTAGACGTACATATATATATATATATATAGATATAGATATAGATAGATAGATATACACACATGTATTTATATATGTGTAACTATGTTTACGCATGTCACAATCGCTGGTATCAGCGTGCACGAAAACATGGCAGCCGTTTGCATGTTATCTACCGGACGACTCAACCGCATATATATATATATATATATATATATATATATATTGGTATTGGAGAGACAGGTAGATCAACATGCATGTGTGAATGTGTGTGGGAAACAATTGCAGAGGGGTTTGTGGTGCATGTGTCGTGTCGAGGCTGTGTTCGAAATATGCGTTGTCTTCTTTGCGTTTTTACTGACTCTTCTCTGGACGTCTGAAGTGTATCTTTTTGACGCTTCACGCCTTTTTCGAACATCATGTCGCTAGCTTCAGCTTGGCTCTCTCTCACCTGTTTGCTGTCCCTCATCTGTCGTTCTTTCCGCTCTTTTCTCGGCCCTTTGTTCCACCTGTGTTATCATTTTCTCGCTTTTCTGTTCTATTTCTGCCCTCACTCGTTGTCGTCTTTCGTCCATTCCTATCTGGCTAGTTCTCTCTTGCCCTTTCTGGCTTGTTCGTTTCTCAGCTGTCTCTGCCCGCTGGCGTTTCGCCCGATGAACTGCATGCGCCGAGCGCGTCGTTCGCCGTCCCGTCTGCGCTAACTCCTCAAGTGTTCGATTCTCTGTCTTCGCCGGATCCTGTGCTTCGCAAGTCTACTGGAGATCTCGCGTTGTCTGTCCTGACTGGCGTCTTGGTCTTTCTGACTTTCTCCGTTGGGATACTTCCTCCTTCCGATGAGCAAAGTTCAAGCGGACCTGAGGACCAGACTCTGACGTCCGACCGCACCGAGTTGAAGAAGCAAAAGAGCAACTCCCCAGCGGCCATCTCTCCTTCTTCCCTGCCCTCTTCTTCAACCTCTTCTGCAGCTTCGTCAGTTTCTTCTTCGTCGTGTCTGCCTGCTTCGGATCCTCTGGGTTGTCCATTTCCTTCTGCGTCTTTCGTGCGGAGTTGGTGGCCGCAACTGCGCGCGGAGCTCGGTGTCGGTACACCCGAGCAGGTATCTCGACAGCTCGAGGCCCGATTCGTGCCCTTCTCGCAATGGCCTGGCGAGGAGCAAAGCCCACTGAAAACTTTTTATCTGTGGAAATGCGACGTGGTCGGCACCGCCGCGGCCCTCGTCGGTCTGCGGTGCACGCAGCGTGCGCTTCTCGAAATTCTAAACCCGCGCGAAATCCTTCATTTGTGGGTAGGTGACGACGGGGGCCGACACCTCTGGAACAGGCCACTATCTCTCGCATTTTCCGCGACCGTCAAGCTTTTCGTGGCATCTCCAAGTCTCGTCTTCCCTCTCCGGTTGTACTGGTTCCCTCATTCAGAGACACGCATGGCTTTACTCTCAATCCGTTCGGCGCGGCAAGTAGCGTTTCATACATGTACAGGTGAAAACTATATATATATATATATATATATAGGAAGAGAGAGAGATACGTGTTCCTATATCTCTGTTTAAGCATCGTTATACTCATGTGCACCTGTACACTATATATATATATATATATATATATATATTTGCATTGATAAATAGATACTTGCTGCCATATGCCCGTTTATTGATATAGGCTTTTCGTTGTCATTTTTCTCTGTTTGGAGGGGCCGCATGTCTTAAACTGTGCCACGCGTGCCTGTGCGTGCGTGCATCACCTCTTTGGATCTGTTGTGTGCTTGCTTTTCAAATGCGGGGTTTGCCCCTCTTCTTTGTTTTCCAGTTTCTCTCAAGTTGTTTGTCTTTTTCCTGTCAGGGCGCCTTGGTCCGTCAGTGCATCGTCCTGACTCCGCGCGACTCGGATTCGCTGGCGCAGGTGGACCGTCCAGATGTTGCTCTCTGGTATCGTTCTCTGCGCATTCTGTCTGCTTGCGGCCCCAACCACCCGTTTCTGCTTTGGACGCTTCACCGGCAACTCACTGACTTCCAACACGTGAGCAGAGTATTCGCTTTTCTGCGATGAGTACGGCATTCAACTATTCTTCGGGGGTGTTTCTAGGCGTAATATGTGGATGACTGGTGGTACTCGTATTAACACGGAGAGCGAAAACGATCACTTATGAATAGGAGCAGTCGCCAGATTGCCAGGGATGTCGACATTCGGTTGTGGTTTTTTGCCCAGACGAACTCGACCGTGTGCTGCAATAACACTTTTGCAATCGGGAATCAGGGGACACTGCTTCTCTGGATCAGAAATGGAGAATCCACCCTCGCTTCCGTGTTGTATCTGTAGGTCACGAACCGGAAGGCAAAGGAACTCGTGCCCCCTCCCCCGCCAGTAGAGTGTGTGAACACTGACGAAGAGTGGAGCGACTATTCTGAGGACGACGCTGCCCTCGTGACGCATTTCCGCATATATTTGCGCTCGCCCTCAACCTTTGGCTAGTGTCAGTGCACTTGTGTCGCGAGAAACAAGTAAAAAGCACACGATGAGGCTCCACTGCGCGCGGTAAGGAGGCAGAGTCCACCGGGTTGTAGCTCGTGAAATGCGCTTGACACTAAACACAGGGACGGCGCATCGTTTTGGAACTGGCAACGAGAGTGTTGTGGACACAAACTGCGTCTTCCGTAGTCAGCGACTGCGGATACGCCGAGCGCAAAACACGCGCGTGTGATGTATTGACAACGTCCGCACCCCGCGGTTGCCGAAAGTGCATGAAAAAAAGATCTTGACAATCCACAAAATCCCAGCGGGCTTGAGTTGCTCAGTTCCTCTCGAAATGCTTTGCTAAACCAGACTGAATTTCGCGTTACCCCCTGGGGGCAGCACTATACGCTTGATCAGTCTCTCCCATCCTGTGACTCGGAAGTTGAAACATCCTCCCTGACACTCAGTCCCGATGCGCGACGGTTCCCGTCCTTTAGTGACATGAGGACGACGCCCTTTTCTTCCTTGAGTCTTCTAATCAGGGCGGTCTCAACCTCTCGCGCTTCTGCCTTGTTTTTCACTCTCACAACCAACACGCGGGCATGAGCCCACAGCGGCGAACGGCTGTGAGTTCGCAAACGCGTCTCAAGGCGTTCTGTTTCACCCACATAAACATTGGCACAGAACCCTGCCGGTTCGTCCGCACTTGCTCGAGAGCGCGTCGCTTCCTGAGCTGGGAAGTCCGGCGGCCGGCGCATAGGCACTTCACTCGCGAGATATGCACGCCGATGTGCATTTCGTGCCGCAGTACACGGAGCCACAAGCATATAAACACAAGCAGAGCAATCTTGCCAAGGCGGCGGAGCTGCTAAGCGTCTCGACAGGGCCGGTAGCTCGAGCACTGGAAGAACATCTTTTGCGGAAGCTATCTTTAACGGAGGTCTTTCGGCATTCGTATCGACCGAGTGAAGTGCGTTGTTTCGTGACTCTGCTTGGTTCCGAACACATTCGGCAGGCGCGTTCGCGCAAGTCAGTTCTCGGGTGGTTTCGATCATCGCCAACCGCAGGCGTGCAAGGAGAGCGTTAGAGGCCATTGCGGAAGACGCAAAAGCACTCATCACAGAGGCGCTTCGATTCGGAAAATCTACGATTCCTTGTGGCTCGGCGAACAAACCGATACCGCCACACGGTGTCGGTTCTCCGTTTGGCGAACCTGCATTCTCGGGATTGGGTTGGTGAAACGTGTGTAGCTGTACAGTCTCCGAGACATCCGCTGTCGTACCTTGAGGTTCCTGGCCGTTTTCGTTTCTGTGACGCGGTAGTTCGTCTGGAGGCTGTTTTGGGGTTTCGTGCATTTCTGGAAATCGTTTTTCCGCAATCGTTCCGCTGCTTACAATTTCATCGCTCGTTTCGGAAGAGATTCCCGTGTTAGCGCCATCCCCGTCTTTGATAACAGCCCCCCGAGAAACGCCGCCGATCTTACAAGGGATTTTCCCCTGATCTACCGCATCTAAGTGTGCTTGCAGTGCATTTGCTCTCGTGATGATTCCTGAAGGCATGCCCACTTTCCACGCAGTCTGCATGGCGTTGCTATCTTGGCAAATGCCGTCTAGGAGTTCGAACGTGTATAACCTATCATCACCGAGAGACCCTGCCGCGAAGTGCGTTCTTTTGTCAGAGTCGAGGGGGGAACTCAAGGGCTGTGAACTTTTGAACCGCGGTAAATCCCGTCCTCCGGTGAGTGATGCTGGTCCGGAGCAGCTTTCAGGAAGCACGAGAGAGGTGGGGTTTCTCTTGCGGACGCCCATGCGCTTGAACCGGACGTTCGGCTGAAGGTCGAGAGGGAGGCGGCTCAGTTCGTGATGAAGATGGGTTGACAATACGCCGTGGGTGTTCCCGCGGCAAAGCAGCTCCAAGGCCGCACCAACAAACCCTGCAAAGAAAAAGTGGTAAAAGGACGCGTTGCGCTTGGAATCATCAGTGCGTTGGCATGCCTCACAAAAATAAATCCAGTGGTACGAAAGAAATGAGCAAACACTCAAACCACAGCAACACAGAGAAGATTCGGTGTTTCCAAGTCTCGCAGACTCCGAGTCCACTTGTAAGAATAGGCACATTCTAACATCAGAGCAATGCAGATGGAGCGTTAGAGCTGCAGAGAGAGTAAACGACGGTTTCTTGTGACACCGGAGGGGAAGGAAAGCCTGCCTGTCTAGGTGAAAAACGACGTTCACGACAGAACATTCTGTCTAATCGACTGTGACACTGCCAACTCCTTTTTTCGCTAGACATGAAACTAAACGCCGATGGACAGTGCGCAGCAGAGATCGACTCAGAGATTCTCTGTCCATCTAGCCCGCTGTTTTTGTTACGTCGATTGGGTGGCGCGATACTCTTTCTGGGCTTCTCAGAGTCAACCTATGCCTGTCGTCAACCCATCTGCGCAAAGCCCGTCGAGTGCGTCAATCCTGTTAAATCTGTCCTCCAAATCGCAACCCAGTTCCACTTACCTGCTCCCCATTTAGGCGCTGTGCCTTTGCAAGGTTCATCAACAATGACAAACGGGGTAGTTAATGCAACGTCTGCAGTTTCCGTCCGGAGAGAAACACCGGCATCTGAGGTGTCGCTTGAGAGCAAGGAGGCGGGAAGAGCCGCTGTTTTCTCAGGTAGGACTTTACCGTAGCTCCGTGCCTGAGAGAGGATGTTGTGGAGCTGAGACAATTCTTCATAGAAAAAGGATTTGTTCTCCAAGGGCGAGTCGTGAGCCATGTACGACGACGCGAGGAACGCCCCGTACCGAGGTACCGTCGTGGCTGGCCCACAGGGGCAAAATAAACCTGGGGGAGAAACGTACAGAAATACGTGCGTCCACTTCAGCGCTTGACAACGAAGAGGAAACCCTCGCCTCTCAGCCTCTCTGCGATGCGTTCCAGAACATGAACCAGATCCCGACCGAGCCACAAGCGCCAAGGGGAGTGACAAGGAGCTGTTAAACACGAGTGTCTTTGCTCACCTCGAAAGGAGGGTACTAACAGCAGTAAAGAATCCGTTCACGTATTACGCCTACAACATTCCCGATGCAGAAGATCCTTGATGCCGCAGCAGAGACAAGAACCCTCCTTCCATGTATCGACATTGCACATGACTGTTCCGTGCGTAGAACCACGCCTTCCCTCACAAGTTGAATCAAACTGACAACGTCCTCCGCTGCACCCTCTTCCCAGGCACATGCATGCACAAACGAATCCCCGCAACCCATACGGAAGACTTCTCTCTATGGTTCTGTTGTATTCTTGGCTAGCACCATGTTCGTCGTCTTACCGATGCATGTTCTAGGATTCACCGCGATGCCACTACAGATCCCACATTGTGCCGACTACCTCTGATGTATGAGTATGCGGTGTTCAGCTGATTCCATCTCGACAAGCGTCATCACCCGGGCAATCTCATCTCGACCAAGATCCACTTGCTTCCCTCCTCGTTCTTACCTGCGTTTGCGAGGACGACGAGTGCGAGAACAGACCGACAGAAGGTGCTTTTACCGGCCATGTTCTCCCCCGTTAAAACAAACAACCCGTGCATATCGAAGGAGTAGCTCACAACCTCCCGCTCCTTCGACAGCGAGCTTGATGCATGCGCCAGGAGCGAAGCCGTGTCCTTCTGCACCTGCTCTGAGAGGGGGTCCCGACTCTGTGTCCTGTTTGCGTTGGCAAACTCATCGTCAGTTGGAAGTTCTTCGTTTTTTGTCCCGGTCCTTCTCGATTCCGCTATTCGGTTTGTGTCGCTTCCGCGATCTTCTCTGTCCAGTAACGCGGCACGGTCTCTCTGGACCGCACGCTGGCGGCGAAGGGTGTTCAGATCGGGTCTACGCATGTAGTATGGAGTCAAAGTATCGACCTTGAGTTCTGCTTCAGCATTTGGGTCCAGGAGCTGGGGTAAATGCCACCCATTAGTTGCCGCGAAAGTCGAATGGTGGCTCAGACTCTGTCAACATCGGCACAGATAAAGCTTTCTTCTGGATTGAAAGACACCCCCAGACAGAAATGTGGTGGGCGGCATACCAACCGTCCTGAGGTTGCTCTCGAATGTTCATTAAGGGCTGTTCGCGGCAGTTAGCGGAAGGCGACTGTTCAGCGGCCGACGCTCGTATCTGCAAGTGTTTTAGTCGAGGTCGCATGTGACTTCTTTTCCACTTTCAGAGTGAAACAATCCAAATCGAATAAACCGAAGCAAGGGTATGTTTTTGACCGCTCTTGTCTCCTCTCTAGGTGGCCTAGCTGACGAAGACATTTCTTGTCCATCTCACTCAAAACCTCAGACCCACTCACAGTGTTCTGCAGAGAACAGGACTGAATCTGGGATGGATCAGTCGTCAATCGAAAGTCTCGAATGGAAACCAAAAGCGTAAACTTTCCGCATGCAACATCGTTATTTCAGAGCGGTTCACCGTATTCTATCCTTGGCGCACGAGCATCAGCTTCGATGAACAGTGGACATACCTAATCATTGCCCCGTCGTACCTTGACTACTTGCCTACTCAGGTGCTACGATGATCAGTACATACTGGTAGAGCTCATCTCTGAGACAGGATGGGGAGCATACACTACGGCGTGGACAACTGGTTGAGATTTCGAAGCTCGTCGTTTACCCGATCCACACTCTCTTGTTAGCAGAGCATAGTGGAGATGATAATCAGTTCGAAGAGAACCAACTGAAGGCCATCGGCTGTTTTCCCGCGATGGTCCACCGTCACGTTCCTGCCTTCAATCTCTATGAAATTGAATGAAGTTGATACTGGGTTGCACATTTTAGACGCTGACCTTCGCTGTGACTTCGAACAGATGACGCGTTTCTTCTCAACTTTTCAGTCTGTTCCCGTGCATACCTGGAGAATGATGATGAGGTGGGCCGCCAGCAAAATGTCGGGCAGCAACGGCTGAAGATCTCTGCTGAGTTCCCTCAGTCTCTTCTCAACTGCAGAAGCTGCGAAATTCTTCGCCGCAGTGTACGCTCGTGAACAGGCTGCTACTCGAGGCGTTGTCCATGCGGAGGCAATCTGGTGACCGTGTCTGTCCTGCAAGGAAACACGCAAGAGATGGAAGACGAAGAAGAAATTTGATTCACAACGATGCCAAGGACGCAGCACTTCTGACTGGAACAGTACCATGCAGTTTCCACTTCTCCCAGACAAAGCGTCCCAATACTCCTGTCTCAGAGGGAGAACGTTCAGTACGACGGTCTCCATATCAGCATCTAGGTATCGCTTTCTCTTGCTATTGAGACGAGTCACACACTTCCGCAGTCACCGAAAAAACGTTGCCACTCGGCGTAGGTGCCCACTGGTAGCGCCGCAAAATGTAAGAGACTCTATTTGTCACAAGCGGCGAGTTTAACACTAGGCTGCGCGCGTGTATGCGCCTCTGTACTGGACTGAGAATCGAAGGTTTAGTCGCGGTAACGCGCTTCTCATTTCGCCCTTTCAACCATCGATGTCCGTGACCTTCCGAACTCCCTGCGTCCGCTTGAGATCTCAGCAGGTCCTACCCTAGGGTGTTCAGGCGTCTTGCTCCAGTGTGGAGTGGTAGCCACAGCACTTCTTTGCTCGTTGGCCTCTCTTTCGTTTGTCCCGAATTCTCCTGCATGCAAGTCGGTGGCTCTCTCGGTCACACGCAGCCCGCTGCCCATCCCCTCCTCTCTGGACACAAGCGCTTCCCCTGGAGTCTCGCCCAGTGCCTCGAAGGCCTCGCGGCAAGAACTCCTCTCGACTCCGTGTGTCACGGCGTTCGCCGCCTGCGCCTCCGCGACTCCACACTCAAATTCGGGGGTCAGAGCAGCAGAACTTTTCGCGTTCTTTTCTCTCCCGTTTCGACTGATGGCCTTCACCGGTTCCAACGGGGGTTTACCCTTCTTCAAATACACCGACTCATTCAGCGTGTCGCCCCAGAGTTTTTTCTGGAGCGCTGCAATGAGGCGAAGCCACTCGCCAGCTGGTCTCCCGAAGTCGCCCGACTTTGCCGCAGCCAGCCGCTGGCGCTGGAGAGCCGCGATGCTCGAAAAGAGAGCTGCGGGAGGAATCTTCAGGCGCACCGGTGTCTGCTTTTCCAGCAGCCAGGCGAGACGAGCTGAGGGCGCCGCGGATCCCTTCCCTGGGGTTTGCCTGCGCTCCAGAGCGATGAAAAGGTCGACGACGTCTCGTGCTGTCAGCGGCGTCTTCTCCCCCCCAGGCGCGCGAGAGCGAGAAGGGAGAAACTCCTCGAGTGTACAGACAGCCGGGAGAGCCGGCATCCTGGCTGCGCCCGCAAAGTCCTCGAAAATCGACACCAAAAGGTCGTCCACCGCAGCCGCCACAAGTGCATGCGCGTAGGGAACGCAGAATGGCTGGATATGCCCACGAAAACGCTCCTGAGAGACCGAAGAGACAGACAAAAGTGGAAGGGAAGAGATGACGAATGGCGCGTGGTTAACGACAGACGGACGATCCCGGAAAGCAACGAGGAAGTAGCCAACGGCAAGGAGCTCAAACCTGAGTTCTGAGATCGTGTCTGGAGTCTCAAATTCGTCACAGACTGCTCGGTCCGTTTACCTCGCAGAAGAATGGAGAACAGACCGAAATGGTAATCGACGTGTAGCATGCAATCCGTAACGCACTGGCGTTACCAAGACTGTGCAAATCTTGAATTTCAAGATCGTATGACACTGAAGTCCATCCGTCCACCGGTCATGTTCTAGGCTTCCTAGGCTTCATATGAAGATTACTCCCACAAGAAATCAATCCAGCGTGTTTGTGAAAAAGTTGTTTACGTTTCTCACCCTTCCCATTTCCAGAAAACTCCCTCGTCTCTCCGCTGTCGATCGGGGTTTGTGCCACCTCAAGCTTCACGCACCCCGAGTGCATGCAGACTCTCCCTCTGGCTCTGCACGGGACATTTCCGCGTTTTCGAGACCTAAATCCACCGCCAAAACTGCCCGTCTCCGCGACTTACCATCCGCTTGAAATAATCGTCGAGAATTGGCAACAAACCTCGAGTGCTGCTGCTCGTCGCGTGACCCCCTGCGACGGTCGCCATCGCCCGAGCAGCGGCCTCCTCAGCCGCCTCGCGAGCTGCTGCAGCTTCCGCCACTGCACGCGCAGCCGCTGCTGCTGCATCTGCGGCGCTGTAGATGTCTCGAGAATCTCCTCCGAACGTTGAGTTCTCTCCCGACTGCGCAGACTGCGAGTGGGGAGAGAGATTCTCAAAGGGCCTTCCCTGCACCTCAGATGCCGCCAAGCGACTCATCTGTTCAGCTGCAGCGATCGCCGCCAGCGCTGCTCCCTCCGCTGCTGCTTCTTGTTCCTCTTCTTCCAGGAGAAGGACCTGAGATAAAAGCACAAAGAGGAGAAACAAGACGGGTTTCAGGTTTGCGTGAAACGAAACAATTGGGTATAGAGTTTCCGTTTGCTGCAAGGGAAAAACAAGTATCGACCAAGCGCGTCAGACGAGAGCGACAATTCACCGTCAGATGTAATGCATGATCTGGGCTTCGAGCTGGGTGAGGAAACTCAAATAAGGTTACACTGAGTTTCAGCCATGAGGGCGATAACATATGGCAACACACACTGACGCACAACAAGA
Organism: Toxoplasma gondii ME49; assembly: GCF_000006565.2. Lineage (NCBI taxonomy): Eukaryota > Apicomplexa > Conoidasida > Eucoccidiorida > Sarcocystidae > Toxoplasma > Toxoplasma gondii. The sequence goes on along the minus strand of NC_031480.1, from coordinate 1,259,618 downwards.
CTAGAGAGCTGATGCGTTTGAAGACACAGACCCTCTTTTTAGACCGGGACGGATGGTGCATGCGCTTGAGTAGATGCCGTGGTACACCAGCCGTAGACACACATCCGGAAGGAGACCGTCCCTAGTTATGAACTCGTTTTCTGGTGTTGAAATCTTGAATCTCCCTGGTCACGCCAGATACACAATACCAACTGAGGAACAAACGAAGAAACGCAGAATGGAATCAAAGCCCCTGGTAGACAGCCAGGCTCTACAAGCAGAGAAATCGTTTCATTCATTTCGCGACTGCTTGTGCGCGACTGGCACCGCTGCATTCACAGGGAGTTGAGCTTCGACTCTCTGACAGACTAGTTCGGTCTACCTTTCTATGTCAAAGACAACGGATGTCGTGGTCTGTTTAAACTTAGGTATAGCAACGTGTATTAACGAAATTGGATTTAATGGTAGTCCACGTACACCTCCTGTTGTGCATTCCTGTCGTCTTGTTGTCGGTGCTCGCTTGACTTCCCTTAACGCGAGTGGAAACATTGATTCATGTATTAACCCTCGAGCACAACCGATGAAGATTAGCCTTGGTGCCGGAAGGTGCGCATAGGGAACACCTTGGCCTGTCTTAAGTAGTTCAGTGGGGTGGTGGTTTCCAGCATTTTTATAAAGAACTTGGTTGTCTGTATCTTATAACAGGAGTCCTGCTCAGTACCGTGCTGCATGCGCGGTGAGTTCGTCTTTGGTTTTTTTTGAGCGGGAATCGCCACGAGGTTTCATTCGGTTTAGTCTCCAGAAAAACGACGGACACTTGGAAACAAACGGCAGGCGAGTGCTCTGTCTCAGGCACTACGCCGTCTCTGTTTGCGAGTTAGAGTACACGCTTCTGGATCGCGGACCCTTTGTTCAGAGACACTTTGTTTCCACTTGGGGTGCGGTAAGTCGAGTGACAGTCTACCTACGATCTTTAGGTTCCCAACAACGCCGGGTGATTCTTTCGTGAGGCTCTCGTACCTGTTCAATCAGAGCAATGGCCTTCTCGACGCCTTGCAGGAATCGCTCCTGACAGACCTGCTGCTGCGTCTCATGTTGGAGAACGGTGAGGAGGGGCTTGAGCAGAGAAGGAGGGTACCGACGGAGGCAGTAGCGCGTAGGTGCGAGGAGAGTCAGAACTTCTAGAAAGAATCTTCGATTGGCCTAGAAAAAAAGACACACATCCAACTCGACAGGGGGAAAGCCGTGGCTCGTTACAATTCCTAAACGAGTTCGTACTGACCGCGCAGGGAGCGTGGAAGCGTCTGAAAAGAATCGAGGGTGAAAACGCGGTTCGAAGAAGGAAACAACGAACTTCCCAGTGGCTTACCGAGCGTGACGAAATTACTTGCACCAGCTTCCCGGCGTCCATGACTCGGACTGAGGGTACGAGAAGCACATCGCTGTTCTCTGCATGCGTCGCCAAATTCTCTGCGCTGCTGTCTAGGGCGGCCGCTTGTCCGCTCTGTGCCAGTCCTCTTTCGGAAGACCGATTCTTTGCAGAGAAGTCGGTCGCTCTTGGGGGCGATTGACAACCGACACAAACGCCGTCGCCTTCTTCCTTCCCTGTCGGAGCCTGTGAGCGTTCAGCAGAAGGCGATGAACTTCCCGGAAAGTGCTTCATGAAGGTGGAAGACAGTCGGCTGTCTGTACACCCGAGACGCAGCAGCTGCCGAAGAATGTTCTGCACTGCGTCGGCGACCGCATGCGGAGGCGGGAAGAGGAGCAGCCTTTGAATGAATCTGGAAAAACAGAAAGTCGATCGGGGACATCAGCAGCTGTGGCTAGGGGAGGAAGGACGCGGACAAATCTGCGAAGCAAGGATCCACGCGAATTCGACGCTCTCTCAAGCGCTTGAAAGAGCCCCTTTCGCAGGCAGGCTTTACGACTACACAGCACTCCAGTCCTTCGAACGAGGATCAAGCGTTCTAAGTGATCTCTTCTCCCGACACCGGCTGCGTAGCCAGCGGGCAGCGTACCGCGTGGAAGTGACGGGAGCGCCAGGAGGGAGGGCGGCGAGGTGAAGAGGAGGGACGACGAAGGACGAAGTGGAAGCGACGGTGTTTCCTTGTCTGCCTGAAGGTCTGAGAAGGCCCAGCTGCGATGCCGTGGACACATACAACGGATGCGGTCGGTGCTTCTGTGGCCTCGCGAGGAGTGGCGGAACTTGCTGGCTGTGCGGCGAAACGACTTCTCCGCTGTTCTGTCGTGGCGGTTCTGCAGGCGACTCCTCTGATGCAGAGCGGAGAGCTGCGTCAGTTCTCGCGCGTCCGTCTTCAGCGAGTCCGCGCTCTAGAGTTTCAGCCTGCCTTCGAGCATCCTCTGCGGACAGGGCGGCAGTTGACAGTTGAGGCTCTGGTGGAAAGGGCGCGCGGTTCTCTGGAAAAGACAAGGATCCGTTTCGGGCAGGGGGAGCTTGAGAGGCCCCCAGCTCGGATGGGGACAGCAGGCAGGGATCTGCGGGACTCGCAGCGGGTTCCGGAACCGCCACAGAGGGAGAGAAATAGTCCAAGTGCGAGCGAATGGTGAACTCAGAATGAGGCACTTGCAGAGAGGCGGTCAGGTGCCGCAGCACGGCGCGGTGGAAGGCCGACGGCGAACTGTAGTCCTGCAAAAAGGCAAAGATATTTCCTCGATAAAAGTCAGGAAGTCGCAGGGCGAGTGTACATTCTCAGGAACGTGCAGCAGAAAAGTCATCTCAGTAGGATAGGACACAGATGCTTCGCCACGTGACCAGAGCAAAGCTCTCCCATTTCCACTGCGCCGGTGTTGTCTAGGAGACAGAAAGAACTCGGTTGCATGCACCACTGGAGAAGCGATTCAGAGCTTCTGTCGCTCTCCGCAGCCGTTACGTACCCGCAAGTATATTTTCTGGAGAGAGGGAAAGAGTCGCTTGGCCAGCCGAGTGGTCCCGTCGTCTCGCACGCCGAGCGCCGACATCTGGTGTACATACAGCTCGCCTCGAGGTGCGCCGCCTGTGGCCGACGTAATTCGCATTTCAACGCCGTCGGCAGTCAAGCCGCCCTCCACTCTCAAAGTTCTCTGTGGAACATCGATTTCTCCGCAAGCGTAACCTGCACTCGGGGAGTAGTACAGCGAAAAAATCGGCTCTGAGTCTGGAGTGTGCGCTCCTGAAGGCAACGGAAAGGAAACCGGTGGACCACGTAGTGCAGGTATCGCAGTAGAAGTAGATCTGGTCTACGATCAGACCTAGACCGTGGATTGCAACCTTCACGTTATACGAAGACGTGTTCTTTGTACAAATGCTGCCGAACTGGAGAGCTCAGTCGAACAGCCCGAGACAAGGCATCTGAAACAGTGGGGACATGGCGCGTGCGGTGGTATCTGTTGGTTTCGCTGCTCGCGTTTCACAGAGTTTCCGAGCCTCTGGGATGGCCACCAACTCACAGAAGGGAGACTCGAGTGAAAATGCGCAACAATAGAACATGTGGCATGTCCTGAAGCATCCACAATCTATATTCGGTGCAAAAAGAGAGTCAGCCTGCAGATCTAAAGGACGTCCTTAAGAAGCGTTCGTGGCATGTTCGGACTCTGCGTCTGTCAGCGATGCGGAGGTCCAGCGATTCAAGTAACCCTTCACCGACCCACGTCGGGCTCTGAAACTACCAAAGCAGATATACGGAATTTGTCCAGCTTGGATACAAATGCAGGTTCTCACATGAACACCAGTCTATGCGGCTAGCAGAGTGAAGGCGGCCTCTGCGTTGCAGCATCTACCGGTGTCTCTACAGATCCCTGTAAAGGTCCATTTCGCCTCTACTCAAGACGCGACACGGTCTCTCGAGAGAGCGGGGAAGACAAAGGTTGTCAGAAGGCATTTGTAATAGCTCGGAAGCGGATGCGAGAAGAAATCACATTTTGTGTTGTGTCACAAAGTGTCTAGCTTCAGGTGCTGTCTCGTTGATATCGCATGACCTGATCACGCACGGAAAGAAACGAATAGTCGCTATTTGAAGTGAGCTCCGTGTGAACAGGTCAGATCACCGAATCGGACGATATATGCACTGAAGGCAGCGGAGCCAGCTGTAAACAAAGGACTGGACAGCAGCTACCGTAGCTGTAGACGGACGCGACTTCGAGAGCGTCCACGTCAAACCTCACCGATCTCGCCCTCATAAAGAGGCATGTGGGCTGGGAGATACAGGGGTGAAGAAGGAGAGACAATTTGCGTAAGGAGGCGAAGCTTTCGATTTCCAGGTGCGATTGGAGTCGCCGCCACAGGAGACGCGAACTCCTCAAAAACGGACACGGAGAAGCCCTGTGCAGAGACAACGGAAAGAATGTCCTGACGAGAGAGTTGCAAAAGAATGTTGAACAATTAAAGCAATGATGCAGACTCAAAGATCTAACGCCTCGCAGGTCTCAACGGTTGCTGTGATCGCCCATTTACACAGTCCTTAAGTTGAGTGCATGAGAGGCTTTGCAGCTCAAGGCAACGCTGTAAACAGCAGTGTTATGAATCGGTTGCCCGTATTGAGGCGTCTGCGTCTGGTCGGTCCATCAAACCAAAAGACGCTTGTAAGCAGGATAATCCATTCGAATGTGACAGACAGTTGGCAACTGTCATCACACGTGACGTTAAAAGGCACCGTTAAGCGCATGACAAGGAAAGGTCACCCGCGATTTACACAAACCAGGTGCCGTAGCTGTCGATGAATGCGAATTCCAGAGTTTATCTCTCCGACACTACATAAGCTGTAAATGCTCGTTCTGTCATTCGTTGACCGTGTTTACTACGGGGAATCGAGAAACGGAATATCAAGAACACAGGCTGTCAAAAGACACCGCGAAACCCGCTTGCGGAATCTAACGGTTGCCTCTGGCCATTTATGTGTTTCTCGCCTGTGCCTTGTTCGCTGCTGACACAGCCTCAGTCCGCAGCGAGGTAAACACGAAGAAAAACCTGACGAGCTCTGTCAGATCTGTACAAGCGATAGAAGCGGATTGACAGAGGAGAGTGCGCGACGGTGACGAGAGTGAGAGTCGACTACGAAGTTAGATGACACCAGGGTGGCGAATGTGCCAATAGGCAGCTTGAAAGGGTCGAGATCGACAATCGAAACTCACTTCACTCGTTAAACAATCGAGCGTTTGCTGCAGGTTTTGTTTGGGGCACCCCGCCTTTGCCTTCCCACCCATCGGATTCAGCCCGCAGTACTCCACCAGCAAAACAGCATCGAGGCCGTATGCCTCGAAGAAGTCTCCAACCTGCAAAAGAAAGGCACCACGTCAGAGCAAGGAAATCAAGACTCAACCAGGTGTACAGACACCGCATACCGTCGCCAGGAACCCCGGTCTAGGACAACTTTGCTAGTGCTGCTCAAAAAGATGGAACGGAGAAGGCGAGACAGCAGACTGGCGGTGCCAGTTCAAATCACCACTGCCTGAAGCGCGGGGACCGAGACAGTTTGCGATGTTGGAATTCCTGTGACGCACACACTTTGGAACTTGCCTGAATAATCAGAACTTTGTCGGGCCGAAGTCGTTTTTGTTCTCGTACGAAGACGAGGAGAGGCGGCATATGCAGCGAGTCAGGAACCATCGACGGATGGTCGAAGGAAAGAAAAGAGAGCAGCCGCCGGGAAGCGGGACGGGAAAGAAGCGGCAGCCTTGCCAAGAACGTCGGGTGTACTGCCACCGAGGGAGGCGGGCAGCTTTCTGCAGAGGAACGCAGAACGGAGCAGTTTTCTTCCGCTCTTCGACTCGGCTTCGGTCCCAGCAGGTTGTCGCGCGTCGGCGCTTCCGGACGCTTCTGCGTGTGGAAGAAGCGGCCGGACAGGCGGGATGCGTTTGAAGGGAAATGAGTCTGCCTGTCTGAAATCGCGTGAGGCAACTGAATGGTCGGACGTGCGAGGCGTCGGTCCGGATGGACAACAAAAGCGACGCGTCGAGAAGAGGCAAGAAAGGGCAAGCTGGCGCGACAGCCACGCAACTGGCCTGCTGCGTCCCTTGCAGCTGCCGAAAAGAAGTCCAGCAGCTGATGTTGCCCAAGAGTGGCCCACCCTCCGCAGCTGCTGTCGCGTTTCGCGACCTTCTGTAAAAAACTCTTGGACGTGCGGCCGTGCATCTTGTTCGCGGAAAGCAAGGCATTGATCGACCAGTACGCTTGCGGAACGGAGCAGGCTAAACCCTGCCGGCAACCGCGCTGTCGCGGAAACATTTCCATCAGCAGTCTCGCGTTGACCTCCACTGAGATGCACACAAGTGAAAAGAGAATCGTCTGCAGTTTCCAGCGATAGCGCGCGAAAGAAGCGGAGCCGCGGAGAGGCGCCCCCGGACCCGAAGCGGGCCGCAGAGCGCGAGAGGCAATGGAGCAAAAAAATTCCTGCCTAGAGGAGAATCGCCATTCCTGGTCACGGTCACTGCATACAGAATCCCCTCCCATCGTGGGTCTGATGAAAAAGAGAAAAGGACACCATTGTGGTGTGGAGCCGCGGTGCCGTCTCGGCTTTCCCGTTGGTCAATGCAGAAGCGCGTCCCCAGTGACTAGAGCCGAACCACCGGCGACTCCAACAAAGGGGCCTTCTACTCCATTCAGGGGTGTCGCATGGTAAAACTGAGTTCTCTAATCCATGGCACACCTCGGAAAAACACTACTCACAGTCGTGGAATATCTTAAATAGTCGAGCGCTCAAGAGTACCAAGCTGCAATGCCCAGCTGCCTCTCGGACAACACCGGTGGACTAGGCAGCGCATCAAGGAGACACCCCCCAGAGGCGGCCTTACTCCAGAACATGCGAAGGATGTCACTGTTGATGCAAAATCAGGGTACTGACCATCAAGTGAACAGTTTCTAGAGTATCCACGTGGCTCCAAAAAGTAAAGTATGGCCCCACATCAAACCGAGACTAGCCTGTCTTCGTTAGAAACGCTCGTGCCGATGACGTCAGTGCATGCACGCTGCAGACACGACCCAAAGTAGCTGATACGGTGAGGAATGAGCATGCTGCCGATTCAAAATCGTCAGTCGCGGCTACAGCAGTGTTTTATGTACATCCTCGTTTTCTTTTTATTCAAGAAACCCAGGTAACATGTGCTTGAAGGGCGGACTTGGGTAGAATGGCCCTCGAACGTTGGTGCCGAGGGGTTCGGTGCAGCCTTCCATCCTGGGCTGTAATGTGTCTTGCGTATTTTCTCTGCGGGCCTGCAGTCGGAACTGCCTTCATAGTCCCTCAACGCAACCTGCATAGCTTTACCAGGAATTTCCGTGTCCTTCCCTTGGTTGGGAAGCGATGGTTTGCAGGAGATGCAGCTGTGCAACACTGTAAAGGCTGGTTTCAGCAAACGGGACTCTCCCCTCGGTCACTCCCAGGGAGTGTCGGCCAGGTGACGGCCTGGTCTGCGGTCACAGAAGGATGTCCTTCTTTCGAAGATGCAGTCCATGAAACTTCGCTTCCTAGTGACTGGGTGGAGAGGAGTGAACCCACAGCTCTAGGGGCGGATGCGACACTCTCAAGCATTCCATCCGAGCTACCTGAGCCTGGAACGCCGCGGAACAGCTTCTCATGGGGCACCCGGAAAAGGTACTGACGAGAGAATGCTTTCTCAGAATTGATCCTTCGCCTTCTGTGAGAAACACTGTCACGAGGACTGCAATCTTTTCAGGTATATCTTTTCTGTACAGCTGTGCAGCGTTCACGCTTTTGACCGGAGGGTACCCGTGATGTGACTTGCGGGTTGGGTAGAACCTAGTCCAGCTGTCTGTCATCTTCTGAACGGGAGTTAGGAAGCCGTAACAACTAATATGTGCATCGCGGTTTCTCCGGTGTGCGCGTGGGCAGGTCTTATGCAAGGGTTCGGCTTCCCCCTGGTTCTGGAAAGCTAACGATCAACAACAGAGACGCAACCGACTATCTTCAAGACAATCCATGGTGGATTCATAATTGCATCGCGCCACTCATGGAACTGCAGCTGGAGAATGAATTTGATATCATTGCGGAGGTAAGCCACGTTAGCTAGGTTCGGGTGACAGTCGATATGTTTCGCAATGATTTCTTACAGCGTCTTTCCTACGTTTTTGCTTGCCTTCGACATCAGGCCCACGGGGGAGGCCTGGGCGGGCAGTCTGGCGCAATCATGCTTGCTGTCGCTCGGGAGATTGTGCGACAGCGACCGGAACTGCGACCCCCTCTTCGGCGAGCAGGTTTTCTGACCGTAGACGCAAGGAAGGTCGAGAGGAAGAAATTTGGTCTTCGGAAGGCGAGAAAGAAGGAACAGTACAGCAAACGGTAGGGTGCGTAGGTCATGACACTGCTCAACGTGTCCGGCAAACCCGTTTTTTCCTCTACCATGCCATTTGGTAGCTTTCTCCATCGAGAAGAAGCTGAAGAATGAACAGCTCGTTCGCGGCTCGAAACCGGCTCGTAAAGGTCTCTGCCGCCACATTAGAAGGTTTTTGTGGTAATCTTCGTAGCTTGTACAACTGTGCCACAGGGCTTGTTATAGTAGTACTCGTCTTGAGTGATGGAGCCGTTGCGTCCAGGTCGATGTCCAGCCTGAACGGGCACCAGGTCCACCTGGAAAACGGAGGCGATCATTTGCATCGGTTTAATAGCAACGTTTGGGCTACTCCGGGTGACTCACGGGTTCTCCTCGAAGTTGCTGATAATTAATGTTATGGTGTAAACGCGTGTATGTGAGGATGCTGCTAATGGACTGGCCTACCTGCAATAGGCGTTTACGGGTGGCAAGAATCCAGCCCTCCTCACCAGTAGGATTGGACGGTGAACCTGTTTGGTAACCAGATTTGAATCAATTTCTCGAGGAACAGGTCAGCAGACTCTTACCGCTGCAGAAATGAGCTTCGTTTTGCCGTGGAGTTCCAGGTGCATCCGTGGAACTTGAAGCATTCTGCTAAGAAATAGAACCACATAAGTTGGTCCATGCACTCTCCCAGGCTTACCAAAACGAAATAGGAACAGGCGGGATTCTCATCGCACCTATGTGGCAAGCCGCCATATAGAGACTTCACAAGAGGGCAGCTCGTCTGGTCGCTTACGCTGAGGCGGCATCGGAGAACGATAGCAAACCCGAGACCACTTTGATACGGTTTTCCCCTGCACATATGCCCTGCAACCCGACTGTGTAAAAATGCTGGATTATTGGAGGGCTACTGGCTTACAGCGCTAGTGTTCAGATGCACTGCATAGTTCGGTGCAGCGGCTGCGGAATATAAACATTTCTTATCTGTTGTGAAGCATGCTTTCACGAGATAGAAACGCACCACGAAGGGTGCTGCCTTTCACCATCAACACCCAGTATCCCGTCCGCGTCGACCCCATCCATCCTTGTCCTGAGCCATTTCAAGCCACAGACTGAGCACGGTGTCAGTAGTCGAAGTCGTGGTTTCCTACCATTACAGTACCTATAACAATCGCCGTTTTCTGGGACTTCGGTAATCTTCGCAAACACGGCGCACGTACCAGCTGGCTCCCGTGCCCGGCAGCACTCCCGTTTTGAAACCTGTGGGCAGAGGTTCTTCGATGGTGTGTGCGCGGCCGTACGAGAAAAAACTGCATTCTGGGTTCTCTGCGCATGCCTGTCGAGCTTCTTCAACGCTTTTGGCCCCTGACTACGGAGCAACACTGACAGTAACGCAAGGCAGAACCTTTTTTCATTCAACATACCGTCGATATGTCCTCAGCAAGTTTGATAGAGTTCCCCTCACAGTAGGTTCGCGTGTGCGGAACAATCAGGAAATCATCTGCCGGGGGTGCCTGAAGAGCAACGGCGCCTTCTTCCGCGGGTTCTTTCACCTCGGCACCTGCCTTCGACTCGCCCAACGATTCCGCCGCGTCTGCGTTTAGCAAGTTTGTTTGAGAGTGTAGTTCTGGCTCTGCAAACCGTGGCCAGTTCTTCTGAAGCCGGGAGGGTGGCTGATGAGAACTGATTTGCCTAAGTTTAGTGAGATGTCGGGGGCCTTTCTCTAAACTGGAAAGTCCCTTTTCTGATGGGGCACCCCAAGCACTCGTAAAACATGCACTTGCCCCGAGCAGGAAGCAGGCAGCCGAAAGGAGCCTCATTGTGAATACCAGGGAGAAAAAGAGAGCAAATACACGTAGGTGGCTTTACACAAAAAACTGAAGTCTTGCGACTTTTGCCGCAGTGTGTCATTGGCTGTATGTACAGCGGGCTTGAAGCACCACAGCAGTGCCACAACCGTGGCCGATACTTGTTTTTGAACACTCGTTGCCTGGCGGATGTCAATCACAAATACAAGATAAATTCTTTCGGTGTGCACGAACACCAGCCTGAACACAGCTCGATATATCTTCTGGTGGATCAAACTACATGCCTTGGTGAAAAGTAAGAATCTGCGCGCTGTTGGGTGCACTACACAAAACGCGCGGCGTCGCTCCCTGCCCGCAGTTGATGTGCTGAAATGCTAAATCTTATCGAGTCCCGTGTTCCGAGCAAAGTTAAATCGATTCAACTACATGTACGTACAGACCGCAACAGTTTGAAGCGATACATGTAAAGGTACGGCCTAGTAGGCATTCGGATAGTAACGTGGGACAAGGTTCATGACAGCGCCGGCGCTCTATAAAACTGTTTGCCTTTTGGTAGTTGCGTTGACACTTAGCTCTCCTTCGCGATGTCTTTGGGTGACGCCATTCCTGCGGTTGCCGGTCAGTTCTAGCGCTCCACGATATCTGTGACTAAAGGAAAAAACAGTAGTGTTTGTCCTACGCAATACGCTTAACGTCAAGGATGTAACGCGGTACATAGTAGGACGACGGAAAAGGGCAGCATCCGAAGCAGAGTCTCAGTTTCGCGTCTCTTGTGCGGCAGATTCTGTGTCATCTACTTTGCCATACGTATTTTCAACAAACCGTTATCGTTCACATTAAAGGAATCTGCATTTCAAGTTATAGTTACTCTCAGTGTACCCAAAGAGGCGCACGTGTAACCATCATAACGGCGCCCATGGAGACCTATCACGCCAGCTCTCTAGAAGCGTAGTCACGGTCCTAACTCCTGTGAAGACAGAGCAAAAAGCCATCTCCGAGCGACCACGTGCACTCGCTCCGCTCTCACTCATCCGGATCGGCCACATTCCCCGATTGGTCGAGAGCCTGCATCTTCTTTTCCTCGAAATACTCTTCCTCGAGTTCCCTCAACGTGGAATTATGGACTTTCACGTTCAAAGCTGTCTCTAGTAAAACGTTCGCATCCAGTTGACTAGGTGTCAGCTTCAGTGCTTCCAGAATTGCTTCGAAGGAAGCGGTGAACAGATCCTCCTGCAAGACCACACAACATGACCAACAGAACTCACAACAGGCATGCATTTTTGAAGACCCGTTTAGTTTTATCTGGTGGTACACTACCAATCGGTTTACGACGTCATGCTGTGTATGACCCGGTGCCGTTAAAATATACTCTGGCAATGATTAATAAAGAAAGGTACCACTAACTTTGGGGGAAATAGAGCGCATTTCTATTTGTGAGTGCTGCTATGAAATTGAGTGACAGGGCCATTATCGGCACGCAATTAAGACACCACGCGTTGCCGTCGAAGAGGAGAATTCTTTACCTGCTTGATCTGCAAAATTGCCAACGCTGTGCGAAAAAGCATTTTCTCTCCATCATTGAGGAAGACATCCCAAATCTTGACAACGCAGTCGAAGGAGAAGTTGTACGAGAAAAGCGTCATCATCCAGCTGCTGAGGTACATGCTTGGCTCTACTCCTTCATTCCGGAGATGAACGCTGAGGCTGTATGCACGCAGAAAAACGTTTTATTGAACTACAGATCTCACGACACCCTCACAACGCAGAAGGGTGCCCGGTCTCTTGTTGCATCGATGGCCGCTTCGTGACCGACCAGTCTGAGTGGAAGCACGCGGTCGCTCCCTAACTTCAGAAGCAACGAAGCGAGTCCTTCCGGCACAGCGTTGCCTACGAAGGAACGTTCTAGGCCAATGTATCGCTCACCGGGGCATGTGTTTTTGTAACAGCCGTTGGAACTGGAAAAAGTACTTTTCAAGCGTCGGCAGGCCAGGAGTGAACAAACCCTGCATATTGTGCTTGTGAAGTAAGCAGACGAGCATATAGAAAGCGTCCTCTTCGTTCATATACATCAGAAGGATGCCGCTTAAGAAACCCATTCCCTGACAGTATCCTGCACACATGAATCGACAAGTGGATCACAGAATACGTACAGCACTATATTTCGTCCACGGTTTCCGCTGTATCCTGTGTGGTGGCGAATATTCTGACGACGCAAGCTTACCAACGTCAGGGTTGAAGATAGCATAGGCCTTTAACACGTTGAACAGTGCCTTGAGGGGAAACACAAGTAACTCCGTCGCATGCAGCACATGGTGGAAACCGTAGTGTTCCTCTGGGCGCACACAGCTGCGAATCGACTTCATTAGGTGTGGTCTCCGATTCAAAAACGTAACGTGACGCTTTCTGATCATAACAGCACGCAATGACAACTGGAAAAGAGATCCAGCTCTATCTCACCTGCTGTCCCTTCTGGTGCATGTCCCGGAACAGAATATGCTTCGGAAATGTTCGATTTATATCCCTCGCAATTATCGGGCCAAGATTTGTTAGGCTGTCCTCAGTCCAGATTTTGGAGGTCACCAGCTTGAAGTACATGTCTGGCTCGTACCCCGCTGAAGAGAAACACACAGCCAACCGGAGACAGCCATGACTCGAACGCGGCGCGCGTTTGACGAGATAAACCGCTTCTCTAAAATTACAAATTGTTTCCTGAAACACAATAACGCTACGTGTGGCACTCTGAGAACCTAGGCGTCTCCGTGACCACAAATCACCTCTTGCAGTGGCTCTTACCTTCTTGTTTCATCTTCTGCACCCCCGCGAGAAGCTGCCACACGACGCCTCGCAGACAGTCAGGCACACCTGCCCTGACTTTCTGCTTGAGGACGTGTTTCTTCTTCTCCTTCATTTCTTCTCCATCTACGCACAAAAACCGCCATTGTTCCAATTGCCGCAGTTGACTCATGTACGCAGAGAGCAGCTTCCGATCCACACAGGCAGCTGCTGTCCCTCCAGACGACGCGCTATCCTCTCCATCTGAAATGAAAACACACGGCACCAAGCGCTTAATGATGTGGCCAGTTGGTTTAAAGAAAGAAGCGACGCTTCAGATCAACTTAAAGGGATGACCGCCTAAGAAACCCACTGAACATGTGCATCTACACTCCCTCACCCATGTTAACTTCCAAGCTTTCCGCGAGTTCCACCCTCCATAAACTGGTAGGCGGTGCCCTGCCCTCGCCTGCCTCTCTGGTGGTAGTTCTGCCCAGACAATTTCCAAACGGAAAAACGTACACCTCGAAAGGGGGCCCCCCACGTATTCCGGAAAGACTATTTACATTGGGAAACGAGCATTTTGTAACGGCCTGCCAGGACCAAAGACCCGCACGCGTTATCCCCGCGTAGAACTGACGCGCGTCGCATGGCCCGTACAAGAAGCCACTCGCGAAAACTGTTTTCCCGGTTACACACAGCACAGCCATTTTGAAGTATTTCTTGCAGGAATTTTAGCAACTACATGCGAACCTATCTGTTACAGTGAAGACGAGCTCGGAAACGGTCTAAATCTATTCCATGTGCATTGCAGGTTAACATCGGAGTGGAATCTCACGTGCCCTCACGAAGATGAAGGCGGTCAGTGTCGTTTCCAGGCGGTCAGAGTGACCGTGCACGCACCCTGTCGCGGACGTCTTTGCTCCTCCAACGACGCGGCAGATCCGCGACCCTTGTGTATTTTCTTCGGCTCAGAAAAGCCATGCGCGTAGTCACAGAGCGAGTGCAGGTCAGGGGGAAAGAACGCTTGCGGGCGAAGTGTTGGAAACAGATAGGAAAGCATGTCCAGAGGTTCAGGCGACGCAGCGACATCGCTGGAACAGTGGTCGGGCTCTTCTCGACAATGGGGACGTCGAGTCCATTTTTCTTCGATGGAAGGCGAGAGAGACCTTCGAGCTGCGGGCACTTCGACAAGCGGCACAGAAGCATCCCCCTCCTGTTGGCCAGAGACGTGCCGCTGCAAGCCACCGTCTACGTATCGTTCGGCCGCCATTTCGGCAGGATGCAGCAAAGGCTTTTTGTCACGGTCCAGCCTTAGAAAAAAAAGTTCTTTGTTTCCCTTCCACAGTCGGATGTTTTGTTCGAGATGCACGGCCCGATTAGTTTGTGAAAAATCGAAACAAAGACGGATTTTCAGTGTTCACCAGGCGAAAAAGGGCTGGCGTTTTTCCGTACAATGTCGGATACGGACAAGTCATGTGAGGTGACAGCAGTGCCTGCGCGCTGGGAAGCCGAGACAGCTCATGGACAGCCGTGACGCAGAAACTGGATTTTCACACCAAGCAAATCGCTGAAAAGGTGTACGTCTGGGGTCGAAAACAGAGGCTTTGGGGAAGAGGTATTGGCGGAACCGACGAACCAGCTGGTCCCTCATACGATAGCGACGCGAGAGGGGACGTTACGCCAGCAAAACGAGGCAGCTTCAATTTCGAGCGAAAAAGAAGAGGTATTCTTAGCGAAGTGCATGTACGAAAGAGCTCACACATCACAGCGTTCATTTGCTAGAGAGCAAGGAGCCTGGGCATTCGCTCAAGGGGGGAGCGGTGGTATCTACGCCACCATGCAAAACGCAGATGTCAGCTTCTGACTTTACAGTGGTCAGGCGAAAACGCACGTGACATCGAAATTCCTACCCCAAAGCAAGATGTACCTGCGTGTCCCGTAGAGAAAAGCGAAAAGACTGTCAACCCGCGAAAGAAAAGACCCAGCCGGAAACCGCCGGACTGTGTATTCGCAGACGGAAGAGCCGCAGACAAGGCAGCAAAAACCGAATGCAAGCAACACAGATCCAGTCTGCTCCGTTCATATCGTTATTCGCTAGAGGTGGAGAAACTGACGCGGATCTTTCGAGGATACTGGTAGAGGGAACACACGTTTTCCCTTCGCAAAAGAGGCGAGGGAAGAAGAACAGACGTTTCCCAATGAGAGAGAAAGACGAGCAGATGCGGAAAAAGGAAGGCTGCTAGAAACTGCTTTGCTGAAACACTTGACTCTGTGCAAGAAACCACGAGAGTACGGTGAAGAAGGGGCGGCAGTGCCCAACTTGCGTCAGAACGTGTCTTAACAGATCGAACGAAAAGAAACACATTCCAGATAGAAGAAAGAAAACGTCTGAAACGAACATCTGCGTCCATTTTTTATTCCTTTCCACTCTTCTTTTCTACCGAGCCGAACGGGTGTAAGCCCGACACGGAGTTAGGCACACCACACTATTGAACAGCAAGAGAAAAAGTGGCAAACGCAATGTTTCTTTGGAAGACGAACAACTTCGGGGGCGAGTTTCCTCTCTACAAAAGAAGGCATTACGCAGAAGCCTGCAGTGGTACGGAGCGAAAACGTCCAAGAAACGTACCTTTTCTTTGGCACCGTCTCATTCATCGACGGCAGCAACACGCGCTCGCTTATGGGAGCGCCGCCAGGACTACAGAGCAAAAGCGGTTTTCTTTGACTCCAGTCAACCGGATGAAACGCGAAAACATTTTCAGTTTCTACGTCATGTTTCCGACTTAGGTTCCTGTCCTCTGGAGAAAAACGTGGACCGAATTTCGCCGGGGTTCTCGTTTTCCGTAAACACCCACTCGCTGCGAACCCCTGCCCGCCTCTGTGTCTCTGTGTCTTGCGCGGCCTTCCCTGGAAAGGATCGTTTTTCCACGAAGCATGCAGCGCGAAAACGCGAGGATTCTGAGAAAAGGTGAAAGGGGATGGTTTTGCGTCAACAGACGACAAGACCCGGGGGCGGAGAGGTTGACGCGAGCGCTTGCCAGAGTTTCTCTTGGAAAGAAGCGTCCAGCCCCCATCGAAAACTGTTTCCTAGCCGCCTTGCGTCTTAACTTGTCTACATTCACTTCATGTTATGGTCTCTCAAATCGAAGGGAAGTGGCTTTTCCTCCGTGCCGACATCAAGACAGCGGCCGCCTGTCGCGCGCTCTTCCGACCTTTTGAAACGGTAGAATCGTTTTATTATCTTGGGTTTTCATCTCTTTTATCACAAAATACACTTAGCGAAGATACAGACTTTCCTGGGTAGACAATCCCAGTTGCACAGCTCCCCATCGTCAACTATCGCCGCCTGTCTTGTTCGTGGCCTTGTGACCTTGTCGAGAGTCGACCTGTTCGATATTTTCCTGAGCCTTTGATCCGCTTTTCTCTTGAATCGCTTCTCACTTTTTTTCTTTTCATTTCGACCAACGTCGCGGGGACTGTGGCTGAAGTCCGCGAGACACGTCGCAGCCTAAAGTGGAGTTTTTCCGTGTCGCCTGAATCGACCTCCGGGACCTGCGTGGCTCTTGTAAAAAGAAGTCCATTTCCTCAGGGTCTCGACTATTGTTGACACTCACGACTCTTCTGGTCTACCTTCCACAAGACCGGACGGTGTTCACGGGTCGAAGGGATAAAAACGGTGGCTTGTTCCTGAAGTTGCTGGAGTCACCAAGTCGGGACCACAAAGACGCAACAGAGTTTTATACCGATTAGACGGAAAAAGTGCGACTCTTGCCTCGTCTTCCCGTTCCTCTGGCTGTGCACCTCATTTCCCGACCAGCGATCACCTCATTAAGCACATAGACGCGAAAGACAGTCAATGTCGTTGACTTCAGCAAGTACTTGTATGCCATCCACCGTTTGACTTGCATCAGAGGAAACGTGTGGAATTTATCCTCCGCTCGAATCGCAGCAATCGCGGCACTTCCTGCTTCTTGTCAACCCTCGTTTCCGCCTCCCCCTCCTCTGCGGCGTTCTCCCTTCTTGGACGGTCGCTCCTGCCTACACAAAGATTAACCGTGAACTGTCTTCACCGGGGAACCTGTTTCACCAGAAGCCTCTGTGTGGTCGCTACAACTGAACGCCACCGACCATCTTTCTGGCGGCATCTCCGCAACGAACTGTCGCAGCAGGTCACCTTCTTTCACGCAATGGATCATCAGTTCTCTCAGAGTCAGTTGGGCATGGGCGACGGCGGCTTCGGCGGCAGCCAGTCCACGCGGTCGAAGCTCGCGGTGTTGAGCGAACGGATTCATGGTTTTGAAAAGCAGATGGAGTCTGAGGCCAAGCAGAGAAGGGAGAGTGAAGAGAGTCGGGTTATTGCGATCAAGGAAGCCATCACGAAACTGGAGAAAACTCTCAATGCGGAAATCAAGCGCCGCGTCGAGGCGAACAAAGCTCTCCAGGCAGTGAGTCGGAAACAGGAAACTTGAAACATGCAGATTGGAATTTCCATTCAAATGCGTTTTCGTCTCAAGCTCGACGTCGGCTTCTCGGCGCGTGCGTAGGATCTCCATGTTTCGAGTGTCTCTGTTCATCGTGGCGACCGACTTCTTCCCTGCAGAATTCTGGAGTGGCCTTGCTTGGACAATGTACCCTCCACTAAGTACTAGTTTGACGGTTCTAAATCGTAAGGCTAGTGAGTTGTTACTTGGAGGACTTGCTGTACTTGGTATCAGGAGTATCCTTAGTTCTATAAACTTCCTTGGTGCATGTGTCATTTTGCATCTTTCTTCCCTCAAATCCTTGTTTTTCGCGAATGCAAAAAACACGCCTGGACGTCCAGAGAGAATTCTTTCGTTTCTCTGCCCATCTGTCTACCTCGCGTTTCGACGAGTGCCTGCAGTCGACTCTTGTCTCACGAACAGCCAAGTCAAGAGCCCTCTCAAACGTGTGTGCTTCATCATTCGCTTTTCATGGAGGATCCTCTGTTTTCTGTGCATCTTTGACTACCGCTTGCGGAGGCAGACATATTCAAATGTTCACAGGGGCATATTCATGAACACACAGGTGCAGATGTGTGTCTGTGTGACTCGCGACGAGAGTGTGCGTCTTTGTAGATGGGCAGTGGAATGTGGAAGCAGGGTTTGGCCTCCTTCGATTCCGTCTCTTCTGGGTAGCTCCCGGCGCAATTACCACATGACAACCTTTTCAAACATTGGCTCTCCACGAATAATCCGCGATCCGGAAGTGTACAACGCAAATCAAACAGGGACATTGTAGTGTTCAGGATTCTGAATAGGACTCCCGTTAGGAGATACTGACATCCGTTTTCTCTAGGCTTGCTCTGCACCTCCGCCACCTTGCTGGACTGCTCAAGACGGGTAGAAATGTTCATTCAAGACGGCAGGGAGCCACGTTGCTGTAATGCTGTCGTGGTGTAGCGACGCGTGAATCGGTCCTGAGGATTTCTCTGTCTGTGTTTCAGATGTTTGAAAGCCAGCTGCTTGGTGTCCAAGACAAGCTGTCTTCCATCTTCGTGGAGAAATTCGACCAACTGCAGAGCGCTCTCGACGCCCTGAATGACAGACTAACCGTTGTGGAACGCGAATCTGCGATCGAGAAAGAGAAACAGGCAAAGGAGTGGGAAGAGAAGAACGTCGTCATCTCCAAAGACATGTCCACGATCAAGGTAGGTCCGATGCGGACTCATAATGAGGCATGCATCTTTCACTGCTGAGGCAAAAGATATCTCTAGAATCGACGCCACCAGCGCTGGCGCAGAGACTCACCCAGAGACAGCCTTAGGCTTTTGGGGGAATGCAGCAAGTGCACATTTGTTTGTGTCCTCAACTGGAAGAGATTTGTAGATGCAGTTCAACGACGAAGTCTGTCTCCTCAAATCACGCGATAAGAAGGGAATAGACCGTCCAAGGACGCATATGTAGACAGTCTTGCCTCTACTGAATATGACTCCAGTTGGGAGGACATACCGGCAAGCAAATTTTTCGTGGTTGCTCTACACCACTCCAAGCGTCGGGTGGTTTTCTCACGAGTGTGCATTCAGAGGGTACTTACACCGGACGGATACACGCTTAGAAAGATGTTTTTGCCTTTTTCTGAAGACAGAAAGGCTGCCTGTGAAGGGTTCATGCACATAGCCAGTGATTGGGCTTGGACACGAGTTGGCAAAGGTTTTTTGAGCAAAATATATGCCATCTCAGGATCAGAAAAGGAAGACTTGTGCATTCTGCAAAGGGTGGCTTTCCGGGCGCCAAAACTGCAAACAGTCGCGCAGTGTGTTTGATCACTTTTCCCGGGGATCAAAATTCCCAGATCGTTCCACAGAAAGTTGTGCACTTGATTTCCTGTTTTTTTTCGACTTTCTAGGCAGCGCTCGAGACCGAGAGTCAGTTGAGACAAGAGCGAGAAGTCCAGCTCGCCAAGAGACTCGGAGAACTCGAGTATCGCACAGAGGGAAAATTCGAAGCGGAGAAAGTGAGTGCAGCAGAAAAGCGAGTTTTCCATCAGATCTCCCTCGTGCGAAATCGACTTCTGAGCCAAATAAAAAGTCTGCAAGCGCTCAACAGTCGTGAATGCGTTGATCTTTCCGTCTCTTCTGGAGCTTCAGGGTCTTTCGTAATGGTTCTCCTGAATCGGACACGTGTCTCATTTTCGTTTCGTACGGTTGAAGAACCTACCCGGATATTAGGCTTCTTTTCCTTTTTTCAGTACATTCATGATTTACCGAAGCGATAGGGACGGGGTCGCTAAGACCCCTGTGCGTTTCGCTGTCCCGCCCTAGTTCTTTTCCGCCGGCATAAGGTTTGCTCAACGTGGCCCCTCGAAACTGCGCTTGTTTTTTAGAACACTCGCCAGCAGAAATACGAGCAGGCGCACGAGGAGATGGAAGAGGCGAAGAGAATTCGCGAGCGGAACGAAGAGAAATTTCAGACCTTCGTCTTGGAGGAAATTGCTGCTCTCAAAAATGGCCTCGTCCTCGAGTCTCAGGTGCGCAGTTCTTTGTGGGGTTTGTCGACCTGCAAAAAGAGTTCACACACTAAAATATGTGCTTGCTTTTGAAACGCTTTGACGGAAATCGTCCACAGTTTAAGCTAGCCAAACCGAATCGACTCCTCCTTCGACAGGCAAGACCTATAAAAGAGATAGCTGTTCACGAACCCTTTGCAAAGGAACAGCCAGACAGGCGGGAGGCATGCAAGCACACATAAATCCATTCCCGCAAGTTCCTCCATGTTCAGGGATGTACACCTCAGACTATGTATTCGAGTTTCTGAGATGATCTTGTGCGTACGGGGGTACTTACTTTCAACACCGCACAATATGCTAAAAACACCATTCATGTACGGTAGGAAGAGGTCTTACGAACGGTTGGAATTAGTGAGAAATGAATTTCATCCAACGGTATGTCAGAGAGTGACGACAGAATAGTGGGAGAACAGCACTTGGAGAAGACTCAGAGCGTTTCAAACCGACACGCAGAGCACCTTCCCAGCGGCTTGAGATACAGAGGAGTGGGAGGCCGTGCCTCTGGTGTATTTTACAAACTTTCGCTCTCTAGAGAAATTCTTGGTGTATCCCGGCAGACCGAGTTCGTGTTTTGTGCGTCGTGTAGGCCCGAGAAGGAGCAGACGATGATATCGTCCAAGCTGTCAACCACTACACGACGGCTCTGCAAGACGCGTTGCGTCTCGTCACGACAGCCTGAGAAAAGAGTCTTTCTCTGGTGTCTGAAATGGATGCCTCTTTGCGAAGGAGTGTTGTTCGGAGTCCTTTGTTTACAGCTTCTACCGTCACGCTCATGGATATCTGATGGGTGGTGTATGCCTGGTGACAGTCACGCAAACGAACTCATGTGTGTGTTGTTTCGGAAGTTGGTTCTTCAGCAGTCAAATGGGACACCGTATGAAGGTCTATCTCTCTCTTTTTGTCCTGTGAAAGCATTCTAGAGAACTAAAACGTCGACCGTCCGATAGCGGACGCGAAAAAAGGGACTCTCAATGGAATCCGAGAGTAGAACCAAGTAGCAAATCCTTTTTTTGTGTTTCTCTACCCAAGCTGACAGCATCTGTTTTAGGTCGGTGCGTATGTTGGTGAAGATGTCTCCGTGCAGATGTGGGGATGCATGATTCTCTGAAACACCAAGACCTTTTCTGCAGTTGAGTGCTGGAAAGACACTGGCGTCCGAGTTGCAGTTTCTTTTAGCTGCGTGGCCGAACGAGGAGCCAAGAGTCCGGCCTGTGCCATGT
Organism: Toxoplasma gondii ME49; assembly: GCF_000006565.2. Classification (NCBI taxonomy): domain Eukaryota; phylum Apicomplexa; class Conoidasida; order Eucoccidiorida; family Sarcocystidae; genus Toxoplasma; species Toxoplasma gondii. The sequence goes on along the minus strand of NC_031480.1, from coordinate 1,238,548 downwards.
GACATTTTTGCTTTCTCGTCCGGGTGGCACGCTTTCTTGAGACCCGTAACACGTGGTGCCTAGATACTCTGGTTCGGGTGTACCTGTCGCTCGGAATCCAGAGACGTTCGCCTCTTTAGTCACGGCTCTTTCGTTTTGGCTGCTGTGTCCGAGTCGTCAAAAAAGTTGGAGACAAGACCTAAAGCCATGGAACCTGAGCAGGAATTGGATTTTTTCCTTGCTTCGGATTCTTGTGTTGCCACAAATGGCAAAAGATTTCCTAAGCACCTTCACATTTTCACGAACAAAACCCTGCACGCACCTAATTTTTCTGTACAAACTACAAATACAAGCATGTGTGTGTCAACCGGGCATGTCTGCGTATACAACTAGACAATCCTGCGCATTTGCATTCATTCTGCTTCAACTGAGTCAAAAAAATACATTTTAGGTCCATCTGCGCATATGGATGCTCGATCATGTAATGTTGAGCACTAACTTGCTTGCTGAAGCAAGCCTTGCCTTTGAGGCACGCGTCGCTCCTGACTATCCAGATATATAGACGGATATATGCCTCGCTACATCTGCATCTCGCAGAAGATGAGAAGAGCTTTTTGTATTTCGTTTTTGCGGCGGCTTTGCACGTAGGCGGGGGTCAGTTTTCGAATTCGAATGAGACGTCGAGATAGCCATCCCAGTCAATGCATATTTTCAGCTGCAAGAAGACAAACGCTTCATCTGGCTTTTCTTCTGCGAAAGGAGAACTGTTGAGGCCTAGCGCACTCGTCGTTCGGGCCACAGAGTAGTCTTGCATCGACACGGAGAGACTGGCGTCGAGACCGAGGGGCGTACGCTGCGCGTCGAGACGCTTTGATTTTCGAGAAGTTTGCTTTAGCTTGGCTGCCTGAAGTTTTTGCTCTTTGAGGATTTCCGACTTTTCTCCGAGGGTCAGTGAGCCGCAGAGCACAAGCACTTCCGGTTCGAACGGTCTGGACGAGGGAGAGGCAGAGGCGCTTGTAGCAGCGGCCTTTGCGTCAGACGCAAACGACTCCTCAAACAGTTTGATTAGTGTACCCACGGTGGCGGTTTCTGCAACTTTTCCACTCCGCTTCAAGCCACCGAGGGCTTCCAGCAGCTGCCTGTCTCCGGAGTGCCCGAAGCGGCGGCAGATTTCTTTGGACGGCAGAGAGACATACTTCACCCACCCAGACAAATTGTTGTACATACAGAGGTGGAAGAACATCATTCCGTACCGACGTTTTGCGCACTGAATCATGATCAAGGAGAGCGGAGTGCCGCAGACGAGGAGCACATGGTCGAAGGAGAGCTTGTCGTTGTACAAGCAGTCTTCTACGTAGGATATGAAGGGCCGAGGTTCTTGGGTTGGCGCAGCGGGCTCCTGCTGGTCCTTCAGAATCAAGCAAGGTGACCCACGCACGCACTCGACTTCGAGCATAGTCGCAATCAGTTTCCCATCTGTTTCGTCGGCCAGACGTCGGCGTTTCACCACATTTCGTCGCGTTTCTCTGCGGGCGTTATCGGAGAGTGGACTGGTCCCGCCTTCCTTGGCCAGCCGTGACATGTGCCCTCCTTTTTCCGAACTGGCGCCGCCTTCTCCTGTCCGGCTTCCTTCCGGAAACCTTATCGCCGCGATCGCCGTGTACAGACAGAGTGGGAACTCCATGTCTTCGAGCATGAGTTTGACCACCACATCTTCTTCGTTGATGATTGACACAGTCACCAGAGCCGTGGTGCTATCGCTCACAGGAAAGTCCCCAGTGTACAAGTGCCTTCGTGAAGCAATTCCAGAGTTGTCAGTCTGTGCCTCCCGATCTGCAGATCCAGGTCCAATGGCCTGTCTTACGTAACACGGTTTGCGAGTCCAAGCGCCTCCGCCTTCGCTCTCTGCGCCTCTGTCAGCCAAATCTTGCATGTGCTTTTCGAGCTGCGCGCGCTGCTCTCTGTCCAAAATCTTGAGATCCTGCTCCACGCTGATGAGACCCGTCTGGATCTGAGCCAGTCTTGCGGCCGTCTGCGCGTGTCGAGTCTTCAGAGCTTCTACGGCGTTCATGACTGCCTCGTAGGCAGCGAGGAATGCCTCTTCGACTCCGTCAGATCTGCCGGAAAGACCCGTACCGCGCCTTGTTTGGTGGCCCGTCTCTCCAGCCTCCCCGACGAGGCTGTTCAGGATGTCTCCCCCGGCTTCCGCATTCTCTTCTTCCTCAGCGAAACATAGTAGTCTCATTTCCTTCATGGTACCGCACTCATCCTCCAGCGACTCGATGTCCGCGCGTTCTCCCTCCAGTTGCCTCTGCAGAATCGCCTTCTGCTCAAGAAAAAAGTTGTGAATCGTCGCCAGAGACAGACACGTACCAGTGCTCAGTTCCAGCGATCGGCGGAGACGGCTGATCTCTGCCTCTAGAGTCCCTACTTTCCACTCCAAGCTGAACGCTTCGTCTCCAATGTCTACCTCCTTCCCATCCTGTCTTTTTCGACTGTCCGGTACTCGCCTCCGCTGCTTCGAGAGCTGCAACACCAAAACAAAAAAAACGGTCAGCCTTCGTCAGAGAAAACTACTTGAAATAATAACCAAAGTCGGCCACCAGTTGGAACGTTGGGCTTTGCTCATTTGTTGCGGTCTCATGAAATGGTTACAGCGAAGAGGGGCACAGACACGATAGAGCTGGTCGAACACAAAGAGCGGCGGAGATTACAGTAAGTGTAGAAGGAAAGAGAAGGCGAACAGGCCCAAATCAAGACAGAGATAGGAAAGAGCACGGGCAACCTTCTAGATCAGTAGATCGTTACATAACGAAAGCGAAAGCTTGGTGGTTAGGCAGAAAGGCTTGTTGATAGACGGCGCTGCAGTGACACACACTGGAGAAATGCAGGCACTCCCGAGTCCATCCCACACCTTTGTTTGGAGAACCCTGTTTCGTCTTCGATAGTATTTCATCTTCTCATGTGTATTCCGGTAGACGATCAAGAGACTTTTCGCGATGTCTGCTTGACTGAAGGACGGAGAGAGGACAGCGCCTTCCTGCTCGAGAAATCGCCGCAGTTTTGCTTCACTGAGTATCCTGTCCTCTCCATCTCTACCCCGCAGCAGTTTGCTCCACTGGCTCATGCATGCGCGGCCGCCAGGAGCCCTACGGGACCTCAGCGGATATCCATCTGACACTTTCGGAATCGGAGCCGCTCTCTCTGTAGCTCTAGGAACCAAGGGATGCCGAGCAGGTGGCGCCGGCCCGCTGAGAAGCGCCCCTGCTGGACCTTGACTGGTGCCTGGGAAATTATCAAGCAATACAGTGACTCGCGCGTGCTTCTTGATAACCCTAGTAAGGGGTATCCAGTTGCACTTTTTCTCGATGGCGAAACACAGAGAAATGGGGAGATGGGGGGAGGTCGAATGACAGGAGCTGAGAGGGGAAATCGAGAGAAGGTTAAACATTCCAAGAGTCAGAAGACATGACACACTGTCTTCGCAGCCTTACCAGTAGCCTTTCCGTGGGCGGCGAGGGCGCGTCGAATCTGGACGTTCTCTTCGTAGAGTCGTTGATTCTCCTGTTGCAATGTGGTGACAGAGATAAGAAGTTCTTGGTGCAACCCTGGACTTTCCATTTCTGGAGCAAATCTTTGCCCAGCTTTCTGGGCCGACGTTGAGCGGCACCCCCTATTGTCAACCGTCAGTGGCTGGCCGCGAAGGCCATTCAAGGACCGCTTTTGTTTCTGTGCTTGCTTCTCTGCCAGTGCCAGCTCGAGCTCCGCATTCAGCATGGCGATTTGATCGAGGACGAAACGATCTGACTCAGCCGCGGCGGAATCAGGAACTGGAGACTTCTCCGCAAGCGTCTGCCGGAGACCGTGGTACTGACGGAGGCGGGACTGGGTCCGAGCAACCTCAGCGTCGTCCTGTGTGAGGCAGAGGAGCTTGAGGTCCCTGATCGTGGCGCCGTACCTTTCCCGTTCATCGTTTACAGCTCGCTTCATCTCCTCGTTCGCGATCCTGCATCGTTCGATCTCGTCTTGGAGCTCTTGCAGCGTTGACCCTTTCTTCCGGCCACCCTCCGATGTTCCTTCTGGCCAGAGGACTGCCAGGACGTGACCCGCTCCGACTTCGACCTGCTCTGGCTGAGCACAACAGTGCAAAAAAAGCATCTCCTCCGTAAAGTAAGAAAGTATTCACACTTCTTGACTCGCGATCCTCGGGGGCTCTCGTATGCTCAACTCCGGGAGTAAAGCCTTACTGAGAATGTCTGAAGTCGACGAGCTGTGTCTGGATCAATTCCCAGTCTGCGCAGGCGTTCTGCTGTCTCACAGCGCCTTTCGTGTTCCGTCGTAGGCAGACCCGGCTGAGGGGGCCTGCGAGAAGAAGCGGAAGAGGTCGGGGAATTCAGAGGCGGCAAATGAACCGTTTCAGGTCCAATGTCTGAATCGTCTCGCCGTTGCTCATGTCTCGTCGGGGGTGACCGGAAATTGAGCGGGGGAAGCTGGAGGGGCACGAGATACACACAACATGATGGATTTGAGCAAAGATCCGTTGTATGCAAAAGTGATGTACCAATAGCTGAACTGTAGTTTCCCACATCAAGTTTCGACACGCGTGTATTCTCACTGCTTGAGCAAGGAGGAGGAAGCTGCTACGGATACGCCCAGTTGATCCGGGGGATCAGGAGAGGAACATCTGAAGAAGTGCATGAGTGGAGTGAAGCGCTGAGAAACGCAATGGAACGGGTGTGTTCATCCACAAGAAGTAAGAGGCAAAGTGAGCATACGCCGAACACAAAAGCCAACTGAGGGGCCGCTCTAATATACTTTCCTTTGTACGAGTGACGAAATAGCCGATTCCGCCGTGTTTCTCTTCCTCTAGCAAGCGACCGATCATCTCCATAAGAAACTTGGAAAGATATAGATTCGGTCACGTTCCATACGATATCATGTATAGGAAAGGGTATCCCTAGCCGTTGCACGTTTAATGCTGGGCCAGGACAGCCTCCGCTTGGAGTATCAAAACGCACTTTTCCATCTTTCTCGTATCTCGCGGACGCCAAAACCGGTGCGTGAACTTGCAGCATTCGTGATCCTCTGTCGAGTGACCGAAGATATCTCAAAGGTGACACGCCGGGAGGAAGATTCCCGCCGTCATTTGTCCTGTTGACATCCGATGACGTCCTTTGTCTCGAGAAGGCGCCTCCGGGGTCGCCCCCCGATGGTGTGTTTCTCCGAGGTGAACCAGACATCTTCCATCACTTTATTTGTATAGAGGAAAGCAGCGAAAAACTTTCCTTCAGCGTGGGCCTGCACAGGTCAAGAGGAAAAATGTTTCTGCGTTTGCCACAGACGTATAATTAGACTACCGGTATGGCTTCTTCGAAGACGTGGTCACAGGCGTGCGATCGGGCCCGGGCAACTTGGCCTGATTGCTCTTTAATAATTGAGACCGGAACAGAGAAGCAGTCGCGATCTTCTTTTGGTGGAAAATTACACCTCAGATTGACGCAACGCGTCATATAGATTTAATAATAATCGCGTTGACTCATCCCGTGCTCCATTCTGAAACTGAAGATAAACATTTAAGAAGCAACAATGGAATATACCTAGGATCAATGCGTTTATCATCAGATCACGGAGAACTCTCGAATCACACGGAAAGCATATTCATTACCCGCAGAAGATGTGGTAGGGAAAACCCATCCAGCTTCTTCATTTGAACGGTGTCCGCTGAAGGTGACTCTTGGACAATGTTTCCCGTTTTCTGTATTCGATTCTTTGTACAGGGCGCGTGAAATAATGGAACTATTAGCAATTTTTTTGACGTTTAATCTTGAGGGACCTTTGTCCATCACTTGATTGACAGCGCACCTAGAGGCCTGTCTTCCTTGAGAGCCCAATAAATGAGAATTAGCTCGACGGTTGAGACAAAACGACTTCATCAGTACGGACTAGGACGTACGGAATGTTCAGATATGTCTGCTGTCCTTAGGGAACCAGAAGACGATCTGGTCAGCGTTGTGGAGCGTGCAAGAGGGGCGGTACGCTAAATGAGCATACTGTAAGACAATATCAACCTTTGCTGCTCTGTTTTTGCTTTGTTATTTGAAGCGCATCGTCAACTCGAAGGTGCTTCCGCTTTTCTTTTGCTAGGGAGACGTTTTATCTTAAAGAACCTCACAGATCCGCGACGCGTTTTCTTTGAACGTAGCTGGTTACGAGGAAACAGTCTTGAGTTTGGCATTGCGGCCCCACTGCGCCCCACGATCTGGACATAGAATTGCTGCACGGTTTTCTAGTCCAAGATCCGCGCGATATTCCGTTGCTTCATTGGCAATTTCAGGGACCGCTGACCATGCGCTCTTTTCAGATTTTCGATCTACTTCATGCAATGAATCTCCGATACAACTTCCGTAACCGGTCTGCTTCTCATATGTCTGTAGCACATGCGCTTCCCGTTTTCATTACCTGGGACATTTGAATGATATTAGGCTGAAAACCTGTTCAAGTTTTGCTCGATGTAACAATGGCAGCAGCCGGCGGAAACGTTCTAGGCACTATCACAAGATGGCTTGGTTTCGTGTGCGGTATCCTGACAGTTCTTTTGTGGTGTTTTCAGCTCTCATCGGCACGACCATCTATTTCAGTTTCAACTTCAGATTTCCTTGCAGATGTGAATAAAGGCTCCTGGCGAATGGCATTGTTTTCCTTCGTCCCGAATGTGTTTGTAGACATCTGGACTCCCTTCGTCATGGGTGCGGTTTCCATCCTTTGCCATCTGCGCATGTTCCACTTGGAGTTCATAACGGTTAATTTTGCTCATTTCTTCGCCTGGAATTTCGTCATGGCTCTATTCGGGAACATCGGGTATGCCGGCGGTGTTGGTGTCATCGTCGCTTCATTCACGCTTCTGACCACACTTCTAAGTTTAATCTGCATCATCGTGTGCAATGAGAATGCCAGCCTCCAACTCGGCTGAGCGATTTGTCGTTTTCGTATGGACATGAGGCATTTTCTCCCAGGGTTACACACATCAGCGGGGGGTTTTCTGCCTGATTGATGTCGCCTATACTGCGTTGATATGGGCACCGCCGTCCCAAAAGTGCAAGCAACGGCTTGAGTTAAGGTTGTTATGGCTTCTGTCTCAATAAACATAGACTCGAATTGTAGTAAACGTGTTTCTTCTGAGATGTCAGTGCTTTAGGGGGCGTGCAACTGCCGTTTGTGATTTTCCAATTCAATTACCTTGCCTCAATCGACTTGCCATGCTGATACACATCAACCTGACAACTGAACGCGGCACCTAATTTATGCATTGACTTGCGCACTGTTTTCAGTATAGCTGTACACATCACAGACAGTTGACAGCACATTGGCACGATCAACTCTCAATGCACTAGATATATCGCCGGTTTACAACATTCGTGGGGGTGTACGACTCGGCGAGTGCAGGCTGACTCAACTGAACCGCGAACACCGGCCACCGTTACATTTTCCGCGGTTAACATATCACTCGGACAAATAGAAGCGAGCCCGCTAATGTTGGGATCAGTAGTATGCTCACTGGTCAAGCTTCTTAGTCAGAGCTATAAAACACAACTCAGCATCTGCGTTGCTAGACCAACTACGTGGCAGTACTTGGCCGCATGCCCGTCATCGAGAACTAACTTTAAGGTAGTTTAGTGGTAAAATGCAGCTAAGTCGTAATCTGGTAGATTCCATCATTAGCCAAGGATATTCCTGCGTTTCGCGGCTGCTTCTCATTTGCCGATTCGACTGTCCAAGACAGCAGTCGGCAAGAGAGTGCAACAGAATACAAACCACACGGCGCCAAGTACAATAGAGTAGCGGCGGCTTTTTCCACTCCTCAAGTGCCTACACCGATTCAGATGTGCCTGCTACAAGCATTCAAACCACAGCGTGTCTCCGAAAGGTCGATAGCAGAAACAACTTTCCTGTGTCACGTACGTTACATGCAAATGGCCAAACGTGTAGCAGTGCCGAGTGCAGTGTAACATGGGGCCTACTGCATCTGTAAGAGGTGCGGGCCAGAACTGCCTTTTGTTTAAAGTAACTTCGCACGTGTATTTGTAAGATTGAAGGATTCATGCAGAGGGACGCAGATCGCCAACTGCGTGAATCTCACCCTTGCTGACTGGGATTTGCGTAAAGTGGCCAGAACAACGCCGCCACAAAGTTGCCATGGTGACAGAGTCGCACGAGGGCATGCCTCGATAAAAGTGTCTAGAGTACTTGCCGACTACCTGTGGAACAGCTTAGGCCCTTAAAACATTTGCGTCTCCATAGACCTTAGACGTCATCAAATGTGCTCTATTTCATCTCAAGATCGGGTTATTTTTACCAGCAGGTTTTGGTTTTTCTGTAGACAGCGGGATACTGGGACAGTTAGCAATGAGCCACGACATGACTTCCAAGAAGAAGTAAAAGATATAGCAGTTGGTAGAAAACCTCGGAACCAGTTTCCATGTACGACGAGATCCGTCAACTTCCTGGAGTGTTGCTGCGTGTCCAGTTTGCCTGTTTTTTGCTCAAGTTCGGTTTCACACGACATTCTCTAGTAGCAGTAAATGTTGACTTCTCTGTTTTTTTGTTCGCAAAACTCGCGGCTGTAGGACCAAACGTAACCTGAGATGGGAAGCCGAAACCAGATGATTCAGTGACATAGCACGGCACGGGCGGTGCTGGGGTGAGGTTTTCTGTCGCGGGCGGGGAGATCCTTCCCAATCGGGACGCTTTGTTCTTGCTGATGTTAGTTGGCGTCGAAACACGCATGCGTGTTGGTACACGACCGAATTCTTTCTCTCTCACTTCGTATCTATGAGGCCGATCACGCGTGCGCCACGAATACACTTCCGATGACGGTCTAGGCGGCGTTGATGCACCGGCCTTCTGGGATTCCAACAGGGAAGTGTTTGTGTGGTTATTTATCCCAGAGGCATCGGACTGAGTGCCTTGTTGGCACGTGCCAGCATCACGATAAATTCCATGTTCCCCCACTGGGAGTTTCTCAGCCTTGCCAAGAACCCAGTGCTGAGTGGGGGGGATACCACGCCCAAGCTGAAGTTCTGATCCTGTGACACGCTCAGGAGCGCCTTGCATTGCCGTCTTTGTAAACTGATCAGAGTCCAAGGACGCAAATCGAGGTGTTTGACCTCGATATTGTATATTTACCGGCTGAAGTAGTGCCTCTACACCTTGGGATGTGAAGGAGGGATATATCAAAAATGGTGGATGAGGTCTAGGACCTTTTGTGTCTCTCTCATCGGGGTCCGGTATGTGCTCTGAGAACATATGACACGCTGGCACGTTGAGCTGGTGAGTATCTACACGAGGAGATGTGGAGCCGATAGTCCGGCCCACAACTGCCAGGTTACAATCTCCGGAAGGCTGGATTTTGTGAGACATGGGAGGGCGGATGCCGCTCTGCCTCTGCTCTGTTGCCTCCGTAGGAGGTTGAGCAAAACGATTCGCACCGACTGCGTGTGCAGTTATGGAGTACGGCACCTGCACGTTAGCAACAGGGGAAGCTGGAACGCCGATTGATGTGCTAGGAAGTAGTCCACTGCACTCGCTCCTTCCCGGCTGTTGCTGGTCTGAAAGTGATGGTTTTGACGGTGCAGCAGCGGCAGCCTGTAATGCGATGTTTGCTCGCAAGTATGTCTCTGAGGAATCCGCCAGCCCTATCAGAGAAAATGGGGCAGTTGCATGTGCAGCCTTCGAGATATTTGCTGATGTGAGAAAAGGACTCTTTATTTCACCAGGGTAGGATGTTGTCCTGACGGACGATACATCAGGGCCGTGGGTCGTGGAACCCTGAGGGGGAAGCCGAGAATTCTGGGTGTGAATACCAGGATGAACGTCTAAAGGCGTTTCCGAAAAGGGGGTCCTAGTGACCATTTTTGAGTCTCCGCTCACGGGCGCACTGCATACGGCTGTGGCACCTTGGAGGAACAGAATCTGCAACGTCCTTTGCAGCTGTTGACGTTGAAAAGCTTCCTGTCGGAGCTTCTGGCGCGTCTCGATGAGCACTTGTGTCTCTTTTCTCCTTTCGGATTGCAGGGCGGCTATCTGGCGCTCAGCTGCCTCCTGGGCTGCCTGGGTCGCCCGTTCTTTCTGTCGCTCCGCAGTTGCCCGGAAGCACTGAGCTCTCCATGAGTGAAAGGCACGTTGTAGCTTTCGATATATTCGTTGAGCTTCGAACAGTCGGGTCAAATGGCGTGTTGCCTTTTCACGCTCCACAAATGTAAGCCATGCTTTGAAGGTGGTTTCCTGTCTCTCGCGTCCCTCTTGACGCAGAAGGCGGCGTCGGACGTAGGCGAAGACGCGCATTAACTGGTCTTCAGTTGCTTCCTTCGCCGAGCGCATTCCAATAAGCTCAGCTCGTGTAGCCTCAACTTCTGCTCTGCTCTCCCTCAGCCTCAATTCATGTTGCTGCTGTTCGACACGGAGCTGTTCTGCCATTCGTCGCTGCATGCCGGCTGTCATGTTGAAGAAATTGAGCTCAGCTGTCCGGCAAACGTGTGCGAGAGATCGTTGCAACTCGTCCGAGAAAATCTGCGAGTCGTCTTCGAACTGAAGCAGCGACGGCTTGCTCCGTGCAGCACCACGAGGAGATGGTCCTTCTTCAGAGCGTTGAAGATGAGAGTAACTCTCGTCATGCATCTTGCCATTTTCACCTCCATGTATGTTTGGCATGCCTTTTCCTAAGGAATCCGAGTTCGGCGCGCATGCGGGAGACGTGAAGCGAGGTACCGCAGAACTCCTCTCATCGGTGCTCCCTGAGCTTCGTGACGCGGATATCCTCTTTTTCATCGAGGACTTCCAGCTTTGGGAAGTAGCGTTCTCTTCCAATATCATGCATGCGATTTTGTTCGCCTCGTCTTCTTCCGAAGCAAAGAGTGGCAGAGGAGGCGCTGAGCTGGTTGTAGTCGCCTCAGCAGGTGATGTATTACCTGTGCAAGTTGCAGACTCTGGAACTGCCACTACGACATCTCGTTCGTAGTCGACGGGCTTTTGCTGTGATTCTCGGAGGCGCCAGTGTGTGGATAGTACAGAACTTGCGCTACCAGTCACCTCTCTTGAATCACTATTCTCTGCTGCTGTTCCTCCATCACTCCAATCTGAGCAGCTGTCCCGACAGGACGACGGTGGCCTCGACGAAATAGAAAGAATACCACACTGCTCGGTACCGCAAAAATCAGTGCACCAGTCCTCTGCTTGCTGTGCATTCCCCATGCAAGATTTCATTTCATCTACTTCCCGTCTTCGGGCATGCCTCGATGCAGAGCTGACGGGGTGGCTGCAACGTTGTGAAGGTGTTGAGGAATTTGCCAACTTCGCTGATTCTTGCAATTGGGAAACGCACCTTTTTATCCCATTTTCTGACTCTTGTGGTTCACCCCTCTGGAAGAGTGAAGTCCCGGATTTCTGGGTTTGCGTCCCTGAAGCGGGGGGATCGACAAGTGCTACGACAACAGGAAGACTCACTGTTTGATTTTCAGTACGCATCCACTTGTCGCTGTCGTTTACTGCTTCGCTGTGTCTGGATGACGGCGATCTAGGTTGCCGGCATGGACGATGGCTTTCCATGGTGAATTCGTACAGGTTGCTCAGTTAGTTAGACATGAGTGTTACCTTCCGAAAATGCAGAGATGGATTTTACGACTACCCCTTAGATAGAACACCAGATAAACCAGAATTCCAGAATGACTGCTAAAAAAGCTTGTTCCGTCCAATTGTTCGATCGGCTTGCAATTTGATTTGAAGGAAAGTCGATTGCAAAGACAGACTTCACGCTGACGATCAGACGGTTTACAAAATATGAAGGGGAATGAAATTTCCTCAAAGAGACTTCAAACACTTAAATTCTCATGTTCATGGCAACGTCGCTTCAAGAGTGGCTGTTCGTGGTAACGCGCCTTGTTCATGACTCGTAATTTGCCCCTAATCTGTGACGGGGGCTCGAATATAACGCCAACAGCCGAGATCTCAGTTCGCGACAAAATTATACCTGTTTCGGAGGTAGTGTGTATATTCGACTCTTCATTCGATGTCCGCGTTTGGAAGTCTGGCATTCTGTACCTACCAAGATCTCTGCTCATAAGGAAATTATACCTGTTTGGGAGATAGTATGTGTAGTCAAGGTATAACCGTTCGATCTGCGCGTTTGCACAAAAAGGTATCGCAGCCTATCTCTACAGAAGAAAGTTATTTTCCTTCGGTGCGTGGGGCCCCTCATCTGCCTCTTCACAGTATTCGTGGACGAAAGACGGAGTGCATGCCCGTTTCCCTCTTATCGTGCTACGCTTCTTTTTAAGTGCTACAGTTATATCAGTACACAGCACACAGGCATTGAGATACCCGCCACTGTCACACAAATCATAAAATATCCTGTTGGTGGTTCTCTTGTGGAATTCAGTGGAGCACCCCAGAGCCAATTCTTATTGTTTGCTTGTTGCTCACCCGGGGTGCAAATGTTCCGTCTGAAATTGCTGTATCACAAGACTCCTACTGTCTCAGTACAGAGGTTTACGGACTATTTGTATGTGTATGACAACGTATTGCCACGACGTGAAACGGATCCGAAGTTGATGCCGGGAGTAACCTGAAGAAACCGCACAGCAACAGGAAACTTCCCTTTGTCTCTCATTTTACCCTATATTGCTCGAACTACAGCTGTTTGTATTTTCCTTCCTGGGGAAGACATGTTTCTCTACAGTTACAAAGCTTGGAGACGTGCGATACATTTCTACAGCTGCGAAATCGAGTATCGCACCATAATATAATCCCGTCTGTCACTTGGCTTTTGAAAGGCCAGGGAAGAAAAACTCGAACTTTGCCGGCCGTATCTCTCCGAGGAAATATTTTTTTTGTCGTTTTTAAATGTAATGAGATGAGCATACGCTCCACGGTATCGTACCCGGCCAACATTTCACAAAACGGCAATTCGTCACCCACAGTAGCGGCAAACTCACTAAAGGGAAGCTGTCAGCCACTCTTCATGAAAAAACCCTCACACGGTAAGAGAACGCAAGCTTAAGCTTGTCATTTCTCTGCTTCTGACACACACCACAGCTGTCAAAAGAACCCCAGTGGACGTTTGTAACGATTCGATTGGCCTCGTTTATGCCTCGGAGCAAAAACGGCAAAACCCGGTAACTAGACACTTCGCTATCGAGATCGACGTTCCCATGCTTCTTCAAAATGGCAATCGTGAGGCTCGTCGCCTTAACGGTGGTCCTTATGGGGGTTGTTAGTGCATCAGAGAGCGAGAACACACCAGCCGTGGACAGTAGCCGCCTGGCAGAGTCCCAGGTAACAGGAAATTTGAATGGGCCGGCAAACAGCCTCCGGAGCCTGTACGCAAAGACTGAGTCTTTAGGCGACGTGCCCAGAAACGCGTCAAAGTCAGATGCAGGAGAAGCAGTTTCTTGTGTGACAAGCTCTTCGCCCTTACAAGAGCACAAAGGGACGAAGGAACCCGATCATCAAAATCTTGAGGACTCTCACCCTACTCTGGGCTCCCCTCCGGCTCCCAGCCAATTGCGGCGCCCGCAACTCGGAATGCTGTCAGGCGCGGGTGTTGTCTCGTTCCAGTCTGGACCCTCTTCTGCACCCAGATCTGCCGAGGAAGCGAAAGCCAAGACGGCCTTTTCGCGTCGAAAACGTGAACCAACTTCTAATGAGAAACGGCTAGCTCGAACCTCCCACAAGATGCGGACACTGGACGCACGTGTCCAGAGCCAGATGTATTCCTTTGACGAAGCTGCTGTTAACGCATGCTCCCCAGCCATTTATGACGATTATATGAGCGAAATCAATAGTCAGGTACCCTCCCACGTACATCCCCTCAAGTGTCTTCAAGCACACATTTTATATACAAGTGCATATCCATCTGTTAGAAAGATTATTCACGCGTCTAAGAACATCTGCATACACACGCACACGTTCATGAACGGGGGCAGCCTTTGACACTCCTTCACAGTCGCTACAGAGGACAGAAGATACGTTCGGTTGTAGGACATGCATTTCTCTGTGAGTTGTCAGTGGTACGGTTTGATAGCACGATTTCTTCGCAGGCATACATCCACGCGTGCTTTGTCACCTTTAGCTCCAGTCTCACTGACTTCTCTTCCTCGTCACATTCTGAGAGACTGTCCGAATTTCACTGACGTGGCATTTTTCCCTCGAGTTCGGATCCTCGAAACAAGTAACCCTCTTCTATTGGAGCTTCGTCTAGTGGGGGCGTTTTGCGCTCAGTTAAGGATGAAACGTCGACTGAAGAGCATTCACAATCTTTTTCCCACACGGCGGAGAAACATGTTAGCCTGCTTTCATCAAATAGAAAGCGTGGGGTCTCAGTTCAGAGGTAGTGTCCACATAGAAGTGTTGTGGTTACCGTTTTCAGTGACTGGGAGGCTGTGCTCCAAAGAACTGTTGCACTTGTTTCCCAGCTTCCAAGCAAACATGAATACACTGTAGTTTGCACAAAAACTTAGAAATTACATTAGATAATGTGGAACTTGGAGCCTAGATTCCGTCGTCACCTGATTCGTATTGTCAATGCCTGGTGATTTTCTTTTTCTAGATCGGTGGCGCAGCGGCGACTGTGAATGGCCTCGCTGACCAGCTGATGGCTGGTTGGGCGATTGGCGACTTCAACTACACGATGCTGCTTCAACTGGTTGACCAAGAGATTTCCGTGTTTGACTACTTGAAAGCGAACTACGTGTTTCTCGCTCTAATTGCCGTTTCCGTGCTCCTGCTCGCTCTTTGGCTCTTCCTCTGCCTCCCCAAGGTTTTCTGTCGATGGTGTCGCAAGTGCTGCTGCTGCATCCGGGAAAAAAGGCACAAGCTCGGGTACGTTGGCCGAGTGGTCGTCGTTGCCGTCGGTGGCGCAGCCGTCGTTCTGGCGTTTATTTTCGCCGTGGTCGCAGCTTCTACGGAGGCATCTGGGATCAACGGCGTCCGCACGCTGCAGTGTCACATGTACACCACAGTCGGCGAGATGATTAAGGGATCGAATCCCGAAGTGCAGGTGAAAGAGCGCTTTATTGGCGTGTCGCCTTTGGCCGAGGATATCCGGGATCTGTCGGCGAAGCTCGACGTGTCGAACCCCGACAGTCTGCTGACCGATCTGCGGGACCAGATCGAAGAAGACTTCAATTTCAAGGCAGAACTGGCGGCATCCGTGGGAAGTTTGAAAGCCTTTAGACAGTCCATGGGCGTTGAAATGCCGGAGAATTCCGCTCACGTCTGCTACGGCTGCAACGCGATTTCCGAGAGCTCCGTTCAGGAGCTACTCGACAAATACGAACAGATTTTGGGAACCGACATGGATATGAGCGAGTTCATCAACCAAATGTTTAAGAAACTCAACTTCCCCACGATCGTCCTCGACGAAATCATTCCAGTGAACGAAATCGAGGAAGTCGTGAAAAACGCGACGGACGCACTCGCGGAGACGCAGCCGACGATCTCCAGCAGCTTGACCATGGCGGAAGTCTCCTTCGCCCTCGCCTGCTCCTTCGTGATTCTCATGGTCGCCGTCGGGGCCGTCTGGCTTGTGTTCTTCTTCATTCGGAGTGGCAAGACGGGGACGAAGCTCGCGTGCATCCAGTGGAACACGCTCTGCGTCTGCATGTTCGTGTTGCTTATCGTCGCCGGTGTCTTCGGGTTCGTCATGGACCTCCTCATGAGAGGCTGCCAATACACCACCACCGTCTTGGTCGAAAAAGACGACTGGTCCTGGATAATCGACAAAGTCGACCCTGAACGCCAGTCCCCGTTTGGCCTCATCGTGGACGGTTGTCTCGCGGACCACGGCTCTGGAGATCTTGTGGAAATCTTTGGATACAAAGAGGAATTCGACAACATGGTCGCGGAAGTCAAAGACACCATCAAGAGGGCAGTGGAAAACCTACCCGAACCCCCGGAGCTACCAATCCAAGGTACAATCAGAGCAAACGTCTTGAGTACGGTACTGAAGTTGTTTTTCTGTGCAAAATCTAAATGGTATGCGGCTTTCTGATTGAATGTATACAAACTGAAGGCTTACAACACACTCGCAACGAATGACGGGGCGGGCAATCACGTGCTTTGCAGTGACAGAGGAGACAAACTCAAGAATTAGTAGGTACCTACAGCTCGATAGTTCCTGTTTTTAGACATCCATTAGACTTGACGAGGAAGCGTGTCTAGCTCTAGCAAAAGGTTCCTTTTATCGCTGGAAAAATGTCTTTTTCCTCTAGCAACTGCTGTGTCTTTGAGTTCCAGCAAAAGGTGTTTTGTATCGCCACCAAAAGATGCTGCAAGGCGTATGCGGTGTGTATTGGCATGGTGCCCTGAAGGTGAAAGGAAACGGTTCTTTCCTCGATTTTGCAAAAAGTATTCCAGTGTACTCTGGAGTCTGTCTTGGCGTCCCGTTGTGTAGTAAGATGTTGCGAACGCTCCTTGGTGTCCGGGACAGTAGATTATTACGAGGTTGTGAAACAAGGAGAGCGCGTTCCAGAAATGCAATCAGTGAAAGCTTTTTCGATTTTCGTGAACGGAGTTGCGCGTTAGCTCGTGTTCGCTCTCATCGACGGCATCTTTCTCTGAGTTCCACGCTTTGGTTTGGCCGCAGGACTGGACGAATTCGGCAAATTTCTTCAGCAGATCGGTTGGGTTGTTACCGTTGACCCCAAGAAAGCCGGAGATAAAATAAAAACCTTTCCTGAGTTCATAGTGGTACGTTAACTTCATTCTTTCCTTCCACCGTTTGAACCAGGAGACGTCGACAAGGACTACCAAAACTTCTTCTTGGCTCCTCTTGGAGCCACGTGCACCCGTCAGAAGTGGACAAAATAATAAGAAACTGGAATTCTCTGCATCAGGTCTCTGCAACTGGATAAACTCATTGTGCCTTGGCAAGCCTCGTGTTCGGCTCAATGACCAGCTGGGTGCATGCAGGATGGGAACGCGTAGGGATAAAAATGTCGCACGTTAAGGTTAAATGAAATGCATCTCGACAACTAGTTCATACAGAGGAACCATGAACTAATCGCATTGCTTCACTACCAACTACGACCTTTAGCACGCTCTGTGGTTCTTACCGTCAATACTAAATAGAGTGCTGCTACGTGATCTTTCTCCAGCGTCGTTGACGGGGTCTACCTCGTCTTTGATGTGCACACATCCGTATTTGTATCTCTGACGATCCGCATATCTTTATCTGCATCAATAGTGGCAAGAAAGAGTCAAGTGTGGCCGTCGAGTGGTTTGAGTGAGTCGGTACCTTCGGGCGCGTAGGGCATTACACGTAACACCAGATGCAGACGAAGACACGCGATCGTCCGACGTGTACTTCTCTTCGGAAGAGCTCCCCTCAGTTTATGGAACTCAACCGCGTCTTCACGGGTCTTCTTGACGAAGCAGGCTGCCCTCACCTACATCCACCAGAAACTCCGGTAATATACGCGTATTTTCACTCGTAGCTCATCCTCCTTTACCTAGTGCACGCGCATTAGAAATTTAGGATGTTTTAAATCCAAACGTTTATGCCGAGACTTCACCATTACACCTGAAGTCTCTTTGGGGATCCGACTTTGCAGAGTGGAGTTCAAGAAGAAGATGTCGAAATCGTTTTCCCAGGAAAGGACGATCTGGGCAGAGCTGACAGTGGGAAGAAGACTAAACTGGCGGGGTTAAAGACACTTGAGAAGCTCGTTCACCCGTGGAAATTTTCTGCCCTTCGTCCCGATGAAACACCAGACAAGTTTACGATCACGGCGACATACCCGGATGAGAATGACCCGTTTTTAACCGAGTGGCTGCAATCCTATTCTCCCGGAAGAAGCGTAAGCCTCAAAGTCTCAACCGGTTGCAAACCCTCTTCACCGAAGAAATGCTCTGCTCGAATCCCACTCTCACTACAGGCCATCTGTCTCTTTCCATCAAAATACTCTAACTTATACTAAGATGGATATATATGTGTGCGTATCTTCACGCATATGCATGTCTGTACACCCGTATGACCACACTGTGTAAGCACGCATGCTTAGGAGAGCACAGCGTTAATTCCTAAAACCGGCACGGGGAATAAGCCGTTGGCCTGGACTCAACGCACCCGGAGCTGTGTTCATTGCAAATACTTTCACTGTCTTCCTTTGTTTTGTCTTTTTTCCAGGGAAAAGAAATTCCCGGCAACGTGGATGCGAGGACGCAGATGAAAAATGCCATCTGGTGGAGCGTGCAGAAGCACAAAGTTCTCAGCGCCACGTACGACTGCCCCTACTACGACGCGGCAGAGGGGAAACTTGTGGGGAGAAAGTGCCCAGGAAGCACCGTTTTTGCGTACAGTCCTGACGACTGGTCAAAGAGTTCGATTGTTTCGAGCTCCGCCGAGATGATCGAACAGAGTAAGGCGACAACCAAATTCTTTGTGATTGCTGTCCACCACCGTGGTGTCGAGAACTCTCGGTACAGCCGGCACAATTTAGGGTGGCATTGTCACCGAGGATCAACTCCGATGCACAGATGGAAGGCTCTAGGCGTAACAGACGAATTACTGCTATCGCGTTCAACACCTAGTTGGAAAGGTAGATGTATCATTTTGCCTTGCGTGTTCAACACCCCGCGAGACGGCAAGACACAGATGAAGGCAACAGCTCCTTTACGCTGGCTTTCCATGGCAGTGGGGGGGGGGGGGGTAGTAGAACAGTTGATTTCCAAAGAGAAAAGCGATGGAAAACTCGATTCTAGACGCACACACAGCAACGCCTATTCAAGGACAGAACCTGTCTTTAAACTTCGGAGACACTTTCTACGGACAAGCCCTTCGTTGTCTCTTCGCCTACGTTGTCGCGTAGCTTGACACTCTCTCCACCTAAACTTAGAGAGGACTGAGTTCTTGCTTTGTCTCTCTTGAGGAGGCATGTGGCTGTCCTGGCGTCGCGCTCGGTCTCCTTGTCTTGTTACACATTCGAACTTGCACTGGAACTACAACAATTGTACACACGTGAGGCCAGTTTGCTTTCTTGCTGCCGAGGTTCTTTTTCCCCCTTTTCTGTGACCATGTGAATGACTGGTGCAGTCAAGAGGCTCCTCCAACGCGTGAAGAACAGCATTCCCACAGGAAGTGAGTTTCTCGACAGGCTGCTTGGCCTTTGTTCGTCAGCAATCTCTCTGTCTGTTCCTCACTTCTGAAAAAAAAGTAGACAAGTCTGCTCGGATTCAGGCCGTCTGCTCTTTGAAGGGGGAGTGTCGTCTTCTCTACTTCCACATCAGGGGGGGATGCAAAGAAATTCTTCTCTCTCTCTTGTGGAAAGGAACAAATGTCCTTTTTAGAAATCTCTCTTCCTGTAGAGTCTTTCCGTCAGACACAGAATTCCTCGTGGTACCCCTGAGTTAGCGTGTGACGAGTTTCCAAGGAAAAACCAATTCAGACGTATGCGAGATTTCTCTGTGACTGTGATGTGCGAATGTCGGTTCCAATGGTTGTTACAAGAGAAGCAGTTTTGAGTCGGGTGTTTTTTTTCTTGAAGTTTCTTTGGGGTCTCTGGGGGTCGACGGAAAGGGAACTTGCTTCACGGTGCCAAGCACTTTCGATTTCCATTTCTTCGAATCTTCACCTAATATAATTTGCCAATCCAGCTGGCGTTTTAATAGTTGCATAAACAGGTTCTGCGCTCTCGTTCTCTGCAGCTGCCAGCGCGACTGACATCCTCTTCTCTGTCATAGAGAAAGTAACGTCCATGGTTGAAGGAATCAACTGCAAATTCATGAGGCGAGCGTTCGTCCAAGGATCCCTCATCGCTTGCGATCAGACTTTCCTCCCTCTGTTCAAGGTACTCGCTGAACCACGATGGAAGCGCATGCATCTAAGTGATTGTTGAGATTCCTGTCCTGCTGCGAATAATGCGTGTTGCTGTTTTTCCGTCGAAATGGTCAACGGCTGCGTTGGCTTTTCAGTGCTTCTTAGCCGCAGAGAACTCGTTGAGTTCTACAAAGAAGACTGTTCGCATTTCGTCACAGAGTGAAGAGAAAAACGGTTCTGTTCGGGTGCCTTCGTAGAGCAAACAAATTCTCTCACCCTTGACTCTTTGCTGCTGGCGTTGACGTCTCGAGGGTTCGCCCTGCGCTGTTTGTGTCGGGGTCTCTCACTTGTTCCTCTCCACATTCGAGACTTTTTACGGACAGACGGATCACACTAGCGTCTGAGTACCTGTGCTCACTCGCAGTAAAAGCGAGTGACAACAGTAATTCATGCATCACGCCAAGAGCATGATCGATGTGGAATAACCTTCATGCCACAAGATAGTGAAACCCAGCATTCTCCGTCAGATTCGTGAGAGCGAGAGTCCTCCCCGACTCTCCCGCTGTCCTCGCCCGACACGCGTCGTACCACTTGTGTTCGTTTTCTCGTAAACAAAGTGTGGATGTTCTTTTCTAACCAATGGTCGTCCCTGTACACTGTGTCTGCTCCGCAGGCGGCGAGATACTGTGCGATGACAGCGGGATTTCTGTTGCTCTGGATCATCGTTCTTCTCATCGTGTGGCGGAAACTCAAGGACAACAGCGTTATCGTCAGACAGGCTTCTGAATGAGTGTCCACTTGCTGTGGTCACCAGCACAATCTGCGCAGAGAAGCAAATGCACCTCAACGGAGGAACGAAAACTTTTGCGACGACTTTCAGGAACGCTAACACGAGTTGTTTCTCCCGTATCTCACAGTCTCAAGCTTTAGCCTTGCGTCTTCCGGTATCTCACGCATACTGCACGCCCGAGAGCGGACGGAAAACGAAGGGGTCACCGCCCTTGCTGCCGACAGAAACGATCTGTGCGGTCGGTTCCCCAGTCGACAGGAGCTAGACAGGAAAGCAGAAACGATTTAAACAGCTTTTTTCAGCGTGGCTTCTGTCCTGCATCCGCCGGTAAACGGAGAGGTCCCTCCGTCCACATGAAATCACGACCCGAGGGTCTTAAGAAATTTCAAAAGCCGTCTTCTTGCGTTTGGCCGCCCTACGGTTTCTAACGTGTCCTTCCCGACTGCCGCGGTTCTCTGATATTTTTCCTTCGAAAAAAATCCCGTGGACCGTGCGTGCGAGGAGCTCGGCTGCGAAAGTGGATGTGTGCTTCCTTTTTTGCATGTTCACTGATTTCTCGCTTTCATAAGGGAACAAATTTCCGTGCCTGAGAGGACATCGCGTGCGATCCCGGCGGTGCCGAGTGGATCTCAGTTCCCTGACGCTACAGGACAATAACTGAGAAGCACTATCCACCTTTACATTCACTCTCTTAGCCTCCAAGCGTACAAATGTCGCTGTCCACACACTTGCGTGGAAAAGATTCTGCATGCAGTTTCCATCGTGCCGGCAATGATCTGCGCCTACTCAGACCCCGTCACCCGATCAGTCAAAATCTCTGCAGCTGGGCTAATTTCGTCTAGCCCGCAGTTTTACAGCATTTTCGTGAAAGGAGAAGCAAAAAGGCTTTTGTCTCGCATCGGAACTGCGACAAAAGTGAAAACTGACGGGACAGAGTTCGTAGCGAAGCGGGTCTGAGACTTCGCCTCACACAGTGGAGCTCGCTGCAGTCCGTTTGACCGGAGAGTGCGTGAAGGCGCACAAATACGTGTTACAGATACATGCGCGATTCATTAAATGATACAGTCGTTCGTGTTCCGGTACAACCGCATGGCCAGGCTGAAAAGGAACAGAGTCGCGGCACAGGCAGAGGACAGGCGTTCCCCGCTAAATCGCAACTACGCATGCGTAGAAATCTGGGCGGAGAAACAAGCCGCAACTACAACTCGTAGCCGGGCATTCCTGCAAGAGAGCGTGGAAAGACACATATGGAGTGAAGCAAGCGATGGATGGAACTTCAAAGCATTTCGTCAGAGCGCTGCATGTCTTGATTCCAGCAATCCAGCCCATCTTCTCGAACAACTCCTAAAACGTATCTATAAATGCATGCGTAGATGTCGACATGCGTCACCTCTTTGCGCAACGGCTGAATTTCACTCACCTTTCTTGGCTGCGTATTCGTAGTGCAGTTCGCTGACGTCCATGCCGGGGATAACCTTTTTCCAGCCGCCGCGGTGGATGTGGAACACTGCGAGAAAAACGCCACCCCGAAGGCGACATGTCCATTGCGTGTTGCACTAGACCCAAGTGCTTTCCCCAGGTCTTCCAATCTTTGACACTGGCTTCCTCTGTTCAGGCCTTCGTGAAGGCGGACCTCTAACAACCCCAACAGCAAGCGCTATGGAAAAAAGCGGGTTCTTCTCCTATCCGCATCTGCACACGTCAACGAATAGCCGCTTGTCGCGTCTACACTAACCGTGTCTTGGTTTCCCTCTTTTTTTCAGGCAAAAAAACGCACCTCTGACAACGCCACCAGAGCCTCCATCTCTGTGCGCTGCTTGGTAAATGGCTCTTTTGCCCAGCTCAACAGCCTCCTCGTCGGTCATGTCCCTGCAATGCCACACGACACACCAACAAACAGAATGCACAAAGTCTCGCTTGTTACCTAACTGGAAGGCAGAGGAACCCATCGCTGCTAATGAACCACCGTGGAATTTTGGAGAGGCGAAAGCCATCCACACAAACAATAATTCGTCCATTTATAGGCAGTACCAACAAAATACTTTTGGTTTCTTCTCGGCCTAACGGGCACTCAAGAGCATCGTTCCTGTCAAAATCGACCCTTCCTGAGACACAACACCAAGCACCCGCCATGTCTCGTTCTTTCTTTGACACTGTGGTAGAACACGCCTCCTCAGATGCGGACTTTGTGGGCCACCACCCCAGAAGAAGTATCCGCGGTCACGAACTGTACAACTGAAATCGAAAAAACAAAGCGGCTGGTGTTCCTCGGATACGAAAAAAGACCCCAGGGACAACGACCTCACCATTTGTACTCGTTGTCGAGAACTCCATATGCATAGGTGCTACCACTGCCACATGAGAAGAGGTCGCCCTTGAGCCTGAGCAGAAATGCAAAAGAAAAGGCGCGGTTCGAAATATGCGGAGAGAGTGAGGGGAACAAGACACTCAATTTCTGGAACGCGCACGCTTTCCAGGCTCCCACGCACCAAAATGAAGATGAATCTGTCCAGCTAACTTTCGAGTTTTCTTCAGACACCGTGTCCCATCGACTTCGTGCACTCCAACGTCTTCTCCGGCCCTCTTGTGGAAAACAACATCCAAAGCGAAAAGCAGAAAGACCGCATCCCTTCCCACCTGGGTTAAGACTTAGCACTTAGGAACTTGTCTCCCCTGAATGCTGCGCTGTCATGCGAGCCTCAACTGCTGCGTCGCCTCAAGAGAAGCACGGGCAGACCAGCGGACGTCGAAAGGCACGACTGCGTGGCAGCGGGTCTGCACCGTTTTAGTTCTGGCGACAGAAAAACGCAGAAAAGCATGGGGTCTGCTCAGAGACACACGACAGCTTACCGCGTGGCCTTGTCGTCGACAAAGTACAGCTCTGGTTTTTCGTCCTTCTCATTCCACCCTGCAATCATGGTGCCTGAAAAAAACGAACGTTCAGAGACAAAAGCAGATGAAACAGAGGCGACGACGAACGAGCGCCTTTCGGCCGTTCCGCATTTTCACAATGACAAAAACCTGTATGGCCACAAGGCGAACTGGATGTACGACGGGGGTGTCGGGGGGCTCCTCCCAGCTTTGCTTTAGGTGCACGCACACATGCACGCCTCAGAAAAAACACAACGTACTCTCAAGAGAAGAACGAACAGCCCCTTAGCAGACAGAGATGTACACTACATCACTAAAACCTACCTTCGCAGACACCTACATATATATATATATATAAAGATAAAAAAAATACATAACTGCGATAAAGCGTAAGTGCCTCGAGTAGCTTCATACCACAGCAGAGTCCGTAGCCTCTCCAGTGAAAGAAGATGTTTGCGAGCATGTTAGAAGCAGCGGCGACGGGGATGGGTTCCTGCATGCAATTGCAACGCAGATTTCAAGTGCATGCACGTGGACTTCTATTTGTCACTTTTCGTGTCCTCTGCGGTCCCGTCCCTCTTGGTTTCCGCAAGTCGCCTTCCATAAACTTCCCTTGGAAAGAAGAACACTCCCGAGACGCAGATCGCTCAGTAATTTTCAGTCATAAAAAGCTGCAATTTCGGGTGTTTCGTGTGTACGTTGTTCCAAATTGGTGTCGCACCTTGCGTCCAGGAATGGCCACTCTTCTCAGACGAAGAAGAAAACAGGTCAACGGGGTTTCTCGAAGAACTCAAATCGGAGGCTTTCAGAAATGCGTAGGCGTGTACCGTTATAGTCTCCGATCTTCTGTGTTACTCACACTGAAAGGCAACACATTATAGAATCTGAAAAACATTTTCGCTTACTCCATTGCGCAGCTTGAATAATTTGCACAACAGCCACATGTGGCGTTCCCAGTAGCTGCAGTCAGCCGCACCTCCGGCCATCGTGCCTGCAAGACAGAAAAACCAAGTCGACAAAGAGGGATTACAGAAGAACGCGGCGAGGGAGAAACACGAAAAACGAGGACAAGGCTCGCCTCCCATGACTCTTTAACAGAACAGAGTTCCTCCAAGGTGCTCTGTTCTCTCCAACTGTACACGAGCCTCGAAATCGGTGTCATCTGGGGATTCGCCAGTCACCGGGTGCGCCGCTCTCTAGTTCCATACAGGCTCGGCATCACGTGCTCCAGGATACGCCGCAGTTCGTTCTTGCACGCGCATGCAGGTTTTAAAAGAAAGGCGAGGAACGCTTTGGAGTAAGAGCGAGAAACTGACGAGACGGAGAGGATGAACACACTCGATCGACGAGGGTGAATGTGTGAAATGTCCCGACAGACTCGCAATGAATTTCCAAAAGCCTGGGGAAAGTTTGAACAGAACGAAGAGGAAACCTACCAAGAATGATGTCAGAGATTTCAATGACTTTCACCACGCTCTGACTGCTGATGTACGTCCCCATCGATGCTCTGCTGTCCACTGCGAGAATGATGCCACCCTGAGAAAAGAAGAACAGTAAACTTTCATTTCTGTGCAGCGCTTGGGGAGAAGCGTCAGGACATCTCCGAAACGCAAACCCGCAGAGATTCGACGAGCAACGACCACTTCTTTCTCCCACTGCAGACGGACTAAACAACCACCTGGACAGCTGATACAGATACTCGACCAAAGACCGCCGACACACATACATATGTATATATATATATATATATATATATATATATACACGTATGAATATACATATACACATATTCGTATAGATGTATATATTCACATAAACCCACTGATCAAATTAATGGATTTTCGAGCGACATGGAACGTGTGTATGGACAGCACATCAATCGTAAGGTACGAGACAACGCCTGTTTTGAAGAGTGATTCAACACGGATATACCCAGGCAATTTGTCATGTGCCTTCTCCGTCTGTGGGGCAAATACTTGCATATATATATGTATATATATATTTATTTATATGCGTATACGTGTACCCACATGCCTTGTTTCCTTGCAGACTGTCTACCGCAGTAACCCAGCCACTGTTCTGAACCGTTCTCGAATTTGAAACATTACCTTGAAAACAAATCCGAGAGTTGTTGTTCCCTTTTTCATCGCCATGACGGGGCTGCCGGCTTGAGCAGAGGGAGGACAGAAGCCCTGGACTGCGGAGAAGTCGATGGACGTGATCGTCGAAGGGGATTTGAACAGACTGCATGCAAAGGCCCCAGGCTGGTTTTTCAAAAGACCCCAAAACACACACGCAACGTAGAGAGGAGCACAGAGATTCGTTCCAATCCGGTGTGCTTCTCTCGGTGTTCCGCTGAAGAAAACGCGACATTTTGAAATGCCGCAAACATGGCATTTCCTGAAAGACACATCAGTGTTTCTCTCGACAGCCATCCTTTCTTCATATTCAGAACCATACATCTAAATATTTATATATGCATATGTATATAAATGTATATATATATATATATATACATACACCTGGATTAGAGGGACGACACTGAACAGATGTTTGTCTGTTCAAGAGTGCGTTCTAGCACGCTTTGGGTGTCTCTACAATCTCGAGTTTTTGTCCTGCGTAAAAAAGAGTTTGAACTTTTTGCGTTCCCTGACCCTGCGCATTCTATGACACAAGACCTTGGGCCGTCCGTCACGACAGAGTGGTTTTCTGCGTGTCTTCGAAGGTCCCTTTTCTGCTTTTGCTGCCTTCTTTTGGTGCACACACTGTAAGGGAACTCCGCAGCTGTTACTCTTTGAAGGATTTGAGGAAGTTTGAGTGTTGTGTCTTGATAGAGTGAACAGTTCTTGCAGTCCGGCCAGTGCCGCGTCATCTGTCAGAGGGAACTGGGCCTTACGTTCTGCACATGAGGCAGAGCAAAGTGAAGCCGCTTTCCGTTGTCGAGCAGGTGTGCCAGTTCTTGTCGGGTGTTTTCTTCGTCGTCACAGAGAGCCGAGTGTCCGCCGATGAGGCGGGTCGGGTCCGACAGGAAGGAAAGGTCTGCAACGTAGGCCATTGTGGAAACCACTGAGAGCGGAAAAGGGGAAAGGTGCTCTTAAGAACGAAGCGGAGTTGCTCGAGGCAATTTCTTTGCGGGAACCAGCGAAAAAACTGGGTGGAAAGACGGAAGAACGGACGGCGGATGAGACGAATACACACATGCACTGCTCACGGGACCGACCACCAAAAAACGCGGGCAGCAGCCAGACAGAAAAAAAGTGACGAACGAGCACAGAGAGACGGGGGTAGATTCAAGAGAATAACGGGAAGAAGGGAGAGGCAGAAGAGGTAGACCGAGACGACCGCGTATCAAAGGAAAGACAGAGAAGCGCTAACAGCACGCTCGAGAGCCAGCGGAAGACTTACGACAGTCCACTCTGGTGGCCTTTGCATGCCCGAAGGGGTCGAATCGAGGAAACGTTTCTACGGCCGAGAAATTGTCTGTTTAACAGCTGTTCACTTCGGTGGCAACTGAGTTGCAGAGCAGACGGGAAGGAAAGCAAACGGAGAGAAAGCGAGTCCAAAGTGCGATGTGTGGACATGCCTTGAGAGACTCGTGGTACTTTTGTCTGTGCCTGAAGGGACGTGCATGCGCCCGGCGCACACACGCATAGCGGAGGTGTCCTGCCATCAACAAAAATGTTTTTTATGATATCCTAAGTCTCTTTGAAGCTTACATGGCTGTGTACGCTCCGTTGCACAAACCAGTCTCCACTCCATTCTCGCCCGAAGACAAAGGCAGGCGGTGAACGCCGGTTCCGCACTCGCAACACTCTAGGATGGAAATGCATCTTTGTCTTCCCCGAAGTCACCGTTCGGTAGATCGATGTGTCACTGGAGAAATCACTCTTGCCTTGTAGAGAGACATTTACAAGTGGTGAGGATATTCCTTCTCCCCGTTTTTTCGAGCATTCGAACCTGAAACGACGTGGGTACACCCCAACGCAGTTCTGAAGGGGAAGGGATTCTCAACACGGCACACATTTTTAATCGCGAGAGGGATCGTGTGCTTTGTGTTTCCTCTGGTTTTGATTCAGTGGAGAGGAACTGGCGTAAAGCAATAAGCGGCACGGACCACAGTTCTTGACACGCATTCTCGAACTTTGAAAAGTAGGGTCGAAACTACGCCAGTGGCTGCCGGTGCAAGCCGCCGCTACATGACGAGGCTCCTGTCACCGTCTCATCTCCAGTTCAGAACAACTCTTTAGATCCATGGCATCTCCGAATGCTCGGACCTCCTTTTTACAGCTGCACACAATTCATTAGTAGTGTAGACTGCACACGCATTCTTCGCAATTATGGCAACTGCCACTAAGCCGACATCTCACACGTTCCACAAGATTCAACAAACTACTGTATTGCGTTTGAGAGGATATACTCAAAAACACATCGGTATTCTTCATGTATAAAGTGGCACACGTTTCTTTCCGTGAATTGCCAGAAATGGTCTACATCGTCAAGGTGCCATCGATGCCGTAACGTTCGCTGGCGCCTGAGGATGCGAAGGGCAATAACGTCACCGATATAGCGGTTTACAGTTTCTTCAAACAAGCTGGAAAAAGAGCTGCAGAACATACAGAAGACTTCAACTGTGACCGTCCCACCACTGGCTAGTTTCTTGAGCTTTAGAGCTTGATGCACTTTTCTCGTTAGGTACAACCTTGCCCACTTTTTTCGTCACGTTAAAAAAAGATAGCCGCACAGAGCAGTATCGATTGCAGTGGCCTGAGATTCTAACTTCGTCGACTCGAAATGGGAACCGTCCGATCGGCGTCGTATATTAAGGTGGATTGTAAAACAATAGGGCACATACACTTCCATCGGGGAGATGCTAACAAACGTTTTTCCTCCATAGTTTTCGTCACAGGATTTGTGTCAAGTCTCTCATACACGGCGCGGTATCCATTTTCAGTGTGCCAACCAAATTCTTCCTCTGATTCAGAGTTCCCCTTTTTCAGACACTCGGCCCTGTTGTTGGTTTCACACCCAGCTGCTCTAGCAATTTTCTTTTTCTCCTGTGGTATACTTCCAAAAGGTGCTTGCAGAACATAAAACACAGTGCAGGTTGTTGGCTGCTCGTGAGGCCCTGCTCCGACTTCAGAAACCCACGTGCAATGAAGCGCTAGTCTATCAACTCCTTTCTTCCAAAGAAGCAATGTTTCAGTGGATAATATGGATCGTGTGAAGATAGAATATGTGTCAGTGCCTCCAAGATTTCTGCTGAATTGTTGACCGCCTTCTTCGTTGCTACACGGATCTAAAAAAAGCTTTATCAGCCTTGAGCAGCGAACACAATCGATTCTTCCGTTGAATTCCAGAGGTTTGTTGGTGGTATGCGCAAACTACACACGATTAGTGTTTCGGTCAGATTCGAATGGACTGACACATTACATTTCGAATCTCTGTGTTACTAGAAGTCTGCCCCCTATGAAAAGGTGCAAAGGACACCAAACATTGAAGAAACACAGGCAGCTCCTGCACATCGGGAAACTCACTTTGCTTCCCGTCATTTCGCAAAGAAAATAAGCGAACGTTTCATATGTTTGTCTGTCCGGTCGACCCTATAGAGAAGTTGCGTATCCTGCACTCATTGAATTGAAGCACCACTGAAACCTGTGCGCCCAACTTTGAGAAATCGAAAAAAGTGAAGCGATAACCCTGTTAAGATTCGCAGGTTCCAGTTTGCATACGACCACAAACTCCGTGGCCCAGGAGCTTTTTTTAATTCGCGGCACCAAGAGCTTGCGGGTGTTGTGCAAGCCGCTGACAGTCGAGTTTTAGGATGCGGCCACACAGAGAACGCGACGTCGTTTCCTTCTCTCAAAGAGTTAAGTACAACGAAACTTGGTACCCGTTTTCTTCATTTGAATCTGTTGAAAAAACGAGGCAGGCTCTGTTACTTTGCATCTGTTCCTCGCCGCTACGCCCGGACCAGCTGTTCTTCTTTACGATACTGTGATCTGTCAAGGACTTGCATTTTCTCGACATTCTGAATCGGAGAACTGCAAGGGAGCACTTGAAATCTAAAACTGGCTGTAGTTCTCAGCAACTGCATGGATCAACCAGTCACTCTGGTTCGTTGAACATCTACCTAAATTCCAGGTCAGATATTCTAGCTTCGAATCGTTTGTGACAAACTGTAGCCGTTCGGCTCGTGGTCGAGGGTCCGACAACAAACCCAACAGTCCTTGAAAATGTTCTTTTCACTTTCATGTCATTTCCCCCCTTGTATATTTCCTTGATTTCCTCGGACACTGATCATCACCGGAGTGCCGTAGATTTTGCCAGAAAGTCATTCGCATCTCCGGTCTCGCACTGCGGTTGGAAGTCCAGACTCAGCAAGTTTACCGAAGAAACATTTCGTCTAGAGCCAGAAGAAGCTCGTATATCCGTTCTTGGCCCTGAATCGACTGAACAAACATGATATATACTTTGTGCACACGCCCGCATTAACCGATACAGAGCCGCCGTCGGTTTCGCTCTCCAAACTGTTACTGGCCACCAAATGCACATTTGTGTCAATGCATGCTGGGCGCTTCTGTTTCCTGGCGATCTGGAAAACGGTGGAAGCGGAAAGGTCTACCCACACACTCCGATTTTAGCTCCGTGACCGCTTTCGTTCAACAGACTGGTTCCACTTTCGACAGCTGACCTAGAGGCTTCTGCGACAGCCCCTAGCTTTGTAAAGGCTCCTGAGAGTACCGCTTTCGGTATCAGAGCAATAATTTAACCACCAGCCGTGAAGAACTGTTCAGTGTTTAGTTGTGACAAGGACACCCTAGTCCAAAGAAATCCACCAAGCTGGTGCTCGTACCCTATACCTGCATATGAGGCCTTGATTTCTGGCAAGACACTTCTTCAGCGGAAAACAAAATGATGCACTCTCAGGCGGGAGTCGTTGTCTCCAGTGGGCTCGACAACTCTTCCCTTCTTTCATCACGTCAGGCGAAACAGGGGAATCCCCTCGCTCGTCTCCGCACATTCCAACAGAGCATCCATCGGTTGCTTACAGACCCTGCTTTTGAATCTCTGTTCGACGTCGTCATCGTCGCAGAAAACAAGGTACGCTTTCGCTGCTCCTAAAAGGCGACGGCAGCAAACAACTGCCGACACAGAACGCATTCGCTTTTCCTCGGGACTAACAAGAAACAAGTCACTCTGCTCAGGAAATAGGACAAATAAAGTGCACGAGACAAGGACAGATTGCTCTGTGAAGGAGAGGAGACAGGCATCTAGCTTCGACCCCGCTGCGTGCGGTATCGGGGGCAACACAAAAAACGAGGGAAATCCATCCACATTCATATATCCATACATACGCTGTTACACAGCGTCTTGCTTCTACGTCGATCTCCATCGACGGATCTATACACCGTATAATATATATATATATATTTATACCAGTAGAAACATGTGCTGCTACATCGATCTCCACCGACGCACCTCGACACTATTCTGCATCAATCGAATGCGGTCTGCATCCACCTCTCCATGTAGACAGGATATGTACACACGCGTCTCTGTGAACCTCTGAACCTGTGCAGCGTTCTGCTGTATATGTGTGTAGCGAGCACTGTGCCTTGGTAACTGTACCCGCATGCGTATGTTTCTAATTGTAATTTAGCGTTTCGCTGTTTTCGCAGCACGAAAGGAAGAGTCTCTTTCTTCTGCAGCTTCTCCCCGTGTTCTACACGGAAACGACGCTGTTATTTCTCCCCACCCTAATCCCTTTTCTTCTCTCGCTGCGCCTGTCCGTTGCAACTTTCTCAACCACATCAGGAACTCCGCGCACACCAGTGTATTCTCTCCGCGTGCAGCGAATATTTCAAGAGGTTGTTTTGCGGTCCAGACACCGCAAAAAGAATTGAATTCCAACAGAGATGGGTCGTCGTCCAGCAGCTTGTTCGCTGCATGTACGGCGCAGATATTGAACCCGGCACAGATCCGGAAATCATTCTCGAGGTGAGAAAAATTGCGGTCGCCGCTGCTTGCGATCTGCAGCAAAAAGCTGCATGCAGAGAAAGCTGAAAATATATCTTTGCAGTATTCCTGAATACGTTTCAAAATCTATACATGGATTACCTATTGCTGAGCTGCTAAAGACTTGCATGCATATATATGTATATATATGGGTGAGAAATGTCTGCGGTTGTAGATTGGTATGCGCGTCTGTATTTGTCAATCTGTGTATATAGGGAAAACTCTGTAAATTCACACATTTGATTGCCAGCCGTTGTTTCTTCTCGGCACTGCTCCTTTTTAGTTGAGGCGCTTGCTTCGATCCGCATCTCAAAAACAGCTCCTCCGACGTTGATTCGTTGACCCTTCCCTTTCATGTTTGTGAAGCTGCCTGTTGTGTTCCTCGTCGACATCAGTCGAGTTTCCTTCGTGGCTGCCGCTGTTTCTGTTTTTTTGAACGTTCCCGACGTCTTATCCCCGACTTCCTGGTCGGTTCTCTGCTTGTACGCGACCAGCGCCGTTGATGACTGCAGCTTCCACGCCGCCGCGGATACCGGGAGAGCGTAGAAACCTGAGGACCGCGTAGTGTGTAGCGACTCACCTTGAGTTTGTGTGTGTTTTTCCGTCTAGGTTTTGGCTGAAGCACGGAATTTGGAGGTGAATTGCCTCTCCATTGAGGACTGCCTGTCTCTCATCGTCGACCAACTGAGTGTGGTGAACTGTGCAAGAGTGTTGACGCACGAAGAAGTTGCGCACCACCGCGAGCTGTCTAGGCAGGTCTGCTCGTACATCGTCAAGCGCTTTTCCGACGTCGTCCGCAATCCTACGTCGCGTCAGCAACTTCTGCAAATGCCCAGGAACCAAATTGTCTACATGGTTAGGGAACTCTGTCGGCGCTGTGACACGAATCGAGACACCGACTTGATTGTCCGCTTCGTCGTCGACTGGTCGCAGTTCGAAACTGCCTGCGACCTCCTACGAGACTGCAAACTCTGGGACTGGTCTCTCGAACCCGGCGCACTGTCTGTCTTCCGCGACGAGGACCAAAGTGCGCTACAGGCCCCGAGTAAGGAAAATCGAGGAACCGGCAACGCGAACGTCGGCTGCCGAACACCCGTCTTCTCTACGGGTACTCAGACATAGTTCAAAAGGCAAAGCAACCGACCTCGCCAGCGCAAGAGACTTCGTCGGACTCTCCCACATGTGTCAACTCTCGAAAACGACACCCTGCCATCCTGGGAAAGAGCCTTCTGTTTGTCGACCAACACGAAGAGACACACGGCCGGATGTAGACACGTGTGCACATTGATACTGGCGTGTTCACACATGCATATGTATATATATATATATATATGTATATATGTATATATATATGTATATATATATATATGTATATATGTATATATATATGTATATATATATATATATGTATATATGTATATATATACTGATTATGTGGGTGGGTTTGTGTGCGTAGATGTATTGTCTTACGAGTATAGACAGAGAAGTGCACCTGTGTAGATTCACAGTAGATTGCGTGCAGAGACTTGTAAATGCATAGACTTTACAGTATGCATGCGTGTAGAGAGGCAAAGCGCGGGTAAAAGGAGACAGTCTAGGACATGAGGGGAACGGCTCAAGTGCGTGAGAGGCCGGAGAGTGCCTCTGGCGACTTTTCAGCAGCGCCCTCCAGCCGTCCTCGCCTTCTCTTTTCTTCCTTGAGGTCTTTCGCACTTCGGTTTCCTGAGACCTGTCGGCATCTGTGCTTTATCCGCACAGCAGCACCCGGATCTCAGCAGGAGCTCCCGGGCGAGGCCCTGGAAGAAAAAGTCGCCTGCGGTCGCTTTAGGTGGCGCAGGGGAACAGCAGACAAGGAGAGGCTCTCCTGAAAACTGGATTACGTTGATCCGCGATACTCTGGCAGCAGTCTTCCTTGAAGTGCAGGACTATTCTTTCCCTCTTTTGAGTGTCTGTTGTGCAACTGTGCATTTCTTTTCAGGCCTGCCTCAGGCAGTACAGTGGCGCATCCCGAATCTGCGCGTTGCCCTACGAGAACAGCTTCCCATGAAATACGTGGTCGGCACCTACTTTGACTGGTCCGTTCGCCTCGACCACGGTACGCGCGCCATTTACTTTCGAAAGCAAATTGATACGTTTACACACATTTCAAAACACTTGTTCACGCCCCTTCATGAAGACGAAGATACACTGGACGGTTCGAAAAAGGCATTTGCTACGCATCTCGAGATATACAAATGCCTCGACACACGCAGGTCTGCAGGGGTCGGGTTAGGATCGGCACCCACACACCGACTCATCGTTGAGTGCACGCGCACAGACGCGAGTTTCTTTTCTGCAATACTGGGGTGCAAGGTGAAGAAAGAAGGAAAACAGCCTTTCGGTTCTCTGTGTTGAAACGAGCTCCCTTTTGTAAGAACCGTAGTACACACCAGTATGCATGCAGTATTATCCACTCAAAGAGACCTAAGTCACCTCAGCGAAGACACTGTCCCGAGAAGACAAGCCTCAACTCGAAGCCGAGAAAAGCGTGGAAACAGAGAACGTATGCAGAGTTGAACATGCAAAAACTCGAGTTTGTGAGATTTAGGAGGAATGAATGCCGACACTCGAAGAAAAGATCACGCTTTTAGGAAGATACAAACAGCCTCCTTAACGGAGTTGAAAAAGACAGAGTTAGATCAGTGGCAAAAGTAGACAGCACAAATAGATCTGTACAGAAGCCCATGCAGCGACTTCCAAGGAAAACGTAGATCCTCGTAATAATCTCTTCGAGACACTCTCTGTCGTTTCCTCTCCTCTTCTTGAAATCCCCTCACCATTTCCTCTTTCCGCCTCCAGCAAATTCATGAAACGTGTTGTTCTCTGCTGTGCTTGGAAACACACTTTCAGGCGGCGAAAACAAACTTCGCCTTGTATACGAGTCTGCGCTGGACCGAAATCCCGGCCAGCCTGCATGCATCAAACGCTTCCCCGCTGCACTCTTCGCTTGGCAGGTGAGAAAACTAAGAGGAATCCTGATTGTTTACACAGCAAGCAAAATAGGGACCTCGTAATGACAGTGGCCTCGGTAAATGCACACAGCCATGCCTACCCAAGCTTATGCATACCAAGTATACATGAATATATACAAATCTACATGTATGTGCATACATATACATATGTATGCATATGCACTTAGATGCATCAATGCGTATATACAGGTGTATACATATGTATATATATATATATATATTATCTCTATGTATATAAATGGATATATATATTAATACATATATGTATCTGTATTTATGTTGTCGTTTTTGTGAACTTTTTGTGCCCAGGTGATTTTCCGAGGTGAAGACGTGTTCAGAGAGCGGCCAGTGTTCATTTGCTTCCCAGAACACGTTGCTCTTCACTGGTCAACCACGCTTCCGATCTCGACGGGTGAGTTCAAGGCCCTCCGTGGAAGAAAGAAAACCACCCCACACTTCCTCGGAGGAAGAAATTGAACACCGAGAAATCGAGTTGATTCCTCCAGCAACAGGCTTCCCTACTTTCCAAGAAAAGATCCAACCACTTGGAACCCGCTATTCTGCGATTATATTTATGTATATATATATATATATATTTGATACAAATATATATATATATATCCGTACATATATATGCACACATAGCCATATATATATATATATACATATATATATATACATATCATATACATATCATATACATATCATATACATTATATATACATATACATATATATATATATATATATATATATATATATATATATATATATATATATATGGATATCTGTATCGACATGCACATCTGGAATTCATACTGTGTCTTTATCCTTTTTTTCGAGCTTTGAGGGGCTTTCATTTCTTTTCAAGGATTTGCATTTGCTTCGTGTGAGTTCGTTTGCTGAATTCGGCCGATATTGTTTTGTGCTGCGCGCCTGCAGCGGACGTGACGGACGGCGATGAGTTGACGATTTTGGTAACCATGACAGAGATCCCTTTGGTGTCGCTAATTCTTTATTATTTCTCCAGCGATTTGAATCAGACACTTGCACACGAAGATATCCTCAACAGACTGCCACACATTGAGTACCGCTGTCTGTCATCCTACACACTTTTCCACTCTGCGCAACCACAGCCCTTGGCTTCTGTCCTGTGATGTCGAGCTTCTCCATCTTTTCCCCTTGAATGAACACCACTTTTTCCTTTTCAAACTCCTTCACCGAACAGTATTTTTGAAGAAGTCATTTTCTCTTTAACCGACTTGTCACGGGGGTGCACCTTTGACGAAGTCATTTTCATCTTTAACCGTTTTGTCACTGGGGTACATCTTGACCCCTGGGGACGAATATGGTGCGGACAAATCGCTCGGGAAAAGCAAGTGGCGTCACCCTTCCACCCCACAGCGTCTACCACATCACCAACATCCGTTTACGACATGGATGTGAAGAGATGTACACACGTATAGTTGTCCTGGACTTGCTTGTTTCAAGAAGAATGCAGATGCGCGAATGACTGCTGTTAGGCTATGCATTTTTAAAGTTGAGTTCTTGACTTGTACCCTTTGAACACATTCTTATGGCCTTCACAAAACCTGGGAAAACGGATATATGTATCTATGTCTGTATATATACAAACATGTGGACAAACAAGTTGTTTACGATCGCTGTACACCACCACCTTCCTAGGCTGCTTAAGAAAGCAAGAACTGCTGGACTTTTCTTTCCTACGACGAATGTTTATCTGGGCTATCCTCTCTGGGGGCATCTGCGCTAGTCGAGGTCAGAAGGCATTGATTCAAAGCAAAAAGGTTTCGTGGTGTGTACGTAACTGGAGAGCAATACATACCCTCACCAAAGTACCCCAAGACAGCACCAACAAATCAAACAATAAATGGATACGTGCACGCGCCTGTCACGGCAGAAGCGCCTGTTCTCTTTCTCCCAGTGCGCGAGTGTATGACCCATTGAAGCAGAATATCACCGAATGGACTAGCTTTCCTAACTGGAAATCTTGTTCAGGAGAAAGGAACTGATGAGCCGATATGGAAGCACTAAAAAGTGTGGCCCGCGAGTTGCAAATTGCGGATTGTTGATTTCGCCTGCTTGAGAAGCCTGTCGAAAAATAAGCTGGAGTTTGAGAGAAAGCTATCATGAAGAACTGGGTTGGCCGCTGCGGGATAGGCCAGTGGTATAGGGGATGAATGCCAATAGCTGATATCATCAAAGTTATTCCACATTGGTGTCGTTCCCTTTCTCTTCAAGCCCTCTCAGGTCTGTGTCGAATTCTTGCGAGCATTCCTGTTTCACCACAGCCATCGTGTCCTTTGTCCCGTTGGCACCAGCTGCCTACACGCTCCCGAGAGAAAGGCAGCGTTCACGAACGTCGGCGAAAAAGTTTCGTTTTATAAACCTCGAAATCCCACTCGACAATGCTCAGCAAGAAGTCTAGCGACGGCGTCACTGGCTCAGGCTCAGAATAGATCACCGCCATCCTGCGTGTTCTGAAACCAGGGCAACACACTGGAGCTTGGCTCCGAAAAACGGTTAAAGCCCCAGAACCCAGGGCATATTCTGTGATTTGTGTTTCTAACTTGAATGCGAGTCTTCCACACACACGCGCGTTTGTTCGGTCTCCCCATATACGTTTTTCGAAGAAAAAAACGCAGTCCAACACGCAGATCGCTTATGCACGCTTGATGTCCGGGTGGGCCATTCCCGCTGCTGCCGAGAACTGCCCTCTTTTCGCGAAACGCAAGTCCAGCAACCAGCTACAGGTCCAACACAGGTGATTCGGCGACTTCATCGACGCATGCGCATACGCGCCTCGTGATCTTCTAAACATTTTCACTTCCTGTTACAAGAGGACAGTCTCCATCACCACTCCTGCCGTTCTTCTTTTCCACCTTTCCTGCCCTCCTCCCAGTTCTCTTCTCTTCGGAATCAGAAATCCGTGGGGATGGGGCAGCCGCCAGTAGACCCAGAAGCGTGGAAGGCGCCCGCTCCTGCACGCGAATGCAGTTTCTCCTTGATTTGTTCGTCGATGTCGCACTTCCAAGCGCTTTCCAGAACGGCTCTGAAGGCCGTCGCCGCTGCGCCCCGGGCCGCGGCGCCTTGCGGACCTGTCTCCATCCCAGTCTCCTCCCAAGGCGAGACTGTCCCCGTCGGCACGAACGCGAAGTGCGCCGGAGCATGCAGCGGCACTGGCACCGAGATATCTGCGTCGCCAAAGTACCTCCGGATGTACGGCGACCCCGACGAAAACACGAACGGCTCAGTCGTCACCGGCTTCGGCAGCCGCAGAAACGAACGGATCTAAGGGCAAAAGAGACCAAGGGAAGAAATCGCCGTCTTATAAAGGGAGTAGAGACGGGAAGACAGGAAGCGGTCGACCTACACAGAGAGGGGGACAAGGACGAAGAAGAACGAGACTTCCACAGGACTTCCATCGAGAAGATATAGAGGCTTCAGTCTCGTCTTGAAGCGATTGATCAATGAGCGAGACAGGACACACGCGCACACCAGAGGAGAAACGGTAATATAGCGCAAATTGGAAGTGAAAGAAGACTGGATTGATAATGACGCAGTGGAAGACGCATACACGTGAGAAACGAAAGCAGAGCTTTGCTGAAGAAGACAAATTTGAAGACGGACAGAAAAAAACAGAATGTGTCTTAACGACGCAAGACACTTGTGCACGGCAAGAAGTCGGATTCAGGAATCTCCTCCCTCCTCCACAACATCCACGTCACCCTCAAAAATGATGTTCCACGTACATGATGACGGACAAATGCAGTTCAGTGCGATTATCTCTCTTCCGACCATTTCCCGTACACAGCTAAACACGTATATGCATGCACTTGTATCTCTCGGTATCCACTATACATATACATACATACATGTGCATATGCATGTATACAGATATATATATATATATATATATATATGTATGTATGCATATCACATCCACGGTGGCAACATGCCTTGAAGCGTCCATATGCAGAGAAAGTGTATTCACTGTACGCCTGGCCGTCTCTACACCTGCTTCACTATATTGGATCAGGATATGCATCCGTGGATCTCTCCTTCAATTCACAACTATGAGTAGATATTTTGACGGAGCAGCGAGCATTTTTTTGCGGAAGAAGTCTTCAACGACATGATTCTTCGTTTGTACCTGGTCATCCATGATTTTCCACGAGAACTTCTGGGTGAGAGAGGCCCAGAAAGGAAGGTAAGTCCGGTGACTGGTTTCCCAGTAAATCGAGCTGTACTGCATGCCGTGATCCATCGAAGTCGCCTTCAAGCTGTGACCCACGAGGTCGAGGTACCCGGGTGTACGCACACCCGAAGCCGAGGCGGTTCGGCCTGCTTGCTGCGGAGCAGCTGCGGCGGCGGGAGCGTCTCCAGCCATCTTGTCTTTGAAGAGCGCGAGGAGGACAGAAAGAAGAAAGCGAGGAGGACAGAAAGAGGGAAGCGAGGAGGACAGAAAGAGGGAAGCGAGGAGGACA
This sequence comes from Toxoplasma gondii ME49, assembly GCF_000006565.2. Lineage (NCBI taxonomy): Eukaryota > Apicomplexa > Conoidasida > Eucoccidiorida > Sarcocystidae > Toxoplasma > Toxoplasma gondii. The sequence continues at coordinate 1,199,567 of NC_031480.1, read as the reverse complement.
GAAAGAAGGAAGGCAGAGTTTGCACTGACGAGGACTTCCACCTGACGGGCCTCGAAGCCTCGACTCGCTGGAATCAGAGCGAAGCTGTGGCGTGGAGCTTCAGACACGTCACCACCGAGGCCCCCGCTCTTCCGCTTTTTGAACCGAGAGAACACCCAGAAGCCGCGTCCTTCCTCTCAGACGAAACGCCTGCGTTCGTTCAGCAAAACCGTCCGCCACGCTCTCGTCGATGCACACTAGAGTCGCCGTCGCACTCCAGAGACGTCGGAGAAAAGCGCAAAGCGACTCTTCGAGGAAGAAGATAAAAAACCAGAAAAATAAGGTCTGCAAACGCGCCAGTCTCGCACGTGTCTCGGGAACGTTTCTGTCTCCTCGGATATCCCAACTGTTGAACTGCTTGCATGCACATGCCTGCCGCCCGCGGGTCCCCAGGCCTGCTGCCCTTTTTCGGCGCTAATAAAAACTCTCGCATGTCTCGACTCACATGCTGCGGTGGACTTGGTTTCCGTGGAGGAACTCTTGAAGCCGACGTGGTTGCGTTTTTTCCAGTTGAAAAGACTTCGAGGGGAAGCCCAGGAAAAAGGCTCCTTGGTGTTTTGCCCTCGGCTCACCGTTTCTCGACTGCAGGAGCAACGGGGGGCTCTTGAGTGTCGGGAGATCCGCTGAAAGGTTGGAGGGCAACAGAGAGCGCTGGCGAGGAAAGAGAGCAGGGGGGGCAGAAGGAACATCGGGCGGGGGGAAGGAGGAAAACAGAGGAGGAGAAAAGAGCAGAGAAGAAGGAAGAGGACGAAAGCCGTCACCCAGTCGTCCACGTTTCTGCGTGCGAGAGTTCTTGGCCTCGACGGGGACTCAAAGGCCGGATTCTTTGCGCGAGGAAAGGCCACCTCAAAGTCGATGCTCGCGACTCACAAAGACGCGGGGTAAAGGAGACCGAAACCGAAGGGATCTACGTACATCTCTGGGCTGAGAAAGGAAGAGCGATTTTTGTCTCTGGAGCTTCATCTGTTTCTTCGTGACACTCTCTTTCTTCGACGATTCGCAACCAGCTGACAACGGGAGCGGAACCGTCTTCGTCCTCTTCTTCTCGTCCTCCTTCTCCTCCTCCTTCTCCTTTTCCTTCCTTTTCTTCTTCTCCTTCTTCCTCCTGCTTCTCCCCCATGTGCGCGCTCCACAGTCACAGGAACAATGGCTTCCGGAGCGCGACCGTTCCTCTGTTCTTCCCGACTAGGAGGAGAGAAGAGGATGGCCTCTGAAGACGAGACGGCCTCGAAGGTGTTTGATGAGCCAGAGCTTTGCTTGGGGAGCTATACAGTTCTTAAGGCGTTGCTACGAGTAAGGAGACACTTGGAAACGCGAGAAAGAGACAAGGTTTCGTTTCCGCCAACGTTTCTTGAGAAACTCAAGTGACTGCTCTCGTGCGTCTTGACAACTGCGTCACATCTACGGCATCTGGAACAGACGACTCCGAGTCAGATGTTCAGCTTCCCCTTCAGTGCTTCTCTGTGTTTTCGAGGCTTCTCCTCTCGTCGACTCTCTTCCTCGGCCATAACTGCTCTAGCACCTCTCCTCCACGTCCGCCGGCTTACCAGCAGACGATATTCTGCGGAGACAACTGGGTGGCCATAGATCATGTCGCTTCTTTTTCTCCCCTTTGCTCCAAGCTGTCTCTCTGCGTTTGTTCCCATGTTCCCTTCTGTCGAATGTTTGTCTCTCGACTCTTCTTTAGCTCCAGGTACACTCTCTCTTTCAGTGTCACCCTTCACTTTTGCATTGTTTGAGCTTTCCTGTCTTTGGTTTTAGCGCTCCGTAGCGGAGCCTCTCTGGAGGCGCCACGCCGCGACGAGTCCGGCGACTCTGTCGAAGCTTCTGGCGTTCGGCGCGTCTGTTCTCCAGGCCCTCGCATGCAGCCACGAGGAAATGCACCAAAGGCAAAGACGAGCAGCTCGAGAGAAACCGAGTGATCGCCCAGACGCGTCTCGGGCGTCTCTGGACATCGATTCCTCAGATGCTTCGTTGCACGCAGATGAACGGAGGTCTTCGCGCGACAAAGGCCCCCTTCTTGCTGCTGGTGACTCGCCTCTTTCGCCTCTCGCGCTCCTCGGCGAGCTGGCCGTCCTTCTTCGGATTCTTCGAAATCTGTGCGTCGAGGGCCAAGAGACACAAAACCTTCTCCTCTCTCTCGGCGGCGCCGATCTCTTTCTCTCCAATACACACGTTGTAAGAGCTTCTTTGAATAGGCTTCTTGTGGCGAAAGCTAGTGAGGTGTCACCTCTCTGGGGTTCAGAAGTTCTTCAAGGACTACAGTTGTTTTTCAGTTCTTGTCGCACAAGAGAGACAGCGTGGTATCGGGTGGACGGCAGCACATGCGCACAGATATGAGCGCTGTTCCGGTGAGAAAGACAGCGGCAGAGTTGCCTTTTCATTGATGCCGTGTAAATTACCGATTTGAGGTGCAGAACATCTCGAACTCGCCGTCGTTGGCATGGACAGACAAATGTTTGAACTCGTACATCAAGAGCGGAGTCGAGAGCACGATGCAGAGATGGGGGCCCTCACTTGCGCGGAAGACGTTTGCCTGGATGCATCTTCTGCGAAACAGAGACAAATCGTATTTCCACCGCTTGTCTTGAAACTGGCACTTGGCGCACTGGACCGTATGTACACGCCACGGCGACGTGGGAGTGTCTACATTCAGACGATCCGACGAATTGTGCATATGCTACAGTTCCAACACGCGCATATGCAGATGTTCACGGGGTCATGATTGCTGGTGTATTTGTTTGTATTCGCATGCTGCGCTCTCAGTGGTTGTGATTGCGTTTCGTGTCTCTGCAGCTCGTCGAGGCACTGGCGCACTTCCCTCCCAGCTGTCGCTGCTCGTCCTCTGAAGGCGGATGGAGAGACAGTGCAGTCGACGCTGCAGCCTCTGTACAGAGCACAAGCGAGCTTGATCAAGGAAGACAAAAAACCTCTCGCTCCTCCCCACAAGTGAACAAAAGCGGCTGCGAGGACAAAGCGAAAAAAGAAGGGCGGGCAGACACGCCGTCGGATCTAAATCTGGAGAGCGAACAGGACGCGAAAGGAGTGGCGGCGTCGCTGCTTCAGTTCCTCAGCAATCTGTCCGCTGGAAATGACCGCGCTCGGGTGTATGTACAGCAGAGACTTCTGTACGTGCCGCTGCTGCTCTTGGCCCTGGCGTCGCCTTCAGTCGCCCCGGCCTTCATGCTCCTCAACACTCTGTTTAAGGGCGAAGCGAGCAGCGAAGAGCGAAGTCTCAGCACTCACAAAAGCAGACTCTCCTTGGACACTGAGAGTGCCTCAGTTTCCCCAGACGGGGCGGGAGCCGCCTCAAGTGGAGCCGAACGTCTCAGGGAAGCTGGTGGAGAAAGTGACAAGGCTGAGAAGAGTGCGCACACCGATCCCCCGCGGTGTATGTACACCAAGAAGCACTCGTGTGAGTCTGGCGGCGAAAGCGATCGGTTTTTCGAATTGCTTGCTGCTCTATACATCATCGCAGCCAACGAAGACACCGCTTACGTCGCCAGTTTGCATGCAACGGAAACCAGCTCAGGAGAGCGAAACATCGAAGTCGACGACTGGAAAGAGACCAAGAGAGACTCCAGGACGACTTCCGCGCATGCGGAGGAAGCTGCAGTTCAGAGGCCGGCGACGCATCTGGAGTGGCCTCTGCTGTTTATTCTTCAGTTGCTGAACAGAGAGTCGGACGGCAGCTTCTTTTTCCGGTTTCTGGAGAGTCTGCAGCTGAGTTTCTCGACAGACACGATGGAACGTTTCGCTGTTCTTCTCCTCGCGCCGCCATCGCTGGCTGAGCAGAATGCCGGGAAAGCGGCCGTCGCGAAATGCAAGCAATTGCTTGAATTTGAGGAAGAAGCGGGGACGAGAATCTCTCAGGAGGCGGCTGAAGAACGTACGAAGAACGAGACACCAGAGGAGAAGTACGACGAGATTCAAGCTTTCTGCGACCGGCCCTGCCGCGCGGTGTACGTACAACAGGCTGTGCGCCAGAAGTTATCAGGAGTCGGGCAAAGCGGACTGTTTCAGTTTCTGCTCGTTCTCTTCGAGGCCCTCTTGGACGACACCGACAAAGGTCAGACTGACTTTAAACCGGGTGGAGGCGAAGCGAGTGACGCGGAGACGCCGACGACTCTGCGAATGGTAAGGAGACAAAGACACGAGCGAAAAACCACGGATTATTGTGCGTTTTCGAAGTGCCAACGAGCACAGGAGTCGACTCGCAAAAACCGGATCGACGAAGGTCTGAAGACAAGGTGGAACACTGCGGCGTGAGGATGAGAAGGAGAAGAAAACAACTCGAAAACAGATGGGCGTTTCATGACAAGAGTCCTACGCAAATTTCACTGGGAGAAAAACGCGTTCACTCAGTGAAATGGCACACAGCTCCGCAACAAGACACATGGTGCACTAGGCTCCTCTTCTGGACTGCGGTCAAAGATGGAGTTACTGGTACGAGTTGAACAAATGGTTTGCATCGTAAAGGTCTTTGCTTCCCAAATCCGAGTTTTATCGTGTTAGCAATTGCTTCGGATGTTTACGTTTGCTAGTGCACTTCTACTTGTACTTTTTCTCTCTTGTCCTGTAGAAGTTGAGCAAGAGCCCCGCCTTCTACGGCTTCGTGAGCGGCCAGCTGCGTCGCGCATTTGAAGGTGGCGAGTGTCTGAGGGAATTTGGACTCTTGCAGAGAAACAAATGGGTTCGAGACCGTGCGGCAGAGACGGAGGCTCTTCCAGATTCTCTAAGACACGGAAGAGAGGCGGAGAAAAGACCAACTGCTGATGCAGAAGGGGACGCGTCAGGGTCCGGTGCGAGTCCAGCCACGCGACCGGCTTCCTCCCCTGGGAGTGCGGGAGCAGAAAGCTTCGCTGAGTTTTTCTTTTCTTCCCTGCTGCGGTCGATGGATACAGCCGCAGCCTACGGAGGGGTCGAGACGCACCAGCTCCCAAGAAGAAATGTTTGTTTGTCAACTGGTGACTCGGTCTCTCGGCTGGCGCAGACCACGGAAGAAACGGGGGAGATGGGCCAGCTGGCGCGCTGTACAGACGCCTTGGCAAGGAGGTCTGACCTGGAGAAAGGCACATGCGAAGACACTTGGAATGAGGCGTTCTGTCCCTCCGGACCCCCATTCGATATTTTGCTGTTTGCTTCCCAAGTGAAGCACTATTTAAGCTCTTTCGACCCTCTGAGAGGAAAGCGCGAATTCGCCGACACGGAACACAGAACATCTGAGGGTCCTGCGGCCAAATGTCTCCGACCTCACGACGCTAGAGGCAACGCACCAACGAAAAACGAGAAAATACAGATTCTTCCTCCCTCGCCCTCGACGCGTGCGGCGAAGAAAGCCGAGGACGCAGAAGGCGTGACAGTAATCGAGGGATCTCGTTCCGCGAAAGATTTGTTTCTGTCAGCCTGCAGCTTGCCAGCTTCGGTGAGAGTAGTCGACGCGTTTCGCGTGCTGGAGGACATTCTTCTGGACGTGTCTGTCGCCCGAGCGGAAGCTTTGGAGGCGTGGAAGCAGCGCGAACGGAGTCGAAAGGACGCTGGGAACGCTCGCGAAGGCCGCCTGGGTTTCTCCGTGCGTGAGCAGGAAGGGACCCACGACGAGAACAGAGAGCCGACCGAAGCGAGGATTGAGAGGCGGTGTGAGCAGGACACTTCTGTCCAGAAACAAATCGAATCCTCGGTGGAAAATCTCTTGCTTCTCTTGCGCTTCACTCAACAGCAGCGGCTCCTCGCCTTCTTGTACTGCTCGGATAAGACCACGCAGGAAAAGGCGTTGAAGACTGCGTCTGAGACTCGCGGCCAGGATACTCGCGCGACAAAGAACAACTGCACTTCAGCGTCGGGCGAGCACCCGGAAGTGAATGCGGAAGAAATTCCTGTTCAGCCGCATGCAGGCGACCTGCTAATTTGGGGGCTGCTGCAGCGAAGCGTCAAGAGCGGCCTGCTGATTCGAGCGCTCGCGAACCTTCTCGTCGACTCTCCCCGTTCTCAACAAATTGCACTGCATGCGCAAGGTATGATAATCGAGAAAGGACTTTGTCGGGTGTTTCAGAGCTCTCACGCTTGCGGTCGTACCACTCAGACAACAGACGTAGAGCGTGCCCCAGTTGTGTTAACTGTTAACTGTGAATACTCGGTCTCGGAATTATTAACATAGTCGAAATCGGCGCCTTCGTATCGCGTTGAGTGGTTGCAAAATACCTGCTTAAAATCTCTCCCAGCTAAATAGGTACTTGGAAGGAAAATCGTTTTCCAAGACGAAGATAGCCGAAAATCACCATCGGATAAGTTCCGACCCGCGTGAAAGGGAACGTTGTTTCCTTGTAGGTGCTTAATGCGGCTGAGATCCAGTACCGACAAGAGTTTTACATGTCCCTCTCGGAGCCAAGTAGGTACCAACCGTACAAGGAGGAATACTGCTCATCGGTGCATCAAAGTTGATACATGGTTACATTTGTTGAATCTCTGTGCGGAATCTCCTACATCTCTGCATCTAAGTTGTTAATCGACTGTAGATGGTAGACGTTCTCGGAGCTCGCGCGCTCTGGACAGCGGAAGCGTCTCAGCTGAATCTACGGAAATTGCGGGGATCCGACAACAAAGAAACGCTGAGGCTTCGTTTTCTGTCTTTTGACAGAAGTTGACAGATCTCGAGATCTGGTGACACCCCGAAAATGGAGCTTTGGGGACGGACCGGAAGCTGCTTGATACACCCTGAAGGGCATTTGACTGAATTTTTTTCTTTCTGTGGTAACTGCAGCCCTGCCGTTGCTGGCCTCCTTTGCCCACACCAACGAAGATGATCCCTTCACGAGGGAGTCGGCTGTTTTTGTAAGTTCAACTTTGCCCCTGGAAGCACCAGTGAATGTGTTTCTTTATTACGTTCTCAGGGCCTATAGCTCTTTTCAGCTACAAAGTAGGAACTGCAGAATTCCGAACTGTTCGCTGGTTTCAGTCGTGGCTTAATGTGTAATAGGCAGTCGGGTTTCATCTGTTACTTGATTGGTACTGCATGCCTCATTCTTTTTTCTATGGTTCTCGTTCGTGGGAGAAAGACGTAGAAGTTGCATTTTAAAGTGTGGAAGAGAGAGTCTAGCTTCAGTTGTCGTCTTATGATACACTCAGTATATCTACGAGTCTACTTCAGACACACCGTGTTGCTCTTCAGGCAGCTGCGGTGTCTTCTCAATTTCTGCTGGCCCAAGAGCGGATTCTTTCTGTTAGTGGTATAATTTTTCATGCTGAGACGTCGCACTTCAAGCGACACCCTCTGAGCTAACTTCCTAGCGTTTGCTTTATCTGGTTACCTCCAAGAATAAACGAATTCACATCGGGTACGAATCCGATATAGACGTCCGGATGTTGAGACACTAACAAAGAGCAAGCGCACGATTCTCTTAAGTTGGACGGCGTACACGTTCGTGCGAAGCCTGTGCTAACAAATGCCACGCCAGTCCACACACGGAAGATACGTAGATGTGTGTCTGTCGTCAATCGGCGTGGCATTGCCACGTCAGCCGAGGGGAAGGAACAGTCTCTCTCACGGCCTCTCCCTCGTTATTCACTGAAAAGTGAACACATGGCTTTTCGTAGCCTTAGTTCGTTTCCTGTTTCCCTTTCAGGCACTGAGGGTCCTGTCGGACGGCCAGGACCACAAAAACAAACAAGCAACTTGTTCTCAAGCAACCGGAAACCAAACATGACGACTGAAGGAAATGCGCTCCACACTCTAATATGTACTTCATTTTGAAGTTGGAGAACGGAATCATTATTAAGCTCCCGGTAGAAACCCGAGACGAGTTTGCTGCCAGTGAGGGAGAGCAGGGACCACTGTTTTCCGAGTATGGTGGAATTCCCGTTGAACGGAACGGAGTGGCGTGTTGCGAATGAAACAATTGTGGCAGCCGTTCTTTTGCCGGTGGAATATTCCAAATGGAACGCTTGGGGCGGAAGACCGCACGAGGGGATCGATTGTAAATGCCGTTCGGTTGTGCATGCAAAGAGTCAGGTATTTATACTCAAACCAACTCGTGTCGTCTACGTTACCGCCACACAGGAGCCGCAGGTTCTTTGTTAAGGGGCAGTTTATATTGGTTCACGCTATATGGAACGGTGAATGATTTTGATATCCTTTTAGTTAAGGCAGTTTGACGTTCTGATATGAGCCCTCCTGCTTTTCTAGATTCAAGAGGACCACATTTGTCAAATTGACAAACGGAAACTGATGTACGAGTAGTGTCACACTGACGACGTCCGGGTAGGCAGTCGGTCCTTTCAGAGTTTGAATCCACCGGATTACCGCGTCACTTGGAAAAAACACCTCTGGTCTTCTGGTTTCTGGCCGCTTCGCAAACAACATTTTGCAGAGGAATGCGGCCTGACACAAAAGAAAATAATGCAGGGTCAGCCCTTCCCGTGTTTGCTGATGGCAGCAGGCAACCCGTGTGCATCACGCGTTACGGTCTGAACTGCTGAAGTTGTAAGGGAGTGAAGAGAGCCAATAAAGAAGAGACAAGAAAAGAAGCAGATGAATTCGCGACTGTGCACGCGTGCTTACCTCCTCGTATCACCGGCAATCTCAGTTGCTTCCGACTCCACTAGAAACTGGACCCCGGTGGAACGGCCTGTGCTGTCAGACTCTAGGACCGAGTCACTTTTCCCGATCCGACTACGCAACGATTTCGTTTTTCTACCGTACCCTCTCGTCAGCTTCCTTTTATGTCGGAGTCCCACCCTGAAACAACAGCACAAGGCAATTCAGTCCCCTGGCCTTCGGCGACGCTGGACTGCCCACCAGATCACCTGCCTAGAATTTTTACTGGCAAAACCTTTGTCTCGTTGCCCTAATGCTTCGAATCCTGCCCCAGTTGCTGAGCAAACTCCCGCTCCACCATGGCACAGAACGGCGGCGGCTGTTTCTTCTCCAGACGACTCCGGGAAGGAGAGGCAGTATATGCAGAGGGATGTGTAGGCTGTGAATATTGTGTGGGTTGTGTCACAGGTGACTTTCGCTGTAATTCTTCACCAAACCTCGACGCTGTATGTGAAGCACTGGGTGCCGTACCACTGCCTACGCACGTGCATGCTGCTTTCTGAGAATTCCTGGAGCGAAGTTGTCACGGTCACCACGCGCGTTACTAGTTTGCGAATTGCTTGGCAGAGACACAGAAAAGGTCACCCGACCAGCCACGAGGCGGTGTGCGGTTCCGGTGTATGGACGGCTCGCCGCGGCAGGGATGTGCACGCTGGCGCGCAGAAGCTTCGCGCGGACACTGCATAAAATTATGTCCATTTTCTTCCCGCGAGACGGGGTCGCGGCGACAGGATCCGTCGCCTTTCTCGATGCCAGTTCAGATCGCCTGCTCCATCCGCGCTCTTGCAAGATCATTCGTCGCTTTCGCGAGACTGTTGTCCGTCGGAATGTCGATTTCTGTTCTGGACGACTCCACCACACTTCGTCATCGTTACATGAGAACTTGGCGCCGTTTTCTGCGCAAAACCCTCGCTGCAGCGCTGCAGCCGTTTCTGTGCAGAAGCGCCGGGGGACGGCAACACGCAACGTTCCTTCCGCTCCGTGTCGCTCCGATGGACACGGTCCGGTGGCTCTTTGCCAGATCGCCGCGCGCGTCGCCAAACCGAGGTCGCCTGGCGGTCGCATTTTCGGCCCGCCTAGCAACTGGGCGCGTGGACTGCGCTGCCACTTTTTCCCAACGAGCAACTGTGGGCAGAGCGCGCGCGCTTCGAAATAAGGCGTAAGTCTGCTTCCTTTTTTCTCGTGGCTAGATTTCGCAATTTCATGCAAATGTTCTTCCCTTTTCCCCGCTAGCTCAGGCATCTGTTGACGCCGTCGCGCCCGTCGAATCCTAGGCTGTCTGTGAGGGGCGTAAATGCTGCGCCTCTGTGCCTGTGGAGAACTCGCCAACAGACTTCCTGTTTTGCAGATTTCTGTTTCGAACCGTTTCTGAGGAGAAGGCGCCGCAGTAAAAAAACCTTAGGAAATTCGTTTCGTCGACCGTGTCCTCGCTACCGGGTCTCAGAAGGTCACAGGGGCCACCTCTGCAAACGCCTGGCGTGCGGAATGTGTCCGCGCCTGCTCTGTCCTCTGTGCGAGAGGTAGGACAGGTTCGAGAGCACCACTTGCAAGGCGCGGAAGGCTGTGAAATCGTTGCGTTCTGAGAGGGAAGACGCTTCATACATCGCGTCTTTTTTTAAACAGCTGAGTCTCGTATTCAAAGGCGGAACCACGCTCTCATTTTTTCCCTCCTGCGTTCGCGTCGCGACCCCCTATTGCATCCGGGCCGGTCACCAGCGCCACAAACCTCAGCCTTGACTCTTGAAGACCACGGCATACTGGCATCGTGTGCGGGCGCGAAAAGAGGGGCTGCGTTGTCAGCGTACTTAGCCTGGCAAAACCCTCCGTCTTCCCGCCCCCCGGGACCGTGTGCATTCTGTTTCTCCGGTTCCGCGCCGAATTTCGCCTTTCTTGCCTACGCCTTCACCAGGCGCGACCTTGTTCCGTGTCTAGGCCCTTTTTCTGCGAAACTTCTGGTGTCAGTGAGAGGGAATATTGCTGCCACCTTTGAGGCGCTAAACGATAAATTCCGATCACGTGTGCGCAGGGGCGTTGTGCCACGTGTCTTTCGGAGCCGAGATTTGCCCTCAGAAACCCGGGCGTGAGTTGCGTGAGTTTGGGGAACAACTCTTAACTTGGACGACGACCGATTCAGCACGTCTTGGAACGACCAGGAAGCATAGCTTATGGGCGTGGAGAAAGGCAGTTAGGTCCGAAACTGTTTTCGACTCGTCCAGGGTCTGCTGACTCTAATACGCGCCGCGGCGTCGTCTGGTGAAGGGGTCGCTGTGTCAAAGCGTGTGAAAGAATTGACGGCGGGAAAGACCAATCTGGGCAGGACGGCTGAGTTTTAGCTACGGTTTCGGCGGATGAGTAGCGAGACCAGAGTTGTCGTACTAACAGGAAGAGGCAAGCATTTCGAATTTTTCCGGATTCTTTGCACGCGTCGCTTTCCCTTTTCGCGTAGAGCGCTTGAAGCTGCCGACAGAATTTCCTGCAAAACGCCATTGTTTCCGCTTTTTCAACCTTCGAGTCGCTGGGCTATGCTGCGGCGTCCTCCGGGACCTGCTTTACATGCAGCCGCGCTTCGCCACTCGAGTTAGCGCGCGGCGCCCCCATCTTCTTCTTTTTTCTCCTCGGCGCCGTGTCGTGCTCTCAAAACGTCGGGCGCGTCTGCATGTGTATGTACGTCGAGTAGCTGACGATTCGTTTTGGAGGGCATTTAGCTGTGTGAGCAGACTCCGCCTCTGTGGCCCCGAGACCCGTGCGGTTCCGTCTTCCGGGACTGGCGCAGGCACGTGCGCCTCTCCTGGGGTTCTGTACCTGCAGTTTTTCTCGTAATTGTTTCGGCTTCTTTCTTCTGTTTCAGTGTCTGCGTCTTCACGCCTCGGTAGATCTTCTTGACGAACAACCAACTGCCCTTCTCGACCGGAACACCTGCTTTTCAGACGGGACACTTCTCTCAGGCTGGCGCCGGCATTCCTTTGCTTGCTCGACACCCGTCCCTGGTTGGTACGACACCTGACCGGGCCTCGTAAAGGGAGTACTCCAGCTGGAGCAGGCATTCAGCATCCGTCACGGACGTGCAAGGAGTTTTGCTTCCTCATTCGTGCCTCTGCAGGTTCTTGCCCCCGTCTCCCTCTCCTTCGCGCTCTCCTCATGTGGATTTCTGGGTGAAGCGCTCAGAATGGACTCTGGAAGGGACGTGAAGGACGGGACTGCGGGCTCTAGGCCCAAGGATGGAGGGGACGGTGTCGGAGAGACAAGAGCTTCAGGGCGCGAGAGCGAAGAGCGTTCGCTTCAGTTGGAGGCGAATGAGTGTCCGGGTGCAGTGATGAGTCGCAGAGAGGATGAGGCAGAGCCGCAGAGCTCCCCAAGTTCCTCCCCACCGCGAGAGGAAGGCCCTCAGAACGTCGATGACGCAGACACCGCAAACGGGAGCGGCGAGGCGGGTTTGCAGCGGCCGCCCCAGAAGAGGCGATTGGAACAGGGCTTGGAAGCCGAGGCGGGGGTGGGGTCTTCTCGCGTTGAGGAAGTTGAAGCCGTTTGTCGAAAGAGACCCGCGTTTTCTGGTGTCGCAGATGCGTTTTTGGAACGACCCGTCACGTTAAAAAACAGTTCGGAGGAGGATGCGGCGAGACTGTCAGGTGATGATGCAGCCGGTGCCTCTCTTCTCTCCGTTAGGTCCGCTGGCGCGCTAACAGGAGATTTCCCTTCGTCCTCCAGTCGCTTGCCAGCGATGCTTTCCGGAGCAAGAGGCGAAAATGCCGAAGAGTCCGTCAGAGACGCACACACACCTGCTCAGGATAGCCGAGATTCTGCACTTGCCTCGTTTGCACCGACGCTTGCACCCGGCCAAGAATCCGAGTACACACGCGCCAAGTTATGGAGTATCGAGAAGGCTTTCGATGCCTTCCTGGCAGACCAGAAGGCGAACGGACGTCGCCAGGGGTCGAGAAGCATGCGCGAGCCAAGTCACGCGCATCCGGGTCTATCTGCAGAGCGCGAGACCAGCTCCGGGGCCTCCGCGGCGACCTCGGACTTGTCTCGAGAGGATGTGGAGGAGTTGTTTCGGCAGCACGGCGTGTCGCCTCGGGAACTCGTTCGCATGTTGAGTGGAAGGCGAGACGGTCCCGGAACTTCTCCGGAAGAGTTGAGGGCTGCTGTCGCCTGGGCTCGCCAGCTGTTCCCGGCAGCGCCCCGCTCCCCGTCCGAGCTTCGGATGTATCTACAGCGAGCGGTGCTGGATCGCCAAAAGCGCCTGCGGGAGCGCTGGGGTGCAGAGGCAAATCCCTGCGGAGATGCCTCGGTGTATGGCGACGAGAAGCTGCGGGAGCATCTTTCGGACTTGAGTGCCTTCATGCCGCATCTAGACGCGGGGAGGGAGGTGTACATGCAGTGGCAACGAAGCCGAGGACGCCGAGACTTCGACGCCTTCGTGCGCCCACCAGGTCTCACACCCTTCCGGGACTCATCTTCGCGTCAAGGCGACTTCGCCGCTTCGCCTCTCTACTCGTTTTCGTCTCGAACGCCCTGGGCCTCTGCATGCAAAGAAGCCTCGACCCCGCCAGCCGCGAAACAGCAGGCGCCGCCGCCGAGTTTGTGGAACCTCCCGAACCGGCCTCAGCCGTACACTCTCGCAGATGTTCAGGAAGCCATGGAGGGACCTGAAGGCGTTCTGCGAGTCGCGCGACCTCTCACGGGGTTCGGTGAGGACGCAGAAAGTCTATCGTTCGCGTCGCTCCCCAAAGGAGCAGAGACGCTTTTCTGGTCCAGCGGTCGCGGCTTGTACTTCCTTCGTCATCTCGAGAGAACGAAGGCTGGGGAACACGACGTCGTAGGCGAGGCAGGCGTCTGGGTCGCCGCCAGCGAAGAAGAGTTCGGGGGCTTCATCGTAAGCGCTTTTGTGACTAGTAAATACATATATATATATATATATATATATATGAGGAGCAAGTAACGAGTGGCGAAACACCTGATCTCGTCTAAAGCATGCGAATGCACACATATGCCACACCCACACACATAAGTAATATATGTAAATATTAATCTGTCAGATAGTTTGTGGCTCTAAGATGTTGGATACGGCAGCATTTGAGGGGGATGTCGTTAATGACGTTATGGGAACGGCGTTCCGTTTGACTTACAAGACGTAAAGTTATTCGAAAGGGCGTTTCAGGTGGACGGGAACCACTGGCTCGTTTATTCTTTTTCGACTTGTTTTTTGTGCTAGTGTCGCACATTCGCTACCCTTCCACATGAGGGAGTTGCGTTCGTCGAACTCGATCGCGTTGGCTACTGGAGAGATCGGTGCTTCACAGGGTGCGGGAATTTTCGCCGTTACAAAGACACCCAGTCTCGAGCTGGTCGAGGCGTCTCAGCTGATAGAGAGGCTCATTTGTTCTCTGCCAGTTTCTTCGTATTTTTGTCGGAGGCAGCAACTGTTTTTGCACCACATCTAAATGGTTGTTGCTAGCCTGTTGTGCAGTGTCGAAAGTAACGTCGTCCTCTGTGGTGGCTTGCGCTTTGTTGGATCTTCATAGATCCACCGGAAATTCAGCGTGGCGAAGTTCGGATTCGAACGTGCAAAGATGCTCGCTTGCCGGTGGTACAACGACAGACAAGAAGCTCGGCGAGGACAGCACGCACTTCCCCACAGAGAAAAGCCAAAGGGCATCATGTCAAGCGACCGACCTCTTTCGCGCGAAGCCGCTCCAGAAGCTTCCCGATTTAGGTAGGCCAGACGGTGTATATACACACACCTGAACGGGCAGGTGCGTCGCTTCGGGGCTTCGCCCGCGAACGAATAGGGAGGCAGGGACTTCCGTTTTGCTCACCATCTTCCCGTTTCTTGTGAGCCTCTGCCGACCTTCCGGTGTCCGCTCGTTTCGGCGCTCAGTCCATGTTGAGTTTCTCTCGTTTCAGATGCGCTGCACTCGGTGCCTCCCGTATCCTCGTGCACAGGATGCGCGTTGGTCTGTGAAAATCGTGGACAGTTTCCGGTGTCTGTGTGGGGACCCGTTCCTTGCGGCTTCTCCTCTGCGCCTTCGGAGTCGCGCCGCGACGGAGTCCGTTCGAGCTCTGCTGGTTTTCACGGCTTTCCTGTTTGTTGGCACAGCGCGTCGCGCGCGGGCGAGTTGAGCGGCAAAGCACAAGAAGCTCCGAAAAGCACCGGCGGCACGGCTGCGGAGCATCCGCGAGCAAGTCAAAAATGCCGAGTGATGGATACCACTTGCCCGGTCCCAGGTGTCCGCTACGATTCCAGAGATCGCGCGTGGCTGGCCACCTGGCACGACGGTAAGTGAAGGTGCTACAATGGACCTTTAGGCTTCGCTTTCTGTAACGTACATATGCGCGTCAATACACATTCTGTATAGCGAAGCAAATGTCCCACAAACTGCCTCGATGCAAAGCATTTCTCGTAAATACAAACAAATAAATCTTTGTGCATAAAACCATACAAATATATATATATATATGTATATATATATATATATATATCTTTATTTATATGTGTGTTTCCGTTGTGACCGCCTTTGAGTCATACATCGAGGACCTAATAAGGGTGGAGTCTTTCGTTCCATTTCTACGTACAATACTGGATGTAGAAATAGGTGCATGCGATGTGCGCCACTTGTTCCTGACCACAAGAGACACTCTCCAGTTCGCGTCCTTCTCGTTTTCTCTGCACATCCAGGTACGGAGACGGTGTGTAGAATGCCCGTGCATTGTGCATGTTTTTGCGTCGTTTGTTTCTGTAGGTGTTCGACAGTACAAGCGGTGTTTTAGCATCAAGAAGTACGGGTTCGCGAAGGCGAAGGAATGCGCCATTCGGATGAAGATGAGTTTAGTTGGCCAGCCGGGTGTGTCGCAGTCGGGACGGCAGGCTCCCTTTCCAGTGCGCCCGTTCACCTCGCGTGCATGCAGTCCTCTTCAAGACTTCTTTCGCGAAGGAGACAGACGCGTGGCTGCGAGTTCGTTCTCGCTGCTTCCGAGCGGCCGCGGAGAACCTCGCGGAAGTTTGGGGAGCTCTCAAGGCGCAGACGACGAGCGCAGCAAGCCGCAGAGTTGCCGCGGGCTTGTCGAGCAGTTGCTCGCCAGGTTCCAGGACAGCGAAGGATTCACACGCGGCCTTCCCGGCGACGACGAAAACCGGGGAAAAAGACTCTCGAAACAGGCGCAGGACGACTTCCAAAGTTGGAGGCCGCCCCCCGGCGCACGTTTTGGCTCCGCCGCCCAGGCGTCTCGACACTCGACAGACGAGGTGGGTGGGTTCGCAGGCTTCCCCGGCTTCGCGGCCTCGCACTGCGGCGAGAAGCCAGGGGGCGAGGGACCGAGCTTTTTGCAGAAATCTGGATTTGTGCAAGAAAACGCGTTTTCGCCACCGAGCGAGCGCTTCGAAACTGGCGTTCATCGCAGGGTCCCGTCGCTTAGCTCGGAACTTGCGAATCCGCAGGTCACGGAGGAAGTCGAGGAATTTCTTTTCTCTCTCTCGACGCGCGCGCGACAGTCTCTGCTCGCGTCGCTGCGGCGCGGAGCTGAAGACTCCCGGCGCTCTGCATGGCCAGGCGCGAGCCGAGACTGTCACACGGGGGCGGGGACGCCCGGCGGGACAGACGTAGCCGACAGGAGGGCGACGAGAGAGACGCGCAGAGACCGAGAAGGCGAGGAGAGCACCAGCGAAGATGGAACCGTTCGCCGAGAGACAGATGCTGGAGCTGTGTCTCCCGACGAAGTGTCGCGCGCGAACGCGGAGGAGAGAGCAGCTGGGGAGAAGACGAGAAGCAGCGAACGCATCTGGACTGGAGAGGGGGAACGGAGTGCCGGAGACCGAGACGACAAAGGAGAGGGCGAAGGAGGCGGAGGGGTAGTCGAAGGGAGAACCGAGAAGGGTGGGGACGACGATAAAAAGCCAGGCGAGGAAGAGAGTGCAGAGAGGGAAGAAGAACTGAAAAACGATGCTTACGCCTACTTCACGCACCTCACCAACAGAGAGTGGGACCTACTCGACTATCTGGACACTCTCGACTTCGAAACTGTCGACCTCGACGCCGTCATGCCCTTCATCAACCAGGTGCCGAAGGTGCGAGGTAAGAACCAGCGAGAAGTGGTGGGTGTACGTACACCGCAGAGACGGAAAGAAGTTGTTCGAGCCGGGAGGAGTTCTCCGATAGTGGGTACGATTGTCTCATGTCGGGCGCTCTGTGACTTAAAGTGCACCCTTTGTTCAGTCCCCGCACGGTCTGAACAACCACCCTGTGGGGGCTTTGACTTCTTCCAAGTAGTCCTCTAGAACACACTTTATATATATATATATATGTCGTGTATATATATATATATTTATATATTTATATCTCCGTGGTGTGTCTGCGTTTCTCCAGGAGTCTGTTTCGACCGGAAAGGGTTGTACTGGATCAGCCAGTGGCACTCGCAGCAGAAGAAACACCGCGAGTGGTTCGGCGTGAAACGTCTCGGCTTCAGAAAGGCCTGGGCGCTCGCTGTCTGCGTCCGTCGAGACGCGGAGAAGGTCGAAGACGAGCCGGTCGACTACCCTAAACTTCCGGTGAGTTTCATCCCGCAAAAAAGTGTCTCCCCTGTTCATAAAAAAATGCGCTTCGCGAAGTGCCTCTTTTCTCTGGAAAGTCACCCTTCTTTGCTTTCACTAAGTGTCTCTCTCCCCCGCGGCTTCTTCCGTACACTTGTGTGTCTCTCCGTTACCTCATCTGCGTCCTCTTCCCAGCATCGTCTCACAGTCTGCATTTCGCACGCTCCTTCCCTCCCTGTCTCTTCGCTCTCTCTGCTTCTTTTCCTCGGTTCTTCGCTCCGACTGTTTGTACGGTTCCCCGTCCAAGTGTTTTGCTTCTCTTCCCCTTCTTGTTCACCCACTTCCGTTCGTTTCTGCGACTCCGACCTAGACTGTTCGCTCACTTCTCACTTTTTGCTGCACCCTCAGAGGCCGGCGGTCCCCAGAAAACTGTCTGTGTGTGTCGCGGAACGCGCCGAGTGTTTGCATGGAAAGATATCGTCTCTTCGATATCACGTTTTCTGCCGTCTGTGAAGTTCTTTGTTCCGACTTAAACTGCCCGCCTTCTTGGAGGGGGACCGTCCTTTTTCTGAGCACCCTTCCCTTGGCGCCGTTCGCATCAGCTCGTGAGATTCGCGCACCCGACTGGCGTTCAGCGCTGCCGGCTCTAAGAGCTCTGCTGCTTTCCACGACCCCCGTGATCAGAACCTCATGTCCTCAGCGACGTCTTGAAAGCCGGCATGTGGGCATGCAGGCCGATCACATGCGAGGTAGACTGCCTGTCGCCTGTCTGGTTCAGGACTACGAAGAAGTATTGGGAGTGACGTACGCACGCTTCGCGTCAGGCCGCTACTGGGTGGCACACTACATGCGACCAGCCGCTCCCTCGTCCGGCTGTCTCGGCAGCGTGGGGAGGAAGTTGTTCCCGGTTTCGGAGTCGAGTTTTGAGGAGGCGCGAAGCCAGGCGGTCGCCGTCGCGACGGCGTTTCCTCTTCCTCTGGCCTTCTTCGTCGATCCCGAACGCCGCGCAACTTCTGCGTTCGAGTCGGCGAGGGCGGAGAACTTGCAGGGCGACAAGCAAGTCCTCCTCTCCAAAAACTGTCTCTTCAACGTCTTCACGTGGCTCAACGGCGGCGCGTCGTGGACAAACGTCCGACGCTGGGCGCACGCGAAACGCATGCAGCTCGCTGAGGACGACTGGCCGCAGCAGTTCTTCAGTCTGCCGAGTCCGGCGAAAGGTGACAGCTTCGCAGAAGCCGAGAAAGAACGAGCAGAAGAACGAACTGGCGGCGAAGAGGTCAAGGCGAACAGTGCGTCCCGCGCTGCGGCGAAATCAGAGTGGTACGTCGAAGGACCGGGCGACGCGTCTTGGCGTGGATGTGAGATGTCCTCGGCTGAACTCGAGCACAGAGGTCGCGGGATCTCCCCCGGGTGTTTGAGAGCCTTTCCCGGCGGTCTGTGCGCCGCTGGTTTACGGGGGCAGAAAAAATGAAGGCAGCTGACTTGCCGTGGGTTACCTCGCATGCATGTGTGCGGTTCTGTTTCGAGGGCGCTCCCCTCTCGGGGTACAGTCGACGACGCCTTCCTAGATGTGTCGATTTCCGTACGAATTCATCTACACATATGTCTTCATATATGTATTTCTGTATGTAGTTCTATAAATATATACGGATACATACATATATTTATATATATGTTTAAAGATATAGACAAATAGGTTTTGATATCTGTGTACGTGTGCATTTGCGGTCAGAGATGAATGGCACATTGAATGGAGAAGTGTGTGTCCAGAAGCGTGACGGCGTAGCTCGAGAACATGTCGTTCCCTTGGTGTAGCATACGTGAAGTCGCGTTTCTTGTCTCCCCAAATTGCGACGTCGAGGTTTTTCGGTCTCGTCTGCCGCATCTTATTGTCTCTTTCGACACTCTCCGCTGTCGCTTGCGTTTTCCTTTCAGGCCAGTCGCGTCCACCACCTCTCCGGCGGAGGACCTGGCGTCAAGTGGCAGTCCACGCGACTTGCAAAAACTTTCGCCTCTGCTGGCGGACTCTTCGCTGACGAAGGAGCTTCTGGGTGGCGACCGCGAGCTGGGGAACGCGATGGACGGCGCGCGCGGGCCGCGGGGTCTAGACACCGCAAAGGGCAGAGCGAAGGACGAGGAGCGGCTGACGGCGAAGGACGCCGAAAGTCGGCAGGCGACGCTCCCAGGTGGGCGTGCGGCGCATGGCGGCGGGGTCGGCGGCAGCCTGGGGACTGCATGCGAAGAAGAACTGGACGAGCCGCTGTCGCCGCTGGACATCGAGTCGATCGTCGCAGACGCCTACGAGAGTTTCTCGGATGAGGACGCAGAAGGCGAGGGCGACGGGGGCAAGCCGGGGAAACGCATTCGCCTGCCGAAAATTGGAGGTGTCTATTACAAGCGCGATGGAAACTACAAAGCATGGGCGGCGAGCTGGCACATCCAAGGCAAACGCACGCGCCGATACTTCACAGTCAAGAAACACGGATTCAGGTGAGAGACTACAGGAACTGAACAACGAGAAGAACTAGGAACCGCAGCGCGCGGCGAAACGAAGACCACAGGACGCTGTGTGTGTGCGACTCTCAACGGGACCGACAAAGCCAAATGAAAAGACACGAAATCGTACTTCTCGACGAGATTCCTTTCGCACCTATCCATAACGAATAACAAGGGATTGTGTGCACCATGCATCTACTCACACAGTCACTCAAATAAACAGGTAAAACACCAGCAATCCATTCGCATATATATATATATATATATATACGACTCGGATATTCGATCACCTGTGTAAATATAGCGCAACGATAGTTACGTAAACATATATATATATACATACATACATAGGTGCCATCAAGTGGAATGGCTGTGTGTGTTGGCTTTGCCCGTGTTTTTGGAGTGGCAGTGTTTACGAGTGTGTTTTGGGGACGGGAGGCTGAACAGCTTGTGCGGCGATCCGTGAGCTTGTCTGTGGAACTCTTTTCTGTTTAGAAACGCGTACCTCAAAGCTGTCCGAGCTCGTCGAGAGGCAGAGAGACACGAAGGAATCAGCGTGAAGCACCGCCACCACGCGCTGGTTCCTGGGCATCCTGGCAATATGTTAGGCGCCTCCAAGGTGTGTGCAGAGAGCCACGAGGTGTCAGGGTTCCCGCACGGCGATGAAGACAGCCGCCTCACGCGCGGCGGCGCCTCACATGCAGCGGTTGCCCCCGGACGGGTGAACAGAGAGAGGTCTGTCGCCTTGGTTGATCGCGCCACCAAGGACGACGAAGACGACGAGAGGGATTTGCAGAGAGAGAAGACGGGAGCAGGTGGGGGCGAGGCTTGCAGCGGCGAGAGTGTCAAGGTGGCGCTGGGGACGCGGCACGATAGCTTCAGCGACGGATCTTGCCGAACTCTCGACAAGCTCTCGACGCAGTTCGAGCAAAAGCCGCGCGGCGGAGCCGGCGAGGAGGCCGAGCACCCGACGAGAAAACAGGGACAGGAAACGGGTGGGGTCGACGAGCCTCTTTCGCGCGCGGCTTCGATCGTGGGCGGTCGCGAGGTCCGCCTCACCTCCGGGGTGTCTGTGCACCTCACGCCGCTGGAGCGCGTGGCCAAGGCCGTTGACGTCGACCTGAAGGAACTGACAGATCGCGTTTCGCGGGCGGCGTTTCGTGGAGGCGACAGTCGCCTCTTCCACAGAACTGTGGATAACTGTGAAGGCGAAGCAGATGAGGTAGCACAGGGGCTCGACACCCACAGGGAAGATGTTGACGTGACGCGCAACCTCGAGTTCGCGATGGCCAGGGAGACCCTCGACGTCCTCCTCTCCGATTTGTACAGGTAATCTTGGAAGTGGTTTTGCACAATTTGTCGGCCAGCAGGCACATCGCCGCTTTGTCTGCGGACATGTGTGCGAAGGCACTTTTCAACGTTCTGCGTTTCTCGTCGAGTGGCGTGTATGCAGCTCGCAGGTGGTCTAGGCGGGGCGTCTCGCGCGCGGTTCGTAGTGCATGGGGTTTATGTACTCCGCGTTTTTGAGCTGTGTTCATCGTCTCGCCTCATCAGGAACTGTCGTTTCGTCCCGAACACTTTCAGGAGTCCCTGTTTGCCTTCTTCCCTCATTGCTCCACCCCCTCTTCCTTCTTTGTTTTTTGTGACACAGCGTGGTCGCGAAGCTGAGTGGCGCGGGTCGATGGACTTCGTTGGTCTCTCCCACGGCGGCGGAGGCGGAGCCCCTGGTGAGTGCCTGGGACCGCAGCGCGCGAGAAGAGAGGAGAGAGAAATTCGAAGACACAAACGCCGCTTCCGATGAGCCAGGCTACCCGACGTCGAGCGCGCAGATCCACGTCGCGATCCAGCTGGTGGTCATCAAACACTACCTGGCGACTGTGAGGACGGCGAATCGCGTGGAACAAATTGCCCCCCTTTTGGCGCTGTTCGAGCCCTGCATTAAACAAGGAATGCTGCCCCACGAGTGTGCGCTTCCGCGACTCCGGTGGCTCGTTTGTCAACTCTGTCGAGCCTCGCTGCCTTGGCTGGACGAGAGCGACGTCCTCACCGACGCTCTGCTGTACAGACACCTCGAGGAACTGGTGGAGACGGAGGAGGCGGAGGCGCCGCAGGAGGGCGTTCCGCCTGGTGGCCAGATTGTGTTTTCTGCGGGATTTGCCGAGGGAAACTCGACGGTCGCGTCGCGGAATGTCTTTACAGGGGAGTCGCGCGTCGCAGGGGGTTTCCGGACCGACTCGGAGAAGGAGAGTGGAATAGATGACCGTGACGAGGCGAGTCTCGCGGCGTTGATTTGTTTGCCTGGGAAGGGCAAGAAGCTGCGCGAGGAAGCCGACGTGGAGAAGGACGACACATCGGCGTCGCTGAATTGCGAGTCTGGGAAGAAGACCGAGGCAGAGTCACAGCACTCGCGCTCGCCAACGGAAGTCGCGGCCAGCAGCGTCAGTGGCTCGGAGGGGAAGGACGGAAGCTCTGACAACGAGCGTTCAGGTGACGCAGACGACGCTACAGAGGGATCTGAAAAATGTGAAAAGACACGCGGGGGAGACCAACGGCGTGCGGCGCCGCGGACTTCCTCTGCGTCGACTGCCAGTGGAGAAACACCCGAAAAATCCAAGAACCGGGGCAGCGACGCGTTGAAAGGCAAGAACGAAGGCGGCGCAACGGGAACTTCAGGGGAGCAGCGAGACGACGAGGACAGGGACTTGGAGAATGTGGAGATCTCGAAAGACACCCGAGCCGGGAGCGGCGGGAGGCGCCGGACAGGCGAACGCCGTGGCCAACGGTTTTGTGCGAGTGGCGGAGAGCTGCGAGTCTCTGAAGAGTCTCCGGACAGAGCGAAAACGGAGAAATCCAAGGGTGAGCCAGTGCGAGACTCGTTGAGTCCAGATGCCTCCAGTCGCCTCCCCTCTCGATGCGGCACTCCTCCCCCTGCCGCCGCAACCGGCTCGTGCGCCACCGTTGAGAGCGACGTCCCTGCGTAGACGGGAGTTGAGACAGTGTAGCTCTCTCTGTAAAGCACCTGATGGGTGAAGGAAGTTGGGCGCAACGCTGGCGTTTCTCTGACATAAACGTGACGTCATAGTGGCGTATGGCTCGACTCGAAGCCACTTAGGTAGAGTTGTGCCGAGATCTGCTTGTCAAGAATTTCCGCTGGATGCGAACGGATGGAGGGGTGTCCGCTGCGCGCGGTGATGGGCGCGTATCCGAAGACGCATGTGGAACTGCGAGCAGCGCCCCGCACGCAGGCAACTGCGGAATGGAGGAGTTTCGGAAAAGTCTAGGACATGTTTCTAGTTTGAGTTTGCCTCCAGCGAGGAGTTGGGGGTCGATCCACATGACCTGGAATGGAACAGCTCGGCGAGACGGCACCGTGCTGTGTCGGCATTTCCACTCGTGGAGAAGAGTTGGCGGAAGAAAACAGTCTGTCGCTCGTTTAGTAGATCTTGACTGGTGAGTTGCGGTGACTGCGCGTGAACGCGTGGAGGTTTTTCTGCCGAAGCAAAATGTCCGCATGTGAAAACATGCAAAAAGTCGCTGATGAGGCGGAAGTAAAGCAGAGGGATGTGGCGGCGCTTGAGAAGAATCACCGTGTGTCAACAGTCGAGAGGTTAGATGAAACATTGCAAGTCTTTTTTCAGGGTGCTGGCCTTTCTGTCTAGAAGGTTTCATCGAGTTCAAGAAGAACTCCTACACCCGGATCATAGGGAGAAGGAAGAGAGCGTCTCAGGCAACGTAAGTCGCGCTCTTCGCTCGTCCGTGCATGCGAAAACTTGGATGTCCACAACTGCAACTTCTTTAAGGTGTTGCGTTAGCGACCCTAGGTTCGGTCTGCAGACGCGTGTCTATCGGGAACGCGTGTTGGTGTGTATGTCGAAGGAGTTGTGTTTCATATCTGGGGGATCCGCGCTCGTGTAACTAAAAGCGAACAGAGCCAGCGGACTCTGCCTGCGTGTAGCGGCGCATTTCTCGTGGAGAGCACTCGGATCTGCGGCTTCGCTTTGTTCGAGCGAGCCTGCGAACCTGACAGGGAACAAAATGGAACTCCGGTATCGCGCGGCCCCAGCTGTATAGGGAAGGCTGTCTGTAGAGGGACCGTGTTTGAGTTCATTTTTTTTCTTTCGACGCCGCCGTCGTGCGAGGCGTCGGCAGCAGGCGAGCACGGAATTTGCATGGGAACCTCGGGAGAAACTGTTCGTCGAACGGGTGACGGTCGAGAAGTGTTGACGCCCCGGCGAGCATTGTAGTGGGCTTTCGAACCTTTTGAAAAACGAATGAAGCGGCGTGAACCGGGGGTTTGCCCCCTGAGGCGCCGCGGTCAGGTTTACACCCGAGCTCAACACGCTGGAGACAGAGACGCACAGCGCGGTCCACCCCTCAGGACGAGCGTTCCCCGCCGCGGGTGCGTAAAAAACGAACAAGATCATTTGCGCTCTCAACAACTGTGAGAGAGGCAGTGCGGCATCAAGGGATATTTGTCGCATGACAGGGACTCTCGACTCGGGCGAAAAGAAACATGTGTCGTGTGCCTGGAGAGTCTCGAGCATTTGAGGTTCGAACAAAGTTCAGAGGGACGTTGAAGGAAGCGCAAGCGCTCTTCGGGGACAACCTGGTGTCGGAACCACCCGCTTGCACTGCGGGAAAAACAAATTGTATAGTGTGAGTTCGGCGAGGGCTGCATGCAGAAGATTTCTTACGAACGGTACGCCCGCAGCCGTCAGTAGATTCGAGCGACTGCGAACCTCAAAAAAGGGTTCTCTCCGTGTTCCAAAACATTTCTGGCGCAAAGCCGCGAAGCAGAACGAACTGTGAGGGTACCTCTGTTCTTTTTAAAACGACATCGAGCCGTAAGCCGCAGCACCAGCAGGAGGGTGTGCGGCGCATCTGGCTGCGGAAAACACCCCGCTATTGCGTTTAATGGACTCGAAAGGAAACGGGGAAATACGACCCAGTGTGGAAATACCGACACCAAATCCCGTGCACGTAGGTATCTTCTCGCGGGAGGAGATGGCGTTGACAGTTTCCCAAAGCGGAAGAAAACCACAGATGCTGCGGGATTTCCTTCATCTTTTCTATTTTAAAACAAACAAACACACGAATTCAGCTAGGAGGCTCCACAGACGCCGGTATGCATTTACCCTCTGAGATGGACAACTGTAAATATGCCTGTCCTTGTATGATGCCGTTTTGCTGCCGCCACCCAGTCCGAGCAGAGGATACACGCAGACATTTTTGAAGGCCGTCGATCAGAGAGAACACCTTGGACAGACAGGCCAGAGAATTCCTGGTATTTTTCCTTCTGTCCTTTTGGTGCGGTGCCGGGAAGCACGAAATAACTTCGGCAGCACCTGTACTTGTCATTCAGAACGTAGCAGCCGAGGGAAATATACATGGTATGTCACGAAGTCATACGAGTGTCTTGTTGGCAAAGAGGGCCACCCGTCTTAAGGCGATAGAACAGTGATTGTTTACACGCGATGTATATATATATATATATATATTATGCAGTCATGTAAACCTGTGTCTGGCGGTTAAGACCACAATGTTGTACAGAGGCTGAATGGTGCAAGGGTATGTTGCCCCGTATCGGGTCCGGTCGCTTGCACACTTGTTCCGTCCAGAGTCTCTTTTCTCTCACTCCTTGTCCTGTGACGTGTTTTCTCTTTACCTGTCGAGCTGAAACAAATTTTGCGAGGGATGGGGGAGCAGCGAGCGGTCAAAGAGTCACAAGCACAGATACACGGTTGCCGGAGACTGGGGGGCGGCGTTGTTCCGAGCTACTACTAAAGTTTTCTGGGTCTGTCGCTCTCGCGGCAAACAAGAGTTAACGTGCTCTTTATGTGTACAGCTAGGAACGAGGCAGTCGCGATGTTGTTTGGGAAAGCAACCTCCGAACCCCCACTGTAGAGTGGTATGAAGAAGCTGCACTATTCTCCGTACACAGCAGGCTTCGTCTAGAAGAGCCAAAGGTGGTTCCATCGCGAACGGGTTCTAAATCCTGACGCTACTGGTTGGTTAGTTGGAGGACCTGCTGCCCTGTGAGGAGTTCGAGGGAAACAGGCAACCTGGACCAAGGGCAGTGGAGAGTCCTTCTTTACTGGCTAGAGAGAAAGCAGAGCCGCAAGCAATTACCAATCCTTTCCCAAGATAGTGATGGACGCTTTTTCTGGGGTCAAACTGAGAGCAGCCCAGAACACTTCTACGTGAACTCAACAGTTGACAATGATCTTTGGTTCGACGCTGAAAAAAACCGAAGTCGCAAGATGAATTTCGATTCAGAGCACACCGAAAGACAAGCGATGCCCCTACTAGCTAAATGACTGCCTCAGAAATAACACGGGTACTCTTTCCTGCAACACCAGGGGCCCCCTGAAGAATTTCTCGATGTTTTGCCGGAGGGGGACGGGTCAGACCTGCCACTTCGACCCCATCACCAAGCGAGTGAAACGGAGCGTCTAGTTTTGTGGTTTGAAATAGAGGCGACGGGATTTGTCATTTTGATTCTCCAACGAGGAGAGACAAAGCATGCAGTTTTTCTGTATCTTCACGGACACAACCTGGCAGCTGACTCGCGTTTGACGAGGTGCCGAAACGAAGACCCGCTGTCTGCCAGCGTGTACCGCTGCAAACCGGTGACCTTTAGAACTCAGTGTTCTTCGTTGCTTGTTTTTAGAAATCATGGAGTAGGCAAGTGAGATTGCACGCCCATCGACACAAATAGGACTTCACATTTCCATCGATGTACGCGTAACTCCTTTGCACAAAAGTGTGACCAGTTGCAGACCGGGAGAAAGCCCGATGAAAGGGGTGCATCAGGTCACACGCAAGCAGAGCAAACTGATTACCGGCACGTACCTCTGAGGAATCGGACTATTCCGTGCCACCCGTTGCAAGAATCCTTCTAAATGGCGGAATTCGTGGCTTGACGTACGAAGCCGGGAAAGGCCATCGAGTGTCATTTCTCTTTGACTCAACGCGAATGTTTCAGAGTGCTGCTTTGTGTCCTGCAGTTGCCAGCGAGAACAGTGACTGTTGTAGCGGCGAGCGTTTCTGTCTTCTTCGGCGTCAAACCAACACCTTTTCCCTGAGTCGCTGTCGGTATTTCCTCACACCTGTCTCGGGCACGGCTTAAAAGTGTGCCAGAAAGTCAATTTCCTGAAAAAACACCGGCACGAAATGCGCAAGGCTGCCTTCCCTTCATCGCTCATCGCGAGAGCGACCCGGCCGTTGGCTGTTTTGTGCGGCGACCGAGCATCGAAATTCTCGATTGCTCGGTCGCCGCACATTCGGTTCTTTCTGTGTCTTTTTGGTTTGCTGTGGAAGGCTGCAAGGAAGTTCGCATCGAATGCCTAGAAAAGTCGTCGTTCTGTGTTTCACCTTTCCGTTTTCGTTCCTCTGAATCTCGGCTGACGCCGCGCTGCTGCTGCTGCCTCTCAGGCTACCTCTGGTTTTTCGTCTCTAGTTTTGTTTGTCTTTGCACCAGTTCTCGGCTTTCTTCTTTCGGGATGTTGTCTGTCGTCCACGTGTTCGCTCTCCGACGGTAAACTGTTCCGACTTCTACTTCTTTCAGGAGTAGGCGCGCGTCTGCCACTCCGTCGCTCGCTGACCTGTCGAGTGCCGAGACTGGCAAACAGCGGGCCTCTCCGTCGTTCGGCTCTTGCGTGGTTTCGCTGAAAACGCGATTTTTGAGACTTTGCGGGTTATTCGCGCGAAAATTCTCACTCGCCATCCAGAGCACTTTTAGCCCCATTCCTCCCGATCTTTTTCTTTCCAGTTTTGTCCATCAAACAAGCGACTCGCCTCACTAACTCGTGTTCGCGCTCCCTCAAGCCTTACCGCGGACGCGAGACCGCGTTCTCGTTGTCAACTCGGGAAAAATCCTGGTCGAAAATGTAGATTTGTTAACACCCTCGATGAATGCCAACGCCATCGGCAGACGCTATGCCCCAAATCTACCATTTGTCTACAGCGATAATTATATATGTATATATATACATATATATATGCATATAGACATGCATATATATCGCCAGATACTCGTTTTCCATCAAGAAGTCTAATTTTCCAAAAATTCGTCTTGCCATTCACTTCTCTCGCTCTAGAGACGGATGGAAACGCAGAAGTAACACCAGACCTTTTGTTCAAAACGATTCAAAGCCGTTTTCTCCCCGATCCTATGCGAGAACGACGAAGACCTGTGAACAGTTGGTATAACCTGCAGCTCTGTCTTTTTTTTTTCGTGTACCTCTGATTCCATCCGTCCGTGCATGGCACTTTCTCTGTTCAGTCTGGATGCGCGTTCTTAACACGCCGTGAGGGTTAGGAGATGCGGGACTCGTTTCTGTCTCTTGGTCGCCACGATGGGCGCTTTCTCTCTTTTTTCTGGTTATCGCTTGTCTTTCGTTTTCGTTTGCTTTTTTGACACTCCACTCAACCGATTCATGGAGTGACTTGTGAAGAACATCGGATTCGATTATGCGGTGAAGAAGCTGAGTCCATGTCCCGTTGACGATCGATTCCTGTTTCGTTTTTCCGGCTTCCTGAACACAGGGAAGGGTCTCTTGGCGAGAAAATGCCCAACAGATCCTGACTCGGCATTCGGGAACCGGTTCTTCTCTCTCCTGTCTGTCTCACCCTTTTCTGCGCTTTGAGGAAGAGAGAGCGCCACCTTTGTAAACACGTCTGAACGCGCTGTTCTTTTGCCTGTCTTTGCAAACTCACTGAGATGCACCTTCGTTTGCTCCCTGTTATCCACACAGATACGATTCTGGATCTGTTAGCCTATTTAGGCACGGAATTACTCGCAGGCATCCTCATGCAACGACGTGCAAATTAACGCGTGTAAATGCCAAAATTCATTTTCCGTGAAAAATATGGAGACCAGAGCCATGCTTGGCGCCCCGTGGTCAGCCGCAGAAGGCGGCGACGGCGTGGCTGATCCAGACCGTCTGTACACGAGAAGTTTGAGAGAGGATCTGGAAGAAGCACGCGACAAATTGTTGAAACTCAAGTAGGCGAACCTCAAAGAGTGGTTCTGCCGCTCGAAAGCCAG
Source organism: Toxoplasma gondii ME49 (assembly GCF_000006565.2). Lineage (NCBI taxonomy): Eukaryota > Apicomplexa > Conoidasida > Eucoccidiorida > Sarcocystidae > Toxoplasma > Toxoplasma gondii. The sequence goes on along the minus strand of NC_031480.1, from coordinate 1,170,866 downwards.
CGCCCATTGTATCCCTCTATCTACATGCGTATAGGGTGTACATCTGCAAAGAAAAAATCCTATATATATATACATAAATACACGTACATCTCTACGAGATCACGTTACGTCTTCAAGTAAAAGTTTTCTGTCTTGTATTGTGGAAAGAAGTCTGGCGCCCCCAGGTATACGAAACCATTTACATACATGTCTATGCAACTGTATGCTTGCCATGGGTATAAATACATGCGTGTGCCTGTTTATACATGCATGATGTGTGCTGGATGCATGTTCGTATTTGTAGACAAAGTAGCGTGCAGATTTGGAGAACCGATTTGCGCGTATGTGTTTTTTCAGGAAAATGAATGAGCTTTTGGAGGGGGAAAATCAAGACCTACGACGCCGGCTGCTATCTCAGCTGGTACGATCTCTCTGCTTTTACTACTTCTCTTCGTGGTGTTCTGTTTCCTCATTCTAAACATCCTCCCTTCTGTTGTCTAATCTCTGGTGCCTGCTTCTAGCCTTCATCCGAATGACATTCCATCACTGCGACGTTCAACTAAATACAGACACCTGCACATCCCAAGCATGATCTTTCTCTCCGTATCCATCAATCTCCATCTGTGTCCATATCCATGTATCCATCCATCTGTCTAGCTACGTATCTGTGCGTATTTCTCTAAATCTCTACTGCTATGTCGATGTGTCTGTCTTTACCTACATACCAACT